>NC_135889.1:82984029-83589682 GCF_964194155.1 Cetorhinus maximus
TGGTCTCCTGATCAGGCATTTTGTGGTCCACAGAGGGCCCCCATGTTGGCAAGGGCTGTCCCCACTTAAAGAGCCTCTCCCTGTCCTCCACAATGACTGCCACCAACCACCCCCACCCCGCCTGCCAACTGCCAAACCCCCACGCCTCCAGTGGCGCCTAACCCACTCACCTGTCTTCTGGGCCTCCTAAATGGCTGCTACACCGGGGCCTGTTGCAGTCCCAGTAGGGGCCACCGCTCCCTGTGCTGTTGCTGGGACTAAAGAGCTACTGGCCCTCTGACTGGCCAGCAGCTTTTGAGGGTAAACTATTTGCCTTTAAAGGCATGTGAACCCTGATGGCAGGAAGCTAATTGCCTGATTGATATTTAATCTCATCGGAGCGCCTGGAAATGGCCACAGCAGGGTTGCCACCAACTTACTGGCCAGTGGATGGGTCCCACTGCAGCCATTAAATTCAGCCCCTTCTGATCAATATCGAACATCCTTATCCAGTCAACACTGATGCAAAAAATAAATTAAATCTTCGATGAGTCATCGTATATGATGGAATAAAATGTACGCATCTCAGCTACAAACATTGTTAAATTCCGTCATCTCCTTAATCCTCCTAAATATTTTCTCCCCCCCACCCCACCCCATTGATGGAGTCAAGATTAACGCTCATAATACAGTAGTACTCTCAGGTGGAACCGACAGAGAAACAGAATGAAGAGCTAATAATGGCTATTTACACTATTTCTCTGGGCATCCATTGAACTCCTGTTGAAAGTATGGTGGGAGACTGGGGGATAACTAAAATGTTCCTTATTTTGAATATGAACCTTTGTAACAAAAGGAAAATACATACCACACCAGTACTAGAGACAGCCCAGTACAGCCTGCGTGCCTTGATGTCAATAGTAATAAACTCTACATGATCCAAGTCATTCGTGAAAAGAACTCGGGGGTTAGAACCATCCATATAAGCACTGGCAATCTTTGCTGGCATCCCACTTCCTGTACCTTGGTCAGTCCAGTACAGCTTCCTGAAGAAGATTTATATATGGTTTTCAGATATTCTAAAAACATGCAGTAATCAAAGCAGGACAACAAAAACTAGGAACATGTTGATTGTGCTAATTCACCCATATCACAGGTATAAGTAGATATCTATGAGGGAGGTAAACCTGGCAATACTTTGTTAATGGTTCTATAATCTAGCTGTGACTATAAATATCTTACTTTTGGTTGGAAAAATTCAACATAAATTTACAAATACAGAGTTAATTTGTGTATGTGTGTGTGCTCCTGTGTGCTGTGCATTAGCATTTTTTTAATTCTTTCATGGGATGAGGGCGTCATTAGTTAGACCAACATTTATTGCCCATCCCTAATTGCCCTTGAGAAGGTGAGGGTAAGCCACCTTCTATACTAAACTAAAACATATGAATTTGTTCTGCTATTGATATTCCTTTGTTCTAGCAATCAGAGTATATTCAGGATTTTGGAGGTCACATGGAACTGAATGTCTTACATTTTGTACTGCCAATCTGCATACCATCTGTGGTGAATAGGCTTACCAACCCATACACAATGTCTCTCACTCTCTTGCTCTCTCTTTCTTTCTCTCCCTCTCTCACCCTAGCTATGGGAAATTGGTTCCTACTTAGCACCTGCAATCAGATCTCGCAGAATGAAGGAACAGAATCTGTATGTGTGTGTTCTCCTCTGTATCACTGAGTAGCGGTGAGTTTTAATGTATTTTGCTTAATGTAGCCATCTAATTTTTCAAAAATGATAGTAATTGTGAGAATCTTAACACATTTGGATCATTATTACTTCATAAATTTGCCTTAGAATCGTAAGACAATCACAATATTTCACCTTCCTATGGTGACCACAGTCCCACTCATAATTTCAATTAATTTAACTTCAGCTCTACTTTACGCATGTTATCACTGTTGCAATGTCACTGCAGACCCAACCCAGAAGTTGGACCTTAAATTCAGTGGGGAGCAGGGGCGGGCGTGGGGGAAAATGCAGGTTTACTAATTTTGAAGCAGCTGAAGATGGCTGGGCCTAGGACATTACCCCAAGGAAATCCTACAGCGATAACCTAGGAGTGACATGATTGACCTCCAACAACCACAACCACCTTCCTTTGTGTTAGGTATGACTACAACCAGTGGGGAGTTTTCTCTCGATTCCCATTGACCCCAGTTTTGCTAGGGCTCCTTGATGCCACACTCAGTCAACTGCTGCCTCAATGTCAAGGGCAGTCACTCTCACCTCACCTCTTGAGTTCAGCTTTTTTGTCCATGTTTGGACCAAGGCTGTAATGAGGTCAGGAGCTGAATGTCAATGGGCAGATTATTGCTGAGTAAGTGCCACTTGATGCCACAGTCGACAACACCTCCCATCACTTTGCTGATGATCGAGAGTAGACTGATGGTACTGTAATTGGTTAGGTTGGGTTTATCCTTCAGCTATTTCTTGACATCACGTGGAGTGAACTGAATTGGCTGAAGACTAGCATCTGTGATGCTGGGGACTTTAGGAGAAGGCCAAGATGGATCATCCACTTGGCACTTCTCACTGAAAGTAGTTGATAATGCTTCAGCCTTATCTTTTGCACTGATGCGCTGGGTTCTCCCATCATTGAGGATGGGGATATTTGACATGGTGGTAGTGCCTCACAACACAATAGAGGGTACCTTCAATGTGAAGATGGGACTTCATCTCCCCAAGCACTGTGCAGTGGTCACTCTCACCGATACTGTCATGGACAGATGCACCTGTGCTAGGTAGATTGGTGAGGACAAGGTCACGTAGGTTTTTCTCTCTTGTTGGTTGCCTCACCACCTGCCGCAAACCCAGTTTTGTAGGTATGTCCTTTAGGACTCCGCCAGCTTGGTCAGTGGTAGTCCAGTGACATTTCTTTTTTATTCATTCATGGGATGTGAGCGTCGCTGGCTAGACCAGCATTTATTGCCCGTCCCTAATTGCCCTTGAGAAGGTAGTGGTGAGCTGCCTTCTTGAACCACTGCAGTCCATGTGGTGTAGGTACACCCACAGTGCTGTTAGGGAGGGAGTTCCAGGATTTTGACCCAGCGACAGTGAAGGAACGGCGATATATTTCCAAGTCAGGATGGTGAATGACTTGGAGGGGAGCTTCCAGGTGGTGTTGTTCCCATGTATCAGCTGCCCTTATCCATCTAGATGGTAGCGGTCGTGGGTTTGGAAGATGCTGCCTAAGGAGCCTTGGTGAGTTCCTGGAGTGCATCTTGTAGATGGTACTCACTGCTGCGACTGTACATCGGTGGTGGACAGAGTGATTGTTTGTGGAAGGGGTGCCAATCAAGTGGGCTGCTTTGTCCTGGATGCTGTCAAGCTTCTTGAGTGTTATTGGAGCTGCACTCATCTAGGCAAGGGGGGGTGGTATTCCACATTACCACTACATGACCGCTTCCCCCATTTCAGACTTTAAAATTATTAAACTTTTTTAAAAATCAAGTAGGTTGATGTCACATTTCAAAATGCAAATTATTTAGCATCACACAAATGAGAAACCCATCTTTTTTTCTTTAACTTTACAATGGACGCATTTAATTCATAAAATTACTTATAAATCTACTTCATTGTTCCACTCACCCCCTTGCTGGATCTACCGCAATGCCCATGGGTCTCCCAACACCAGTCCTTTCTCCACTGTTCGTTAATATTGTTTTTCTGTACTTGACATCACCATGCACTTTTACTACCTGAAAGGATGTGAATACATGCAAGAAATCAGCTTTCATGCCATAAGGCGAAGGTATGAAACATATTGGGCGGAATCATCCCAGATTTGCACAAAATGTGGTAGTGGGCGGGATATAAGTTGTTTTACCTGCTGGCAGCAATGGCAGGTTTTCGCATATCATCCCATCCCTCATTAATTATGCAGCCAAAGGAAACACGCCATCTCGCTGGCAGGCAGCCTTCGATTTTCTCGCTACTCTGTTACCTCGTCGCTTCCTCACTGCAGCTGTGTGCACACTCTCAATGCTTGCAGCCCAGGACTACTCCAGTGAAGAAATGGCCCCAAAAGCCAAGAAGAGTGCAGCTGCCCCAGATTCAGTCACACATCCCTGGGACACCTTCTGGACACTGTGGAGACCACTACAGCTTGGGTGGTGGTCAGCACCAATACTGCTCACAAAATGTCAACCATCCGGTGTAGAAAATGGATGAATGATCTCATCCAGGGTAAGGCAGCAATCTTTTCACTCTAAACTCACACAGTCACAAGGCCATCAAACGCCCACTGGCAATTCACTCACTGCCAGCTCAAGGGACATCACCACTCTCTCTCACACACACCCTCACATCTTCATCTGGCCTCATCTCATCTGGATACTGCCTGCTCATCCCTCACCATCTTGAGGCCACATGCACAGATCAACATATGCCACTACACATGCACTGGGATACCCACTCCGCCACCACCCACCCCCCCACCCCCCCAAACTTCCCCAGTACAGCTCTTGCCCTGCAGCCTCTTTCCTTGCCTAAGGCCACTTCTCCCCCTTCCCCAAGAAAGCCCTCGCCCTGCAACCATTGGAAAGTCACTTACGGCTAGTCCGGTAAGTAGAGACCTGTCCGTAAGCCTCCCCTAAAAGTGATGTGGTGCTGCCTAAGAAGCCTAGCGCTGATGACTGCGAGTGATGCCTGAAGCAAGGTAGGCAAACAAACTTTGAAGTCCCGAGCGAAGTGAAAGTTGCCAGGTGCACATTGCTAATGTACAGTTGTGAAACATGTCGGTGTGCAATCAGGCCAACGTGCCCGGATGATCCAGCATGGGGGGATGATTCCAGCGAGCAGGGCTTATGAGATGCTTAAATATTGAAATTAGGTTCCCAATGTGCGGCGGCGGGGAAACACAGTCTGCTATTGACGGGTGGAGCGGACGATCGCAACCTGACTTCATGACGGTATGAAACCAATTTTTGGCCTTCTCGCCATATTGTGTCCCCCCTGCCCACCATGATGCCCAATGCCAATGGGGCCGGAAAATTCCGACCATTGAAAAAAATTCTTACATCACAGGTCCCATGACAATTCAAATAACTAATGAAATTATTAAACATCACTGTGCTCATATTTTTTTTTAAATCATAAGAAATCCTGCAGGAACAATTCATAATTATCTAACTACAACGTTTCTCCTTCATAACAATTTTAATTCAACACTGACCACGTTTTAATCCCATAGGGTTCTAAAAAGTGAGATATCTGAATAAAATGCAAGTTAAATCAATGTAGATTTTGTGACATTATTACAAAAGTGGTTTTCTAGATTCTGTAGAGCTAATGCTTTTTAACAATAAATGCATATGCATCCCCTTTAGTAACACCACTTGAGATTTGGTGGATTAGGGCAATGCAACATTGAGGATAGGGGAATGAATGAAGACAGTTGTTTCAATAACAAAATAACATACTGCCAACTTAGAGGTTGTGATACCAATATTTATTAAAATCCATGAAATGTTTTTCTTTCAATCACAAATTAACTTTCCATGGTATTGCTCTTGGACAACATTATTTAGTATAAGCATTTATTTGGGTGAGTATGCTGATGGATCAGAGCCCTGATGATATTGTGTATAGCAGGTAAGGTTGTGGGACAATCTGATAGAGGTCTTTAAGGTTATGAAAGGGTTTGATAGGATATGCAAAGGAGACGTTTCCATGTGATGGGGAGACCAAAATTTGGGGCTATAAATACAAGATAGTCACTAATAAATCTGATAGGGAATTCAGGAGAAACATCTTTATTCAGGGAGTGGTTAGAACACCTAACTCACTACCACAAGAAGTGGTTGAGAAGAAAAGCACAGGTACACATAAGGGGAAGCTAGATAAATGCACGAGGGAGAAAGGAAAGGAAAATTATGTTGATAGTGTTGGATGAGAAAGCATGAGAGAAAGCTCATGTGGAGCTTAGACACCAGGGTGGATCTCTTGAGCCAAATGGTCTGTTACTTGTTCTGTACATTCTATATAATATGTAACAATGCATGTGTAGACTTTACAAGTTATTGTGGATGGCTTGGAAGGATCTTCTTTAGCAGCAAATAAAAGTAGCCAATGCAAGCCGCATCAAATATTCAAAGGTTATTTCAATAGATTCCAGCCTTGATCTTTCAGCCTTCTCACTAGTAACACTGTTTACACATCAGTGTGCAGATGACCTAGCCTATAAGCGTTAGCTTCTTAAAAATGCTTCATTTGTAAAATATATTGGTGCCTACATTTTTGTTGCTGTTCAGAATCTTTTGTTTTATTTTTAATTCATTTATTAGATGCGAGAGTTACCGACAAGGCCAGCATTTATTGTCCATCCCTAATTTCCCTCAAGAGTGGCTTGCTGGGCCATTTCAGAGAGTCAACCACATTTCTGTGAGTCTGGATTCACATTTGAGGACAACAGAGTTCCTTCCCTAAAGAACAATAGTTAACTAGGTGGGTTTTTGGTAACAATCCAATAGCTTCATAGTCACCATTTTTGACACTAGCTTTTAAATCCAGATTCATTAAACATAAATTCCTCAGCTAGTGGGAATTTGAATTCATGTCCAAGATCATTAGTCCAAACCTCTGGAATACTAGTCGAGTAACATAACCACAGTGACATCAGGCTACCAGGGCGACCAACTATGAAAAAATAACAATTCAACCATGGGACCAGGCCCAGGGGAAGGAGTTGCTGGTGATCATAATAGTGAGAGCAGGGACAATGTGGGTGGGGGGGGGGAGGGGGAGCTGGTGACTGTAAGAGTAGGGGGGGGCAAAGAAGCAAGGGCAAAAGGAGGCTCTCAGGCTCAATCTCTCACTGGTTGTCCTAAAAATAAGGGATAAGTAGTCAAAAGATGGGATGATCCCTTAAAATATGGAACAGTTGATCACCTAGCATGCCACTATACTCCTTTATAAGACTCCTGGGGCTGGATGTTACGCTGTCTCATTGGCAGGTTTGAAGGCCCTCCTGCCACCTACCCACCCGGCCCCGACCTGTCTGAAATTTTACGTGGGGCAGGAGTGGCATCAGATGGCCTGCCCACCCTTGGGATTATGAGGCCCTTAAGTGGCCACATCCCACCCCCACTGGTGTTTTGTCTGCAGCAGGGAGTAAGCCCACACCTTGCAGCAAGCCCAGCAGCTTTAGCTGTTTGGACTAGTGTCAGGCAAGTTGGGTGGGCGGGGGACCTCTTTTGCAGGTCCCTGGGCCCATCAGCGGCATCATACCCTCTAGGTCATACTACCCCCACCACCCTTGCTGGGACCTGCCAGCCAGGCCCAGGCGATACCCCAGCCTTTCCTCTTCACCTGTAGCCCCAGCAGTGGCCATCGCTCCCATCTGGTGCTGCTGAAACAACAGAGTTGCCAGTCATCTGATTGGCAAGCAGCTCTCTAAGGCAGGACCTCCTCTTGAGACAGGGTGAGGGGTGGAGGGGACAGGAAGGGTCACCTTCAAACAAGTAGCACTGCTTCCAGCACTCAATTGCTCTGGGACAGCCAGCAGGCATGGGTGGGCTCGCCACTGACATTTTAGCCAGGGTGGGGTGCGGGGACCATGGCACCCTATAAAATTCAGCCCCTAATTTCACTTATGCTTCTCATTACCAGTTGTTTTTCCCTTGCAGCTACCAAAGTAGACAAGGTGAGAATTCCTTTGATGATTTAAATGAGGTTCCTAGATTGTTTGTCACAGGCATTCTCCTGTGGAAAGGAACCATCAGGTCAACAGGGCACAGAACTTTTCCAAAGTGACAAAGTTCTCAAAAGTGCAGAGCATCAAGGATGGAGTCCATCAAGCATGGCACAGTAGACTCTGCAGCTTGATGACATTCTCCTATAGGAAGGGCACCTTGGAATGCCAAATAGGGCAACTCTCTTCATACTCATCTCACACAAAAATATAAAAACAAAAAACTGCGGATGCTGGAAATCCAAAACAAACTTTGCTCTTCTCCGCCGATGCTGCCAGACCTGCTGAGTTTTTCCAGGTATTTCTGTTTTTATTTCACACAAAAGTATGTCTACCTTAGCAGCCATCAAATAGGGAAAGTAAAATTCCTTCAGTTTTTGAAGATTCAGCTTTGTCTCTCAATATTGCGCTTCATTTCATTTATGCCTGGTACGTCTTTCTGTTCCACCCCCTTCCCCATCTTTGGAAAAGGCAGACAAAAGCTTAAAATCTATCTGGATCCTTTACAATGTTTGCCCCCTTATGCAGCTACTTTCTTAAATGTAGCCAAATTCCTTCAAATTTGACCCTGTTAGCCAGACCTCCCACATCCTCCCATTAAATTAACCATTGGCAAAAAGCCAGGGCTGTAATGAGTGCTTCTGCTAATTATTCAAATTACACTACCTTGCAAATTTGTTTGCAATCAGTTTAGTATGCTGTGGGCTAGATCTGTCCTGACAGACAACCTTCTTTCACAGTTGTTCTTGTGAGCCCAAAATAAGGCATATTATAATTTTAAAATGCTAAATGGAAGTATTAAATTTCCCAGTGTCATAGTGGTAATTTTTAATAAGCAGCTATAAATGCCACAAACAGAAAAGCAATAAATTCTTCCCGCAGAAGTCCGATAGATGCATTTTCTCATTCTTCATGTTGTGTCCTTGCAGACCGAGGTATGCTAATCATGGTTAATGCCATCATATCACTGTGGGGCAAGGCAAACAGGCAGGCCCCAGGAATACCTCTCAAAGAAGAACTATATTAGATTTGAAATGCTAACTCTGTTTCCCTCTCCACAGATGCTGCAGACCTGCTGAGTTTTTCCAGCACATCCTGTTTTTTCTTCAGATCTCCAGCATCTGCAGTATTTTGCTTTTATCCTAGGATTACCTCAGCTAGAACAAAGATTGAAACCGCACAGTTGACGCTATTCTCCGCCACAGTTGATCCATCTAGTCAACTAAGCCAACTGGTCCTGATAGGTTCATTAGAGCCTACTAATTGACATAAAAATTTATTTACATTAAGTAATATAATAAATCAACTTGCCTCATAATATGTAGGTTGCAACAAAATTATAGTTAATGAATAAGAAATTACTTTTATACTTTTATAAAAATAAATGTATTTATATGAAATGTGGTACAAACACACAGTTATCTGCTTTTGTAAACACATCACACTTTATTGCTTTATTATGCCAAATGTTAACTTTTTTTTCTATGTGGGAACTGATTGAATTGAAATTCCCTTAAGATACTGACCTCAATGGACTGACTTTCAAAGTTGGTATAGTAAAGGTTCATAGAGATCCAATCAAAGGCCAAGCCCATGGGGGAGCCAATGGTCGAAGCCGGAGCAAACATGGTCCTATTATTTCCATCTGACCTCACACGGTGAATTTCTCCCTAAAAACACATAAATCACAGTAAGGAAAATCCTCACAATCTCAGAAGCAGAGGGGAAATAATTAATGTTTCTTCCACACTTACAAATCCTCTACTTACTAGTGTCACTTAGGCACACTCGCAAAGAAGGAAATCCTTAAATCCTCCTAAGTACTTAGAAACAGATCACAGGTCCAATACATAAGCCAGTATTAGCAAACTCCTTCCTTCATGCACTTAACAGCTGATAATGCCTGGTCCTCCAAAAACTCAACCCATCTACCTGGCAATAACTCAGGACTGTCTTCAGATAGATATTTTTCCTCCAGCTATATTATTTGTTGTTGCCAGGAGATGATTATTCTAAACCCAAGTATTACAGGAGGAAGTGCCCTTCTATTTCCATTGCAGTGTTTTTCTTTAATAGAAACACGAATACAAATTAAGAATTGTGCAAAGTTAAGGAACCTGTCTTCCATATACTTATCAGAACCTCATGCATATGTTACTCCTCACTTCTTAGTGATTACAGAATCATTGTATCAAGGTCTCGTTGAAACTTTGTTGAAACTGATTCTCACAACATTGAGGATTTTTAAGCAGGATTGCTAGATACAGTCAACACCCTCTAAACAATGCATGTTCAGAGCTGCTTTACCTCCTCCAGCAACTTCAGTAATCATTCCACAACTCATATTTAGAGAGGCTGGCATTAGGATGATCAGGTATCTTTGGAGTAGCACAAAAAAAACTGTGCCTAACCAGAAAAAAACATAGCTTTCACATCAGATCTGAACGAGGCATTACCCGGCTTCAAGTACTGTTAATGGGCAGTATGTACCAAGCTAAAAATTAGGGCATGATACCTTTATTCAAACTACATCCTCAAGAAAAAAAATCAATTCATGCAGAGTAACTTATTCCTTTGACCTGAATCCCACTCAGTTCTTATCAATGTGGCTCTCCTCGCATTGTGTCAGAGATGAGGAGAAAAGATGATCAGCATTGATGACAGAAAACAATAAACATCACCATACACCAACATTAAAAAACTCAGATCAGAGTGAATTAACTAAACAGAAAAAGCACAGCGCCAGCAGGAAAGAACAAAAATATAAACAGGAAATGGCAAAACATATTGCTAAACTAATCCTACAAGTAAGCAGTAAGATAATTGTTCACAACCAGGGCCTCAAAACGAAACATATCTGACAACCCTCCCAGATATCTGCACTCCCTTAATTTTGGCCTCTTATGCATTTCTAATCATAACTGCTCCACCATTGGTGCCTTCTGTTGACTAAGCCCCAACACTGGAATTGCCTCCCTACATCTCTCCACCTCTCTACCTTGCTTTCCTCTTTTAAAACATTTCTTAAAATCTACCTCTTTGACCAAGCTTTTTGTCATCTGATCTGATATTTTCTTATGCAGCTTGGTGTCATATTTTGTTTTACAATGCTCCTGTGAATTGCCTTGGGATGTGTCATTACGTTACAGACACTATAAAGTTGTTGTTGTTGTTTCTCAGTCAGAATAAATTCACAACAACTGATACACACAAAAACACAAGGCCAATAAAATAATGCTAAACCGCAAAAGAATATAGCCCTGCTTGACCATAATTACAGCACAGTGTAACACTCACACAAAAGTGCAAATTAATTACCTATGCCACTGTAAAATAACAATAAAAATACCGCAAGTATTACAAATGCAGTATTGTTATTTATTTAAAGAGCAGATGAGAATGTGTTGTTTGTAACACATTTTTACTTTTACACTGTTCTAAACACTGCCTCGAAAACACAAAACATTGAAGAAAGTAGGGGGCAGTCAAATTGCTACATGAAGCCTTCTGCACATATTTTAAATTATGGATTGCCACAGGTGCCTCAATTATTTCTGCAACTTTAAATGTGTTCAAACTTGACTTTAAAAAAAAACACACAGTTCTTACCTTGGATTTTTCCTTAATTTATATCTTCAGGCGTATATAATTTAAAAGTGATTGCTTAATGGGAGAACCAGTTTTTATGAGTTACTGGTTCTGGCAATGTAAGGGATTAACAGAAGTGAGAATGGCTAATTTACTGAAGCATCCGAGATTAATGATTATTGGTTTAGTCTCAGCTAATTCAGGAGCATAAAGTGCATAGCAGATATGAAAGAAATTCAAACCAGTAGTGCAAGCAGAATGTTAAACAGCACTCATTTGTCATCATTTTCCAATTGTAAGTTTACTTCTACTTCTGTCAATCTCAAGAGAACAATTTGTACTTACTGGATGTTCTACCCAATATAGTACATCTTCTTCATCAAAGTCAACATCGTAGCCATTCCGGACTCCAGCTATAGGAACCATGGCATCACTCGTTTTGTCATCAGGATCCAGAGGAATGCCAAAGATGATGCTGCCTCTTACTACAATTAGGAATGGCTGTTCAACTGGGAATGGTGAAAGAAAATAATTTAAAATTCTTGAGCAAATTTAGAAATCTGATAAAAATTTAAGCTTCTACAAAAGAGAGATGCAACAGCAGAGGCTTTCGGCTGGTGTAATCTTAGCCAAGAATACATAATGAGGCTTGACTGAGAGCCCAGAAATCCATTAGCTTGTTGAAACACCAGTGCCCCAGGGAAAATACTGTTTGATTGACAGCTCAGGCTTTCTGATCTATGCTGTCAATTTCACAATGTTTATTTATTTACACAAGATAAAAAGGTTACAAGTGCTTGCAGTTTCAGCTATTGATATCTAAAGGGTCTGGATGATTGACACCTGTGTTGGGCTGTAGTAAAAAGGAGTTTTTTTAAGAAAGTAGAAAGTTATCAATGAATGACTTTTTTAAAAACTTTTTTTTACACATCCTACTGTAACTATAGGGTTCATTGCCTCTATACAGTGTATAGTGGGGGGCATGGTGGCGGGGGGGGGGGGGGGGGGGGGAGTCTTGGTTGTTATTTGGGATGGATACCTTGGCATGAGGCCATAGGGGGTGGGTAGGTGGCATAGTTTAGCATGGAGGGCATGAGGAGGACCATTTGAACTTACCTTTCAAAAAGCTCCCCCTGGTAGACTATGGTTCACAAAACCTCTGAGGTGCCTTGAACCATGACTCTTTGAAAAGCTAGCCCGACTCCATGAAAATTGCAGAGAACTAGGAGATGCATATTCCTGTAATGGAGCCAGCCAGGTCAGGAGTGCAGGGTGCGGGCTGACAACCCGAACCAGTCACCCTTTAAAGGCACTCCTGAAAATCAGAAACCCCAGGAATGGGATTAGGAATCCCAGAATCGGGACCCACTTTCCATTTTTTAAAGGGCTCCCAAGTCATCCTGACTTGGCAAAAATCCAGCCCCATTGTGCGAAACGTATCCTAATGAGTACTTAAGATTTTGTGCTCTTGTGAATTTGTGTCTGACACAGCTGTATTAAAGCTTTGGGTAAGCCAAGAAAAAACTTCCTGTTGAAAATCATTGTTGGCAGCAAGTAGTTTACATTTTCAACAGGGATTAGGTTATCACTAAACTGCTACTGAGGAGCAAACATATCAATTAAGCAATCATTCCAAATCTTTCAGCAGCAAATAAATTTTCAGCATTTGCTGTTTTCTGCAATACTCTTCAGGATATAATTGCAGCATCAATAAAACTGCAGCTAAGTAAAGGAATAAAGAAATTGTTTATCACCTCTTTGCATAATGTCTTCCTAATGAATGGATCATACGGAGTTGAAAATAATTCCCAGAAGAAAAGTACTAATGTAATTTTAAAAATGAACAGGTTTAGAAATTAGAATTATTTCAATATATAATAGTTCTTGCATTCTAGGTGAGCGCTATATAGTATGAGAATATTCACACAAGCCAAAGTGAAATTTGAGCCTTCAATAAACATTAGCAGAGCTAACAAGATCTGAGAGAACACAATTTTATGCAGGAACCGTTAATTCCAACAGGCAATTAAACTACTGAGTACTAACATTGGAGTCTTATTGTAAAAAGGCACAGAGATGATATCTGAAGCCATTTTAATATCCAGTTTTATCAGAAGAGATTATTTAGGCCCATCCAATTTATTCAATTTATAAGATCCAGAACAATATTTCCTGCCAGGGTTAATTCAGGCTTAAAGAAACCTGAAGCTGTACCACAAGAAGTAGGTAGAACAAATCTGATGTGCCTCCCAAAATAGAAATCCAATGCTCTTGCTGTATTCAATTAGTATGTTGCAATTCAATTAATGGAGAAGACTGTTGACTATCTACTATAATCTTTCAATGCTTTCATAACTTCAGATACAAACGCTTCTCCACGTATAAGTCTTTACATTTTTCCTTCTGACCAAATGTGCCTTAGAATTATTCTCATACTTTTTATGGTTCAAAGACTTTTATTGTTGCCTTTACATCACATAACTAGATACCATAGAACCATAGAAAAGTTACAGCACAAATGGAGGCCATTTGACCCATCTTGTCCATGCCAGCCCGAGGACACCCAGGTGCCCTTTCTAATCCCACCTTCCTGCACCCGGCCCATAGCCCTGCAGCTTTAGGTGCAGATCCAGGTATGTTTTAAAAGAGTTTAAAGTTTCTGCCTCTACCACCAACTTGGGCAGTGAATTCCAGACACCCACTACCCTCTGCGTAAAAAAGTTCTTCCTCATGTCCCCCCTACACCTTCTGCCACTTATCTTGAATCTATGTCCCCTGGTTCTAGAATTCTCCATCAAGGGAAACAATTTTATCCTGTCCGCTCTATCTATTCCCCTCATAATTTTGTACACCTCAATCAAGTCACCTCTCAGGCTTCTTTGTTCCAACCTATCCAATCTCTCCTCGTAGCTACACTTTTCCAACCCTGGCAACATTCTTATAAACCTCCTCTGCACTCTCCCCAGAGCTATTACATCCTTCCTGTAATGTGGTGACCAGAACTGCACACAATACTCTAGTTGTGGCCTCACCAGTGTTTTATACAATACCAACATTATATCCTTACTTTTATATTCTATACCTCTGCCAATGAAGGAGAGCATTCCATATGCCTTCTTTACAGCCCTGTCTACTTGAACTGCTGCCTTCAGGGACCTGTGTACTTGTACGCCAAGATCTCTCACTTCATCTACCCCTCTTAGTATATTCCCATTTATTGTGTAATCCCTGTAACTGTTTGACCTCCCTAAATGTATGACCTCACACTTCTCTATGTTAAAATCCATCTGCCACTTTGCCGCCCACTCCACCAACCCATCTATATCATTTTGGAGATTATGGCTATCCTCTACACTATCCACTACTCAGCCAATCTTTGTGTCATCTGCAAACTTCCCAATCATGTCCCCCGCGTTCACATCCAAATCGTTAATATATAACACAAACAGCAAGGGTCCCAACACCGAGCCCCATGGAACACCACTTGAGACATCTTTCCATTCGCAACGGCATCCATCGACCATTCCCCTTTGTTTCCTGTTACAAAGCCAACCTTTTATCCAGTTTGCCACATTACCCTGAATCCCAAGGGGTTTTACTTTCCTGACCAATCTGCCATGTGGGACGATAGTGATTATTGCATTACTATTTTTTTGGGTAAGGGATAGATAGGAATTGTGTCCTACCTTTTGCACAATGTTTCCAATCCGCCATCAGGCTCCAGCCTGAGGGGCAGACACATGAATAGAATCTAGGAGCCGATGCAGAAAGCAGACATAAGTGGCTGCAGGGGTTGGACAAACATGGATTCCAAGCTGCGAAACAAAACATACAAATATCCATAACCTTACTGTAGTTATCACAGGCATAAATCAAATTTACAATTGGAATTTGACACCTTTAAAAACCTTAGTCTGCATGAATTTAAGATTAGGACAAAAGTAGTGTTGAGAAAGCTATATGCATTTTATGATAGTAATCTGGTTGGGAAGGCAGAAGTGGGGGGAATATTAGGATCATCATAAGAGCGGAGCAATCTGAAATTGACTTTAATGTTTGCAACTTTAACTTTTAACCCTACTAAATCATCTCTGGCCTGTCTTAGGAGTCATGGACAGCTGATCTGGATTCTACACAGCCCAATGCAATGGGAACCATGGTGGCCGGGACCAGTTGATAATGGGAGAGGCCCTGCGTCAGTCTCCCAATGATGGAAATACCTCCCCCAATTCACTCATAGGGCGGAAGGGGCTGACACGGGATTCCCAGCAGTGGGATGTCAATTAGGCTCATTAATAAGCAATCTAGTGGTGTCTCAGGCATTAAATGGAGACCACATGGGTCTCCCATGCCCTCAGAAGGCTGCCCAGCAAAACCTGTCAGAGTTGCCAGTGGCGTCCCCTCTACCTATAACTCCCCTCTCCATGCCTCCCACCCCGCCTTCACATCTGTGATGTGGGGTCCCTCCACGATCCTGGGCCTTGTGTGGATGTAGTGCTGCCAGCAGCCACCACCTCCCACTAGTGCTGGTAGCAATGATGAGCTGGCAAGACTTCCCCAGCGCTGGATGTTTCGACGTGACTTTCAAGCGTGTGGCAGCTTGCGTCAAGTTCCTGAAGGTGTTCGAGGAGAAGAGAGACCAGCCGGAGATGAAGATCCTGACAGTGGAGCTGCTCTTTGCTCTGCCGTTGCAACGGGACCATGTGGTGACGGTGCATCTCTACAACCCCTACGTCCCTGTTGCCGACGTGTTCACCTTCCTCGCCAGGTACGTCGACAAGGTTGGGAGCTGCACCGAGGTTAGAGATGCCTTCGGGATTTGGACTCGCAAATGCCAGGTTAAGGTCACGCTCAAGACCGATGGTAAGGGAGCCATCTTCCACCCTCCTTCCAGCTTCGCTATCGGGAGAAGCCGTGGCTACCTTGTCAACGTTGGGCAGCCCAAACTTTGTCGCTCATGCGGCAAGTCTGGTCATGTGGCGGCCAACTGCAGCGCTGCCCTCGGCAAGAACTGCAAACAGGAAGGGCACCAGACAAAGGACTGCAAACAGATTAGGTGCTGCAACCTGTGTGGCGAGGCAGGTCATCTCTACACGACCTGCCTCAAACGCTGCCTCACTTATGCACAGGCAGCCAAATCCAACAAGGGGGAAGCAGAAGAAATGCTTCATGTCACTACTACAAAGGACACTTGCAACATTCCAACCACCATGGCTCCCAGTGAGAACAACAGGACAAAGGAGGACACAGAGAGAGGCAAGGTGGAGGAAAAGATTGAGGCAGCAGACAGCCAATCAACAGCACTGCCCCCTGAACCTCCCACTCCTCAGGAGAGCGAATCAGTGGAGGAGGAAGAAGCAGCAGAAAATCAGCAGGGGGAGTGGCAGCTGGTGAAGAGAGCTGAAAGGAAGAAGGGGATAAGAAGGGACCAAGCCACTTCCCAGACAAGTGGCAAGAAGCGTCTCCCATCCGACACGGATGACAAGGGAAGCTGCTCTTCGGACGAAGAAGTGCAAGGGCGGCACCCACAGAAGAAGCAGCAAAGCTCGAGGGAGTTGGAGGACGAGACACCCAAGCTCCAGAACATTGGAGACAATGAGGAGACAAGCGCACCCCAACTTTGCCTAGAACCCGAAGAGGCCAGTAAACCCCAGCCCCAGGAATCTGGGAGGAGTGAGGTGCTCAGCACACCCCAGTTCCGGGAAGCCGGGACCAGCAACACCCCAGAGGGGGAGAGGATTGGAGAAGCTTCTCCAACAGAGGACATTTCAAATCCCGTTCTCTGCACGAACCCCCAGATGCCACCTGAGCAGAACATTGCCAATGGGGAGGTTCAGGACAGTTTCCTCAGCCCATCCAAAGTGAGGCAATTTGTGAACACTATGGGTATGCAGGAGCAGACCAAAGGTCTGGGACTCTCAGAGGCAACAGGTTTGGTAAAAAACTAAATGCTTTAAAATGGGTGTAAAGATTGTATCCATAAATGTGCGTAGCATTAAATCTACTATGCGATGTGTTGCGACCTTGGACTACATTGCCAAGGTCAAAGCTGACCTGTTGTTTCTGCAGGAGTGTGCGATACCGCATCTCAGCTCCTACAGGCAATGGTCACGATGGTGGTCCCATGGGCCATCGATCTGGTCTGGAGGAAACGACTCTCGTTCCTCCGGCCTGGGTATTCTGCTGCGGGGAGGCAACTTCACCGTCTCTGAGGTTAAGGAGGTGGTGGGCGGGCGCCTCCTCGTAGCAGACGTAATGTATAAGAATGCTCCACTCCGGTTAATTAGTGTGTACGCCCCGGCACAAAAGGCCGAGCGGCTGGAGGTTTTTCAGCAGCTCCCACTGCTGCTGGTGACCTCCAGGCCAGTCATTCTGGGCGGTGACTTCAACTGCATCATCGATGCAGCTGGACGATCCAGCAGGGCCGACAGCAGATTAGACTCTACGTCCAGATCCCTGATGTAAACAGTTAAGGATGCCAAGCTGCCCGACGTCTTCAGCAACCCTGCAGACGGAGAGCAGCGTAGATACACCTGGTCGCGGCCAGACGGATCCATCCGTTCCCGTATAGACTTCCTGTCTGTGTCCCGTGCATTCGCAGTCAGATCCACCGACATCAAGTCGGTGTTCTTCTCTGACCACTGCCTCCTACTGGCTGACTGTCACTTAGAGGAAGATCAGAGGCAGGGGGGCATGGAAGCTAAACGTGCAACTGCTGACCCCAGAGAACATTGAGGAACTCAAGAGGGATTACAAAGGTTGGAGAACCGTGAAACCCCTCTTTGAGTCCCTGACACACTGGTGGGAAGCAATCAAGGGAAACATCAAGATGTTTTGCATCCTCAAAGGCACCCAGAAAGCTAGAAAGGAACAGAGGGAAATGTCCCGACTCCAGAAAAACATGCAGAATCTGCTCCGGCTGCAGTCGATGGGGGTCGATGTCAAGGAGGAACTCCAAGAGGCGAAGAGCCAGCAAGCCTCGCTCTTTGCCTCGGAGGCCTCCAAGATCATCTTCCGGTCCAGAGTCCGCTCCATGGAGCAGGATGAGACGTGCTCACATTTCTTCTTCCAAAAGGTACACAGAGAGAGCTCTGTGATCAGCAGCCTGAAGGAAGAAGATGGCTCAGTAAAGTCATCGCAGTCCGACATTTTGAGGATCAGCAAATGTATGACATGAAGCCCACAGACAGCATGGCCTCCCAGTCCCTCCTGTCCTCTATCATGGAGGTTAGACAACAGTATACGGGAGAGCCTGGACAAACCGCTAACTCCTGATGAACTGACTAAGGCCCTTGAGTCCTTCGAGAAGAGTAAGAGTAAAACTCCCAGAAGTGACGGCTTGCCGGCGGAGTTGTATTCAGCTCTGTGGGACTGGATGGGCCCAGACCTGCTGGAAGTGTACGAGAGTATGCTTCTGGCCGGCAGCATGTCAGAATCCATGAGGAAAGGCATCATCACCCTCATCTACAAGTACAGCGGGGAAAGGGAGGAAATTAGAAATTGGCGACCCATTTCACTGTTGAATGTGGACTATAAGATTCTGTCCAAGGTCATCGCTAATCGGGTCAAGTCCGCTCTGGAATTGGTGATCCACCCTGACCAGACCTGCACTGTACCGGGCAGGAAGATCTCTGACAGCCTTGTGCTGCTCAGGGATACGATTGTCTATGTGCAGGACAGGGGTGTGGACACCTGCCTCATCAGCCTGGATCAGGAGAAGGCCTTTGACAGAATATCGCACACCTACATGGTGGATGTGCTCTCCAAAATGGGGTTTGGGGAGGGAATTCACAATTGGATCCAACTGCTCTACACTAACATCAGTAGCGCAGTCTCAATCAATGGGTAGGAATCAGATAGCTTTCCTATTAAATCTGGAGTCAGGCAGGGTTGCCCTCTCTCCCCTGTCCTTTTTGTGTGTTGCATAGAACCCTTTGCTGAGTCTATCAGGAAGGATCCGGGCATAAGAGTAGTGACGATCCCAGGCAGTGGAGGCACTCTGGTCAAAGCCTCCCTGTACATGGACGATGTCGCCGTCTTCTGCTCGGATCCGCTGTCGGTGTGCAGACTGATCCACATCTGCGACCAGTTCAAACTGGCCTCGGGAGCCAAGGTAAATCGTAGGAAGAGTGAGGCCATGTTCTTTGGGAACTGGGCTGACCGATCCTTTGTCCCCTTCACCGTCAGGGCTGACGGCCTGAGGGTGCTGGGGATATGGTTCGGAGGGATCGGGGCATGTGTTAGAAACTGGAAGGAGCGAGTGTCTATGGTGGAAAGAAAACTGGGCTTGTGGGAGCAACGCTCCCTCTCCATTGCGGGTAAGAACCTGGTCATCAGGTGTGAGGCACTCTCGCTGTTGCTGTACGTGGCGCAGGTCTGGCCCATTCCAGATTCCAGCGCGATGGTAATCACCCGAGCCATCTTTCGCTTTATTTGGAGGTCGAAAATGGATCGTGTCCGCAGGGACGCGATGTACAAGCCTCTAGATAAAGGGGGAAAAATATGTGCCCAACATCGTCCTCATACTGATGGCCACCTTTGTGTGCAGCTGCATCAAGCTGTGCGTAGACCCTCGGTACGCAAACACCAAGTGTCACTACGTGCTGAGGTTCTACCTGTCCCCTGTGTTGTGAAGGATGGGTCTGGCCACGCTGCCGCGGAACGCTCCAAGTAGTTGGACCGTGCCGTACCACCTGTCCCTCGTGGAAAAATTTATGCAGAGAAACACCTTTGACCACAAGTCCATCAGGCAGTGGTCGGCACGTAACGTCTTAGAGGCCCTGAGGGAAAAGGAGAGGGTGGATCCTGTGGGATGGTTCCCGAGCAGACTGTGAAAGTCATTTGGCAGAATGCCTCATCGCCAGAACTTTCCAACAAGCACCAAGACGTAGCTTGGCTGGTGGTGAGAAAGGCCCTCCCCGTCAGATCCTTCCAACATGCCAGGAGTCTGCACATTTCCCTCGAGGTGGCTGTGGTGGGGACGAGACCGTTGTTCACCTCCTTGTGGATTGTGCCTTTGCAAAGAAGGTCTGGAGAGATATGCAGTGGATTCTGTCGAGGTTTATCCCGAGCAGTTCTGTGACACAGGATTCTGTGCTCTATGGGCTGTTCTCAGGGACACACACCGAGACAAACATCGACTGCAGCTGGAGGATCATCAACTCGGTGAAAGACGCTCTTTGGTCTGCCTGAAACTTGTTGGCCTTCCAGCACAAAGAGTTGTCCCCAACCGAGTGTAGCAGACTGGCACATTCCAAAGTCCAGGACTACGTGCTGAGGGATGCACTAAAGCTTGGCGCAGCCGCCACAAAGGCGCAATGGGGAAAGGTCGCTGTCTAAGACCTTTCTGCCACAGAGCACCGAGGGGCTCTGTCGATAGCCCCTCGGGCTGTACAGCTCAAAATGAATGTATGCAGTGAATACTAAGTGTATTATAATTGTATTGAAGCACCTCAGAGTGCAACATGATGTATGTTGATAACTCCAATGCCTTTGTCTGATTGTCTGCATTGACCATATTGAAATGATTGTAATATTCATTGATTGTATTGATGCACCTTGTGATACATGTATAAAAGTTGAATCTGATTGTACTTATGTGATTGTGATTTTGAAATGTTTTGGAATGTTCTTTCAGATATTTTATGAATAAAGTATATTTTTCAAAATAAAATTTAAAAATGATGAGCTGTCAGCCTCTTATTGGCCGGCAGCTCTCAACAGGCAGGACTTCTGCTGCGGAAGACCTCAATCACGGGGAAGGCCCAACAGTGGCCAATTAACTGCCTGAAAGGTGCTTGATTCCTTCGGGCCTCCCCCACGGAATTGACGAGGTTCCCGCCGGTTCTCCAACTGGTGAGCGAGACCCTCATTAGCACGACAAAATCCTGGCCAGCAAGTTACAGTGGAGTTGGAAGTTAACAGAGAGAAATTATTTACATGTTATTTTCCAATGGTAGAAATTGCTTGCAGATTTGACTTACAAAGGAGTTGCTTTACTTTCAAAGTCCATTTACCTGGACAACTACATGTCAAGTGTAAAGCACAATCTACACGATCCTGAAATGCTATTAAGTTCCATGACATGACATTCCAAAGATACATAATTTCATAGCTTCTTTATTAGACAAGTATTAATATGATTTTTGACCTACCAGGTGGTTGCCTCACAGAATGAACAGCAACTATTCCTCGTGGCTGAGTTATACTACTGATCATCACAGTCTGATTCTTTCCATGCCACTTATTTACTCTAATAACGCGGTTAGATTGCCGTTCAGTCCAATACACAAAATCCTCAAAAATTGTTATGGCATGTGGATGTTGCAGGACCTGCAAAACATGTAATTGGTGAGCATTTTAAATTAAATATATACATTCTATAGAAGAACATTTATTATTTAAGTAAAAGGCAAACAAATACTTCATTTACTTACCAAGTCACTCGCTAAAACTTGTCTCCTATTGTTTCCATTGTAATCACAGTATTCAATATAATCCAAATACGCATCAGCAAAGTAAAGTAATTTAGTTGGATAATCAATACTTAAACCATTGGGCCAGAAGACTTTGTTACTTATTAGGACTGTTCGCAACGTGCCATCCATACTGGCCTTTTCAATTCGTGGGTTCCTGCCCCAGTCTGTCCAGAACATTAGATGATTGCTACAAAGTAAAGTCAAATTGGCAATCAGTTTAAAATCAGAGGGATTTATTTGTGCTCCCCACCCTTCCCCAGGACCATCAGCAATTACTACTGATTGTTATTGTGATCGTTTCTTGTCACACCACCTCTTCTGGACAATCTGCTTCCTAGAGTTTAAACACCCATCATTAAGTTCTTTGTGACTAAATTGTTGTAAGTATGATTCAAATGAAGACAAGCGAATCTGCGTTTCCTTCCTATCATATGAGAGGCAGGATTGTTGACCTCCTTAGGGAATTTCAGTTTGTTAACTAGCTGTGAACCAATTAAGTTCACTCAGCTCAGACAAAAAATATTTTTTTAAAAAGGTATCCCTGCCACTCAAAACAAAAGGTTTGATCAGGTATAATACATTTATAACACCTGAGGTTCTGTAAAATCCTGAAAATGTATGCGATGCTAGTACAGATAGAACAATATGCACTGCAGCAAATCGCTAAGAGTCCTTCTCAAGGGCAATTAGGGATGCACAATAAAGGATGGCCTTGCCAGCGCTACCCACATCTCATAAACAAATAAATAAAATGTTTAAAGGGAAGACTCTATTGTCTATACTTAGTATGCAGAACACTTCTCCAATACCTACTACATGCAGTACAAATTCCATCAGCGTCAGGAATTCCCTCGTGGCTTCTCTCACTCTGCTGCCACAACTTTGAAACAAGTGCAGGAAAATCCTGCGCATGGGCATAAATGGGGTTTTAACCAAGCTTCCACCAAACTTACAGTGACAAAACAAGGGAAGCCTGAGGGAATTTGTGGTGCAAATCCGCTAATCAGGAAAATTGCTTGAAAGTGGATGCTTTCCGCTTTCTAAGGGCAGGTGTTGAATTCTATAGAAACAGTCAGTTTCAGAACCCTTGACGATAGTGAGTGAAATACAGTCCTGTATATTAAATATAGATTATTTGTAGCTTTTAAATGATACTGTCTGATACCAAAAACAGTGCTTGTTAACAATGAATGATTCACATACGCTGAGGTTTTGAAAAAGCAACCCTTGATTTATATTATTGTGTAAATGATAGCTGAAAACACTGTGCACTGAATTATAAACCCTTGTAAAAATAATAATAAATGATAAACTAATCAATATTTCTATAATGTCTAGATTTTAAAACATCATTTATTTGTTTCGATATTTAACAGAACCCTAATTTAACTAATTTGTCAGCAAATGAATCAAAATATGTATTGTAAGTACTTAAACCTTCATCTTAACTAAAAAGTAAGCTGATGTCTAAAATATGTTGTCTTCTCCAGGAAAAATTCAGACTGATTATTGTTAGAATGCTAAGTGCTTAAAATAATGTTGATTGGGGAATTTTTTTTCCAGTTTATTTTTGAATTAAGTTGTATTCAAGTATAATTAAATATGTCAAGCAACTTACAGAGGCTGTGATAGCTGAGGGCACTGACATATGGACAACTGTGGGAGGGTCCAGCAATGCTGAGCTTCAGGTTGATGTCATGCCTCTGGCGTTATCAGCAGGATGGCAGATGCTGTAACTTATGCAGGAGATGAGGGAACATGTGGTGGAGATTCCAGAGACTAGATGAAGGAGTCCATTCAGGCTGTGAGTGTTACATGTCTCTGGCGTATGCATACATAACTTCCTCCATGGACAGACTGGCAACATTCATGGAGAGCCATATCCAATAAAGCACTCAGTGGATGCCAGAGATGCCCATGGACCTGCCCCATCACCACTTCCATAAGCGTCATGCAATAGTGAGAGGTGAGAGAGTTGTGAGGCACTTGTAATCACCGCAAAGGTCCTTGCACTTCTCAGGTCAGCACAGAGATACAGCGGTGTCTGGGAGGAGAAGCGGCTATCATCCACATCTGGGGGCAGAGTATGGACAGGAGCTCCTCAGCCCCTCTGTCAGAAACACCAGCACCTCACTCAGCCACAATGACAGAGGGAGGCTCCTGCATCTATGCAGGAGGCTCCCAATGTGCCAAGGCCCTCCAGGCTTCACACAGCCAGAGGACAATGGCCAACTTCATCCCAAGCCACAGAGCAACAAAGAATATTAATTATGTACTATAGATATAAAATAACCTCTTCATCTGGATGTACATTAGTGCCTCATATTGCCCTTCTACTGGTTACAGCAATTAGAGCAGCTTTCCATTTAAACAACTCTGAACAAGATGTACATGGTGTAAATTGGCAGAGGAGCTCAACACACTAGTGATTTATTTGGTTTAAGTTAAAGCAGAACATGAAAACCTTCCAAAGTTCACATACTCCCACCCTAAGTATTACCATCATGTCCTAAATCCCATTCATTTTTCATTGATTTTAAAGATTGTTTAAAGAAAATAACTTTTCATTTTTTTCTGCTTAAATTCAAAGTGACAGTTGTACAGACACGAAGCAAAATAATTCAGTTGGCAGACAGAGGAAATTAATTTTTGGAAACAGTCATTTCAAATTCAGAATGAGTCAATGTATATCTCAAAAATCCACTAAATAATTTGCCGTACATAAGCGATCCTCATTTTTGACCTGCTAATTTGCAATTTGAATGAAATGCAACCTCTGCTGGTGTATCCAGTTTATCAATCACATTAATGAGAACAAACTTCAGATACCAAGGATACATTGAGTGGTCAGGTCATGACTCCTAGCTGAACATACCAAAGAAAAGAGGTGCAAAAGACCCTCCAGAGGACTTCCTAACCCTAGATGGGCTTCACATTTGATGCAGTATAAGCACTGTCCAGTTTGAAGCTATGTTTGAAAAGTGTTTCTGCTGACTGCTAGATATCCTGATCACTTTAACTATTGAATCTAATTACGCTGCTGGCAAGCAGATATAGCCACTTACACCAAACATTAGAAATTAGCTGCCAAGTGACTGACGCTCTGCAAAGGCATGTAAGAAAAAATGGGTAAAGGTCAAGTATACCCAAAGTATAACAAAAACAAAAATACCTGGAAAAACTCAGCAGGTATGGCAGCATCTGCGGAGAGGAGCACAGTTAACGTTTCGAGTCTGAATGACCCTTCAACAAAACTGTCAGAACATCAGTTCTGTTGAAGGGTCATTCAGACTTGAAACGTTAACTGTGCTCCTCTCCGCGGATGCTGCCAGACCTGCTGAGTTTTTCCAGGTATTTTTGTTTTTGTTTTGGATTTCCAGCATCCGCAGTTTTTTGCTTTTATCCCAAAGTATAACTGCAGTTTTTACCAGCTGCTCTTCACAGGCAGAAGCACGCCCAACTGATGAGGGTAAAATTCTGTCCATAGGGTAGATTTTATAGGGGGATGCTTACCCAACAAACCCCCCACCCGCCCCCAATCTAAAAGTTGGTCGGCATTTCGCCAATGTGAAATCTGCCTGCCCTACAGTCATAAGCTGAGCATGACTTTATTTGGATCAGGGTGGGACCGCGCTCCTCAGGGACAAGAAATCGCACCCTAGAGGGCTGCCAGCTAATCTGATTGGCCAGCAGCTCTGTATTTCCAGAAGTGCCAGAAGACAGCAGTGGTCACTGCTGGGACTACAAGCAATCCTGAGGATAAAGTGAAGATGTCTCCCAGACTTCAGGTTAATCCAGGCATTTTTGGTGGGCACAGCTGGGAGACCCCAGCGAGAGGTGGGCGAGAGGGGTAGGGTCTGTGGTTAGAGAGGCCGGGGTGCCCCAGGTGGGCTCAGGGGACCACCCCCCCAAAAGCAGTTACCCCCCCCTACTTCCTGCCTACCAGCAGCTCATGCAGTGAACGCTGCCAGGCTGGCTGCCATGCCCCTACTTTACTTCGCAAATGGAAAAATTGTGTCGGAGACAGAATGAGGCCCTTAAGTGGCAGTTAATCATGCACTTAAGGGCCTCAATAGGCCTTGCGGCACACAGGCTGCCTAACACCTTACCCACTCCCCATAATATGGGGGACAGGTTTGGGGTGAGCAGGAAGGTGGGGTCCCTAAAATTCACCCCATATCTTTCTGTTAATTAAACATTGTAGGATGCATGGGAAGTGATTTGATGCCTGAAAGCTCTCCTTAGCAAGTAGCCACACATAATGTAAATGAAAGCTATTTTCCAAATACAACCCTTCCTCCCTAATATACATGCACATAAATGCTTTTTTTTTTGTCTTACTCATCTCTAGGATCCAACACCAATCCTCTGGGATTCGTTATATTATCACTGAGTAGTACAGCTCTGTGGCCGCCATCCAACTTTGAAACCTCAATTGTTTGAAGAATGTTGTCTGCCCAGTACAGATTGCGGCCTACCCAATCCACAGCAATGCTTTCTGTGACAGTCACTCCGCTATCAAATATCTGTTGGCAGAGATTGAACCATCAGTGATAATGCAGCAAAGTACATCCTATAGAAAAAAGTTATCTGACGTTATATATTTTTAATGCTGAAGACATACTTCCCAGAAAGGTTTTAGTATTCTAAAGCTAAAAAAAATTTACATATCTGCAAATATTTATGAACATTAGTTACTGAAATGGCATGTCTGACTTGATCATCAGTCCAAATCTTTGCAAACAATTAATATAGAAAATATCTTCTTACCAGCTCTATCTCCATTGTTTTGTATTGTCTTATGTTATAGTGCAACATACAACAGTAAATTATATTTCACAGAATTGCTTTTATCTTTGCAAGAACAAAAAAAAATACGTACAATTTTTCGGTCTGTTCCATTTTGAAAAGCACTCCAAATTTTGTCCTGAGTTACATCCGACCAATAAATCCGACCAGATTCAGAATCAAAGTCAATTGCAACAATATTTAGCCCATCTCGGATCACACTCTGAATGACGTGTGGATGAGCACTAATGTTGTCGGAAACTAGCTCACCTCGGCTTGCCACCATTATTAAAACATTGGTTGAATCTGGAGAGAAAATCAATACAATATCAACTCTATTGAATCCACAAAGCAAGAAGAGCTGATTGAAAACTAATTCATAACATCAATGCTCGAGCAATAACAAACTGAAGTGTACTACAGGCTGCTAGCCAAGCAGTTTCATTTCACAGAACCAATGTGTGGACTACTCTCCAAACCACAGTTTGGGAAAGAAGGTAAGATGACAAAAAATATATTAAAATGCACTGCACAAAAATATTAAAATGGGTTTTGCTAACTGGTTGAAGCTCAGGACCCTTTAAAAGAAATTGTAGGCAAGCAAAAACCTGCAAGTTTCCAACATTGCACACTGTCATGCCCACTGACACGCCACTACACAACTAGCACAAGCATCCTATATAAGAAAACCAAAACCAAACTAATCAATGTAACCCTTGATATATTTCTTTGTCACTCACCTTTCTGAAATCTGGACTGCACTATTCCTCACTGTCCTCTCTTTCTCTCCCACATAGCCATTGGTTCCAATTCCCAGCTCTATAAACCCTGAAAGGGGATTCTAAAGTAGTTCAGGCAACAACATCCTCTTCTTTGCTGCAAGCCACAAATACATGCCACTGGCCTTTGCCTATGCCCTTAATGATACTTCTACCCATCCATCTTTCCATTGGCTCTGGACTAATCCATTTTAGGAATGCAGTGCAAGCAGCAAAACCACTTGCTTAATATCCAGGCCAAAAGAACTAGATGTAATGGGGGAAAAAAAACTTTTTGACTAGCCTAGAATGGAAGGAAATATGCCAATTTCAATGTCATCCCAAATCTTTCATAGCTGAATCTGTAGCATGCACAAAGAGCCATGCCTTACCCAATAAAAGACAGCATCTTCTGTCATCAATCCCCACATTGCAACATAACGTTTGATCGGAACTGGTTCTAGTCCATTATAATTGCGTCTAGATTTGAGCCATCCAAAAATATCCAGTCAGAATTTAATATCTCAATTATAACAAACCCTGCAGCTATAATCCAGTCTGAGCACTTGTAAATGCTGAAAATGGATTAGTGGCATTGCTCCAGTTAAACTGGGCACACTTAGCATAAATTTGCATCAGTACCAGCGTGACCCATTTAAAGCAGGTCTGGTTTAAACCAGTGCTCATGTTTTGAATAGGCTAAATCTCACATTCAAAAGAAATAAAAATTAAGGGGCTGAAAATTTGAAACTGTTCTGGTAGATATCCACCTAACCTACCTTCTCACCACAACCAGTTCCAGGATGAGAAAATAGTGGGGACTCTAGATGTGTCTCAAGATGTACTGATGCCCACCAATGGCAAGTAAATGAGGGGACTTCTCCCTTACCCCACGAACTATGGCACAGGCCTGGGGCAGGTATATTTCAATACTTACACAAAAATGCTCCACCCACAGAATATCTTGGCCTAAATCTTGTTAAGCCAGTTTATACCCTTGATAAAATTACATCAAGTGCTCATTCTTCCATTCCCTTGGTAATTATACTTCTTCCTACTATAAATGCTGAGGCATAGAAGCAGGAAGAAAGATTGGCTACGTAGCAGACTATGATAAGGTGCTAATCCTGCTGCTGGAGTACATTGAAAAGAAAAAAATGAAAGAGTTTGATTTTGGAGACCAATAATAAAGCAAACATAAATTTTATGAAATTGATTGTGAACTTCTCTTCCTTTAGCTTAGAGGATTGACTGGTTAGACAAAGGTAATGCTGAAAAGGTAAATTACAAAGTCCATGCTAAATGTTTTTTTTGTCAGGTTAATAGTAGCCTCAATAAAAAGTAGAAAAAAGCATATACTCCTTGACAGATTCATAGATACTGCTTGGCTGGCAAATGGGCACTAATCCTGGGCAGAGCCTTGCATTCTAACAATTTAATTTAGATTGCATAAGAATTACCACAGGAATTCACTAATAATGGCTACTGTGTAGAAATGCACATGTTCATTCTGAACCAGAAGCCTTTTAAGTTCATTAAAGTACTTGTCTATCGTTACGTGCTTAATGACTGTCCTCTAATCCAACACAGAGCCTTTGTATTCATGGCCTATAGCCATGTTATAATGGTCAACAATCTACATTCAGTGGGCAAAAACAGCATCCTTACTTCAGACAGATATGATGTCCACACCCTGCCCCAACGTGCCAACAGATATAGTAGTTTCCACACGTCATATGATGCTGCTGTATTACTATCAGTTCCAGCATTTAAGAGCATTGGTGTCCGAACCAATACAGAAATGCAACAACGAATTGAAGCTGAGAGAAAAAGATGGATTCAGCTTTTTAAGGTGATCTCTGATTTAGTGAAAATGCTACAGTCAAGAGACACAAGAAGGCAATTTTGTCCTCCTGATCACTGGCTTTCTGATCAAGTTAATATCTGAGCAGATAATGTCAACATCTGCACTAGTGCTGTGACCATTCAATTCTTTAGATTACACTTTAAGTACTGCAGACACATATTTGTGTTACAATTCTGCAAATGGTCTGATAAAATACATTTCAGTCAATGATAGGAAAAGATGAGTTTTACCTGAAGTTTTACAGGTCCTCCCATCAGCTTCTAAAGCATAACCTTCATCACACGTGCACCTGAAAGTTCCTCTTTCATTGTAACATATTTGGCTACAAATGCCTGGTGGATTACATTCATCAATATCTTCACAGGTCTTGGAATCATTTGTAAGCTGATAGCCACTTGGGCAAGTGCACTGTGCACCAAAGGGCCCCTCGATACAATTGTGTGTGCAACCTGCATTATTTTCATTGCAGGTCTCTGTATCTAGTTGTTGTCATAAACAAAAGCAAAAATAATTTTAGGACAATATTTTTAAATCATTATTGAAAAATGTCCCCACATTTCTATGTATTATTGCAATTAAATGCTTAGCATGACCTACATGCAAAACAAATAGCCTTTCCATTTAATTGTTCTTTTTTTGGCTAATTAAAGGGACAGGTTCAACTTCCAAACATACCTTGCAAGGCCTAAACTCGAGAGATTACTACAGCAAAAATTTAATATTCCTCTTTGACAATTGTCACACAGGATACTAACAACAATAGAATATAATTTCTGCATCATGAAACAATATAGGCCATCAACTAATAAATTCAAATAACTATCACCTGTACGCAGGCTGTTTGTATCTTCCATAATTAGCTGTATCTTTGATGTAAAAGTGCAATCCAGATAGTATGGCTTAGAGATCAGAATAATTTCCATTGTTAAGCATCATTAGCTAAAACATTGGCATTTACTCGGCAATATGGAAAACTGCCCAAGTATGCCCTGTCCTAAAAAGCAGGGAAAATCCAACCCAGCAAATTACTGCCCCACCAGTCTACTCTCAATCATCAGCAAAGTGATTGAAGGGCTATCAAGAGCTATTGACAGTGCTATCAAGCGGCACTTACACAGCAATAACCTGCTCACTGGTGCTCAGTTTGGTTTCCACCAGGGCCACTCAGCTCCTGACCTCATTACAGTGTTAGTCCAAATGTGGACAAAAGATTTGAAGTCAAGAGGTAAAGTAAGAGTGACTAATCCTCAAATTGAGTCAGTATTTGAGCCAGTGTGGCATCAAGTAGCCCTTGCAAAATTGGAGTCAATGGGAATCAGAGGAAAATCTCTCCACCGATTGGAGTCATACCTAGCACAAAGGAAGAAGGTTGCGGTTGTTGGAGGTCAATCATCTCAGTCCTGCCACAACACTGCAGGAGTTCCTCAGGGTAGTGACCTAGGCAAAACCATCTCCTATTGCTTTATCAATGACCTTCCCTCCATCATAAGGTCTGGAGTGGGGATGTTTGCTGATGATTGCACAATGTTCAGTACCTTTCGTGGCTCCTCAGGTGCTGATACAGTCCATGTCCATATACAGCAAGATATGGACAACATTCAGGCTTGGGCTGATAAGTGGCAAGTAACATTTGTGCCACATAAGTGCTAGGCAATGACCATCTCCAACAAGAGAAAATCCAACCATCTCCCTTTGACATTCAATGGCTTTACCATCGCTGAATCCCCCACTGTCAACATCCTGGGGTTACCATTGACCAGAAACTGAACTGGACCAGCTATATAAAAACTCTAGCTACAAGAGCAGGTCAGAGGCTAGGAATTTTGCAGTGAGTAACTCACCTCAAGACTCCCTAAAACCACCTCCAAGACACAAGTCAGGAGTGTGATGGAATACACACCACTAGCCTGGATGAGTGCAGCTCCAATAACTCTCAAGAAGCTCGACACAATCCAGGAAAAAGCAGCCTGCTTGATCGGCACCCCATCCACCACCTTCGACATCCTCTCCCTCCACCACCAATGCACAATGGCAGCAGTGTGTACCAACTACAAGATGCACTGCAGCGACTCACCAAGGCTCATTAGACAGCACCTTCCACAACCTGTACCGCCTAGAAGGACAAGGCTAGCAGACCCATGAGAACACCACCTCCTGGAAGTTCCTCTCCAAGTCACACACCACCCTGACTTGGAAATATATCATTGTTCCTTCACTGTCATTGGCTCAAAATCCTAGAACTCCCTCTCTAACAACACAGTGGGTGCACCCACACCACATGGACTGCAGCAGTTCAAGAAGGCAGTTCACCACTGCCTTCTCAAGGGCAATTAGGGATGGGAAATAAATGCTGGCCTAGCCAGCAATGCACATAGCCCATGAAAGGATAAGAAAAGAGAAAAAAAATTCCCTTATTAGTTTCATGTAATATTCTGAAATTCAGAGCAATTAACTAAATTTCTGATTGCAATATGCAGGTAAGAAAATTGGACAAGTTTGAATAATGGGTTTCTGAAGACTAACACAGAGATGTCGATATCTCTCAACTGAGGCAGTGGAATCACTGGAGACGACTGATTTTCAAATTAATCTGTCTTCAAGAACATAAAATATGAAATGTAAATATTTGATTTATTCCCACAATACTAATTTACAAATAATCTGTACAACACAAAGAAAGCATCCTGACTTGTAATATTGAACCCAAAAGCATTGAGAACAGAGAAATTTGGAAATGCATCAGTCTTGAATTATACAGCTTATATTAATTGTAGCAATGAAGCTAGAGTATATAATGAGTCAAAGTCAATTGAAAGAAGAAAGGATGCTACAAAAACAGTAATCAAAACAAATCTGCAGGTGATTAAGTGCTCAATATTGTAACTTAGAATTCAGTCATTAGGAAAGATCAAGTGGACTGAATCCCTATCCAGAAAACAAAAGTGCATCTTTCCAATTGCAGCAGTCTACTCAAATGCCATCCTTGTGTTCCTGAGATGATTGCAAAAGAATCAGGAAAGACGGGGTGAAATGTTTCCTTGTACCCAGATTTTGAAGCAAATTATAACTAACACATCATGGAGGGCACAGCGTAGATTTGGATTGACATTTGGAAGTTTTGATCTGAATAGCAATGTCAAACCATGCATTTACCCACAAAGCCATCAGATGACCCCATTCAAAATAAAGGGGATCAACACTAACTTTTCAAAAAGTGAATGGGAATGACCCACAATCAAATGAAGTGCTCATCTACCAAAATTGAAAACAGTAAATTCTAGGTTCAGGCACTTTTTGAAAAACAGGTCCTCCTAATGCCATTCATTCTGCTGTATAGCAAAGGTCAGTTTCAGGAATATTTAAGCTTTAGTAGAATGCAGACCCCTATTCTAGTGTGCTGGCTTTCTGCCAAATCAAAATGCCAGAATTTCAGAGCAAACTGTGAGGATCAGTGCAACAGGGGTGGATTGCCTACCAGAGAAATAGGCCTCTGTTGGAGAAACCCAAACATCTTCAGAATTTTATCAATTTAAAATTGGCAGACTTCTTCGCTCTTCTTAGTGTTAGTTTTTTTTAAATGCAGAGCAAAAGATATACTGTCACATTCTCTAGAACAATGAATTAAGGATTGCTCTGAATTGTACATAAAATATATATTTACTTATATCAGTTCATGAGTAATTCAAGGGTCTCATGTTTAATTATTTTTTTCCATCCAGGTTACATTGGAAGTGGTGTAGAGAATGAAGTACAATCTGCAACATGTACTACTTTGATGTAGGGCTAGTATCACTGACCTACATTTACTCACTGTCCTGCACTGTCCCAAGTTTGAAAAAGGCATCCTTATGTTTATATGTCTTCGTAACCTTGCCCCTCCGTAACACTGTAACGCCTTCCAGTCATACAACGCACATGCCCACATCCTCAAACTCCTTGATCCTCCAATTCTGATCTTGTGGCATCCCCAATTTCCCTTTGCCCCACCATCAGCAGCTGTGATTTGAGTTCCTTGAATCACCCATCTGGAATTTCCTCCTGAAAATTCAACAATTTGCTCCACTTCCCTCTTTAAAACTTAACTTTTTGATCAAGCTTTTGGCCATTCGAGGGAATGATCACAAAGATCAGTGCTGGTACTCGAGTGCAGTACTGAGGGAGCGCCTGCATTGTTGGATGCTTTCAGATGGGAAGTTAAACCAAGGCTCCATTTGCCTGCTTGGCTGGATATAAAAGATCCCATGGCACAATTTTGAAGAAGGGCCTGGTGTCCAGGCCAATATTTATTTCTCAATCGACATCATAAAAAAAATTATCTTGTCATAACCACACTACTTATGGAAGCTTGTTGCATGCAAATTGGCAACCACATTTCCTACATAACAACAGTGATTATGTTCTGGATTTTTGCAAAGTCATGGATCCATCATGGATCCGGAAATCCCACCTTCACAACTGGCAAAAACCATTTTCGCCAGGGGCGGGTGTAACAGGGGCAGGATGCAACTTCCACATGTGGGAAACAAGCTCAGCAGGGCCTTTCAAACTCAGTACTGAGTTCCAACATACCCCATGGAGTTTTAAAATTGAAAAAAAAACTGCCTGCCTATGTCTCTGAGAGTTGAAACAAAAATCTGTTCCAGCAGTTTCAGAAGCTGTTTGTGAGCATAACACTAAGTGCTATCATTATAGCATTAATGCTTGACTGTTTTCCACAACTTATCATTATTGCATTAGGGAGCTATATGTTCACAGTTTGACTGACAGCTCAAATGAGGTTATTAAAGGATTAGCTGTCTTTGATCTGGGGTTATGAATACAAATGTCTGTTTTTATGAGGGATTAAGTATTTGAGGGGATTTAAATGTATCGAATGGCCTTTCAAGAATGACAGTGTTTTTTTATCTTGTGAGGTCTGTAATACATATTGTGAACTTTATCTCATCTCAGCATGGCTCCTGAGGTCTGCCCAGGCATGGATGGTACAAGGGCAAAGGATGGTGGGTGGGGGGGCTTGGGTTGACCTAAGCTGGCGGTGGCATAGGGGCTAGATGGGGAAAAGGGATTGGTTGCGGGGTCATGTGTTGGCATGGGTTGGCACTTAATTGACACAGGGGCTATAATGGGTCATTGGAAGTGTGTGGAAGGCATGGGTTGGTATGTATGGCCATGGGGAGTGGGTGGGGTGAGCGATTGTGAGGGTTGAGGACTAGAGTGCCTAATGTTTAAGAAAACAACGGAAATGAAATCTTACTAAACCAGACAGGCCTTTTAAACAGCCTGCCTTGGCACTCGGCAGCCCCTGTGGCTGCCCTTGATCTGCATCTGGTATCAGCGAGCCTGACTCCATCCCACATCCGCACCCCACTCCCCCTGCCCCAAAACAAAGATCCCACCACTTGAGGCACCTTTTCCTCAAGGTGGGTGTGGCAAGCTGGGAAATTTCTTGGCTCAGTGCACCCCCCCTCAGGAGCAAAAAACCTAGACCTATACATCAAAAGTATTACATTGGCTGTAAAGCAATTTGAGACATCTGGTGGTCATGAAAAGTCCTATAGACATGCAAGTCGCTCTTTTTCTTTAATGCTGCACTCTCCTTGATTCAATGGCCTTTTTTTTCTGATCATGTGCCATTGGAGCACCTTGCGGTAGTTTGCTTTACATAAGGCTCTATATAAATGCAAATTGTTGCAGTGCAGTAGTAGTGGTATCAATTGTAGGGTCATGGTGCCTGCTCCTTTCTTCCATCACCTTGCACTTGCAAGGACACTCTGAAGTCTTGATTTAGGAGTTTTGATATCGACTTTGAGGCCTGGGAAAAGGTCACCCAGGATCGCTACAACTGGCGCAACCAATTAAAAAACGGTGCGGCCTCCTTCAATATCAGAGGCTGAGAGAAAATACATGGAGAGGAAACACCAAGCCAGCAACTCATCCAAAACTCAATTGTCTGTGGTATCTTGTCCTATTTGAACCTTCTGGGTGCGGATCGACCTTAGCAGTCGCCCACATACCCAGTGGTACCCTACCAGGCATCGCAGATAATGAACGTAATCACCTTCGCCTCAAAGGACAAACGAGAGAAGAGGCTGGTATTTTATTTTAGTCCCACATAATCAATTCACTGGACCCTTAGTTCATTATAAAGAATATGGAAAATATTAAAAATAATTTACTTACTGCAGAGTGGCGATTCATCTGCGCCATTTGGGCAGTCTGAAGAATGGTCACAAACCTTATCCAAACTCAGACAGATGCTAAGACCTGGGCACTGCCATTGGTTACTGGGACATTGAAATGGCTGTGTTGGGCAATCTCTTTCATCACTCATGTCTCTACAGTCATTATCGCCATCACACAGCCAGCCTCTGAAGACACAGTTTCCATTATCACACCGAAAATAGCTGGCAGAGCAGTTCTTTGGTGGGCAGCTAAGATGTTCATCTGATCCATCATTGCAGTCTGAATGACCATCACATTCCCAATTTGAAGGTATACAGGTACCATCATCTTGACATTGGAATTCATTTTGGTGGCACATGCCTGGTGGTCGAGTGGCTACAAGAAGAAAAAACAAAGCTTATAATCAAAGCTTTATCAATGTTATACAGAGCAATCCTTTGTGCCAATTAATATTTGACTTTACTAATTACTTATTATTGGGCAAGGTCATTGAAATGAGACTGAACCTCATAAAATGGCTAGGGCAAAATCCATGATCCATTTAAGACAGCAAAAATGTATTGGCACTGCCCAGTTTGTTCATTATCTGAACAAATTCAGTGGTTAGGGAAGGAAAGCACACATGCACTGAACCATAGATAGACCCATGCAATTGATGCAAGCCCTGCACTGCAGTGTAGATGAGATGGGGGGAAGGGATATTCTTGGTCTTTGTTTCCATAAACTTCCGGAGCACCAACAAAATTTTCAAAGCAACACATATCAGCAAGGGAGCAGAGTTCCATGAAAAAAATAACATTTAATCAGCCCTAAATTAGTATACATACGGCATCCTGTCTCATCAGATTGATCCCTGCAATCAAACACTCCATCACAATGGTAGATATTGCTGATGCACTGTACTCCACTGGCACATTTAAATCCATAGGAAGTGCAGTTAATCACTGGAAAGAAAGCAATTTTAGTTTAGGAATCTGAACCATAAAATATCATTGTTCAAAAAGATAAATTGTCTACGATCGTGGTTGTCACCTTTTAACTACACTTACCACAGTCCTGTTCATCCAATCCATCTAGGCAGTCTTCATCACCGTCACATACGTAAGCTGCGTCAATACACCGATGTTCTGGACATAAAAATTGCTCAGGCTGGCAGGTACTTGTGAAATCTTTATTTTAGAAAGGAGGAATCAGAAAAAAAGCAGGCTTAAATTTGGATTTGAAGTAACATTTATTTAGCTGCTATTGTGAGTTTGTAGGTGACCAAACCTACATTACGTGTCTCAGTTACTAACACCAAATGCAAGGAAATTAATGACTCAGTTTGTTAGAATTCATTTACAATATCACACTAGTTAATGGAAAAGGAAAGTCCTAGGGCAGGATTCTCCCCCCCATCAGGGGCGAAATTGAAGTGTGGGTGTGCACAGCCATGCCTCCAATCGGTGCCCCCAATTGCGGGTGCGGCGCCATTTTACGTGGGCGGGCAATTAAGGCCCGTCCAGCGTGATGTCCGCATGGAAGTGCTATGTGCTCCCTGTGCGGGCGGGGGGAATCCTTAAACTTCATCCCGCCCGTGGATGAGGTTTCATGCTTTTTCTAATTCCTGCCAGGGCTCCTGGCCTGCCCGCCAACCTTAAGGTTGGACGGGCAGGTCCATTAATTAGTTAAATGGCACTGTCAATGGCTTCAATTGGCCATTGACAGGTAGGTGGGCACACAGCTGATTTTGCTGCACCCCCGCCTACCTGAAAATTTAAATGGGGCGTGGTGACGTCGGGAGTTCGTCATTTTACGTGTCGGCGAGCAGGCCCCAAGGGGGCTCACCAACGGGAAAATCCTGCCCCTAATTGTTCTTTCGTGAGTTTGAAAGAAAATATCACAAAATCTACATGATCTGGTTTATGCTTATTTACCATGTCTGTAAGATAACCAGCAACACCAAAGCTTTAATAATAATGTATGAAGCACTATTTCCACATTAATTGAAGTACAAGGTGCAATATAGACTCTAAAGATTGACACCCTTGAGTATATTTTGGAAATATAAAACTTTCTGTTGAAAATAGCATTTTGGTCAGTTCAGTTTAGTGTCTGACATGGAAATGTATTACTATGCTTAGGATTGTGCCTTGGGAGTGGGATTGTGGATCTCAGAGGGTGGGGGGATAGAGCTTGTGGATCTTGGGGTCAGGGGAACAATTAGTGGCAGAGATTCATTTGCAGTCCAGGAGTATTTTTTTGGATGTGAATTTCGTGTTTATCATGATGAATGACATTAGTATTGGGCAATGGAACTCTAAGAGCACCAAGCATTCCTAGTTCAAGTATAGGAGAATGCAAACAAACACTCCTTTTCTCTGCCCCAACATTGAGATTTAGAATAGTAACCTCGACTGCATCAGTCTGTCACTTTAAATTTCTTTGTTGTAGGGGCATCCTGTATTATGGGAGCTATAGAATAGTGATTATGTTACTAGAGTAATAATCCAGAGAGCTGGAATACTGCTCTGGAGAAATTAATTCAAATCCCACCATGAAAACTGGTAGAATTTAAATTCAATTAACTAAATAAATTTGGAATTAAATGCTAGAATTAGTAATGGGGAATTGAAAGTGCTTTTAAGAAAATCTGTTTCACTAAGATCCTTCAGGATACTTACCCGGTCTGGCCTCCAGACCCACAGCAATGTGGCTGACTTGGAATTGCCCTTTGAAATGGCCTAGCAAGGAATGCAGCTGCATTAAACCATTGCAGAAAAGTTGAATAAGAGGAAAATGTGATGAATCACTTGGCATTGACCTAGGCACTGGACACAACAAAGGAACACCCTGCCCAGTCGACCCTGCAAAGTCCTCCTCAATAATATGGGGATTTTTGCCAACGTTGAGAGAGATGTTCCACAAACTAGTCAAGCAACAGCCTGACAGTCACATTCACCAAATTATACCTTACAGCAATGTCCAAGACTCCTGCATCCCAATCGCCAGAGGTGGTGGCACAGTCGTATACAGTCGGGAAGGAGTGGTCCTGAGAGACTTTAGTCTTGACTCTGGATCCCATGAAGTCTCATGGTTTTAGGTTAAACATGGGCAAGGAAACCTCCTGCTGATTACAACCTACCACACCGATGAATCAGTGCTCCTCCATGTTGAAAACCATTTGATAACATTCAGGCTTGTGCTGATACGTGGTAAGTAACATTCTTGCCACACAAGTGCCAGGCAACAGCCATTTCCAACTGGGAAGTGTCTAACCATGTTCTTGACATTCAATGGCATTACCATCAACATTCTGGGCATCATTGTTGACCAGAAGCTTAACTGGACTAGCCACATACATACTGAAACAGACCAGAAGCGGTGTATTCTGTGGCAAGTGACTCACCTCCTGACTCCCCAAAGCCTTTCCACCATCTACATGGCACAAGTCAGGAGCATGATGGAATGTTCCCCATATGTCTGAATGAGTACATTTCCAACAACACTCAAGAAGCTGAACACTGTCCAGAATATAGTAGCCCACATGTTTGACACCCCATCCACCACTTTAAATATTCACTTCCTCCATTGCAGTGTGTACTATCTACAAAATGCACTGTAGCAATTCACCAAGGTTTCTTCAACATCACCCCCCAAGCCTGCAACCTCGACCACTTAAAAGGCCAAGGGCAGCAAGCACATGTAAAATTTCCCTCCAAGTCATCCAGCATTATGACTTGGAAATCTATCGCAGTTCCTTGATCATCACTGGGCCAAAATTCTGGAACTCACTACCTAACAGCACTGTGGATGTACCTTCACCACAGTGGTTCAAGAGGATGGCTCACAATAATCTTCTCAAGCACAATTAGGGATGGGCAATAAATGATGGGCTAGCGACGTCCAAGTCTTATGAATGAATAAAAAAGGATGAAAACTCCATGAGCAGTCATCATCTGCTGAAACGTCACCGTTTCTGTCCACATACATAACACGTCCCACTGAGATGGGATGCATTTTAACACAGACAAATCTTAATCAAAGTGAAATTCCACATGTAGAAAATTTGGACTTCTGATGTGCTCATTAGTCAGCCAGCAAATAGATTGTAGCAAGAACTGGAAGTGATGAAGTTCCCTATCTCCATCTTTGTACTGCCACTATTTGTCAAATAGTTCTGAACTACTTATAATAAATACAGCAGCGATTATCACAATTTACTATCTTCACAAGCAGGTAGTAAAGTCCTTGAGTGCAGTAAGAAACAAACTCTTCAGCAATGTAGTTTTGCTAAGTAGAATCATTAGAGTGGAAACATCAGCCAGAAAGTTGCATTTTACATACACAGCAGTGAATTTTATAAAGTGAAATCTACTGGGTAGAGCAGCAATAATCACTTCTGGTGAACATCCCCCGAGCCACATACAGGATTTATTCAGGAAAGACTTGAATAAATATTCCTGGCCAGTTCAATGGCCACCAGCCATAAGAGTAAAAGATTCCACGTTGTTATATTGTTATATTATTCTTAAAGAGTTAGGAAATAATTGTTATGAGAATGTACACCCAGGGAGCCACATTTGCTGTCGCACTTCAGTCAGGTGCCAAGCAACAATGTATCAGTCCACCACCCACATGGAAGACTGCTGGTAATACACTGGATAAAGCTCTAGCATTTTGAGTCTAAAAGTGTGATTTCAAACTTCTGGGAACACGTAGACATAACATGGTGGCTGCGGGTATCTGTGAGTAAAACCCCAAGCATCTTAAATAGATTTAATGTTGAACTGAGAAAAATCAATGCGAAATAGTGCCAGACAGAGAGAACAAAAACTGAGTGAACCATGTGAAAATGAAATGGCCTCCGCTGCAGTAATGAATGCACAGCTCCAGCCCATGATGAATTGGGAGGCTGATGATGTTATGGAGGCATTTGAGAAGTTTAAACGTAAGTGCAGACTGACATTCAGTAGTTTGCTAAAAGGCACAAGTGACAAAAAAAGGGGTTAACTTTGTGCCGGGGAAAGGGTAAAATGTGTTTAATAGCTGGGAGATCAGTGAGATGACAATACAACCCAGACAATTTTAAAAAAAAACTTCAGCACACATCTCCAGCCAAAGTCAAATCATCGGATCCACCTATATGAGTTTCAAAGCCTGAGGAAGGAACCAGGTTAACCTGTTGGCAATTTCTTAACGAGATTGAAAAATGCATCCAGAAAATGTAAATTCAAAGAAACAGATTAAAGACTCATTTGTGGCTTCACGAGACAATAGTTGAGAAGCTTCCTTGGTTGATGGAGTACATCAGTTCTTTCATACCTCACATGTTAGAATGCACAGCAAACCTACAAGAGCCGGTGAAAGAAGATGTTGAGCACCAGTAGTCAGATCCACATGAGAGGAGTTTCAACAAACACAAAGTAGTTGTATGCAAGCAGACAATTCTATCCTACTACAATATGGGAGTCTGGGCACTTAGCCAAGCATGCATAACGAGGTTTAACTGAGAGCCAGACTTCCATAAAAACATAGAAACATAGAAAATAGGAGCAGGAGTAGGCCATTCGGCCCTTTGAGCCTGTTCCGCCATTCATAATGATCATGGCTGATCATCCAACTCAATAGCCTGCTCCTGCTTTCTCCCCATATCCTTTGATCCCTTTCATCCCAAGAGCTATATCTAACTCCTTCTTGAAAACATACAATGTTTGGCCTCAACTACTTTCTGTGGTAGCGAATTCCACAGGCTCACCACTCTCTGGGTGAAGAAATTTCTCCTCATCTCAGTCCTAAATGATCCACCCCGTATCCTCAGACTGTGACCCTGGTTCGGGACTCCCCCACCATGGGGAACATCCTTCATGCATCTACCCTGTCTAGTCCTGTTAGAATTTTATAGGTTTCTTTGAGGTCCCCCTTCATTCTTCTGAACTCCAGCGAATATAATCCTAACTGACTCAATCTTTCCTCATATGTCAGTCCCGCCATCCCAGGAATCAGTCTGGTAAACCTTTGCTGCACTCCATCTATAGCGAGAACATTCTTCCTCAGATAAGGAGACCAAAACTGCACATAACATTTCAGGTGTGGTCTCACCAAGGCCCTGTATAATTGCAGCAAGACATCCCTGCCCCTGTACTCGAATCCTCTGGCTATGAAGGCCAACATCCCATTTGCCTTCTTTACCGCCTTTGCTATACCTGCATGCTTACCTTCAGCGACTGGTGTACGAGGACACCCAGGTCTCGTTGCACATTCCCCTCTCTCAATTTATAGCCATTCAGATAATAATCTGCCTTTCTGTTTTTGCTACCAAAGTGGATAACCTCACATTTATCCACATTATACTGCATCTGACATGCATTTGCCCACTCATTCAGCTTGTCCAAATCACACTGAAGCATTTCTGTATCCTCCTCACAGCTCACCCTCCCACCCAGCTTTGTGTCATCTGCAAATTTTGAGATATTACATTTAGTTCCCTCATCCAAATCATTAATATATATTGCGAATAGCTGGGGTCCCAGCACCGGTCCCTGCGGTACCCCACTAATCATTGCCTGCCATTTGGAAAAAGGCCCGTTTATTCCTACTCTTTGTTTCCTGTCTGCCAACCAGTTTTCTATCCATCTCAATACACTACCCCCAATCCCATGCATTTTAATTTTACACGCCAACCTCTTATGTGGGACTTTGTTGAAAGCCTTCTGAAAGTCTAAATAAACCACATCCACTGGCTCATCCACTGTCTCCAACTCTACCAGTTACATCCTCGAAAAATTCCAGTAGATTTGTCAAGCATGATTTCCCTTTCGTAAATCCATGCTGACTCTGTCCGATTCTGCCACTGTTTTCCAAGTGCTCAGCTATTAAATCTTTTATAAGGGGATCTAGAATTTTCCCCACTACTAACGTCAGGCTGACTGGTCTATAATTCCATGTTTTCTCTCTACCTCTCTTTTTAACATTAACACCCTCCAATCTGTAGGAACTGTTCCAGAGTCTATAGAATCTTGGAAGATGACCACCAATGCATCCACTATTTCTAGGGCTACTTCCTTAAGTACTCTAGGAAAAGGATTATCTTTATTGAACAAAAACAAAAATACCTGGAAAAACTCAGCAGGTCTGACAGCATCTGCGGAGAGGGATACAGTTGACGTTTCGAGTCCGTATGACCCTTCATCAGAACTAAGACATATGGAAATGAGATGAAATATAAACTTGTAGAGGGTGGTGGGTGGGACAGGTAGAGCTGGATAGGGGGCCTGTGATAGGTGGAGGCCAAGAAGAGATTGCCAAAGATGTCATAGACAAAAGTACAAAGGGGTGTTGACGGTGATGATATCTAAAGGATGTGCTAATGGGGACATTAAGGGTAGAAAGCAGGACGAGCAAGTGGCACATCTGCTTCCAGGGACAGCAGGCCTGACTCCATCCCACACCCGGCCTCAGCACAACCACACCACCCCCTCATCCCTTCAGGAGAAAAATTGAGTCTGACATGGCACTTCCTACTGAGGTGAATCTGACGAGTTGGGAAATCCCTGCCTCGGTAGCGAAAATCCAGCCCGTACAAGTATAATTATTTTTAACTTCTGGGAACAAAACATAACACATGTCGTCTTGGAAATGCTCATGATCAGAGTAAATAAGTGAGCTGCTCATTTATCATTGCCTAGACACTTTTATTTTTGTGCGAGTAGGGTTAAAAGCCTCTTCCAAATCTTTCTGAATATTTAATTCATCCTTCTGCCCATCTAAAATGATGCTGGAAGTAATAAATCAGCACACATCCCTGTTGCTGAGCTGTTGGTTTGTTTCTTTGGTGTCAGCTCTGCATTGGGCTTAAAACCAACAGCTCTGCATGTCTTACAAATATGTGGACACCGCAAAACAGCGTTTAAGCAATCAACCCCCTCCCCCGCCCCAGTTAATGAGCTTAATTAATCTTTCTCCAATAGCTTCAACAACTCATTTCTGATGTTTTAACAAGACACTGGAAATTTGTAACCTTCTTCTGCAATGAACAAACATATCACCCCATGCAGTAATTTTTAGATGTCATTCACTGTTGGAGACATTTCTGAGCTGAAATTTCATTCTCAGCATGACCGTTATTTCAAAAAATAGAGGGCGGAATTTTCCTGGCCTCCGGGTGGTGTGAACGAGGCAGTGGGGCTGGTAAAATGCCAGGCAGCCACGCCGGGAAGGCTCAGTGCTGCCATTGGGGAGGTATCCCAACTATGGGACCGCTGCTGCTCGCCAAATGGAAGTGGGCAGGCAATTTGAATGATTAATGGCCCAATTGAAGGTGATTATCTGTGGGTGCTTGCATTTTGCCAATGGGGGAGTGGTCCTTCATCACCTGGAGGGGAGCCCACCAGCTACATGGAGGCAACTTCCCAGGATTCCATTCAACCTGGAGGCTCCATGTTGGAAGCAGGGATCGCTGGCAGCAAATGATGCCCCAGTGGCCCCAGCATTCTCCAGGCCCTGCCTGCTTGGAGCATATTAAAAAATCATTTAATATTCACCATTCTGAAGACACTTGCTCTCATGTTCTCCTTGCTGCCTTAGCAGCTGCCATCTCTCTCAGTGGTGCTGCCGAGGCTGCAGAGCTGCTGGTCCTCTGATTGTGCCGGTAATGGGGTGAGCTGTCATGGTTTTATAATGATATAAAAGCACCCATCACTCATAAGGGATTGAGTAAACACGCTGTGGGTTCATTTATCGAGACTAGGCACTTGGGAACATATATACAGAGGGATAAAGCTTGATGACATCAGAGCTGCAAAGCTGTGTGTGTGCTCTGCTGAAAGCAAAAGTGAAACTAAGACAGGATTGCATGACACACTTCTATTCACGTGATGTCATGCTGCAATCCCTTAAAGGCATATTACAACAAGGGCCACCTGCCTTCCTTTATTGGCCACCTCCCCCGACTGTTGGTTCTCAATTGCCTTTTGCTGGCAATATCACAAAAGAAGTCCTGCTTCCTCAGCCTACTTGGCACCCAAAAACCACCCTGACAACGGGGCTGCCGCTGCTACAGCAAAATCTCACTCTTAAATCTTAAATATTTTAAATTTATCTGTATATTCTTAAATAAGTATAAACCTTTTGTTGTGTTTTACTTTGTCTAGCCTTGACCACATGAAGAGCACGTACATTTTCTTAAGTGCAGAGAATGAACACACTTTGGAGAGATTAATATGCCCCTATCTGATCAGGATATTTAAATTAATTGGCCTAATAGCTAATGGTGTTTAGCTTACACACTGATATTACATACTTTACGGTACTATTTCATTTGGAGTTTTTTTCTCTAACTGCACTAACTGAAGATAATATATTCTTATTCAATCTGAAGACTGGGAATTTAATAAACCATTACATTTTATTTAATTTTACTGAAAATTTAATGAATATTTGAATTCTTTAATTGTTCATTTGGTGAAAGTGTTCATACAAACAATGGTCCTAAATTTCTTCAGACATACTGCCGCTGCTGATGTTACCAAATGTCCGTCAGAAACCTAAAATTCCATAAAGTATTAAAACAAATTGTTGTAAAATGATACCAGATCACAACAGATCAATGGGTTATTTCATTTCAAAAAGTCCACCCTACATCATTTAAACTTACAAAACACGCCTCGCAGAACAAAATGTAATACATACCACAGTTAAGTTCATCTGAGCCATCTCCACAATCATTTTCTGTGTCACATACCCAGGTCTTAGGGATGCACCTGAAATTTGTGCAGGTAAAAGCATTTGCAGCACAGGTTCTGGGGACATTAGTTGGGCATCCTTTTTCATCACTCCCATCTGAGCAGTCATCTTGTCCATCACATCTCCAGTAATTTGGAATGCATTGGTCATTTGTGCACGTAAAGGCAAATGAAGAGCATGTGGTATCTAGGTGCAGAAATACAGGACAAGAATATACGTTTTTATGATAAGTGTATAAAAATGGTTCAAGTCTATACTTTTCTTAGTGGGGAAATTAATAATATCCGCATGTAACACCCATCAGATGCTAAGATGGCTTGTCTCAGAAGTTAGAAACTTAGAAAATTATAGCAGCTTCAGTCAAATTAGTAGTGCATATTATTAAATACATATTAAAAGCTTCTCATCTTTGACGCATTGAAACGCCATGCATTTTGACTCTGAATGAATACCACACAATGCATGGAAGTACTTAACAAACTTTACCCTTGTTAACAAGACCCATTTTCCAACACTTATGTCAGAATATTCAATCTTTTTTTATGGACCTTAAACAATACATTTCAATAATGAACTGATACAGAAATATTTGGGGCCTGAAATTAATCTTCATGTACCAAAACCTGTACTAGTGAGATAATATAATTGCATACAAGATAAAATCAGAAATCATTTCAACTTAAATCAGTAAAATTGCACTGTTGTCAAAATTACTTTCAGTACTGTACATTGAAAATACAAGAGCTTATCAAAGAAATTGTTGCCAAATGGCTATTAAAACAATTATACTTCAGTATAAGCCTTCACCCAATGCCTCCACATTAGTCTTACTCATTCTCCCTTGTGCAGAATTGGTGTCAGCTGTGGTTCAGTAGATAGTATTCTCACCTGAGGCAAAAGGTTGTGGATTCTAGTTCCACCAGATAGATTTAAGCTGACACTGTAGTACAATACTGAGTAGTCATTCAAAAGAGACATTGAACTGAAGTCCTCTCAAGTGGAAATAAAAGGCCCCATTTTGTAGGGAAGTTCTCGCAATGTCCTGACCAACATTTATCCCTCAGCCAGAACTACGAAAATCTCGGGTCATTATCACATTGCTGCTTGTGACATTTTGCTGAGTGCAAGTTGGCTGCCACATTTCCTACATTACAATGGTGACTATGTTTAAAAACTCCTTAATTGCCTGTAAAGTGCTTTGGAACATCCTGGGGTCATGCAAGGTGTTCTATAAATGCTAGTCTCTCTTTTCCTCTTTTGATAATCGTCAAATTTGCCTGATGGCAGCTTTTCACTAAAAAGCTATAAAAATGATCCATATATTTGTGATTTGACTATATTCAATAGGCTGCTCATAAAACACCAGCGATGCCAGTTAAAACCTCATGCAGGATATCGATGTAAAATCTAAATGCAACACTTAGGGCTGGATTTTGGCTAACGAGGTAGCTCGAGTCAGGAAATTTACCAATTTGGCAGACCCACCTCAGATTAAAGGGCACCATTGGACCCAACTTGCACTCTGGAGAGGTGGGGACAGGATCAAGTCAAGCCCACCAACCCTGGAAGGAGATTCTGGGCGGCCTCAGGGGCAGATGAGTGGCAAGGGGGGCTGGTCAGAAGGCCTGCTTGAGTTCTCTGGGACTTTGCCCCAGTTGTTTTAGAAACTGTTAGGACTTCTAGCCCTCACCGCCTCCCTCAACCTCCACCCATCCGCATGCTACCTTGTACTCCCATTGCCTCTCCATGCCAGCTCATGGGTTCTGCCCAACCCACATGCCCACCCTTATACACCTGATGTTCCCTCATGCCCTCATGACCCCTCATGCTCCCTTAGCTCCTTCATGCCAACTCATGCCCTCACCCAACTCCACATAATCCCTCATATCCTCATGACCCCTCATACCTCCATGCCACCTCCATTGCCACTCACCCAGCATCTGCCATGGGTAGACCTCAGGAGCCATGCAGGGATGAAAAAAATTAAACTTCTAACAATCAAATACAGCTCACATTCATACACACTTGATAGTGAAAAACTCATTCATGAAACCCATTCAAAGTTTTAAATCTCAATTGTTCAACTCTTATAGAAAGAAATGTCTATATAGACCTGACATCAAAGATGGCTAATCCTTTAGTAGCCTCTTTAAACTATCAAACTATGAAGTCAAAACCTCCATGAGATAATTTCGTTTTTGAAACTCAGCCAAGCCTTCATAATGACATAATAAAATAATAATCCTTTGGAAATGAGAATAAAGATATCTATTGAAACTGCACAAACAGGTGGCAATGTCTTTTTCTAACCTAAACCAGATGGCCTGTCAGCCAAAACAGTCCAGCATTTTTTTTAAACTCGCACTAACAGTTTAAGCCTTTTTATTCCAAGTTTAAAGAGTAGAGGATTTAAAAAAGCTTCAAAGCATAACAATTAAACAGATTTTACCCACCATTCAAAAAGGTTTACTCCATCAATTTGTGACTCCCACACTGGGGGTTAAAACCCTTAGAACAGCCAAAATGGGGACTGTTTGAACTCAGCACTAAGTTGAAATGACCCTGCTAAATTCAAGTTTCCCTCCTGTGTGAATCACTCACCGTCCCCTTCCCCCGCTGGTAAAAATCGAATCTGTCGGAATTTGGGGTGGAATTTCTGCATCCGGGTCCTGCCCACTATTTTTAAAGGTTTGTGGAGTCTTCCCAACTCCATGAAAATCAGGCTCTTTGCTTGATTTCTGGACGGCAAACATGTTTTCCAGTTCTATTCCCCATAGGAAAAAGTAGATTTTAAAATCTAACATTTCTACTAATTTTACGATGGGCTTTACTGTGTCAAATTATTACTGGGGTTCAAAGTCTGCTAGCATTCCAATCAAAACACTATTTGTAGTATCATTCAGGATATATTAATTAAATATGATGGTTCATAAAGGATTGAAATCCATTGGTATATTAGAAATTTAATTAATGTGACAAAGAGAAGTATTCTGAAAGCTGAGGACAATTGATCTCATTCTGTAATGTTTCATAATCTTTTATTTCTTCGCCCAAGAATGTATTAATTAGAAGTGCTGAAAGGTAAATTTGAGCTTATGTAAGAAGAGAAATCAAGGCCTTTTAAATAAATTAAATAAGTGCATTAAACGCTTCAATTATACTGACACATTGGCTACATTGTATGTAAATTTCAACAGTACGTACTTAAAGTTCCACAGTTTGCTTCATCACTATTATCATGGCAGTCATTAACTCCATCACAGTGACTGTAATTTGGCACACATCTTCCATTGGCACAAGTGAAAGAAAAGAAGGCACATTGTTGTGTGGGTGGTTCACTTAATAAATCTTCAATGCAGTTAATGTGGTTGGAATCAAGTTTCATTCCGTAGGGGCAACCACAGACTCTCTGAAAATTGGGTACCGGGAAGCAAAAATGACTGCAGTCTCCATTGGGGTTTGTTGGTTTGTTACAGTTGTTGGATCCTATATTACATAAACAGCAAAACGTCTGTTAGAAAGGTGTAGACGACACTAAGACTTCAACATGGGAATTCATTAAAATAAAATTTTCTCAGTATTAAGTCAAATGGAAGTTAGTAAATAATATTGGGAGTAAAATTCTTCCAAAAATTGATTTTTTTTCACTTATAATAAATTCTTCATTAAACTTAATGGGAGTGCATTCCCCTCTATTCAATCTACTAGCCCAAATTCTATTTGGGCCCAAAGGTGGAGAGCCAGCAGATTGAAAAGACAAAAAATTGGAAGGTTTGCATTTATAAAGCGCCTTTCATGACGGACATCCGAAAGTGCTTTACAGCCAATGAAGCACTTTTGAAACCAAGTCATTATTGCAATGTAGAAAAGCCAATTTGCAGACAGCAAGGTTCTGCAAACAGCAAAACAAATATTCAATTTTTGTGATGTTGATTAAGGCCAGAATACCAGGGGTGACTTCCTTGCTCATCTTTGAAATAGTGCCATGGGATTTTTATGTCAACCTGAGAGAGCAGACTGGACCTCAGTTTAACATCTCATCCAAAAGACAGCATTTCTGTCAGTGCAGCACTCCTCACAGTACTGCACTAGAGCGTCGACCTTGATTTTTGTGTTCAAGTCCTGTAGTGGGATTTGAACCAGCGACTTTCTGACTCAGAGGCCAGAATGCTACCAACTGACACAGCCAAAATTTGGGCAGAATTCATTTTTACCACGATTCTAACTTGTCCCGTTTTGCCATTTTCTGGCGGAACAATGGGTAAATTTTACACCTCCTTTGTCAAAGATGGATTGTCTGGGCTTTTTTCACAGGTTACATCAAGAATTTCACCCAGAAGGCCATTCTAAAGGCTGATTGGAAATTCCATCAGCTAAGATATGGTGGTGCTCTGTTGAGGCCTTTTGAAATGTCTCAGCATTTACCCAGAGCAAAGAAATCAATCCCATCAGGGATCGATTACTTTCTTTCTAGAGGCAGAGTGGCTCTTTATTCAGCTAAGATTATCGCTGCTCATTTTGTTTCATCATGGAAAAGACCATGAGGTACTAGTTGGGATGGAGTTTACACCTTTGGCTTTGGCCAAATGGAGATCCTGCTCCACCACAACTGCGCTGGTGAAGCAGGACCCTCAAAATTTTAGACCTGCGTGCTTTGGGGAATTTGTTAGTTCAACAGATTTCGTAGATAGTTAAAAAATATATAATTTGATTATTTATACATACCAGTCTGGACAGAAGCATCAAATGATTTTACATGCATAATGTTGTCAATGCCTCTTCTGATAATAGACATCCCACCACCATCTATTTTCCGCACACGGACAATACCATTCAGCCTCCAATCCGTAAAGTATGCATAATCTACAGAGAAAAGGCAATCAAAAAACTATATAAGGCCAAACTAGCTGATGTAGTTTTGTTCTTTTTTTCATTCACAGGATGTGGGCTTTGCTGGCTGGGCAAGTATTTATTGCCCATTCCTACTTGCCCTTGAGAAGATGGTGGTGAGCTGCCTTCTTCAACCGCTGCAGTCCATGTGGTGTAGGTACACCCACAGTGCTGTTAGGGAGGGAGTTCCAGGATTTTGACCCAGTGACAGTGAAGGAACGGCAATATATTTCCAAGTCAGGATGGTGAGTGACTTGGAAGGTAACTTCCAGGTGGGGTGTTCCCATCTATTTGCTGTCCTTATCCTTCCAGATGGTAGTGGTCATGGATTTGGAAAGTGCTGTCAAAGGAGCCTTGGTGAATTCCTGCAATGCAACTTGTAGAGGTACACACTGCTGCTACTGTGAGTCAGTGGTGGAGGGAGTGAATGTTTGTGGATGTGGTGCCAATTAAGCAGGCTGCTTTGTCCTGGACAGTGTCAGGCTTTTCGAGTGTTGTTGGAGCTGCACTCTTCCAGGCAAGTGTTCCATCACACTCCTGACTTGTGTCTTGTAGGAGGTGGACAGGCTTTGGGGAGTCAGGAGGTGGGTTACCCGTCGCACGATTCCTAGCTTCTGACCTGCTCTTGTAGCCACAGTATTTATATGGCTAGTCCAATTCAGTTTCTAGTCAATGGTAACCCCCAGGATGTTGATAGTAGAGCATTCAGTGATGATAATGCCATTGAACATCAAGGGGTGATGGTTGGATTCTCTCTTGTTGGAGATGGTCATTGCCTGACACTTGTGTGGCACGAATGTTACTTGCCACTTGTCAACCCAAGCCTTGATATTGTCCAGGTCTTGATGCATTTGGACATGGACTGCTTCAGTATCTGAGGAGTCGTGAATGGTACCGAACATCGTGCAATCATCAGCAAACATCCCCACTTCTGATCTTATGATGGAAGGAAGGTCATTGATGAAGCAGCTGAAGATGGTTGGGCCGAGGACACTACCCTGAGGAAATCATGCAGTGATATCCTGGACCTGAAATGATTGACCTCCAACAACCACAACCATCTTCCTTTGTGCTAGGTATGACTCCAACCAGTGGAGAGGTTTCCTCCTGATTCCAATTGACTCCAGTTTCGAAAAGGTTCCTTGATGCCACATTCGGTCAAATGCTGCCTTGATGTCAAGGGCAGTCATTCTCACCTCATCTCGGGAGTTCAGCTGTTTTGTCCATGTTTGAAGCAAGGCTGTAATGAGGTCAGGAGCTGAGTGACCGTGGTGGAACCCAAACTGGGCATCAGTGAGCAGGTTATTGCTAAGCAAGTGCCACTTGGTAGCACTGTTGATGACCCCTTCCATTACTTTACTGATGATGGAGAGTAGACTGGCCGGGTTGGATTTGCCCTGCTTTTTGTGTACAGGACATGCCTGGGCAATTTTCTACATGGGCGGGTAGACGCCAGTGTTGTAGCAGTATTAGAATAGCTTGGGTAGGGGCGCAGCAAGTTCTGGAGCGCAAGTCTTCAGTGCTATTGCCGGAATATTGTCAGGGCCCATAGTCTTTACAATATCCAGTGCCTTCAGCCGTTTCTTGATATCACGTGGAGTGAATCGAATTGGCTGAAGACGCATCTGTGATGCTGGGGACCTCCAGAGGAGGCCGAGATGGATCATCCACTTGGCACTTCTGGCTGAAAATTGTAGCAAATGCTTCAGCCTTATCTTTTGCACTGATGTGCTTAGCTCCTCCATCATTGAGAATGGGGATATTTGTGGAGCCTCCTCCTCTAGTGAGTTGTTTAATTGTCCACCACCAATCACGACTGGATGTGGCAGGACTGCAGAGCTTAGCTCTGATCCATTAGTTGTAGGATCGCATAGCTCTGTCTGTCACTTGCTGCTTATGCTGTTTGGCACGCAAGTAGTCCTGTTGACACCTCATTTTTAGGTATGCTTGGTGCTGCTCCTGGCATGCCCTCCTGCACTCTTCACTGAACCAGGGTTGAGCCCCTGGCTTGATGGTAATGGGAGAGGGGGGATATGCTGGGTCATGAGGTTACAAATTGTGTTTGTACACAATTCTGCTGCTGCTGATGGCCCACAGCATCTCATGGATGCTCAGTTTTGTGTAACAAAATGAATACAACTACATATCATAAATGTTTACAATGGGCCATAACTTACAACTAGCATCGGAAAGTGCTGGCCCACAGGAATTAGAAGAAATAAATACACACTTACCCTGGCCCTTCTGTTCACCGGAGCTGCTTGGGGCCTGCACCATAAGGCTTCTCTCAGGCCCCAGAAAAGAGTAGCTCTGGTGGGTTCAAGGAGGCCACACCCTCTTTTTTACAGCACAAGCTGCCATAAAGCAGGTAAGTTTAAAGGGTCAGGGAAATCGACAAGCCATGGAGAAGGGAAGTATGTAAGAAAAGTGAATAGGATTTTGGGGGTTGGGGGTGTCCAGGGGTGGTCCAGGAGGGTGGGGGTGTGGGTGGGGTCGGTTGGATGTCCAATGGTGGGGGGGGTGGAGAGGGGGGTTGGAAATCCATGGGGTGCGGGGTGGGGAGGGCGCTTGGAAGTCTGTGGGGGGACTTTGGGAGGGGGGAGATAGTTGGAGGTCCAGGGGGTGGCGTTGTCAGAGGTCGTGGGAGGGCTGAGGATGGGAGGCCGGGGTGGGGGGTATCAGAATTCTGGGTTGGGGTGTGGGGTTGGGGGTTCGGGAGGGTGGGGGGAGTCCCGTGTGGTGGCGTTCAGGGTTGTGGGGGTAGTCCAGAGAGGTAGGTCTGGGTCTTTACAATAGTTACCCAGAAGTTAAAAGGGGTTTTAATTCTTCTAACATTTTCTGAGTAACTATTGTCGGAGGCATCCAAAGTTTGCGATTTAAGCCGTATTTTCAGATGATTCCCAGCACAGCTCAATTGTCCAGAGGATGTGTGCACTTCTGGGCAATTGCCGTGCAAACCCTTACCTGGGAACCTCCGAGAGGGATTCCCCAGTGCATCTTTGGGGTACCCGCCAAATCCGACGCTGGAGAGTCAGAAGTTATGGCCCAATGTATTTTAATTTCTTTTACAGGAAGTCTCATGACTTTAAAATTTTATAGGATTGTGACTTACCACCAAATACTGTAAGACCAAAAGGGTGTGACATTTGGCTAATTTGACTGAGTGTCTGTCTGTCGAAACCACTGAAGGAGCAGTGCTCAATTTTATCAAAAAAGGCATCCACCCAATACAGACGAAGAGAACTAGAAAAGCAAAAATCTTTGATTCAGTTGAAGTGGAGACTAAATAATTGTGTAAAATGACGTGCTGAATTCAAAACACGCCCACAAAGATTTAAAAAATAAATTCAGCGTTACAATATTCTGCTCTACAGCTGACACTCTCAAATAAATATAAGACCTGCTCATGAACCAGGACTACCATGGAGGACAGCAATGGACTGATGGTGGTATAACGGTAATACCACTGGACTAGTAATCCAGCGGCCCAGGCTAATGCCCTGGGAAACAGGGGGTTCATATCCCACCATGGCAGCTGGTGGAATTTGAATTCAATTAATAATAATCTGGAATTTAAAGCCAGTCTCAGTAATCATGAGCATGAAGCTATCATTGATTGCCGTAAAACCCCATGTGGTTCACTAATACCCTTAAGGGAAGGAAATCTGCCATCCTTTCCTGGTCTGGCCTACATGTGAATCCAGATCCAGAGCAATGTGGCTACCTCTGATCTGCTCTTTGAAATGTTGAGCAAGCCACTTAGTTCAAGGGCAATTAGAGATGGACAACAAATTACCTTGCCAGCGATGCCCATAGCCCATGAAAGAATAAAGAAAAGAAAACAAACTCTGAAATTAACTATCAGCATATGGGACAGAACAATGGTAATGGGCTGAAAACAAGTTTTTTGTTTATTCGTTCATGGGATGTGGGCATCACTGGCTGGGCCAGCATTTATTGCCCATTCCTAATTGCGCTTGAGAAGGTGGTGGTGAGCTGCCTTCTTGAAGCGTTGCAGTCCATGTGCAAATGCATTCATCATTCTGTAACTAGCATTTAGGTTCAGAATTCAATAAGTATTGCAGAGTAATCAATAAATCTTTTACTTATACATTCACTGAAAGTGAATGCTTAACAACTAACGTGAATACCACTTGTTTTTCTTTCCTTAGAATTTAAGGGGTTTAATTTCTGTTTTAAAGGCATTCATGGGAATGTTTTTTATTCAACAAACAACCAAGGAAATCACATTTTACAATTAAAACAATTCAACGTCATTTAAAACTGAATTTTAATTTAATTATTGCAAGAAAAAGAGGTCTTCTCCTGTTCTTTTCGTAAAAAAGAAATTTTATTCTGACTCTTCTGGTCATGTGACAAATACTATTCCTAGTTAAAACGACAACCAGACAATCTTCCAAGATCCATTTTTATTGTACTATTGGATCAGCCTTGATCAAATGAATGTGAGGTTTGAAAGTGACTGATATGTTTTCTTCGTCCTCTCTCTGGTGAAGTGCTTTGACCCCCTCGACTGTCTCCGTGATGTCTTGGTAGAAGTTAAAAATTATGATGGAAAAACTTGTATCCTGCTACTCTATTGGGTTTAATAATGTATAATCAAAGAAACTGTGCTAATTTATTTTCATGTCAATGTTCATATTCAGTTGTCAAAGCCAGCAAAACGTCCGCACAAATATTGGGTGGGATTTAACGGCCCCATCGCGGTGGGGGTGGGTCCATAAAATGCAGCGAGCCGTTCAAAAGTCCGGCGGGTCCATAAAATCCCACTGGCATAAATTTCCACCCATAAAAGCTGTTTTAAGGGTAAACTGACTATTTCTTGACCATTAGCAAATGGAGGAAAACATTCCCCCTGAAGATTGACAGCTGTAGAATTAGCCTTTGAATTATCAGTCTGGCTTACCTCCAGTCAATGGCTAGGCCATTCGGCCAACCGAGTGTTGTATTGATTATTGCCATTGCATTTGACCCATCACCCCAGGCTCTCATGATCTTTGCAGGCCTGTACCAGTCTGTCCAGAAGATATATCTGTAAGTGGATGTTAAAGTGGTAAATCCGACACTTATGGGTTTCAGCTCCAACTAAATCTACGAATGTTACTCAAAAATCCATCCATGATATTTAACAGGGAGAAAACTATGAATACTGAAAATTTTATTTACCCCATCACTGGATGCACAACAATAGATCTAGGATTGTTCAAGTTCTCAACAATTGTTCTCCTGGATTTATCAGCTAACCGCAGAACAGAAATGCTGCTGTAACGTGCATCAGTCCAGTAAAGATTCCTTGAAATCCAATCAAAAGCCAGATCTTCTACTCCATCCACTCTATTGGTAACTAGGATTTCCTGGTCTACATACCAGACAGAAAACCAAGCATTATTGATTTTAATTCTCAAGTTTGTTCGCTGGTAGATACAGAGTTCTGTTTACAAGCTCTTAGCTGGTTTGTAGCAAGAGAGTGAAAGAATGAGATTGGGGGTGAGAGACAGTGAGCAAGAAAGAACAATCCAAACAAATTCAAATCCAGGTGCCAAAGGTGAGCAGAGAGTGCACCATCCAGTCTCCACCCCTGTGGCCATTTTGACAACTAGTTCCCCTAAAAAAAATGCCGTAGTGGGGAAGCCTACAGTTCAAAATCTCAAATCAAGCAGAGCTTAACCTCAGTCCTTAGTTTTAGGATATAGGCAAGTGCAACACATTTATTTGTTGATGAGACTAAAATGAATTTATTATGAAACTGGCAGATTTATCTTCTTAAAAATGGTAGGAACTTCACTTCCAGCTTCCAGGGTATCCTTAACTACAACTTTAAGAGGATAGCAAGGAGCTGATATTATCGGATTGTCTCCATATAAAGCAGAATTTAAAAATAATCTAATTAGACCAATACAACACATGGAGAAATTAAACACCTGTAAAAACAATCTTTTAAACTGATGACTATCCTTTAAAAATGCTAAAGGGCAAAGAAGTTTCCATATTTTGTTTAAGAAGCAGAACCCACAATCTTTCCTTTAAAAAAAATGAAAAAGATCTGAATTGTTGGTTATTTACATTGATTTGGTTATTTTATTACCTGTTCCATCAATTTTCTGTTGATAAATCAGGTCAGTCCTTCTTTCAGAGAAAAAGATTGTCTGCCGTGCTGCATCAAAATCAAGTCCTACAAAGTAAGAGGGGCTTGCTGTCACAGGCAGGATGATGTCTTTCTGGCTGGAGATATTGAAAGGGATTCCACGCACAGCCAGCCGGGATGAAAATAGTAGGAACTGGGTCACAGCTGCAGAGAAGAGAACATAAAGTGCTCAAAATATTCTTCAATTTAATATACCAGGGAGTCAAAACCAAATGCAATATTCACATCCAGCAGGATTACAGAGCAGAGACATAACTGGACAAAGGTGGAAGAATGGAGGAGAGAATTAGGAGGAAGAAGGGAGAGAATGGAAGCAAGAGGCAGAGAAGGAAGGGGAGAGCAAAGACAGACAGGCAGTTGAAAAGGAAGATGGGAAGGGGACAGGAAAGGTGATTGGTGTGAGAGAGAGAGCGAGAGGGGGGAATAGCAGCAGGAGAAGAAAAGAAGGAAAAGTTGGAAGAGAAGGGCAATGATGAGGGGGAGCAAGGTTTAACATTTAAACCACAGGGTACATTTATTGATCCGTGGAAAGCTACGCTTAAAAGGAGAGGTGGGTCGGATAATTGGAGCTTTAGTTTTCTAGCCTTATCTCTCATCTATGCTTCTCAAGAATAGCTTTCTTGCTGGGAATGTGGAAGCACCAACTGGATTCAATATTCTGTCTTTACATTTTGAGAAGTATTAAGATAGAAATCATTTAATTGAGCAATGGGGGAAGTAATCCAATAAAGCCTAGTTTTTAAAAAAATTTCTAAAAACTCTGACACTAGCTATGGCCCAGTTTTAACTCATTCAAAACCCATTCACTCGCACAGAGTTAAAAATTGGTCCCCCCGAGAAACTTGAGCACAAAAATCTAGACTAACAATTCAGTACAATACTGAAAGTCTTTTACAGGACACATTAAAACCAGGCTCCATCTGTCCTCTTAAGTGCACAAAAAAGATCCTATTGCACTATTCAAAGAAGAGCAAGGATGCCCTCCCAATGTCCTGGTAAACATATATCACTCAACCAAACACTAAAGCAGTTTAATTTGACCATTCAACTCCTTGTTGTGTGCAAGTTGGCTGCCCCATTTTGTCACACTGTAACAGTGGCCTGAATTTTGCACTCGTTGGGCACACGCGATCGGCGTGCCCAGGAGCGGATGGGAAACCATCCCCCGACCGTGATCAGCTCCCCCCACCGCGATTTCACACTGGCTGGCCAATTAATGGCAAGCCAGCGTGAAACACACCCTGGGAAAGGCTCAGCACCGCCAGTGGGAGCGGGTAGAGGGCGGGTGCTGGTGAACGCTTCCACTGAGCTCTCTGAAGGCAGACAAATGCCTCAGGGAGCTGCAGACCTCCAAATAATAAAAGCACATAAATGCTGCAAAAAAGACCCATGCAGCACAATCAAGCAACTGAAAGCAGGCCTCATTAAAAAAAAGTCCCCACATATTTATTTTTATTTTACATCCTAACAGAGATTTTGATGAAGTTTCATCAAAAATGTAAAGTCTGCCTGGCCGATCGGCCCATCCGCCAACCATAAGGTTGGACGGACCACAAAAAAATCGCTTACAATTGGGCCATTAATGAGCTTAATTGCCCGCTTAATTGTCGGCAGGCCCTCTTCTGTCTTTTGTGCACGCCCACCGAGCGAAATAACGCGCAAGTGCGCAATGACACTGGGACGCTCACCCGACGTCATCTCGCGTGATTTTACGCCCACCCACAGGAGGTAAAATTCTGGCCTGTGTCTAGAAGTCAAAAAGTGCTGTCTTGGCTCTAATGCACTTTGGGACTTCCTGAACTTGTAAAAGTTTATTCTTTCTTTCTGTACTGTACAGCAGTTCTTTGGCCATTGCGTTTTTCTATGTGATAAATGGTCTAGCTGACAGAGTCACTTGATGTTCTGCTTCAGACTGTGATATTTCCTACAACGTAATTAAGTGTTGAGTTCATACTAAACTACTAAAGTACTAGGAGGTTAATGAATAAGCAATGAAAAGAGGTTGTAGGGTGCCTCAATGGAAATTCCTACAGATAATTCTTACACATCTTTAAAAAAAAGTAAAAGAATTTTAGGGCCATTCTCATACCATAGCAATGTCTTCCATCACGGTGAAGATCAAAACCCAGTCTGCACCTACATCTGAAGCCCAGGCCGCCATTGTCTGTTGCATGGCTGAGTATGCAGATATGCTCACATTCACCATTATTTCTGCCACATGGATTCCTCACTAAAATCAGCACATACAAGTCAAAACAGACATCAGATTTAAGCTTGTGTTTTTTTTAAGGAAATGACAAGCTACTCACATTGCATTACAGTGTAGAAACTGTATGCAATTGGTGCAGAGTTAAAATACTTTATCAATAATGGGAGCTCATGTCACCAGTTGTAATGTGGCTGAATGAGGAAGACTCAATCAGCCAGCTGATCTTTTACTGTCAGTTTTTTTTCCCTTTCTTTATGAGGAAAATACAAAAACATTCTAAATGCAACTTTTGCCAGCTTAATATTAGTAGATGAAATAAATGATATAATAAATATATACAAATTCTTTCTAAAAATCCACGGATTAGCAAGGCTGATGAATTAACAAAAAAAGGTGCAATTAATGAAAACCAATTGGGTAACTTTTGACATTTATTAAATCGATTGTAAGCATCAATCATTTTTCATTCAAAAATAGCAGCATTCAAATGTCAGTCCAGAAATTTAATAATCACTGAGTAGTCTGTTTAGAAGTGTTATATGTTTTTCAGTTAGCTAAAAATGAAAGCTGTAGTCATGAATGATTTTTACTTTTTACAGGGACTCAGAAAATATACACGAGCCAGAATTTTACAGCCCCTCTCACCCGGCGGGATATTACAGTCCCACCAAACTGAATGGAGATTTAAACGGCTATCCGCATCTGCTGGGGAGAGGGGCCATAAAATCCTGGCCATGCTTTCTTTGTTATAAAAAAATGACCTGGACTTGAGTACAAGCAGTACAGTTTCAAAGTTCCTGGATGATACAAACCTTGGCAAATAGTAAATAGTGACCATTTTAGTAGTAGTTTTCAGGGGTACGTATACAAACTGTTAAAATGGCATTATGACACAGCTGTTGGTAAAGGCTGAGTTGTTTAAATCCCAGAGGGAAACTTGAAGAACTGTCATAACCTATATTTTCAATTGGTATGTTTAAGATGCAGCTCTGAGTTCAGGAATAAGACCACCGAGTCTCAAGAGGTTTTTTTTATATAAAACTAAATTAACCATTTATTAATTTAACAGCAAATTAAACACATACACATGTCTACAAATAATTAGTTACCATAATAACTTTTAAACAAATCTCCAAATTAATCATTCCCAGGTAAATCTCCACTAAAGCAACGGTAACCCACTGACGTTAAACAGACACCAGGCAAAATACATTTGACCTTATGAATTCAAAATGAGGTTCCTTGCAATTTGGTTCCTTTGCAGACACATTTGTAGGCTTACAGGCTGGTTAGATCTTAAATGCCTCTGACTTATACACAAGCTCCTTTTCCTCTTTATACTTAGCTTCCCCTTTTGAATGTAAGTTTTCCAGAGTATCCTTTGCTTTAAACGTCACAACTTCTAACAATAATATTTTCATCCCACTAATTTTATTAATAATATAAACACACTGCTTGGCATCTCCCAGAAAGGTGCAAGATTTTACTCGCATTCTTGAATGCTTTAATCAACAAATGCAAATTTACACTTTACCTTCTAGCCGCCTTAGTGTTTACCCAATTAACTTCTCAAAACTACTATACATCAAAGCACCCAGACTAGCTGGCTTTAATCCAATTAAGACACACACAGACACACACATAGATACAGACGTAGACACAGACCCCACTACATTTCTATTTAAAAAATAATTTCCAGTAATATTATAGACATTACTATCTCTTCAGGACAATGGGCAGACAGCTGGCAGATAAAATTTAGTGTAGCTAAGTGTGCTGTGATGTACTTTGGCAGAAACAACATGAAAAGGCAGTGTATTCTAAGGTAGGGGGTTGTAAGAACAGAGGGATCTGGGACACTTGTCCACAAATCTTTGAAAGCCATGGGGCATGTTGATTAGGAGATTAAGGAAGCATATAGAATACAGATCACAGAAGCTTTACAGTGCAGAAGGAGGCCATTTGGCCCATCGAGTCTGCACTGGCTTTTTGAAAGAGCATTCCACCCAGCCCTATTCCCCTGCCTTATCCCTGTAACCTTGCACATCCTTTCTTTTTAGGTAGTAATCCAATTCCCTTTTGAAAGCCTCAATCAAACCTGCCTCCACCACCCTTTCAGGAAATTTGTTCCAGACTCCAACCACCCTCTGGGTGAAAACATTTTCCTCACATCACATTTACTCCTTTTGCCAATTATTTTGAATCTGTGCCCTCTAGTTCTTGATGCTCTCTTGAGTGGGAACAGTTTCTCAATATTTACCCTGTCCGTACCCCTCAGGATCTTAAATACCTCTGTCAAGTCTCCTCTCAGCCTTCTTTTCTCCAAGGAAGAGAGTCCCAACCTCTCCATTATATCCTCAAAGATACAGTTCTTTATCCCTGGAATTATTCTTGAGTTTCCTCTGTACTCTCGTCAATGCCTTCACATCCTTCCTCAAGTATGGTGCCCAGAACTGGACGCAGTACTCCAGATGAGGCCTAACTAGTGTACTATATAGTTCAACACGACATCCTTACTCTTGTACTCAATGCCCCTATTAATAAAGCCTAAAATGCTACATGCTTTATTAACTGCTCTCTCAACATACCCTGCCATCTTCAATGACCGATGTACATATACACCGAGATCCCTCTGTTCCTGTATCTCTTTTAACGTCTCTCCCTTTATTTTATATTGTCTCACCATACTCATCCTGCCAAAATGGATCACCTCACACTTCTCTGCACTGAACTTCATTTGCCACTTCTCTGCCCCAACCACCAACATGTCAATGTCCTTTTGGAGTTCAAGGCTATCCTCATCACAGTTGACAATGCTTCCAACTTTCATATCATCTGTAAATTTTGAAATCATGACCTGCACATCACAGCCTAGGTTATTAATTTATATCAGGAAGGACAAGGGTACCAACACTGACCCTGGGGAACTCCACTACAAACATTCCTTCAATCTGAAAACAACCATTTATCACTATTCTCTGTTTCCTGTCACTCAGCCAATTTCTTATCCAAGTGCCTACTTTCCCTTTTATTCCATGACCTAGGATTTTGCTCACAAGTCTGTTGTGTGGCACTGTATCAAATGCCTTTTGAAAATCCATAAACACTACATCAACAGTGTTTCCCTTATCAACCTTCTCTGTTACCTCCTCAAAAAACTCCAGCAAGTTAGTTAAATATGATTTTCCCTTAATGAATCCATGCTGGCTTTCCTTAATTATCCTGCACTTGCCTAAGTGACTATTGATTTTATTCCAAACTATAGTTTCCAGAAGTTTCCCTGCCACTGAAGTCAAACTGATTGGTCCATAGTTGCCAGTTTTATCCTTGCACCCCTTTCTGAACAAGGGTGTAACATTCACAATTCTCCAGTCCTCTGGCACCACCCCTGTGTCTAAGGAAGACTGGAAGAACATCACTAGTGCCTCTGCAATTTCCACTCTCACTTCCCTCAGTACCCTTGGATGCATCTCATCTGGTCCTGGTACCTTATCTATTTTAAGTAAAGATAGCCTTTCTAACACCTCCACCTCCTCAATTGTAAATTCTCCTAGTGTACCAGTTACCTCTTTACAAATAGGGCCATTGAATATAAAAACAAGAAAGCCATGGTAAATGTTTAAAAATCATTGGGTGGGCCTCAGGTGGCACACTGCATATAAATTCTGGGCACCATGCTATAAGAAGGGTGTCAAGCCCCTGGAGAGAATATAGAATAGATTTACCAGGATGATATCAGAGGGGGTTCAGTTTTGTGAAGGAATTGGAAAAGTTGGGATTGTTCTCCTTTAAACATAGAAGCTAAGGGAAAACATAATAGAGGTATATAAAATTATGGGGTGTTTTGTAGGCAGAAACTACTGGCTCTGGCAGGTGTGCTGGTGACGAGAGATCATAGCCTTAAAATAATTGGCAAAAGTATTGGAGGGGAAATGAGGAGGTATTGCTTCATACATAGCACTGTTAAGGTCTGGAATATAGTACTTGAAAGGGTGGTGAAATCAGGCTCCACAGGAACTCTAAATGTTACATTCTTCTTTTTCTTGACATAAACGTACCAATCATACACAAGGATTGGTGAAAAAATAATGTGGCTTTTTTTAAAATTTGAGGATAAGGCGATATACAGATAGATTTACTGGGAGACTAAGCATAGTAAATCTGATCTCTATCCTGCTGCTTGCCCACTGTCTGCAAGACATAAGGCTACTACATCATACCCTGTCTCAAAGTACTAATGATTGACAGAAGTTTAAGATATGATCCCTTAAAGGTATATTTACATCATATCACAACATCCCACGTTTTTTCAACTAAAGGTTTACCTTTAAAGAATCAAACTATTTACATGAAAGCAAAACAAAATAAAATGTTGGGCGTAAACTTGCACGAAATAGCAGTCAGAGCTGGATTCCCACTCCGCTCCTGCTTTTTTACTTTGAAATCTTTCAAACCCTTTCTCGCCCGACCTTCTAACTCAGGCTGGGCGAGAACGATGCAGGGCAGCGTGTTCCCGGTGCCTTCTGTTAGGGGCTTCACAGTCGGATGAAAGGAGGCCATGTTCCTTTTTTTATGTCCCTGGCTGCCATAAACCCAGTAGGTTTAAAGGTCCAAGCACTTTCAAGCCAGGGAGAAAGTAGGTTTGTCAGGTAAGCGGTTAGAGTTTGTGGTCTGGGGAGGTTCAGGCACTCAGGGGGATTTCGGACACTCGGGTTGGGGGGGGTCAGACAGTCGGAGGGGGTCAGTCAGGACGCAATTGGGTGGGAGTTGGACAGTTGGGGTGGTAGTCAGACAGTCGGAGTGAGGGTCAGGCACTCGGGGGAGAGGGTCAGACAGTCAGGGGGTGTTGGGCAATTGGGGGTGGTTGGACAGTCGGGGGAGTGTAGGGTTGGGCATTTGGGAGGGGTCAGTCAACCAGGGGAAGTGTCGGCAGTTGTGGGGGGTGGGGGGGGGTCAGGCATTCAAGGAGGTTAGAAGCGGGCAGACGGCAGGGGGGTCAGACAGTCAGAAGTAGTCGGACTCTCGGGGAGGTTGAACAGTTGGCTGGCAGGTGGGGGAGGTTGGGCCGTGTCAGGCCTTGGGGGTGGTTGCTGAGGGTGGAACGGGAGGAGTCCCGGGGGAGGAGAATCCTGCAGGGGGGGGTGGTCAGGGGGTGGAGGGAGTCCCCTGGGAATTCGGGGAGTGTCCCCTGGGGAAGAGTCCCTGGTGGCCGGGTGGAGGGGTAGGTAGTGGGAATCCCATTGGGGAGGGGGTTAGTCAGGGGATGGGGGAGTCCCATGGTGGAGGGGGCGGGGTGTGGGGGGAAGCTCCATTGAGCAGGTAGTTGGGTGTTCATTGGATGGGAGGAGTAGTCAGGGGGTGGGGCGATGGGGGGAGTACCCTGGGGGTTCTGAGGTGTGGGGGGAGTTCTGTAGGGGGTCAGTGTGGGCCTGTACAATAGCCATCCAGAAGTTAGAAGTAGTTTTGATTCTTCTAACTTTCTCTGGGTTACTATTGATGTAAGACAGTCAGAACCATCTGAAGTTTACGATTTGAATTACATTTTCAGATGGCGCCCAGTACAGGCAAATTGCCCATTGGAAGTTTGCACTTCCTAGAGAATTGCAATGCAAACCTTACCTGGGGGCTTCTGGGGTTGGTTCCTCAGTGCATCTCTGGGGTACCCCCCAGTTACATTGCCCTGGAGCTTGGAAGTTACAACCCAATATGTGTCTGAATGTACTTTAACACAGAACAATCAATTTATAACTCTCTGAAATGTAATGACGATTTACTTATCCATCCAGCCTTAGTCCTGGTGATCTTTGCTGGAGACTGCTGTATATTTTCAGAATGCTGGTTAGGGTTGCTTTGTTTGTGTTGCATCTTAGACCATATTTTGCTTGCAATAAGATTATTCGGCGTTTCTCATTGTGGTGTAGTTCTGATTTGGCACCTGTTTCATCGCACTGTCATGCCGTTTGTTGTTTACACTAGATACAATCTCGGTTCTGGGCATGTACTGGCAATTCCTGCTGGATTCCAGATGCCATCAGTTGCATGTTGTACTCAAATTTTCTGCCCGATGTTCAGGATGGGTAATCCATTACCCGTAAGCTGGTTATGGACATCTTTCATCTTCCCCTTTTCTTCATCAAGTACTCCTGGGAGTATTGACGAGTGATGACTGGGGAGGTTTGTCCACACTTGTTTTCTGAGTAGTAATTCCACATTGATTCTGCAGTATGAGGTTTGCAAGTTCGGAATGGGTCTACATATTTGGTTCAAACAATATCATGTTGCCTGTTGGCTGATGATCTATGTTGCAGAGTCAAGAGATCCTCTCCCCGTGTAACCACAGGTTTTCCAATGGTACTCCTTGAGGTCTCTGGTCTTTGTCATTGTCTTGACGATACAATGGATGGTGACCAAGGCCAGGTCCTTGCACACCAATAGGCCTGTGATCACTAGGCCTGTGGTGTCGACAAAATAAGATATCTGGAGTGACCAGGGTGAGCTTTTGTAGTGATACTTGAGTGTATGGATCCCAGAGATGGAATCTCCGAGCCATTGTAAGCAGTGAGTTTGGCTTTGGTTGGCTGAATCATCACTGCCACTTCTGTGGGTCTATACATTTCAACGTACAAAGTGGAATGATGTTTACACCTGCACCAGTATCCAGTTTTGCATATTGATTGTGCATATAATCTTGACAGTGGCAAAGAATTCTGTGCCAATACACTGTTTGATGTTCAGCATGCTGAATGTCTGCTCACTCTGTATGTCAATGGTCTGGTCATCCTGATCATCTAACCACATAGCTTGGCTAACCATTTCATGGATCTTGTCTTTACTTTATTTGCTACACAGTCTTGGGTGGTTAGAATGCTGTACCTGTCTGGCCTCTGGTTGTGGTTTCTCATGTCGTTGCATCACTTGTTCCGGCCGTTGTGTTCTGCACTGGCGCTTCCAGTATTCACTGGTGCCACATACCTTACATACATAGTTAAAAACTGGACAATGTCTAGGTGCATGTATGAGCTACACTGCCTGCATTGCTTGCTAGGCTTGCCTTGCATTGGCTATCATGCCAACAGTGGATAATTTACACATAGCCTGTCTTCCCATTAGTATGGCTTTGAACTTGTGACCACTTTGTAGTAGTGCTTCCATGGTGTCACCTTTGGGTTGGTCCAAAATGTCTGTTTGGAATGCTTCCATTGGGGTAAACACTGTCAGCTAGCTCTGCTGCCCGTGAAGTCACAAACATGCCTCTTACCTACCCATGTACTTATGAATTGGTCAATGGTCTGTGTCGGTTGCTGCCTAAAGGGTATGAATTCCAGGTGATGTATTCTGAAGCTGAACTTCACTTTAATTAATCTTCAAGTATTGACCATATTTTTTTCTCGAGTTTTCAGATGGTCATCGGACAGGCATGACTTATAGCAATTTTAATTTTAATGGCTTGTTTGTCTGGTTCAGAAATATCGAGGTCCAGAAAGCACAGCTCGATGCATTGTCGGAGCAAGGTAAACTCATCAAGGAGATCCATTGCCTTCCAATTGAGTCTTTGGAATTTTGTGGTCGTCTTTTAGCTTTTTGCAGGATTTTTTGCAGGATTTTTAGTGCCTTCTGGAGCTTTTGACAGCTATCATGTTTCCTCCAGCTTTTTCAGGATTAATTTCGCTCTGAAATCCAATACCTATAGTAGCCACTGCCTAAGATGGTCAGAGGTTACTGCTTGACTGCAATGGTGGTAATCAGAGCACTCTCTGATTTTTCCTGGGCCAGAATTTTCAGATCAGCGAGCGGGGGTGGGGCCTACTCGTCGACGCATAAAATGACGCGAACGCCCACATCCGCTCCTGCCCAAACCCCTCAATGGGGAGAAAACTCTCCCCTTGGTTTCAACTCTAAGCTCTGTCCACAGAAGAGCAATTTTAGGTGGGAAAATAGTGGCAGGACTTCCAAAGTGAGAGCAAACAATGAAAAAAGACTTCTTACCATCTTCATCTAGCTGTTAGGAACAGTTACTAGTTAGATTCTTTTCCCAGCCAAGCCTGAAGTATTTAGCTTCAATGGTAATGAATGTTCCTGTCTGTAGAGTTCTACTTAAAGTGAGACAATCTGCTGTCTATTGTTTAATTTCTGTTCCTGCTTTAGCTTTGCAGCAGATAGACTTTTACGATTTAAGCTCCCCCAGATTTGAACAATCTTACCAGGAGCTGGTGCCTGCTGCCTGGAACAACGTGTGATCTCAGAACAAACATCTAGTGTATTATGTATAGAATTCCAATAAAGCTGCAGAATCCTTACACAGCGAGGCTTGATGGTTGTTTCACTTTCATACCAGCTCTCTTCTTCTTCTGGACGTGCCTTCAAATAAATCTTCAAAAACTGTGCTACCATCCAGCCGCCTTGTTATGTTCTTCTTTTCTTCAATGCATTTGTACCAATCACACACAATAATTGGTGAAACAATAATGTGGGATCTTTATTTGAGGATAAGACAGAGATATTTACTGAGAGGCTAAGTGTAGTACGTCTGATCTCTCTCCTGCTGCTGTCGACTGCCTGAAAGTCATGTGACGAATACATCATATTCTGTCCCAATGTGCTAAGAGGTTAGCGTGCAAAATTAAAGCATAGGATTGGGGGTAATATGTTGGCATGGACTGAACTGGTTAACAGACAGGAAACAGAGAGCATGAATGAATAGGATTTTTTGGAGTGGCAGATGGAGACTAATGGGGTACCACAGGTATCAGTGCTTGGGCCCCAGCTATTCACAATATATATATATCAATCATATATATCAATGATTTGGATAAGGGAACCAAATGTAATATTTCCAAGTTTGCTGATGACACAAAACTAGGTGGGAATGTGAGTGATGAAGAGGATGTAAACGCAGTTGAGACAAGCTGAGTGAGTGGGTAAATAAATGGCAGATGTAGTACAACGTGGATAAGTGTAAAGTTATTCACTTCGGTAAGAAAAACAGAATGGCAGAGAACTATTTAAAAGGTGATCGATTGGGAAATGTTGATGTACAAAGGGACCTAGGTGTCCTTGTACACCAGTCACTGAAAGCCAGCATGCAGGTGCAGCAAGCAGTGAGGATGGCAAATGATATGTTGGCTTCATTGCAAGAGGATTTGAGTACAGGAGCAAGGATGTCTTACTGCAGCTGTACAGGGACTTGGTGAGACCACTTCTGGAGTATTGTGAGCAGTTTTGGTCATCTTACCTAAGAAAGGATATACTTGCCATAGAGGGAGTGCAGCAAAGGTTCACCAGACTGATTCCTGGGATGGCAGGATTGTCGTTTGAGGAGAGATTGGGTCGACTAGGCGTGTATTCACTGGAGTTTAGAAGACTGAGAGGGGATCTCATTGAAACTATAAAATTCTGACAGGGGTGAACAGACTGGATGCGGGGATGATGTTTCCTCTGGTTGGGGGAGTGTAAAACAAGGGGTTACAGTCACAGGGTGGTGAACCTGTGGAATTCTCTACCACAGAGGGCTGTGGAAGCCAAGTCACTGAATATATTTAAGAAGGAAATAGATAGATTTCTAGACTCTAAAGGCGCCAAGGGGTATGGGGAGAGCATGGGAGTATGGTGTTGAGATAGAGGATCAGCCATGATCATACTGAATGGTGGAGCAAGCTCGAAGGGCCAAATGTCCTGCTCCTGCTCTTGTTTTCTACTTGCTCTATGTTACTAATGATTGACAGCATTTTAAGATATCCCCGCTTGATATGATATGCACATCATATAACAAAACTAAAAGACAATTGAATAAGTACTCGAAGGGGATCATTTGCAGGATTATGAGAAAAAGCTGTGGGACTAAATTAGACAGCTCTTTCAAAGAGCCAGTACAAGTGTGACAGACCAAACGTCCTCCCTCTGAATTGTTTGATTCTGTGATTCTATGCATAGGAGGGGAAACAAAAGAACTTTTAAAATAATTGATGGTCACAAGTCCCAGCTAAATTAGCTAAAACAATAACTTGCATTTTTATTGTAGTAAAACATTCCAAGGCATATCAGAGGTACTTAATCAGATAAAAGCTGATGCCAAGCCATGGAACTAGACATTTAACCAGGTGGTCATAGGAGGAGGTTTTAAGGAGCTTAAATGAGGAGAGACAAGTGGAAATACTCTTAGGGCAGAATTCTCCCTACGGCGAGCAAGGGTGGGGTCAGCTCGCCAATGCATAAAATGACCCGCGGTGGCATCAGCCGCGCGTCATTTAGATTTTCTGAGTTGGCTGTGCGCCCGCCGAACTGTCAAAGGCCTTTTAAAAAGTAATTAAAACGGTTAAAGGAGCTGCCCATTCAACCTTAAGGTTGGCGGGCAGGCGAAGAGCCCAGGCGGCCTTCGCATATTTCATGGAACCTCATCCACGGGCGGGGTGAGGTTTCATGAAGGTTTAAAAATTCAATAAAAGTTTTAATAAAAATTCAATGACATGTCCCAGCTCATGTGACACTGTCACATGAGGGGACATGTTTTAAAAGTTTTAAATTCCTTTATTTCAAAAGTTTTAAATTTAAACTAAAGAGTGCAGGCCCCGGCTCAGGGAATCCACCCCGCCCACACAGATTTGCGCCCGCCCCCACTCGCCCCCGCACAATTTCTGGCCTTAGTATATTAGCCCAAATCGTTGGATATGGTGGGAGACCTCTGACTCAACTTACATCACTGATGTTCGTCAGGACCCTTGAACATTGGGAGGAGGTACAGCGAGCCAGACATTCGGGGGATCAGACAACAGGAGGAGGTGGGGGGTCAGGCATTCAGGGGGCTGGGTGGGTTGGAATTTCAGGGGCTGTGGGTCCAACATGGGGGGGCCGGGGGGTAAGAGTCGGGCCCAAGGGGGGGGTGGGGTGTCTGGTGAGGAGTCCCGTGCAAGTGGGGGGAATCCCATGGTGGGTCAGTGGGTGAGGGATACCTTGGGGGGAGTGGTTAGTCATGGGGTGGGGGGGATTCCCCCTGGGGTATCAAGGTTGTGATAGGAATCCAGTGGGGGGGGGGTGATCAGTCTGGGTCTTTACAATAGTTGCCCAGAAGTTAGAAGACGTTTTAACTCTTCTAACCTTTTCTGAATAACTATTGATGGAGCCCTGGTGGAACCATCCGAAGTTTGCGATTTAAGCCGCATATTCGGATGGTTCCCAGTGCAGCACAATTGTCCAGAGGAAGTGTGCACTTCTGGGCAATTGCCGTGCAAACTCTTACCTGGGAACTTCCCAGTGGGATTCCCCAGCGCATCTTTGAGGTACCCTCCAAATCTGATGCAGGGGAGCTCGGAGGTTATGGCCCAGAAAGTAAGTCAGCTGGAGTGCCAAAGCTCTCCAGGACCCACAGCAATGTTCAAACCCCTTTCCAGCAATGTTCACCACCCGCCACCTGGCAATGTTCATTCCACCCACCCCAGAAAATGTTAACACCCCCTCACACCCCACCCCGTTCTGGCAATTTTCAACCTGTCCACAGCCAGAGAGTGCTCAGCCCTCCCACACCCTAGACAATGTTCACCTCCTTCCTCCACTTCCATGGACAGTGCTCACCCCCGCTACGCACAGCACTCATCCTTATCCCCCAAACAGCGCTCACCCCCTCCCCCTACGGACAGTGCTCAGCCCCTCCCACACCCACTCTCCAGGCTCACCTTCTAGAATCCCAGGTTCCTGTCTGGCTGATGTCAGAAGAGTCAGCATAGTTGGAGAGTGAGGAGGGAGAGGGATGGGGTTTGTGAGGTTGAGCACTTTTGTTTTTTCATGGGTGAAAGGAGGTGAGTGGGGTGAATACTATTGTGGGTTGGGGGATGGATATTGTCAAGGGGTGAGGGGGTGAACAATTTCAGAGGTGAGAGAGGTGGGTAAGCGCTGTTGGGGGTGAGGGAGGGTGGTGAACAATATCAATGCTGAGAGGGTGAACATTGTCGGGGGTGTGGAAGGCGTGTTGAACAATTTCGGGGCTGAGGAGGTGAACATTGTTGGGATGAGGGAGTGTGGTGAACAATTTTGGAGGTGAGGGGGTGAACATTGTTGGGGTGAGAGAGGTTGGTGAACAATTTTGGGGATGACAGGGTATTAGCACTGTTAGTGGGGTGAGGCTGTGCAGTTTCAGAGGCTGACAGCTCCATTTAAAACAATGTAAGTCAATGAACTGAACTCAGACCTTAAGGGGCATGTCTTCAGTTCATAATGAGAAAAGGGGGAGTGGCTGCGCTGGAATTATGTCTGACAATTTGCCTCATGACTATGTTTGCTCCTGCATCCCTGCTGGAGCCGACTTCAGAAAATGTAAAGGATCCGGTGTAAAATGATAAGTCGGCAGATTAAATTGGAGGCAGTGTGGGACACAGCCTCTCTGACGCTGACCAGAAGATCTGGGCCAATGTTTTTTATATCAATGGAAATGAAAGAGTGTCTTTTTATCTAGAAATTATGCACATTTTTAATTTCATTAGCAATAAATTGAGTTCTTAGTGCAATTATTAGGTGCAAGTTATTCTATAGGAGATAGGATGACAGCAACCAAAATAACCACAAAATCATCCACAGAAAGTAAAAAACGGTTAGTTTCTGAAGCAAGTTGGCATACATCCTACTGAAATTCCAGAAGTGAAATTTATCTGGAACCCATTCTTTGCTAAAAGTATTTAAGATTGTGCTTAAAGTTTATGCAGCATAAATTACTATGTTACTTTCATTCATACAGTAAAATATTAAAATCAACTAATCTAAATCTATGTAATTTAACTAAACTTACCAAATGGCTGTCTGAATGCATGATAAACTGTCACTCCAAATGGTCTCAGTGAAGACGGATAGACAATTTGTGGGTTGCTTTCTTTAAATTTATTGGATTTCATAACCGCCATCTTGGTCCAGTCAGTATAGAATAATTTATCCTCAAAATTAGTTAGTCCATAAGGATGGGGAACAGCAGCACCTCCGCTAACAACAGTTTTTCTGTGCAAAAGCCAGGCAAATATGTTATAAGACATTAAAAACATTACTAGGCTTTAGCCTTTGAAAACAATGCATCCTAACAAGTATATAATTGTCCTATTGAAATTAAATTCAAACTGGCATGGATGCATTGCAATGGAATCATGCTAAACAGGATCAATACAAACACAGGAGTTGGGTGGCAGATTCCCCGACACCTCTGGGACCTGGGTTCAAATTCCACCTGATGGCAAATGAAGCCTTCTACCTGACGAGTCCAAACGCTTTATCTGAAATATGCCTTGCCAGTCTCAAAGCAGTCTGAATGGGGACAGATCCACATCGAACAGAAATGTTCAAGGTTCAGCAAAAATGAGAATCAAACTGGCAACCTTATTAGGTGAGACAATGAGGGAGTAAATGGAAAATTGACACTGCTTTTATACTTAAAGGGGTGAGGGAGAAATATTGAAAGAGTTTTTCTCAGTATTCAGAAAGAGTTTATTGATGCAAAACATGGAAGTAGATTTAATTCCATGTGCACTGATATCCTCCTCTCTTTGTTTGGCTATGTGCAACACAGCAGCTGCATAAATCATTAGGACTTGTCCTTACTAACAAATTAGTTTGAAAGGCATTGGCTTTCAACTGTACAAATGTATTGATGATGGATAACTATGAAGTTGTTTTTGTCCTATTTTCTGTCAGTACATAGTTTGGAAGCATAGAGGTAAATAGACTCGGGGCGGGATTTTCTGGTCCCACCCACCAGCAGGATCTTCCTGTCCCGCCAAAGTCAATGGACTTTAGGCTGGCTTGCCACATACAGGATCTGTCCTGCCAGGGCCGGAAAATCCGAACCTCGGTCTACATGCAATAGTTAAAGGATGTAAGTCTCAGGAGTGAATTTGTTAACCATACACAGTGGAAGCCCTTCACAGCTGTGGACAAATAAATTCACTGTATCAGGAAACAGTGGATTGAATAATACTGACCAGCAGTTTCAGAAATGGGGAAGACACAACTCCATGTTCAATAACATGAAGCAATCAGCACGGTTTACAATTGCTGCATTCACAACAATGTTTCATAGACTGTTTGCCCATCGATTGGTTGGATAAGTGAGGTCGTATTTGTGGGTAAAAACAAAATATTAACATCTTGATAATACTCTGCGAGACAGTGTGGATACCCGTTGCATTATCGAGGATTAGTAGGACCTTAAAAGACAGGTTCTTTTCCCTCAGATAAGTGTGGACCTCTGGCAGAAAGCAATTGGCAAACCAGTCTTCAAATACAACTACTATAACCTAGACATCGCTGTTAGCCTTCCAAAAGGCTGGCAAATGAGATTTATTTTTCCCTTTAAAAGCTCACAGGTTTTCTATCCTATAAACCAGTATTAAGCCAGCCACATTGGCACATAGCAGAAGTGTCAGCCTGCCCTTTGCTGCTTTATAACCAGGAGCTGTCTTTTCTTCTTTCGAAGCGTAGGGCCTATCTGGTATCTTCTTCCAGAACAGGCCTGTTTCCTCAGCGCTGAACACCTGCTCCGCCTGGTACCCTTTCTCCTCAATGTATTCCCGCAGTGCTTTTGGAAACTCTCTTGCAGCTGCATGCTCAGCTGATGCAGCCTCCCCCACCAACTTCCCATTATGCAGCCTGAAACAATTTTAAAGCAATTGAATCATCCTGTGCTGGCTGAGAATCCTTTGGCAATCGAAGGAGAGGCACCTTCTGCATCACCTTCATCGTCGCCGGTGACACCAGCACGACCCTCTTTACTACTCTTTATGTGCTAGTACAATTCAAGTGCTTTGTTTCGAATGATTGGACTATTAACTGGAGTCCTCCTTCGATAGTGGTGCTCTATCCACACGTTGAGTAACTTTTCCATTTCCTCTAAGTGTGGATCTTTTCTGCTCACTAAAAGTTAACTTGGCAGTACGACTACCAGAAACACTAACACTGGCCCTTAATTTTTCCTCAGATTGCCTAACGTAGCCGGTTGTGGATTCACTGACAGGGTATTCCCTGGCCAAAATGGTAGTACTTGCACCATCTTTCAGTCTAAGGTTGTGACTTTTTGCTCAAGTGTCATCACTTTCCTGGGACATTTTCTTCTTGGCTCTGACACACTCATTTTTAGTAAAGTGCTGTACTGTACCTGTACTGTAAAATACTGGCCAGAAGTTACTATAAATCACAGCAAACCATATGCAGTTAGTGACGGCACGTGCGCAGAGACAGCGCATGCGCAGTACATGCTTTCTACGTGGGAAAGCAGCAGTTTTTATGGCCTCTGAATTCAGTGTTTTATTACCTTTTCAGGGCTAACTTGTGTTTAGGTGAGAAGTTTAACATTTTAGATCGCGTATGAGTGAAGTTTTGGGACCGCGAATTGCGATCGGGCGTACAAGCACATTTACGTGGGTAGCCAAAGTTGTGATGGCGGGGGGTGGGGGGGTCATGAACAGTTGGAGTTGACTGTACTGTATTCTTTCATCTTTAAATGCAAGGTAGAACTTGAAACCAACTTGGCAAATTTAAGACTGGATCCAATATAGGAAGTGAGAACTACTGAAGACCTAAAAAAAGTCAGTGTGCAGGGAGAGTTTGAAGTTCCAAAAATGAAAGTGGTTCCTTTCTCCAGAACATTAACATTCTTCCTCCTGCCCAACTGAAAAAAAGTTGGGAAAGGTTGCAATATTTATTAATATGATTGACAGATTCCAATGCTTCAGATGGATCAAGGAAGGTGATATGAATACTATTTTCATTAAGAGTGAGTAAATAACAATGCTATTTCATTTCATGTTTAACCATGAATTGGAATACTGGAATGTTCCCATTAGACTAACAAATTGCTCTTCGCTTTCAACATAAATTTTCTATTACTCCTTGAAACTTTCAAGCAAAAAATGATGCATCATTGTTAGTACACAGATTTAAGTTTGTCACCAATATTGAGAACAGTGGGTCATCAGTGGCATATTAAAGCTTCTCAAATGGGATTAATAGTACAAGAATGGGCATTTTGCGACCATACAGACTAGAAGCAGTCAAGCAGGCCCAGCACTGGGCAGTCGGACTAGTAAAATATCACATGCAATCTAGGGTAAGGCCCACAAACTTGCGTGCAGAGTAGTGTTAGAATCATAGAATCATGGAATAGAACAGCACAGAAGGAGGCCATTCAGCCCACTGAGTTTGCGCTGGCTCTTCTGAGGAGCAGTCCAGTTACTCCCACATTCTTGCTCTTACCTATATCCTTGCAAGTTGTGACACAGCAGATATGGCTGATTGAAATATCATTATTTTAGTTGTTAGAATAAGGAGGCACAAAAGGACATTTTTAATAATTCCTTCATTTCTTCTTTCTTATTTAACCTCTCCACCATTAACTGCACAACTCTGAACCTTTGAAGGAAATTATCTCCAACTTTTTCACAGGTGCCCTCTTAAACTCATGGCTTCTCTCTTGATCTGTTCCTCAACCATCTTGTTTTCACCTTTAACTAACATTCTGGATAACCTCTTACAACACAACATCCCGTTATGTGGATTCAAATTCATGGGTCTCATTCTAGAATGAGATGCATTATCTATATATTACCAGCCTGGCTAACCAATGATACACCTGCTTGACCATCTGAAAGACTGCTTTTCTGTGGCCAAAATCCTCCTACTAAGAGCAACAATAATCCTGTACAAAAACAAAAACAGAATTACCTGGAAAAACTCAGCAGGTCTGGCAGCATCGGTGGAGAAGAAAAGAGTTAACGTTTCGAGTCCAATGACCCTTCAACAGAACTGAGTGTAGTTAGGAGAGGGGTGAAATATAAGCTGGTTTAAGGTGGGGGGTGGGGTGGGGGGAGAGAAGTTGAGGGTGGGGTGGTTGTAGGGACAAGCAAGCAGTGATAGGAGCAGAGAATCAAAAGATGTCACAGACAAAAGGATCAAAGAGGTGTTGAAGGTGCGTTCTTCTCCACCATAAATCATCTCTTCCAACCTCCAACCATATGTTGCATTTTTATTTATGATACTAATTGTATTTCATAGATTTTTTACTTCCAAAGTCAAGATCTTCAATCCAGTTGCTATTGCTTCTTTACAAAACAAAATGTCAGTGACCTGAAACGTAAACGCTGTTTCTCTCTCCACAGGTGCTATCTGACCTGTTGAATATTTCCAACATTTTCTGCTTTTTCAGTTGGCCACTTATGTCCTGCCATTTAGAATTCTTGCCCAAAACCATTTGCACTGCTATTTCCTGGTCATGCAGCTTCTCTGGTCATGCGTTCGATTGATACCTCCCCACCTCCCAGATTTTCCCTCTCTCCACTCAGTGTCCAGCTTTCCCCTTTCAAATGATGTTAAATTGCTCTTTTACATGAGAAATACATATAAATGAAAGTTGTTGTTGAGTTTTAATCTATCATAGAACTTTCTTCAGTATCAATTATTACAAAGAAGCACCACATTTTTAAAAAGTTATTAACTATGGTTCACAAAGAATAGCAAACAATTTATTCTCAAAGAGGCTGGCCAAAGCAGAACTGTTTGTCCCTCCTTTTGTATCCCATTTTTATTAAGTAAATAAAACACAGGCGCAATTTACTAAGTTTATCATTACTAGATACATCCAAAAAAAACTCCAGCATTTTATCTCAAAACTTTCAACCTTTGAAGTGTCTCTTTTTTCAGCATGGTGTTATTTGAAACTAATTTTGTGATGGTAACTGCCAAATTTCATAACCTTGAAGACTCCTCACCAACCACTTTCATAATAAGAGAAATTCTGAAAATTGTTCTTGTCTGAGTTATGTGAAAGTGGAAGTGAATGAGGTGCAACAGAGTTTGTTTTTGTTTATTTAATCACTTCATTTTCTACAATGCAGAACATTGGAATATGCCTAGAGCATTATAACCTCAAACATACATGCAAAATACTCTGTACATTCTCTCAAGATGACCATTTTTATTATATATAAAATATCTTCTTTCTTATAAACCTAACACAAGAGCAAGCTGAACCTTAGGAGAAACAACAGCTCTTCAAGATACTTTCAAATAGTTGGATTTGTTTAAAAAAAATCAGTCAACAGATTTTTCTTGATGCATTTACCTTTCAAGTCCATCATATGTTACAGTTTCAATGTAGTCATAACGGCTGTCGACCCAAAAAACTCTTTTTGTAACGAGGTCAAGTGTTATTCCAGCAGGCCATCCTAGCTTTGTCTTGACTAGTTCAAAGCGATGGGATCCATCCATAAAGGCACGCTCTAGTTTAGGTTCTCCCGAACCATCATTCCAGTCAGAGAAGAATAAATAGCTGGAAAGAAAGTGATAGTTTGATTGATTAGCTTTAATGGAAAGTAATCAGACACAACTATTCAAACACTTTTACACGCAGTACAATGATTGAATGCAATGGGGCCCACAGCATCCAGTGTCATTGAGAACACTGATAATGATGGTATTTTCCTGCCTTATATCCCTTTTCAACTCCCAGCACATCCTCATCCTGTTATCTGACATGAGCAAGCTGCTGTTGGCATGATCAGGGATCTCTTGCTTCTCATCCCATTCCTCTTCCCTCACACCAATCTTTCCCTTTTGATTTTCTGCTTTCAGACCCCCAAGGAATGTCACCTGCACAACCATTGCAGCCCAAGAGGAAGGGAGCAACAGCACAATGATGATGAAGATGCCTTGTTACTTGATCTGACACACGCAGCCACCAGCTCAGACACTGCCACTGCGCATATCTTGGATGCTAGAATAGAGTTGGGATCAGCACGTGGTGGATCACCAGGTACAAGAGGACTGCAAAGGATTCAAATGAGGGCCTCAATGGGTTGACATGCAGGGGAATGCTGATAGGCATGCACATCGAGATCCTGGGTGCATTGGCTAGCCTGCCAAACAGCCTCCTGCCACTGTCAAGGACCAAAGAGGAATCTAGCTCCAATCTAATAGAGGACAAGACACAGAACTTGTCTTCTTTGCAGCCTCTGCTCCATCCATGCAGACCCAGAGGCACTGTCGCTGCTACACCCATATCTGTTTCAGTCTTTGAGCGATTAGGCCACCTGTTCCTCTGCCATCCCTGTGTAGCTACATTCTCTGGTAAATGGACAAAAATACCTCCAACAACTCCCCAGGGACACTTGCCAATAGAAAAAGTTACATAAACCTTACTTAGCAGCAATCAGGGTGCCTGGCCCTTTGAGTAGCGCGACTGCAGAGCCCACCTTGCTGCTTCATACTTTTTTAGGAATAGATAATGCAGTTATTGCCAGGACCTGTGTGGTCCAATTTTGGTATTCTGGCATCATTACATCAGCCAGTGACTGTATGATGTTAGCATAGCACCAATTCAATGTGCTAGGGTGCCACAGGGCATCCACAGGGAACTTACATGAATCCATATCAATGAATAACGCCGCATGGGCTGTGTATGGTGACTCGCAGCGACACCAACCCCCAGGAGAGCAAGGTAGGCATGCAGAGTACTACTGGAAGCGGCACTACCCGGAAAATTTGGCATTTTTTAAATCTCTAACAACAATTTACTATGTGCAAGGATGAGATTGAACCATTTAAATTTTCTGGGCCAAAGGTATTGATTAGCACTACATTAACGATTAACATGTTAAAAAGGCACTTGCACTGTTAAGCTCCAGCCTATATTCTTTATGTAGCTAGTTTAATGGACAAATCCTGCAAGCTTTTAAAAATAACAATGTGGCTAAAGGCGAGATGTCAACTATGGGAAACAACATAAATCAAGCAACGGGTTCCAGGAACGTGCAACTTATGGCATAACATAATCTCCTGAGCTTGCTGGCCAGTTTATGCATTAATAATAGTGGGTGTCATTAACACCCTGTTAATTTTTCCAGCAAGATGTCATTCCCACCCAATACGTCATGCTTCAGTTGTCCTTACTTGATTCAGGTCACTGAATCTAGAAACTTCCTTTTCTGTGTGGCTTAGTACAACATTGGACAGCACGCACGCACCTCATTGAGGGTCAGATGGTGAAATGTTAATTAAAGTATGCTTGCACTGTTAGGACATTATTGGGATAAGCCTTTCAGTGGGGTTGCATGCTGACACATGTCAGAAAATGCCACTGCATCATGAGAACCACATGTGCATGAGGTAGCAGGGCACGTGCATGTGTTCTGAGCTCTTTCTCTTCCCGGACTGGCCTTGATTCCAGTTGTGGTCAATGTTTTTGAGAGACCCAGCCAGTTTGTCAAGAGTGGGAGCGGCAGAATGAAAGTAGTGCACTCTCTTCCATAGGGAGGAATGAGGTGGTAGAGGCAGGTTCAACTGAGGCATTCAAAAGGGAATTAGACTGTTATTTGAAAAGGAAGAATGTTCAGTGTTATGGGAGAAGGCAGGGAAATGGCATTAAGTGAGATGCTCATTTGGCGAGCTGGTGCAGGCACGATGGACCGAATGGCATACTTCTGCACTGTGACAGTTCTACAATTCTATGGGCAGAATTTTCTGCCTGTCGGGCGGGTGGAGTGGGAGCGGGCACGAGCGGGCGCCACCATTGTACACGGGCAGGCCAATTAAGGCCCACCCAGCGTGAATCGCAGCTCCCGAGGACAGTGGGAGTAGGTGGGCGGTGGCGGGACTGCAATGACTGCCGGGTCCCCTGGCAACCCAGCGGCCTGTTTTAAAAAGTTGCTGATTGTTTTTCTGATGATTGCCTTGCTGCCCTCCTCAAGGAGATGGCAGCACGGCGGGAGGTCCTCATTCCCAAGGACGAGAGGAGGAGGCCCCCCCCGCATGACCAAACGTGAGTGGGAGGAGGTGGCGGAGATCGTGAGCTCCTGCGATGTGGTGCGGCGCACCTGGATCCAGTGTCGCAACGAACTGTTGTGCTCTGGAAGGGTAAGGACAATGTTGGCATTGGTCACTTAACCCAGCAGGTCGGCTTTCCCTCAGGGTGCCTCCCACCCCCCAAGTCTGAGTGTAGTGACTGCATTGAATCATTGACGGTATGTGTCCTTCACTGGGTGAGCCAGCAGATATTGCCTATGCTGAGGTCACCCTGAGATGGTGGTGAAGAGATGGGTTCTGCACCCGCAGCATTTGGTACACTGAGACACACATTACTGTTTTGAGGGCAACCTGGAGGAGCTGCACCGAGGCACAGAGCTGGAACTCCAGGACATGTCAAAGTCAGGGTGGTGACATGCTGGGAGGGGAGCTTCAAGGTGGCGTGGCACCGATCGATCTGCTGTCCTCTCTGCTCCACGTGCCTCCTTGCTATGGAAGGTTAGACTGTGTGGTGCCTAATGTGATGTAGGCAGCATTTGACCAAGGGGGTGGGGGGAGGTGGAGACAGGCCTGGCATCTTTGTGTGAGCGTTCAGCAGCAGTGGGGTGAGGAGACGCTGGAGCCCTGCAATGTCCCACTCTGGTTGGGGTGAGCCGTCCGCGAAGAGAGTCCAGGTACAAGTAGCACTAATCAATGCTCTTCTCTCCTTTTCAGGAGAAGAATGCACATAATGCTGCCTAACAGGTGAGGACTGGCAGAGGGCCGGCACAGTTGGCAATTCTCAGCCACTTCGAGCAGGAGGCCCTAGATTTGGAGAGGCTCCATGTGCCCAGGTCCACCAGTGTCAGTGAGGCTGGGGCGTCACGGGCAGGCATATTTGCCCAGCACTGAGGTCACCATTGTTTTCCCAGCAGCCATGGCAATGCTGAATATTCAGTGATTTAAAGCTGCAACATGGCTTGACCATTGCTTATGGAAGGATGAGCACATAATGATCCGGAGGACAGGGACGCATATTGACATTGTCTCCACATTAACTGATCCAATGTCCTTGTTCTTCCTTTCAGCATTAGCGGAGCAGAGCCGGGAGGAGCAGCAGAGGCCCCCTCTCACACCTGAGGCCCCTGTGTCTCACTAGCGTCATACCATTTCTGCCAGGCAGGCACCAGCACAGATATTAGCACCTTGGTGGGAGTTAGGACATCAGCTAGTGTCCCGGGGCACAGCGGTGAGGGCACTTCACAATCGCTGAAGGAGCTGGCAGAGACAGAGAGTGCCCATGGCGCCAGCAGTCGGAGGACTGCAGGGGAACCAGGCACATGCCCAGTCAGTGGCTGATGATGTTCCTCTGGAGTCGTCCATGACGCAGCAAATGGAGGAAATGCGGCAGGGCGTGCAGGAGCATCTGGTGGAGATACACGAGGCTACGCTTGGCTTGGTGTCCGTGGTGGAGGTGTCTACGCGGACTATCGCCGAAGCAATGAGCCTCATGGCCGAGCGCCATGTATCCCCCGTGGAGAGATTGGTGACTCTTGTGGAGAGGCTCCTCCAGGAGACTAGTCAGGGCTTCCTGGGTATTCGCTCGGACCAGCAAGCCCTCACATCGGCATTGACCTCAGCTGGTCAGTGCCAGGGTTGGAGACGGTCTGGGCACCAAGTTTCCCAGCTCGGTGCCCATCCATCCACAGTGAGCAGGGAGGTCCGAAGTGACCTCATGTTGGCGCAGCAGCTGCCTGTCGTCTCTGCGGGGTCCTCTCAGGGCACTCCTCTCAGGGCGCTCCGGGTGAGGGAAGCAGCTCCTCCGCTCCTCTGCCAGTAACCATTGCATCCGTTGAGGTTGCGATGACTGAGGAGATGCCAGCTGTGGAACAGGCGGGGCCAGCACAGGCTCCACGGGCCAGAGGATGACCGCCAAGGTCGTCGAGGCCAACAGGACAGCAGAGTCAGCAGGCTGTCTCAGATACCACTCCCAGTGAGGGGTCAGCACCAAGATGTAGCATCCAAAAACGTAAATATGGCACCTTAGGCACACCACAGGTTTATTACTGATGCTTTTGTGTTGGCCCGCAATGAGGTCTTTATGAGCTGGTGTGATTTTTAACACCTTTGTCATTTTGTTTCCTAAATTTTCTTTGGCTGCGATATTAAATTCAGACATGTTACCATGGCTGAGGGTGCCTCTTTTCTTCTGCAGGTGGATGGTTTCCAAAAATGTTATGAGTGTTTTGTGGGACATTCAGCTTTATTAACAAGGCCTTTAGTTAATGTTGCTAACCAGGTAGATTTTGCACTTAGGTATTGAGTATGGAATCTACAGCCCATGCTTGTCATGGAGGTCCATATGTGGTGTGCTAGCTGAAGGTTCATCGGATTAAAGCCTCCCGGGTGTCCCTGCCTCCCTGGAGTATGCCCGGGTTAGCATCTATCCCCTCAGCATTTCCCTGTGCGTGCTCATCCTCGGACTCACTGCTTGGCTCATCGTCCACTGCATCGCCCCTTTCCAGCACAAGATTATGGAGAGTGCAGCATGCAACCAATATCACTGAGACACGATCTGGGGGGTACTGCAGTGTGCCCCCTGAGCGGTCCAGGCATCGGAAGCGCATCTTGAGAAGACCAATGGCTCTCTCCACCACAGCCCCTGTGGAGGCGTGGCTCCTATTGTACCGCTGCTCAGCTTCTGTTCTTGGATGGTGGAGAGGCATCATGAGCCACCTTCTGAGGGGATAGCCCTTGTCACCCAGCAGCCATCCATCCAGCCGGGCTGGAGCACTGAAGAGCCGCGGCACCTGGGAGTGCCTGAGGATGTAGGCGTCGTGGGAGCTGCCTGGGTACCTTGCACAGACTTGTAGAATTACCATCCTATGGTCACACACTATCTGCACGTTCAGGAGTGGAAGCCCTTCCAGTTGACGAAGGGACCGGGCTCACCTGCTGGCGCCTTGATGGCCACATGTGTGCAGTCTATTGCACCCTGGACACAGGGGAAGCCAGAAATGGCCGCAAAGTCTCTGGCTCACTGTGTCTGGCTTGCCTGGTCCCAACAGGAATGGATGAAGGTCAATGCACGCCTGAACAGAGCATCTGTAACCTGCTTGTCACAAGTGTGGACAGCTGATTGGGAGACACGGCAAAGATCACCCACTGACCCCTGGAAGGAGCCAGAGGCATAGAAGTTGAGGGCAGCTGTGACCTTTAGAGCCACTGGCATGGGATGTCCACGCACACAGTTCACGGAGATCTCAGGCCCAATCATCTGACAGATATAGTTGACTGTCTCCCTTGAGAGACGGAGCCTCCTTCGGCACTGCACCTCAGACATATTGAGGTAGCTGCTTCGCTGCCCGTATATCCTGGCAGCAGGATAGTGGCGTCTTCTGCGGCCCTTCCACCTTGGACTACCTCTTAGCCCCGCACCCCTTGTGCCTGCGCCTGTCCTCCCAAAAGTGGCTCCTCTGGAGGCTAAATGTGCATTCCTGGCCTCCTCCCCCTTCTAGCCCTCCCTCCCTCCTCAGAGGATGTTCCTTCAGTTGAGAGTTCAGCTACCATTGCCAGGCTAAGGGAAGGCTTCCTGAAACCTGCAGGCCCAAAAGAGATTCCTCACTGCAGAGTGCTGACCTGAAGGCTGTGAGTCCAGACCAAGCAGCTGGTGTGCATTTTGAAGTGTTGCAGATCACACAGGCAAATATCAACAACTTTGAAAAATCAATATTTGACAGAGCACACTTGCGACCCCACTGAGCCCTCTTATCCCGCCCGTGGATGAGGTTTATACAAATGTGTTCTACCCACCTGCCCATTGCGCCAACCTGAAGATTGCACGGGCGCCGAAAAATCACCGTCGATTGGCACCTCAAGGGCCTTAAGTGGCCGGTTAATTAATGCTGGGCGCGTATCAGAGATAAATGCGCGCCCACCCAATGAAATATTGCGATGCCGCGCGGTAACGTCAGGACACTTGCTCAACGTCACCGTGCGGCATTTTACATTCGGGGGTGTGGGGGCCCACCCTTGCACGCCAACGGGAAAATTCTGGCCTATGACTCTATGAAGCAAACAATAACCTATGAAACTGTATAACAGCAGGAAGTCAGGGCCTTCGGGTGAAGAGGAGGGGGATACATGACAGAAAAATACATGACCTAATTATGTTAATCATAAAATCAATCAGTATATATTAGGGTCAATGTAGGCAATTTTCTGTAAATATTACTATTACCTGATTTAATTCCACTTTATCATTAGAAGAACATTATCAGATCAACATAGAAAGAACAAAAATGCATCTGCTTTGAATAATGCCACTGAATATTTTGCATCCACCTGTGAGGGCAGCTCAAGCCCTCAGTTTAACATTGCCACCTCTGACAGTGCAGCAATTCCTCAGCATTGCGCAGAAGTATTAACCTTGATCAAGTGCTCAAACCCTTGGTGTTGGGGCTTGAATCCACAACCTTGTGACTGAGAGGCAAGAGTGCTGCCACTGAGCCAAGGTTGACTACCTGACATCATTGGCACTCATCAGCAGGTGCACAAAAGAGTGCCTTTTGCACTAATTAGGATACCCACATTTATAATTTAAGTATCTGTAAATTTCCACGTTATGGAGTCTTCTACAAGTAACAATTCTGACATTTCAGGGGTATTTCTAACTTAATCCACTCGGTGGGGAATCATTGACCAACTGTTTTACACTCCACCCAATTTTTACTTTCCATTGACTTCCATAGAAAATAAAATTGAATAGGGCGTAAAATGCACTGCCAATCCACTCCCTTTAAATTTCCACCAGGCAGATTAGATTAAAATTACTCCCTTCAACCTTACAACCTTAGATTTATATGTGCTCTGCTTTCGTTTGGAATTAAATATAGTTCAATTTTAGCAGAAAACTTTGCAAGCAACAAACTGGTTCAGAGCTCAGAAAGTCAAAAATTAGCCTTCGAAATCATTAAACTGATATAAGCATTTACCATCCTCACTACAGAGGCTGTGATATTGAAAGCAAACCATATTAAGTGCAATACATTTGGTCACTTTCCAAATAAATGACAGGATTTGTTTTATTACAGAAAATAATTCTTTCAGCTCTTACCCTACAGTGGGGTCAACAGCAATGCCTCGGGGGCTTCCCAGGTTTTCTGCAATTAGTGTTATACGATTACTTCCATTCAGATCAACTACTTCTATTCGATTAATACCGGTCTCCACCACATACAACTTATTGTTCACCCAGTCCACAGCTACGTTTTCAGGAGTGTCAATGGAAACATTTAAAATTTGTTGGATTCTGGAGCCACTGTGATCTACAGAGAACAGCTGATAAAGAGAAGAAAGCTAAGTAAAAAATGTAAAAAATGAAACATTTTCACTAGTCTTTAGAATTATTTTGTGTAAATTGTAAAACATTGCATGCTGTTTAATGTCAGGAAACAACACAGAACAATTACAGATGACATAATACTTCTGCAGTAATTATGTATCTATTAAGGAAGATTCTGTTTGGGTGTTATTACTCAGAGTTATTTCTTGGTAAGAGTTTATACTAAATAGTCAGATTGCAGAGTCTCACTGGGTAATGGGTTTGGATAGTGGGGGTTTATAAGTGGACTGAGATGCCTTTCACCAGTTAGTCCCAAGGTCTTTGGGCTACCGGGAAATTGGATTGAGGGGTGTGTCTCTTGGTGCTTTCACACTCCAGCTACAGACTGTGCAATTCCTCCACTGATCGCTAATTGTTGCTTTGACCACTTGTTCACCAAAAGGAGGTGCTCTGTGAAGAGTTCATCTTCCTACACTATGGCTGAGAATTTAACAAGTGGGGAAAGGCAGAAAGGTGAGTAAGGGGTTGGGTTGGCTGTAAGGGTGGTAAGGACAGCTGCCCTTATTCAGGTTTGCAATTATCCATAAGAATTCACCATAACCTGCATAATTTACACGTGAAACAATGCAGTTCATTTGGAATATAGAAAGTTTAATCTCGTATTACCAGATTAGCAACAGGTTATCAGCAGTAAAATACCTTTGGGAAATCAGAACTTAGAAACACAATACGCATGGTGTTAAAGGGCTTTCAACACAAGTTCATCTTTCGCAGGTTATTGATTCAGTACTTAGTTTTGGGAACCTTGCCTACCTTATTCTGAATGGTATCTGTCCAAAAGATCTTGCCAAGATAGTAGTGGAAATCCACACCAGCAGCAATGCCACGATTAGGAGTCTGCACAAGAATCCGTACATTCCTTCCATGAATATCACCAATCAGCAAATCACGACCATTTGAGAAGATAAGGGATGGAATTCCAGCTGAAAGCCAGGTAATAATTTTACACTGTGTCCAAAAAATATTTTCAACTATCTTAATCCAAATTTTAGAAATGCCTGCTTACCTTTTTGCAGCTATAATATAGATGATGCAATGTGTCCTTTTAGAAAAGTATCTACTTAACTGTGTGCAGCCTTAATAATAGTTCAATGGAAAATACCCTAAAAAAGTGATGTTATTCTTGAAATTAGTGCTTTGTTTATTCATTTGAAGGGGTTGGTTAAGTTCAATGCACACATTTTTCCAAGCATTTTATAACTCAATTCTCTTATCCCACATTTCCATTTTTGGTTGTATTTTTACAGCTAATCAAATAATCTCAGAGGCTCCAAGAGTGGCATTTTCATAAACATAGACTGTTAAAATTTTGTATTGTAGCTCTCCTCACATAAACTCACCATTTCTTAATAATCATTTGCAGTGGGGTGTGGAGACAGGAGCACTGAGCGTGGGCTGAAGAAGAGGGCGGAGCCTGGAGCCCTGAATGTGGGCTGGAAGGGGGGCAGAGTCAGGGGCACTGAGTGCAGGCTTAAGAAGGGGTGGAGCCAGCAGTCGTGAGTGCGGGCTGAAGAATGGGGTGGAGTTTGGAGCCCTGAGTGTGCTGAAGGATGGGTGGAGCCAGGAACCCTGAGTGTGGGCTGAAAAAGGGATGGAGCCAGGAGCTCTGAATGTGGCTTGAAGAAGGTGTGGAGCCAGGAGCCCTGAGTGTGGCGCTGAAGGGGGCGGAGCCAGGAGCCCTGAGTGTGGCGCTGAAGGGGGCGAACCCAGGAGCCCTGAGTGTGTCACTGAAGGGGGCAGAGCCAGGAGCCCTGAGTGTGGGCTGAAGGGGGCAGAGCCAGGAGCTCTGAGTGTGGGCTGAAGGGGGCAGAGCCAGGAGCTCTGAGTGTGGGCTGAAGGGGGCAGAGCCAGGAGCTCTGAATGTGGCCTGAAGAAGGTGTGGAGCCAGGAACCCTGAGTGTGGGCTGAAGGGGGCGGAGCCAGGAGCCCTGAGTGTGGGCTGAAGGGGGCGGAGCCAGGAGCCAGGAGCCGAGTGTGGGCTGAAGGGGGCGGAGCCAGGAGCCCTGAGTGTGGGCTGAAGGGGGCAGAGCCAGGAGCCCTGAGTGTGGGCTGAAGGGGGCAGAGCCAGGAGCCCTGAGTGTGAGCTGAAGGGGGCGGAGCCAGGAGCCCTGAGTGTGGGCTGAAGGGGCGGAGACAGGAGCCCTGAGTGTGGGCTGAGGAAGGGGGCAGACCCAGAAGACATGAGCATTGGCTTAAGAAGGGGGCCGAGCCAGATGCCACGCAGAAGGGAGGGAGAAAGAGTAGCAGCAGGCAGAAGAAGCCGGAGCCCTGAAATGCTAAGCTGCAGCACGGTAGAGCAAGGGCCACAAATAGAACAGTCAAAGCCTCTGATGGAGTCGAAGAACTGATGAGGGGGATTGGAGCAGGCATACAGCTGCTAGAGGCCAAGGCAGGCCACCTAGACAGCACCCCTGAGTACAAGAAGTCCAAGGTGAGAAAGATACCCTCTGTGGTGTAGAGGGCAAGGTAATCTGGCTCACACCATGAGGGAAATAACCATCACTTCTGCTGGACACAAGGCATCCCCGTTCTTACTGCTCTATAAGGAATTCTGCTGCCTAGCTGATTCAAGTCCAGGTGTTGAGCTCTCGACAGTTTTCTGGTGCATCTGCAGCGTTGGGCCATGGTTGTCCATTGTAAACAGTTCACTTCTGTGAGTCAAGCTTTTTCGTGAATGTACATACAGGTTTGAAGTTGATGGAATAATGGATCACTGTTTGGGGACTTCTGCGCATTCCATGTGCTTAAATCCTGTGCTACAAAAGCACTGGAATGTTACTGTTATGGTTTACATAATTCTTTTAAATTTAAATTTTCCACTTCCATATCCAATGTTGCATCAAGTCAGGTACAGAATAAAGATGGCTAGTTTCCCTCATAAGCTTGGGTTATAGACTATACTCATGTAGCCATCAAGACATGACAAGATGAACCAGCAACTTTTGGTAACAGGAAAGATATTCACTTTATAATATTCAGCTGGTTTGTGATCACCGCAAGATGAATATGCAATTTTTCAGTGCCAAGCTTGCCAGTGGTCAGTCAGATGACAGACTGGAGGAGAAGAAAGTTACCTAGAAATCGTGTGTAGTCTACTAATCTCTCCAAGGTAGAGCACATGTCGGAATCAGAATCTTAATGGCATCTGTTTCAGCTTCCATCAAAGCTGCAAAGACTAGTGGGATTCATTTTTTTATTGAGGGTTTGGATACAGCGTTCCTGGATTTGGCTGCATTCCCATGATAGACTGCAAATTGATGATGCCATACAAGAATACATCACATAATCAAAAAAGATAAAATGCTGGAAATACTCAGCAGATCTGGCAGCATATGATAGAGAGAAATGGAGAAACGGCGTTACCAGACTGAATTTGATTTGCACGGTGCAACAGACCCAGAGGCAGGTGCCGGCACCACACGCAAGTGCGGCCAGCTGATTGCAATTAATGGGAGCTGTCCAATTGACAGTCTGGAGGCCTTTCCAAAGCTGTCACTGTTGTAGTATGTCTTTAAGGGATAGCAGAATGACATCACTAGAAGGGAAGTGTGTCATACGATCCAGTCTTGGTTTCACTTTTGTTTTTCAGCAGAGCACACACACACACACCCACACACACAGCTCTGCTGCTGATGTCTTCAAGCTGTCTACCTTTGCATAAATGTTCCCATGTGCCTAGTCTAAATAAATGAACCCACAACGTGTTTACCCAATCTCTTATGAGTGATTGGTGAGTCATGGGGGCAGGGAACGAGGTGGGGATCTTGGTGTCACCTGACTGAAAGAATGATACTGGTGCCATCTTTAAAGATTTGCCAGGCCTGTATGCAGCACTGCTTTGTTCATCAGGATCACTGCAGCAGCAGTGCTGAAGACCCATTTACTCCTCCACACTTGTGTCTGTATTAAAGACCCCTGAACCCCCAAAGGCTCAACTAAGGACTCAAGGAGCAGGCCAGGAGGGAAGACACTGGGTTTCCCCATGATTCAGCAATGTCTCCCTACAGCTCCTCCTCCAGGCTGCATGAAAAAGGCAGGAGTTACTCTCCCCAGGGGTCAGCAAGAAGAAACCTTCCCAACTGACCAAGCAGGCCTGGATGGAGATTTGCAGAGGAGATCAGCAACCATGGGGTCTTCCCCTTGTCCTGGGTGCAATGCCACAAACAGCTCAATGACTTCCTCTGCTCCACCAGGGTGAGTCCGGCATACTGCTCAGCTCAATGGGGATTGCAATTGGCAACATGGGGCAGATCGCCACATGGGGAGTGACCAACCAGGTGCTGGCAGTGGGGGTCGAGCGCCAATACCAGCTGCCTGAGCATCCACGGCCGCATCTGGGTGACAGTCAGGCATTTGTTTACCCTCTCCATGTCCCTTGAGAGCAGGCATCTGGATTAAGCATCCAGGAGCCTCCGTCACGAGCCAGAGGGATGTCAGCAGCATACGTCTTGTGTTAGTCTATGTGTGGAGACTAACAGTGTTCCTCCTTCCATTTTCAGCAGAAACAGGCCCACGAAAGCAACTAGGGAGCCAAGACATTTGTGCGTTGACGCCTGCAGAGGAGGAGTCCCTCAAACTGTAAGAGCGCAGAGTGGCCAGACGATCACAGAACTGGAGTAGTGAGCAAAGAGAGTTAGCAGGCTTCCAGCTCATGGGTCCGTTACTGGGCATATCGAGGTCCACAACAGGATGCATGGGAAGAGGAGATCTGAAACTCTAATTCCTAACTATTCGTATTTTCTCGTGCAGGTCCCGGCACTCCAGATAGATAGGCGGCTGCTGAGACGGCTGGCCTGCAGTCCACCTCCGAGGAGCAGGGACCCTCAGAGAGTGCAGTGTTGATGATGTTGGCATGGTGGTAATATCACTTGTAATCCAGAGATCCAGGCTAATGCTTGGGGGACACAAGTTCAAATCCCACCATGGCAGCTGGTGGAATTGAAATTCAAGGAATAAATCTAGAATATTAAGCTAGCCTCAGTAGTGGTAACCATGACAAATATCATTAATTGTTGTAAAAACACATCTGCTTCACCAAAGTCCTTTAGGGAAGTAAATTTGTCATCCTCATCCGGTCTGCCTGCATGTGACTCCAGACCCACAGCAAAGTGATTGCCTCTTAACTGGCCTCTGAAATGGCCACTCAGTTCAAGAGCAATTAGGGATGGGTAACAAATGCTGGCCTTGCCACCGATGCACACTTCCCATGAAAGAATAAAGAAAAAAAACATAACTCCCCCTCACCCTCCAGCAGTGCAGTTACTCTCACATAGGTGAGCATGCACTCACGTGTAGACTCAAGGTTACAAGCTGATGGTCACATCACAGACATGCCCACGCATGTGCATGGCTGCGCAAAGCCTCTTGCATCTGCGCAAGATGTTCCCCTCCCTGTTGCTCCAATCTGTGTGGCAGACACCAGAGGACCATCATCACCCTGGGGCTCAGCATGAACCTGGCCTAACACATCCTCAGCTTTCACAGCCTCCAGCAGCTGCGTGGGCATGGACAACAGTTCCTCAGCTCGCCTGCCTGTGACCCCAGCACCTCCCATGATCAAAGCATCAGAGGAGGCTCCCACGCCTATGTGGATGTCCCTCAGCATGCCAGAGCCCTCCAGCCCTCAGGCTGCCAAAATCATCTCAGACTGTGGGGCAGCCTGATCTGCAGTCTGCCTTCACTCCAGCTGCAAACACAGGGGTAGCACCTCATAGAAGTACTCATAAGCGTGTTAAGAAGAATGCCCAGGTACACTAGGGCCTCATGGGTATTTAGACTTGGCACATGCTATGGCTAGATAGTGTAGTCTCAATAAATGATAGTCACATTTTGTGATGTTGGTCTTTTATGGAGTTAATGCTGCTTTGTCAGATGTCACCTATATCCTTGCTCCCTCAATAGACTGTCGGTGTCGGGGCAGATATGTCAGTGTGCGTGGTGCAGCTGGGCGCTAGGCAATGTTGAATGATATGAAGGAAGTGATGTCATGCCAAAGCGGGGTTGCGTTTTTATTAGACAGGCATTGAAAGGGCATCATGGTTTCAGGAAGTGGGTGTGAATGAGATTGTCCCAAGTTTCCTTTGTGTGTCTCTCAATGTCCCTTGACTTTGTTGAGGGTTCGTCAGCAGCATCAGTAGCCCTGTCTTGAGTGGGTAACCCTTGTCTGTGAGGATCCATCCCTGAAGGAGCACAGGGTGCTAGAAAAGCTATGGCACCTGGGAGTGCCGAAGTACATATGTCACATGACTGCTTTCGAGAAACCAGACACACATCGGCAGGATGCTCTTTTGGTGGTTGCAGATCAGTTAAACGCTGATTGAGTGAAGTCCCTTCCTGCGAATGAAGGTTGCTGGCTAGTCCAAGGGAGCTTTGATGGCCACATGGATGCAATCAATGACACCTTGCACATGGGGGAATCCAACAATGACCCAAAGCTGATGGGTCTCTCTGCCTCGCTGTTAGGATGACTCTGGCAGCGCACATAGTCACCAGTCCTCTTGAACAAGGCATTGGTGACCTCCTTGATGCAGCGATGAGCCACACATGCTGCAGTGGATCCCTGGAAAGAGCTGGAAGCATAAAGGTTTAGAGCCACGATGATCTTCAGGCCACAGGCATTGGGTCCACAGTCCACCGAGGCCTATGGATCGCAGGCCATCCTGCAACATTGTGCACAGGTCAGCCTCCCTTGGCAGCGTGTAGTCTTCATCAACACTGTCTCTCCGACATCTGCAGTAGTTTAGATGAGTCCAGAATACTCTGGCTTTTGGCACAGCCACCTGCTGCTGGTTCCCCATGCACCCTTCTGCGTCTTGCTCAGCCAGAGGATGGCACTCTTGCTGCTCCTGTGCTGCTGCAGTGGTTTCTCTGGTGCCTGGTCTTCCCTCCCTCTGCATCACTGCTCCTCCACACAGGGGTTCAGGAAGGTTGGCTGTATGAGTTCCGTGGCAGTTGGTCTCTCCCTTTTTCATGTGCTGCCCTTGGAGGCAATCCACCCTACCCTTGTCACTTCCCTTTGATCCAGGGGCAATGACCCACTGTGCAGCCTGCTGAGAGGCCATAAACAGCATCTGTTTCCTCAACCCCTCTGAGCCTAACCACAGAATCCTGCCCATCAGCTCCTCTCTTGCAACAAACTGAAGGTCAACCAAAGCTAGTTCTAATCTGGCTCACTTTCATAGGCTTAAGTTAGCTTTAAGCGGTATGGGATCCAATGGCCTAAGATCCACATTCACTGCTCATTTAATTCAAACCCTGCTCTAAATCACATTCAGCAGCATTTAGATGTGAGTTAGTTACCTGCACAACTTTCTGCCAGGTCCTAGCGGTAACGCCGCCTTGTCGGTTTCCAACATTGGTCAAATGCGAAACTGACATCACAATGTCAGGAGACCGCTCGACCTCCTGATTCTACAGTGCCCCTCACGGCCTTGCATCCCAGCCCCTGAGGGCCACATTAAATTCCACCCAACATTTCAGGTCAATGACCTTTCAATGAATGTTAAGTCAATTTTTCTCTCCACAGATGCTGTCAGGCCTGCTGAGTATTTCTATCATTTTCTGCTTTCATTCCAAAATACCAGCATCCGCAGTATTTTGTTTTCGTAATACAACATATAAGCTGGAAGTGAGTCCTTCATGCTTTCTGCATGGTTGGCCTTTCAATAGCATGTGTAATTGCTTGTGTGGCACAATTTTCTTTTCAGCTTTTTATTCTTATTATGTTGACAAGCTGGACATCAAAGTGTCGAACTGAAGTATCCAAGGCTTTCTGCAGGATTGGCTTTAATATTGATTAATAGAATAAGGTGAGACTTATGGAGCATTTTGTCCGTTAATTCCAGAGACTTGAATATTTAATCTACACTGTCATTCCAGTACAGTCCTGAGCGAGTGCTACTGTCAGAGAGGTCACCTTTTGGGCAATACATTAACTCAGTCTCGGACTAAAACAATCTCAAGGCACTGTTCAATAAACAGCAAGATATACCTAGGCATTTACATCTGTGCTGTTTGAGTGGTCTAGCTATGTTCAAATTGCTGTGGTTTTCTATACTACAACAATAACTACACTTCAAAGGAATTTAATTGGTTGTGAAAGGCGCTAAATAAAAGCAAGTTTATTTGTTTGTTCTAACTGACACATAAAGGGCCAAATAAGAGAATAAATAAGCTGATGCTGAAAACTTACATGAGGCATTTGCACGGCAGTGCTTGTGGTGCTGTAGGACATAACCCTCCACACAGGAACATGCATGACTTCCAGCTCGGTCTTCACACAGCTGATCACAAGTTCCCCACATAGTACATTCATTAAAGTCTAAATCAAAAAAGAACAGAGAAGGAATGAATTTTTACAAATTTTCTTTGCCCCTTTTGGTTCACTCCCATCACAACTGCAGTGGGAGTATGACAGGAGGACCATGAATTAGGCCAGGACCTAGATCACTGAGCCCTGGTCGCCCCAGCAGAGATTTCCGCAACACCTTGCCACTCCAAACAAGGAGAGTGATGTAACAGAGACTGTGCCAGGGAGGAGATTCCCAGGTTGGGAGTTTCTTTGGACTTGTCCTGGGAAAAGAGCAGAGGACAGAATGCCAAGTGACTGCCAGTTTAACAGACCAAAACAAGGAAAATCCAGTCATGCGTTGTACCTGGATCTCACAAAAATGTTAAAAAAACACTTTGCTTTCTTTAGCCAACTATAAATGATGGGCCATTAGCACTTCTTCAGCACCATCCCACCTCATATCCATCTAGCTGTGTCACATTTTTCAATTTGTGAGCCACAAAATATGCTCCATGTTAGGTGGACACTCCAGTTCATGCAATTAAAGTATTCAATTCCTGATTCTGCAGGATCAGCATTAAGAATCTCTGCCATTGACATCAGATGGTCAGCCCATAGGTTTTCAAAACCTATATGTTTAAAAGCATTTAACTATTCTTGCATTCTAGCATATACAATATCAGCAACATCAGACAGAACTATAAAAAAACTCCTGATATACTTGCAACACTCACCAGTACAGGAACGACCATCAGTGTGCACTACAAATCCTGGTGGGCAATAGCAGACTCCACCTGATGGGGAAGCGTGGCAGCGATATTCACAGCTTAAAGAGGCACAGTTGATTACACCTAAAAGAAAATAATTACATGATATGACTTAGGAGTGACTTTGAACAACAACATACAAGCACTTTGGTAACATTACAATCAACTGGTTTGATTTCCTTATCTCTTCAGACAAAATTTTAGATGTTAAAATCCGTGATCTTCCACTTATTTTGTAAACTAAACTTCTCTTTACACTTGTTACAAATGTTGAACTTTACAAAGCAATTATGTTTTAAAATACCTCCTTTAATTTAAGGTGAAGCAGAATATTCTGGATAGGGACGATGGTGATCATACTAAACTTCTATCTGGAGACAGGACCATGTGACCTAGTTGTCATGGAGATATAAATCCAAATTGAAACCTACTGAAAATCAAGTGACAATTTTCACACCTTGACATAGAAAGAAGCAGGGGGAAGTGAGCATACTGGAAAATTGGAAGGAACTTGGGACTTAATCTTTAATGCTATGTATCTGTCAGAACTGCGGTATAAAGTGAAAGCTTTTCAAAAGCATATTTAGGTTGCATTAGTTAGTTAATGTGAAATGTGCCTTTTTTCTTTAGTTTGGTGTATTATTTTCCTATTAAGTAATGTATGATCTATGTTGATTTTAGTTTGTTACAGTAAAAATCTTAAAACATGAAATCTTGTCCTTCAGTTCTTTCTGGGAAATGCTGGAAAATTCGTCTCTTTTTTAAAAGTTATCAGTTTCTACAGGGATCATAACACATGGGTGACTCCTTTTTTTTATCCTGACAGAGACGGAACATTACTTTGTACAAGTACCTGCAAGGTTTCTAATGAAATAATGATTACTATCGAGAAGATGATACCACACATAAAATGTGCCAATCTGAGAGCCAACTTTGAACAATGGATTTATTCTGTACCTCACTGATTTAATACTAAAATGATGGGCAGAATATCTTTGGCAGAGATTTTTCAGACATTAGGCAATCTGTATTAAAATCATTGTCTCTCCAATCTTCCCTCCCCTTTTCTCTTGCAGGCACTTACTAGAATATAGTTCCACAAGCAGCAGTTACACTACAGTACCTCATTCAGTGACCATTCTTCAAAGGTGAGTGAATATTGGCAGGCTATCTGATTGTGGAGGGCAGCACAACCAAAACCAATAATGTTTTCACTGGCAGTCTAGGAGTAGCCACTGTACAGCAATTAAGAGCAGAAGCTCCATGGGATTTTCCCTCCCTAACCCAGAACACTGCAGTTAATTTTAGCTTCTACCACTGTTCCAGCTGTAGTGTAGATGTAGTGTACTTAGATTTCCAAAAGGCATTTGAAAAGATGCCGCATAGCTGCAGAAGAGCTCCTGTTTTTGGGGATGATATATTTGAGGGAGATGTAACATCTTTATATCCACGAGTGATATATTTGGGGGAGATGTAACATCTTTATATCTATGAGGTGTTTCCTAAGCAGTTTGAGTCAGAGATGATAACTTCTTATACAAGTAGGGAACGCCTGTCATGTAAACCTGGCCTTTTCTAAAGCCATCATTAGGAACATTTTATGAATTTAATTGCTTTATGGCCTTTAAAAGGTTTTTAGTGCCAAGCTATCTGAGAACTTCATTGGCCAAAAGTTTGGGCAATGGCTTGATTTAGCCCATTTCTTAGAATTCAGTTCCACTACAGTCATTATTTTGTGTGGACAACTTTTATGCCAAACTCTATTTTAGACAGATTTAATGCAATTCCTCTTTGAATTTTGTAATCATCCTTCGGACAATTTACAGGGTATAGATCCTATAACTCAAAGATAAAATCTCTGTCCAGTTTGTGATGAGGCAGCTAATCACAGCTGGAACAGTCACATCTCCCCATTTTCATGAAAAAAATCTTTTTTAAAAATGCAAGGTTGATAGAGAAAATGACTTAAAATTATAGACACAGGGTCCGCCATGCCAGAGGCAAAGCCATACCCTAGTGGCTCAATGATGGGCACAGGACTCCACGCTTAATAGATTTACACTGGGTGGAACAAGATCCTATAGCATATGTCAATCTGATTGAATGTGTGGAGATCTCCCTTTGAAATGAAGATATAACAATAGGAGGTTCTGGACCTTCCAGGTGGATCAGTATTAATAATTAGAGTAAAAAACTATGAACGCATCTGTAGTCAGTAGAGTAGCAAGGGCAGAAGCTCTTTGTCTTTATCAAATAACCACTTGGGCAGTGATCTGATGGATTGGATCGCCTGTGCATTGTAGAACCCACCCAATATACATTCTATTGAACTCTAAGGAAAGAATGTCACATAGGTTCTGCAATAGGTTTAGCATTTAACTTGACTATAACAGAAAATTATAGTTATTTTCCAGTCTTAGTCAGTGTTAAACAGGTTCACTGTTGGAGGCAGCTGCAGTTCGTTAATTAACTAGTTGGCACTAGTTCCCTGGCAATCAGTGGCTGACTCAGCTCCCTGGAATCTAAGCTAATATATGTATATATGGTTTAGCTGAAGCACGAAGTAAGTCACACAAAGGTGGCAGCTAGAGGCTGAATGCAGCGAAACTGAGTGCATAAATCTGGGAATTTAGTGCCAGGAAGTGCTGTTCTGGCCTCCACAATAAAGGGGCAGTTCAAGAGAGGGAGTTGAAAACAGCAAGACCTGAGATATAAACAAAAAGCTAAAAGCTACTGCGGATGCTGGAAATCCAAAACAAAACAAAAACAGAATTACTTGGAAAAACTCAGCAAGTCTGGCAGCATCGGCGGAGAAGAAATCAGTCAACGTTTCGAGCCCTCATGGCCCTTCAGCAGAACTGAAGCATAGTTTCAACAAGGGAGAAATATAAATTGGTTTAAGGTGGGTGGGGGGGAAGAGACACATTGAGGGTGTGGTGTGAGCAGATAATCAAAAGATGTCAGAGACAAAAGGGTCAAAGAGGTGTTGAAGGTGGTGGTCTTTGTCTGAGAAAAGTGCTAATTAAGAATGCAAGACAGGATATTCAAAGTACAGCTCTAGTGGGGGTGGGGTGGAAAGACTAAAGGTTTTAGTTTTAGATTTAAAAATAATGGAAATAGGTGGGGAAAGAAGAATCTATATAAATTATTGAAAAAAAGGCGGGTGGGGGGGGAAAAGAAACGGGGTGGGGATGGGGGGAGGGGGGTTTAAGATCTAAAGTTGTTGAATTCAATATTCAGCCCAGAAGGCTGTAAAGTGCCTAGTCGGAAGATGAGGTGCTGTTCCTCCAGTTTGCGTTGGGCTTCACTGGAACAATGCAGCAAGCCAAGGACAGATATGTGAGCAAGAGAACAGGGTGGAGTGTTAAAATGGCAAGCGACAGGGAGGTTTGGCAAGAAAGACCCAAACCTCCCTGTCGCTTGCCATTTTAACACTCCACCCTGTTCTCTTGCTCACATGTCTGTCCTTGGCTTGCTGCATTGTTCCAGTGAAGCCCAACGCAAACTGGAGGAACAGCACCTCATCTTCCGACTAGGCACTTTACAGCCTTCTGGGCTGAATATTGAATTCAACAACTTTAGATCTTAAACCCCCCTCCCCCCATCCCCACCCCGTTTCTTTTCCCCCCCCACCCGCCTTTTTTTTCAATAATTTATATAGATTCTTCTTTCCCCACCTATTTCCATTATTTTTAAATCTAAAACTAAAACCTTTAGTCTTTCCACCCCACCCCCACTAGAGCTGTACTTTGAATATCCTGTCTTGCATTCTTAATTAGCACTTTTCTCAGACAAAGACCACCACCTTCAACACCTCTTTGACCCTTTTGTCTCTGACATCTTTTGATTATCTGCTCACACCACACCCTCAATGTGTCTCTTCCCCCCCACCCACCTTAAACCAATTTATATTTCTCCCTTGTTGAAACTATGCTTCAGTTCTGCTGAAGGGCCATGAGGGCTCGAAACGTTGACTGATTTCTTCTCCGCCGATGCTGCCAGACTTGCTGAGTTTTTCCAGGTAATTCTGTTTTTGTTTTGTTTAAGACCTGAGATATGAAGCCCGGAGGCATTAATTAGCTGTGCTGGTAGGTGATTGGTGAGTTTTAAGTTTATTTCCTCCTCTAAACTGGAGCAGTAGTTTAAACTGGTACTAGGAAGATATAACAATTATACTAAATTTATAGCATAACTAGTTAAACTAATCATTGAGTGATATTCTAAACTTGAAAACTAATTAGTTAAATAAAAACAAAATAAAGATTTCTGGGCTGGCGATGTATGCAGCTGTGGAATGTGGTGAGCCTATCAGCAAGAAATGCAGGAGAGAAATGGCCTGTGATTTGAAGAGCAGCTCCTTGCAGAATCTTTCATTGAATTTACCCATAGTTTGAACAGTGGCTCTGTGGGCCTGATACAGAGACTTGGCGGGTGAGATTGGGCCCGCAGGCCAAAGGTTGGATACATCTTCCATTCGAAAAATGCTCAAACCCATTATTAAGCAGGTAGTAGCAGGGCATTATACAATCAGGCAGAGTCAACATAGCTCTATGAAAGGGAAATCATGTTTTACAGATTTTTTAAGGGACCCAGTAGATGTAGGGTATTTGATATCCAAAAGGCATTTGAAAATATGCCACTTAACTGCACAAGAGCTCATGCTTTTGGGGGTGACATATTAGCATGGATAGAGGATTGGTGAACTAACAGGAAACAAAGTGTCATAAATGGGTCATTTTCAGGATGGCAAACTAACTAGGTGAGTGCCACAGGGATCAGTGCTGGGGTTTCAACTATTTACAATCTATATTAATGACTTGAATGAAGGGACAGTCTGTATTGTAGCCAAATTTGCGGGTAATACAAAGTTGGAAGGAAAGTACATTATGAGGAGGATACAAAGAGCCTGCAAAGGTTAAGTGAGTGAGCAAAAATTTGGCAGATGTAGTATAAAATGGGAAAACGTGAAGCTGTTCACTTTGGCAACAAGAATAAAACATAATATTACTTAAGTAGAGAACGACTGCAAAATGCTGCAGTACAGAAAGATCTGGGTGTCCTTGTACATGAATCAGAAAAAGTCAGCATGCAGGTACAGCCAGTAATTAGAAAGGCAGATGGAATGTTGTTCTTTTTTGCAAGGCGAGTGGAGTATAAAAGAAAATCTTGCTACAACTGTACAGGATATTGGTGAGACTGCACGTGTAGTTTTGGTCTCCTTACTTAAGGAAGGATATATTTGCATTGGAGACAGTTCAGAGAAGGTTCACCAGGCTGATTCCTGGGATGAAGAGGTTGTCTTATGAGGAAAGGTTGAACAGGTTGGGCCTTTACTCACTGGAGTTTAGAAGAATGAGAGGTGATCTTACGGAAACATATAAGATTCTGAGGGGGCTTGACAGGGTAAATGCTGAGAGGATGTTTCCTCTTGTTGGGGAATCTAAAACCAGGGGACACTGTTTAAGAATATGGGGTCTCCTATTTAAGATAGGAAGGAGGAATTTCTTCTCTCAGAGGGTCATTAGTCTTTACATTTCTCTTCCACAGAGAGCACTGGTGGCTGGGTCATTGAATATATTCAAGGCTGAATTAAACAGATTATTGATTGACAAGAAGTCAAGGGCTATGGGGGACAGGCAGGAAAGTGGAGTTAAGGTCACAATCAGATTAGCATGTTCTTATTAAAAGGTGGATTAGGCTCAGTGGGCCAAATGGCTTCCACCTGTTCCTATTTCTAATGATCTTATGATTATTATATTATGGGCAGTTTGTTCCATCAGACTACTGTGCAGATGGTAAAGCCAAAAGTTTCCCCCATGTCTTCAGACTACTCACTGCAGTTGCTGCCTGTTGTGGTGTTTGTTTCATCTTCACCAAAGGAACAATCCTGGATCTGATTGCATAGTTTGTCGACAGGGATACAGCGTCGGGAACTCGGACAAGTCCATTCTCCTGATGAGCAGTCTTCCTGTTCCCTCCTTTCTGGTCAGAAAATGTAAACAGAAATATATTTTTAAAGTCTGTAGGAGCACAGCATGAAATATGCATTGGTTTAAGCAAATCTTTGAATCATCTGAAAAATATATTATGTACATTAGGCAGAGCCTGAAAAATGAAACTCAAATGCTGCAAAAATAATGATATTACCATTGTATATCTCCAAATGGGAAATATAGGGATATATGAATCCATTCATTGGGCAAATATACATACAATTTTCAATTCATTTGCTTCATAAATTGTCAGTACAATCGGTTGAAATTGCAGAGTTCTTGAATTATGACCTTCCATCATGGCCCTTTCTCATCACAAGTCATCGAAATATCGCCTTTGGGACTAAGGTCAAGGAATCCCAAAGTCAGGAATTCTCACATCCCAATTGGAACTCAGTAGACAGATTCACTTTGTCACACCAGCTGAGCTTGACTGGTCCCTGTGGAAATGGGGTCAACCTGGGGTTCCGGGAAGGATTGGGGTTGAAGTTTGAGAGGAGCCCTAAACCATTGGCAAGGGATGAAGTAGCCCTTTGTGATAGACCCACTCTAGCACCCAGATGCTCCCTGGATGGGGAACCAGCACCATGTCCTGGCTTCCCACCTACTGCCAGTATTGCAAAATCTTTGAATATTTGGTGAAGGAAGTGTTGGACATGTGCCTGCTCCCACAGTCCCAATATCCTGCACTAATGAATTTCAGCAGGATTAGTGGTACAGTTCTACAATAAGGGTGCTGCTGGGATAACTTCCACCATCACATTCACACAATTCTTTCAGGCTAATCTATCCATATATTATTGAAAAAAGACAGGTGCTTTTGAAGCTTTTCCCTGTACATAGTTCCCTAGTGCATTCTACATAGCAATGCCTTGACCAATCAGACTTGACTTGCTAACCAATCAGCACCCTTTTCTCATGCAGTATAAATTGTTGCTCCCTTAGAAATTTGGCATTCTTGTATTTGTCCTGATGAGTGCAAGACAAAAAGCTTCAATAACACTTCTTTTTTCAGCAATACTGAAGTTCTGTACTACCAAGCAACTGTCCATATATCATTAGAAGCCTTATATTTGCCCGCATTTCCAGTCTGTATCATTTCAGATTTTTACCACATATTTTATCACAGCTTTTTCCCGTTATAAATTCCTAAATCTACATTCATAATAGGTTTTGTTCTTTTAAACTTGCCATCATGTTATTATTTAAACTGGTCCCTTTGTGACTTGGTGCTTAGACTATAAACATACTCAATGAGTCTCTCTCTGGAGGTTTTATGTGCCTTAGTTTGTCAACTATTGATCAGTTTTCATCCCAATTTTTAGGTTTTTTTGCATCATACTTCAGCTACTTCTCTAATCTCCCACCACAATAGGCAAGTAATCCCAGAATTAAACCCAATCAGGCCCTTGTTCTGCTAATAACACATTCTGCTTTCTTACCTTTATGCCATTATCAGCACCTCCTCTAGCCCTTACCACTAACATTAACACTCCCTTTGCCTATTCGTCCATGACATCTTTGTCACTCTCTCCTTAGCCCCCACCTAACGCTGGCCTTCTATTCAGCTTCACCTGCTCTACCCCCCTTAAACAGTATAAATTTCATCACATTTCTACTTCTCTTTAGCTCTGAAGAAAGGTCATAAAAACTCGAAACATTAACTCTGTTTCTCTCTCCACAGATGCTGTCAGACCTGCTGAGTTTTTCCCAGCATTTTCTGTTTTTATTTCAGATTTCCAGCATCCACAGTAAATTGCTTTTAACATGTTATCGCTCCACTCTTTCCCCTCTCTCCAGGCACCCACTTACATCTCTATATAAGCAGCCAACACTCACACTTATCCTCATCTTTGTGCCATTTCGCACCCATGCCTCACAGTCATACTCTAGAAATGTTGGTCCTTCCATCCTTTCCTCTCAACCCATTTCTCATGCGCATAATTCTCTGCTTTCTCTTCTGCAGAGGAGAGCACAGAATTCCAGGGAGAGACAGAGAACCCTGCCGGGCACGGGGAACCTCCAGCAAGAGCCATCTTGTCTGCTATTGGCAATGTGTGGGCTGTTGGCCCAGTGGGAAGGAGGCCTTGGTCTACAGATGTCAGCAAAGACCTGCTGTGAAAGCTTGGGCTTCCTGAGGCACTGGCACTTACGCATATCGAAAGAAGCTAATCTTTTGCTCGTAGACCCTATGTTGGAAGTGTCACTTCCTCCAAGCTCTCTGTGTCCATCCCGTCAAATCCGGAAGTGGGCAGGATCATGTTGGATTGCCAATCCAATGTCACTTTTCAGGATTTAACCCCAATCCCGAGCCCGCCTTCCTTATAATACTTTTCATAAATTCCATGAGAACAACCATGATGCAGTCAACCAAACGACTGAAAGATAATTCATTGTGCTGGCACTATGAAAATTGTTCAATATATAATTCAAGATTCCAAGCATGATTGTTAACTTCTATAATCCTCATTCAGCAGTTTACTAATCTCACTCATTTAAACTTTTATATACTCACTGACTGCCCACATTCTTACCACATCCTCTTTCATCAGCATTATCTCCACAGTCATCATCTCCATCACAAAGCCAATTCTGATGAATGCAATGGCCGCTGGGGCAGGTAAAATAGCTTCCTGTACAGGCTGGATAAACTGCAAAATGAAGAAAGTATCAGCGTTTAATCATTAGAAGTTATCATATCTCAAATGTTAAAATATTGTCGCTTCAGAATATTTGAATGTATTTTTAGATCAAAACAGAATTTGATGAACATTACACTCATGTTTGGATTTTGCCTATCTAAAAATAACCTTTACCCAGTATGTTTGACCCGTAAATTTATGCCCCAATTCAAAATCAATTACTCAATTGACCTACAAATTTACACTTGCATAGACTGATTTATATATTTCCATTCATAAAAAATGACTCAGAATCAGTGAGTACTGAAAAGATGTTGACATATATTGTAATACCAGTTACTGCATCTTTCAGCTGGGATTGATGGTCCTTCCTTCCTTTCCTCTCAGCCCATTTCTCATGCGCATTATTCTCTGCTTTCTCTCCTGCAGCGGAGAGCACAGAACTCCAGGGAGAGACAGAGAACCCGGATGGGCACAGGGAGCCTCCAGCAAGAGCCATCTGGTCTGCTATTGGTAATGTGTGGGCTGTTGGCCCAGTGGGAAGGAGGTCTTGGTCTGTGAGGCTACAGATGTCAGCAATGAGAGAGTTTCACTCCAGCTTGCTCCCATATATTTCTTCATTATTGGTCATGGAGCATCAGATGCCTGTCATATATCTTTTCCTTTGCTAGGGATTGTGAGGATATTCAGCCTTCTCAGAAAAAATAATCTTAAATGAGATTTTAGTACGCATGGAGCCACAAATTAAAATTGCCCCCAAGTTGATGCTAATTGCCAATCTTTTTATTCACTGTTAGGATGTGGGCATCATTGGCTAGGCCAACATTTATTGTCCACCACTCATTATCTTTGAGAAGATGGTGGCGAGCTGTCTTCTTGAATTGCTGCAGCCGTGCAGCATAAGTACACAACAATGCTGTTAGGTAGGAAGTCTCAAGACTTTGATCCAGCAACAATGAGGGAACAACAATATATTTCCAAGTAAGAATAGTGTGTGACTTGGAGGGGAACTTGTTCCCATGCGCCTGCTGCCCTTGTCCTTCTAGTTAGCAGTGGTCTTGGGTTTGGAAGGTGCTTTTGAGGGAAGTTTGACGAGTTACTGAGGTGCATCTTGTGGATGACATACACTGCTGCCACTGTGCTGCAGTGGCGAAGGGAGTGAATGTTTAAGGCAGTGGTTAAGGTGCCAATAAAACGAGCGGCTCTGTCGCAACAATAGGAGTAAAAGCAGATTGTGAGAAGGACATGAAGGGGCTACAAAGGGATATAGATAGGTTAAGTGAGTGGGTAAAGGTTTGACAGATGGGTCTGAATTTTACCCTTTGCGGGCAGACGTGATCAGCGGGCCCGCATCCGGTTGGGAAAAAGTCCACCACCTGGGATCAGTCCCCAGCCATGATTTCATGCTGGATGGCCAATTAAGGCCCGCCCAGCGAGAAACATGTCTTCCCAATGGTCAGGAAGAGGCGGGCGGGGGCGGGGGCCTGTCGGCCGCCGGGTCCAATGGCGGCCCGGTGGCCAATTTAAAAACGGCACAGGCAGCTCCTTGAAGGCTGTCACAGAAGAATATATCTTCTTCATTGTGAACACTGAAGTTAGGGCATCAAGTGTAGTTGGAGACGTCAGGTGGGAGGGCAGGTTGGGTGGGCACTCAGCCCCTTGGTTTTCAGATGAGTGCCCCACGGTCGTCCTGGAGGAGGTGGTTGCTGCAAGGGACACCCTTGTTCCCAGAGATGAAAGGAGGAAGCCACTGCACCTAACAAAAAGAGCTTGGGAAGAGGTGGCAGTGCTGGTCAGCAGCCACGATGTTGTGCAGCGCACCTAGGTGCAGTGTCGCAAAAGGTTTAATGACCTCCTGCGCTCGGGAACGGTGAGTACTGTGTTGGCATGGATCAGTGTGTTGAAGTGTTACGGTCTGGCTGTTCCCCCCGCACCGTGGAGCTCAGGGGTGTTAGAGCCTAAGTGCCAACTGTCAATAATGCCAGAGCTGGCCAAGGGGGTGAGCCCCGGCTGCTTGGACTGAGTGCCTTGTGGTTCGAGGGCCACAACCCGGATGTGCCCTGCAAGTTGTTCCTCAGGTGGGGTTGGCCAGGCTGCAATGGCACTGCCGGTACAAAGTGGACTAATCCATGCTTCTCTGCTCTTTCAGGAGAAGGCGGCCCATAACAACATTGAAAGGTCGCAGACAGGCGGAGGCTCCCCAAACCTCTTAATCCTATCCAGATTCGAGCAGGACACCTTGGAGCTGGATCTCCAAGGTCAACCGTCCACGGAGAGGCTGGGGTGTCAGACGAAGGTAAGAATGCAGAGCATTCTTGTGTAGTCTTATCATTGATGGGAGCCTCAAAATTGGATTCCCCATTGATCATTGAAAGATGATGGCACCATGATGCAGATTTCCATTGTCTCACCAGGGTGCCTGGCATGCACAGTGACAGTGTGATGACTTAAACTAATGACATGTTGTTGTTCTCACTTGGATTCGCCAGCACGCATTCAATCGCAAGACCCCGAGGAGCCACCCCTAATGGCAGAGGACCACCAGGCTTCTCATGCACCTGTGTCACACCTGCTCTCTGAAGCTGGCACCAATGCAGACACCAGCACCTTAGTGGGCTTTAGATCCTTGGCTAGAATGTCAGAACACAGCGGTGAGGGTACTTCACCATCGCTTGAGGAGCAGGCGGAGGCAGAGTGTGCCCAGGGCACCGGCAGTCGGAGGACAGCTGGAGATCAGGACGATGCTCAGTTGAGGGCTGATGATGATCAGACTCCCTGATGTGGAGTCATCCATTAGGCAGCAGGTGCTGCATGTCCAGCGAGATGTGCAGGAGGATCTGGCAGAGATCCATGAGGGTCTGTGTGCCATGGTCTCCATGATGGAGGAGTCCATGCGGAGCATGAGCACTGCGTTGACCCTCATGGCCGAGCACACTGCCTCCTCCATTGAGAGAGTGGCGACTCTCATGGAGAGGCAGCTCCAGGAACAGAATCAGGGGTTCCTGGGTTTGCACTCAGACCTGCAAGCAATCACACAGGCACTGACCTCAGGTGATCAATGCCAGTGTGGGAGATGGATGAGACACCCAGTATCCCAACTGGGTGCCCGTCCATCAATAGTGAGCAGGGAAGTCCAGAGCGACCTCACATTGGTGCACGAGCTGCTTGTCATCTCTGTGGGCTCCTCTCAGGGCGCTCTAGATGATGCAGCAGCTCCTCCGCCCCTCTTCCAGTGACCGAGGCTGCGATGACTGGGGAAATGCCAGCCGTGGCACTGGCCACTCCCTCTCAGGCGGGGCCAGCATTGGCCAGAGGACGACCGCCAAGATCATCAAGTGCCCTTGTGCAATAGGTACGAGGTTCTTGCTCCCAGTGTGGACGAGGGCACAGACTGCAAGGAGGATGAGTGAACTGACCACAGCACTGTGGTACAGAGTGCCATTCAAGTGGGGAGAGAAAAGAGAAATGTAGGGTAATAGCATAGTTAGGGGAATAGATACTGTTCTCTGCAGCGAAGACAGAGAGCTGCAAAGGCTGTGTTGCCTACCCGGTGCCAAGGTTACGGGCATCTCTTCTGGGCTGGAGAGCAACTTGGAGTGGGAGGGGGAGGATCCAGTTGTCATGGTCCACATAGGTACCAATAACATAAGCAGGACTAGGAAAGAGGTTCTGCTGAGGGATTACGAGCAGCTCGGGGCTAACTTAAAAAGCAGAAGCACAAAGGTAATAATCTCTGGATTACTACCTGAGCCATGTGCAAATTGGCATAGGGTAAATAAGATTAGAGATGAATGCGTGGCTCAAAGGCTGGTGTGGGAGAAATGAGTTCTGACTCATGGGGCACTGGCACCAGTACTGGGGAGAGAGAGGGCTGTTCCACTGGGACGGGCATCATTTGAACCATGCTGGGACCAGTGTCCTGGCAAATCGTATAACTAAGGTTGTAGATAGGATTTTAAACTAATTAGTTGGGGGGTAGGGTTCAATTGAAGGGAAGTTTAAAAAATCAAGAAGAAACAAGAGAGCAGAGGCGCAGAGTAGTGAAGAGATGAACAATAATGAAAGTGTGACAGGAAGGGGCAGAAAATATAAACAGAAGAGTGCAGCAGAAATTAGAGCCAGAATGAGTAATAATGGTAAAAAGTCAAAGCTTAAGGCTCTTTATCTGAATACACACAGAATTTGTAACAAGATAGATGAGTTGACGGCACTCCAAGTTCCTCTCCAGCCCAGAAAAATGTCCTTAACCTTGGCACCAGGTAAGCAATACAGCCTTCGGAACTCTCTGTCTTTGCTGCATAGAACAGTATCTATTCCCCTAACTATGCTATTCCCTATTACTACTATATTTCTCTTTTCTCCCCCCCCGCCACTTGAATGGTGATCTGTACCACAGTGCTGTGGTCAGTTCACTCATCCTCCCTGCAGTCCTCGTACCTATTGCACAAGGGCACTTGATGGACCTTGGGGGTCGTCCTCTGGCCAGTGGAGCCTGTGCTGGCCCCACCTGAGAGGGAGCGGCCAGTGCCATGGCTGGCATCTCCCCAGTCATCGCAGCGTCATCAGATGCCATGGTCACTGGCAGAGGGGTAGAGGAGCTGCTGCCATCATCCAGAAATGACGTGATAGCTATTGCAGAGACATGGTTGCAGGGTGACTAAGACTGGGAACTCAATATTCAAGGGTATTCGACGTTCCGGAAAAATAGGCAAAAAGGAAAAGGAGGTGGGGTAGCTTTGTTCATAAAGAAAGGTACCAGTGCGGGGGTGAGTAGTGATATAGGTGCAATAGATCGTGATGGGTTATCAGTTTGGGTGGAAATAAGGAATAGCAAGGGAAAGGAGACACAGGTGGGAGTCGCCTATAGGCCCCCAAAGAGTTGCCTCACTATAGGACAAAGTATAAATCATGAAATTATGGAGGTCTGTAAGAAGGGCACTACAATTATCATGGGTGATTTTAATCTGCATAGTGACTGGACAATTCAGATTGGCAGGGGTAAAATGGAAGACGAATTTGTAGAGTGCATCAAGAATTTTTTTCTTAGAGCAATATGTTGCAGAACCTAGGCTATTTTAGATCTAGTAATGTGTAATGAGGTAGGATTAATAAGAGATCTTGTCGTTAAGGATCCTCTAGGGGGTAGCGATCACAACATGGTAGAATTTCAAATTCAGTTTGAGGGCAGGCAACTCGGGTCTCAAACCTGTGTCCTCAACTTAAATAAGGGCAATTACAGAGGTATGAAGAAAGAGTTGTCTAAAGCGGGCTGGGAAAATAGACTACAGGGAAGGTGAGTGGATGAGCAGTGCAGACATTTAAGCAGATATTTCATAATGCTCCACAAGAATTTATCCCGGTTAAAAAGGACTTGATGAGAAGGATGAACCTCCCATGGTTAACAAATGCAGTCAAGGAGAGTATCCAATCAAAAGCTAAGGCATACAAAGCTGTGAAAACTAGTGGCAGGTCAGAGAGTTGGGAACTTTTTTAGGAACCAGCAGCGGATGACTAAAAAGCTAATTGAGAGGGAGAAAATTGATAATGAAAGTAATTTGGCAAGAAATATAAAAACAAACAGCAAGAGCTTCTATGGGTATATAAAAAGGAGAGTAGCTAAAGTGATCATGGGACTCGAAGGATGTGATTGGAGAATTGATAATGGGGAACAGGGAAATGGCAGATAATTTAAACCGATATTTTGCATTGGTCTTCATGGTGGAAGACACTATAACCATCCCAAAGATGTCAGATAAGCAAGAAGCTAATGGGAGGAAAGATCTTGTAACAGTCTCTATCACGAAGGACAAAGCATTTGACAAACTAATGGGACTAAAAGCAGACAAATTGCTAGGACCTGATGGCCACCATCCAAGGGTTTTAAAGGAAGTGGCTGCAGAGAAAGTGGAGGCATTAGTCGAAATATTCCTGAACTCTCTGGATTCTGGGAATGTCCCAGTGGATTGGAAAACCACTAATTTGATGTGCCTGTTCAAGAAAGGAGGGAGACAAAAAGCAGGAAACTATAGGCCAGTTAGCCTAACATCTGTCATTGGGAAAATGCTAGAGTCCATTATTAAGAAAGAAATAGCAGGACATTTAGAAAAGCTTAATGCAATCAAATAGAGTCAACATGGTTTTGTGAAAGGGAAATCATGGCTGACACATTTGCTAGAGTTCTTTGAGGATATAACAAGCAGAGTTGATAAAGGGGAACCGGTAGATGTAGTGTATTTGGATTTCCAGAAGGCATTCGATAAGGTGCCACATACTAGGTACACAAGAGGATTAGTTAACACACAGAAGACAGAGTTGGGATTAATGTGTCTTTTTCAGATTGGAAAGACGTAACTAGTGAAGTGCCACAAGGATCAGTCCTAGGGCCTCAATTATTTACTATCTATAATAATGACTTGGAGGAGGGGGCAGAGTGTAATGTATCCAAATCTGCTGATGACACAAAAATAGGTGGGAGGGCATGTTGTGATGAGGACATGAGGAATCTGCAATGGGATATAGATGGGTTGAGTGAGTGGGCAAAGACTTGGCAGATGGAGTTTAATGTAGGAAAGTGTGAGGTCATGCACTTTGGCAAGAAGAATCAAAAGGCAGACTATTATTTAAATAGGGAGAGAAAAAGTGCAAAAGTCCAAAAAAGTACAGCACAGCGGGATCTGGGCGTTCTTGTGCATGAAACACAAAAGGTTAGCATGCAGGTGCAGCAAGTAATTAAGAAGGCAGAAGGAATTTTGGCCTGTATTGCTAGGGGGTTGGAGTTCAAAAATAGGGAAGTCTTGTTACAACTGTACAGGGTGTTGGTGAGGCCACACCTGGAGTACTGTGTACAGTTTTGGTCCCCGTATTTAAGAAAGGATATATTGGCATTGGAGGCAGTTCAAAAGAGATTCAATAGGCTGATTCCTGGGATGAAGTGGTTGACTTATCAAGAACGGCTGAACAAGTTAGGCCTTTATTCATTAGAGTTTAGAAGAATGAGGGGTGCTCTTATTGAAAGGTACAACGTACAAGATTCTGAGGGGTCTTGACAGAGTACATGTTGAGAAGATGTTTCCACTAGTGGGGGAATCTCAAACTAGGGGACATAGTTACAGAATAGGGGGACACTCATTTAAAACTGAGATGCAAAATAATTTCTTCTCTCAGAAGGTGGTGAATGTCTGGAATTCTCTACCCCAGAGAGTTATGGCGGCTAGATCACTGAAAGTATTTAAAGAGGAGGTAGATAGATTTTTGAAATATTGCGGAGTTGAGGGTAATGAGGAGCTGGCATGAAAGAGGAGTTGAGGCCTGCGGCATATCAGCCATGATCTTATTGAATGGTGGGATAGGCTTGAGGGCTGAATGGCCTACTCCTGCTCTTATTTCTTATGTTCTTATGAGTACGCCAGTATGTAATGCTGGACATGAGTGGCTCTAAACTTTAATGTATAGGCACTGAGTAGACTTTAGGTTCAAATGAAAGGGTCATTTCAAACATCCGGGATGCAGGGACAGCCCTGGCATGAGGTGGAAGCAGATCTTTGGCAGCCGATCTGAAGGAGCATTGGATCAAGGCATCCCTGGTGTCCCTGCCTCCCTGAAGGAAACATAGGTCTGTCTCCACGCCCTCAGTGTTCTCCTCACTGTGCTCCTTTTCTGACTCACTACTGGATTCATCATCCATGACCTGTGGAGCTGCCTCCAGATCCTCTTCCTCCAGTGGCTCCCTCCTTGTCATTGCCAGATTGTGGAGAGCACAGCATGCAACCACTATCAGCGACAGCCGCTTTGTGGGGTATTGTAGTGCTCCCCCTGAATGGTCCAAGCATCAGAAGCGCATCTTCAGAAGGCCGATGGTTCTCTCTGTCACGGCCCTTGTGGAGGCATGACTCCTATTATAATGCTGCTCTGCCTCTGTCCTTGGGTAGCAGAGAGGCGCCATAAGCCACCTTTCCAATGGATAGCCCTTGTCGCCCAGCAGCCATCCATCCAGTCCAGCTGCAGCACTGAATAGCCTCGGCACGTGGGAGTGTCCGAGGATATAAGCATCATGGAAGCTGCCTGGGTACGTTGCAAAGACTTGCAAAATCTGCATCCTATGGTCACACACTATCTGCACGTTCATCGAGTGGAATCCCTTGCTGTTGACGAAGGCACCCAGCTCACCAACTGCTGCCTTGATGGCCGCATGTGTGCAGACGATTGCACCTTGGATGCGGGGGAACCCAGCAATCACTTAAAACCTTCTGGCTCATTCAGTCTGGCTGGCCTCGTCCGTACGGAAATGAATAAATGTCATTACCCGCCTGAACAGAGCTTCTGTCGCCAGCTTGAAACAACTGTGGACAGCTGCCTGGGACATTCCACAAAGATCCCCAATGACACCTGGAAAGAGCTCGAGCCATAGAAGTTGAGGGCCACTGTGACCTTCAGAGCCACTGGAATGCGGTTTCCACCCACGCAGTTGGGGGTGACCTCAGGCCTGATCATCTGACAAATGGAGGTCACGGTCTCCCTGGAGAGGCGGAACCTCCTTCGGCATTGCACCTCGGACATATTGCGGTAGCTACATCGCCGCATATAAACTCCGGCAGCAGGGTAGTGGCGTCTTCTGCAGCCCCTTCAACCTTGGGCTACCTCCTGACCCCGCACTCCTTGTGCCTGCGCCTCTCCTGCCACAGGTCACTCCCCTGGAAGCTGCATAGGGACAGCTGGCCTCCTCTCCCTTCTGCCCCTCCCTTCCTCCTCAGAGGAGGTGCCTCATTACCAGGGTAACAGAAAGCTGTCTGATAACTAGAAGGGTCCACATGGTCAAAATCCTCAGGGGGCCTTGGAAACACAAATGAGTCCTGAAATGAAGCCTAGAAATACTAAGAATGAAGCTCAGAGCAGAGATGAAGCTGTTAAGTTCAAATGAGCAACCAGCAGCAAACTATCTCCTAAACTCCTCACTACTCACACTGGCAATGCTGCTGACCCTTTTTATCCCACCCTTGGATGAGGTATTGCAAAATGTAGGCTGCCCATTTTGCCTGTGCAATGAGCGTGAAACCACATGGGCAACGTAAAATCGGGTTCAACTGGATTTTTAATGGCCTCTTAATTGATGGCGGGCGCAGCTCCGACACCCACGCGCGCCCGCCGACCTGAAGATTGCACGCATGCGGGATGACATCAGGGCACTCGCTCGACGTCTTCTCACGCTGTTTTATGCCTGATCAGGTCGGGCACGCACCCACCCGCAAGGCTTAAAATTCCGCCCATGGAGTATAATGTGGGAAAATATGAGGTTATCCACTTTGGTAGGAAAGACAGAAAAGCAGAATATTACTTAAATGGAGAGAGATTATAGAAAGTACAGAGGGATCTGTGTGTCCTTGTACATGAACCACAAAATGTTACAGCGAACAATTAGGAACGCAAATGGAATATTGACCTTTACAGCAAAGGGGATAGAGTATAAAAGTGGGAAAACTTTACAAAGCATTGGTGAGACCGCAGCTAGTGTACTGCATATAGTTTTGATTTCCTTACTTAGGGAGGCATATACTTGCATTGGAGGCAGTTCAGAGAATGTTCACTAGATTGATTCCTGGGATGAGGAAAAGTTGAGCAAGTTGGGCCTATACTCATTGGATACCAAAGAACGAGAGGTGATCTTATTGAAACATATAAGATTCTGAGGGGGCTTGACAGCTAGAAGCTGTGAGAATGTTTTTCCTTGTGGGAGAATCTAGGAGTAGGGGGTCACAGTTTCAAAATATGGGATCTCCCATTTAAGATGGAGATGAGGAGGAATTTCTTCTGTCAGAGGGTTGTTAATCTTTGAAATTCTCACTACAGAGAACAATAGAGACTGGGTCATTGAATATATCCAAGGCTGAGTTAGACAGGATTTTGATCTACGAAGGAGTCAAGGGCTTTGAGATGAGGGGTGGTTTGGTGTTGGAAGGTGCAGGGTGTCAAGTAGGAAAGTGGAGTTGAGACCACAATCTGATCAGCCATGATATTACTGAATGGCAAAGCAGGCTCGATGGGCTGAATAGCCTAATCCTGCTCTTATTTCTTATGTTCTTATGCCCTGAATGGTATTGAGCTTCTTGAGTGTTATTGGAGCAGCAATCATCCAGGTGAATGGAGTATATACCATCACATTCCTGACTAGAGCCTTGTAGATGGTGGAGTAGCTTTGCGAAGTCAGGAAGTGAGTTGTTTGCCCAGAACACCTTTCTCTTGTTGGAGATTGAATATGTGTGGCATGAGTGTTACTTGTCACTTGTCAGCCCAAGCCTGAATGTTGTCTAGATGTTGTAGTATGCGGGTATGGACTGCTTCGTTATCTGAGGAGTGGCAAATAGTACTGAACATTGAGCAATCATCTGCAAACATCCTTACTACTTACCTTATGATGGAAATAAGGTCATTGATGAAGCAGCTAAAGATGGTTAGGCCTAGGATAGCACCCTAAGGAACTCCTGCAATATTGTCCTGAGGTTGAAATAATTAGCCTGGACCAACCACAAGCATCTTCCTGTTTTGAATTTAGCATAATGGGAGCGTTACATAACATAATGGATGGTGTCCTTAGTGTGAAGATGGGGCTTAGTCTCCACAAGGACCATGCAGTTGTCAGTCCTACCAATACCGACATGGAGAGACATATCTGCGACAGTTGAAGGTGAGGTCAAGTAAATTTTTCTCTCATGTTGGTTCTTTCACCACCTGCACAGACCAAGGCTGGCAGATATGTCCTTCAGAACTTGGCCAGTTTGGTTAGTAGTGGTGATACCAACCCATTCTTGGTGATGGACATTGAAAATCTCCACCCAGAGTACATTCTGCACCTTTGCCACCCTCAGTGCTTCTTTCTTTTTGTTTAATCTTTTATGGAATATGAATATCATTGGAAAGGCCAGCATTTGTTGCTCATCCTTAATTGCACCTGAGAAGGTGGTGGTGAGCCACCTTCTTGAACTGCTGCAGTCCATCTGGTGTAGGTCCACCCACAGTGCTGCTATAAGAGCGTTATAGGATTTTGACCCAGTGATAGTGAAGGAATGGCAATATAGTTCCAAGTCAATATGGTGTGCGGCTTGGAGGAGAACTTGCAGGTGATGGTATTCCCATATGTCTTCTGCCCTTGTCCTTCTAGGTGGTAGAGCTCGCAGGTTTGGAAGGTATTGTTGAAGGAACCTTGCTGAGTTGCTGCAGGCTTTGAGGAGTAAGGAGGTGAGTTACTCTCTACAGAATTTACAGATTCTGGCCTGCTCTTGTAGCCACAGTATTTATATGATTGGTACACTTGCATGACTTGAATGTTACTCGCCACTTATCAGCCCAAGACTGAATGTTGTAAAGTGGTTTTACACATGGAGGAGTACTAATTCATCAGTTCAGGGAGGTAATAGGTTATAATCAGCAGGAGGTTTCTGTGCCCATATTTAACCTGAAGGCATAAGACTTCAGGGATCCAGAGTCAACACTGAAGACCCCCAGGATCACTTCATCCCAACTGCATACTACTGTGCCACAACCTCTATTGACTGTGATATAGGGATCTTGGACATTGCTATAAGGTGTGATTCAGTGAATATGGCTATGGCTGTGGAACACCTCTCCCAGCCTTGGCACAAATCCTCACATATTACTGAGGAGGGCTTTGAAGGTCAACTGGGCAGGGTATGTCGTTGTTGTGTCTGGTGCCTAGGTCGATACCAGGCGGTCTGTCCTATATTACTCTTACTCAACTTTTCTGCAGTAGTTTGATACAACCGAGTTGCTTGCTTGGCCATTTCAAAGGGCAGTTCCAAGTCAGCCACATTGCTGTGGGTCTGGAGGTCAGACTGGGTAAGTATCCTGAAGGATCTTAGTGAAACAGATTTTTTAAACAGCACTTTCAATTCCCCATTACTAATTCTAGCTTTTAATTCCAAATTTATTTAATTAATTGAACTTAAATTCCACCAGTTTCCATGGTGGGATTTGAATTCATTTCTCCGGAGCAGTATTACAGCTCTCTGGATTATTACTCCAGTAACATAATCACTATTCTACAGCTCCCATAGTACAGGATGCCCCTACAACAAAGAAATTTACAGTGACAGACTGATGCAGTCGAGGTTGCTATTCTAAATCTCAATGTTGGGGCAGAGAAAAGAAGTGTTTGTTTGCATTCTCCTATACTTGAACTAGGAATGCTCGGTGCTCTTAGGGTTCCATTGCCCAATACTAATGTCATTCATCATGATAAATATGAAATTCACATGAAAAACTATTAAGAATGTTTCTGGGCTGCAAATGAGTCTCTACAAATATTACCACATTTAAACAAAGTATAAAACATTACATAGATCATGCTTCAATCTCACGACTCTGCTCACTGCAGTATCTCAATATTTTAGTTGGGGGTTTTAAAGCTGCATTTAAAAATGAGACACTGCTTCTCCAAGTTGAATTATAGGTTACCCAAGTGCTGTAATTATAGGGCATCCAATTAGTCTATTGTAACGTTTTAACCTTTTCTAACTTTGTAGCAAATATGCAGCAGGTTTGTGCAGAATACTTCCAATTTATTTCAAACAGTAGGATATAATAAAATGACTGTTCCAGAAAATAAGCATTACCACATTTTTGCTCATCACTTCCATCTCCACAGTCATCATCGTGGTCACATAGAAATATCTCTGGGACACATTCTGCATTGGCACATTGAAACTGACCGCTGTTACATCCCCGAGCTGCAAATGATTGGAAAAGAGATGAGGGAAAGATGTGCGTAAGAAAGGGAGAAAATAAATACAGCATTCACATTCTTTTTGGAAACTTTCAGTTTGTAAATTATTCAGTTCCACAATATATGACTTGATAAATAAGTGAATCACCCAGTAAGACCTTGAGCTGTTTGTTCAGGCAGGACCTCAGGCAATGCTGTGTTAGCTAGTCTATGAGGGCATTCATGATTTGCCCATGTGTCCCGCACTGTGAATGGGACTAATCAGATGAGCTCCCACTCCTGAAAACTGTCTGGTAGCCCCTGCTGGAAAGCATGTATGTAAGGATGTCAGGTGAGAACAGGATCCATAGTTGAATAACTCTCAAACTCGCACTAACATCTGTCACTAGTGAAGAATAACGATTTTGGTGAGGCAACAAATTTGAGAAAGGAGACAAAACTGAAAAAAAAGTGTTTTCATGTCAAGAATTTACTCCAATACTTATGCGAGGTAAATATTGAATAGCTCTATTCTATTCTATTCTTACTTTCAGGCATGATTTTCCGCCATCTTTAGCAACACAATCTCTATTAATCTTTGTACACAAATCAGATTTTGCTTAAAGTGAATACATAGCATTGGGAGACAGCCAACAATGATGGTGTGACTATCAAGCTTCAGAAATGAAGCCAGTGAATACCCCCATCCCTTCTTGAATGGAATAATTCAAATGTTCACCCAGATAAAATAGCTAAAACCCCACTGAAATCAGAGAATGAAGATCATCATAATAATGAAAGTCACCGTAGTCTGCTCTCTAATTAGAGAGGGAGACAACTGGTGGTGAGTTTAACCTGAGGCCACCACCCCTCAGGCAAGGGATGATGTTGCGAAGGCAGGGCTTTCATGAATGATCTCAGCCAGTACAGGAATTGAACTTGTGCTGTTGGTATCACTCTGTATTACAAACCAGCCAACCAACTGAGCTAACTGACCCACAGCTTTAACACAAAGATGGGATTCAATCATTTTTTGAAAGGAGGTGTCGACATCACACATTTTTTGTTGAATTAGGTAGCCATCTTTACATTTTTTTCTGTGACGTTATGCAATGCATTACCAGAGGTAATATGTGAAGCAGAGACTATGTCAATATTGAAGGCTGGGTTAGAAAGGCATTTAAAGTAACAGATAATAAAGGAATATGGGGATAGGGTGTGCTCATCAGATTAGGGCTACTGTTCACATGGAGGATAAGCTGTACAGACTGGTTAAGCCAAATATTTGTTTGTTTGCAAATGCATGACACAATAGCATAATTCTTTTTGAACACATTGATGTGTTATTTATGTGTGATTACCATAATGATAGAAATGATGTATAGCTTTTCTGCATTCCACAAATTGAATACCGAACAAGCACAAAACTGATGAAATGCAACAGCCGCTCATTATAGAAACCACCCAATTTTCATTTCCATTGATCCATCCTGTGATAAATACTTCTCTACCAGTCTCCATGAGTAGATAAGAAATTCTTCTGATTAGGTTTGTTGCAACACTCGTTTATTTATTTTTCTAACTGCAGTGAACATATTAAATTGTTTCAGACATGGTCTGTGTTTCAGTATGTCTGCATATCAGTGTCTTTAACAGGTGATTTGTTACAGTCAGGCAGTTAGGATCTAAACATCAGAAAAGCAGAACATACTGCAATTGCTTTCATCCGTTCCATCCCTGCAGTTCAGTACTGTATCACAATGCTGGCTAGAGTTGTAACAGGCTCCATTTGAGCACTCCATTTGAGTGCAAATAGGGTAATCTGAAGCAAAAGAAAGGAGAAAAACAAATGACTAATTTACTTAGATAAAAGCAAAATACTGCTGAAGTTAACAGGCCATATATGTAAATATACCATTACATGTGTTATATAGAGAATATACATTTTAGTGTGAAGGTGAAGACTCAAAATGATCTGAACATCTAAAGACTTCTGCAAGGGGCAGGAATCTTTTGGTCTTTAAAGGTTTGTCTGGAATATAATAGTTGCCTTCACCCCTTGAATTTTCCATCTATGTAAAGATTCATAAAATCACAGATGGAGGTCATTCAGCACCTATGCTCCCACTCTGCACCCAGTAACTAACAAAATCCAGTTTCTAACCTAATAGTCTCACTGCAGCCTAACTAATATTTGTGTAGATCTACCTTTTTCTTTTGAACTCTATGCCCCATTTATGTTTGTCTAACATCTTTATCAACGTGTCCTCCTACTGTTAAAGTTTTGTACATCTCACCAGAAGTCTGCTCCTCTCAGCCTTTTAAAGATTTATATCTCACGTACACTCATTTCTGAAAGGGCATGATCTTAACCAGTGGCACAAAATAACTGCTATAACCTCATTAAGCTTCAGGAATTAAAGTGGCTTTGAGGAAACATTTTATCAACATTTATTTGACTAAGTGAAAGTCTGTTGGACGTGATCTTTACTCATGCTGCTACAAACAGAAAGCCAACTTACTCATAACCCACAGATTGTACAGGTCAATGGCAGCCATTTGCAGTGGTGCATAAACAGATACTCACCTGTTCTCAGATGAAATACTGCCAAGTTTTGCGTGCCACACAAGTGCCAGGCAATGACCATCTCCAATAAGACAGAATCTAACCATCTCCCCTTGACATTCAATGGCATTACCATTGCTGAATCTCCCACTATCTACATCCTGGGGGTTACCATTGACCAACAACTGAACTGGATTAGTGTAGTGATTATAGGTATAACCTTTCCTACTGCCTTTAGGGGTCACATGACGAATGTGCCCTAAGTGCAAGTAATCCTAGGGATGGAGCTTTCTAGTCATGGAACTTCTAAATGAACTCTGTAATAAAGTTATCTGTTTCAAGTGAAAAACCTGCCCAGAACATCAAGTACCAGCCATGTAAATACTGTGGCTACAAGAGCAGGTCAGAGGCTGGGAATTCTGCAGCAAGTAACTCACCTCCTGACTCCCCAAAGCCTGTCCATCATCTACAAGGCATAAGTTAGGAGCGTGATGAAATACTCTCCACTTGCCTAGATGAGTGAAGCTCCCACAACACTCAAGAAGCTTGACACCATCTAGGGCAAAGCAGCCCACTTGACTGGCACCCCTCCACCATCTTAAATTCACACCCTCCACCACCGATGCACATTAGCAGCAGTGTGTACCATCTACAAGATGCACTGCAGCAACTCACCAAGGCTCCTTCAACAGCACCTTCCAAACCCATGACCTCTACCACCTAAAAGGGCAGGGTAGCAGATACATGGGAACACAACCACCCCCAAGTCACAGACCATCATGACATGGAACTATATCGCTGTTCTTTCACTGTCGCTGGGTCAAAATACTGGAACTTCCTTCCTAGCAGCACTGTGGGTGTACCTACAGCACATGGACTGCAGCAGTTCAAGGAGGTGGCTCACCAAGACCTTCTCAAAGGCAATTAGGGATGGGGAATAAATGCTGGCCTACCCACATTCCATAAAAGAACAAAAAAAAGTTTTGGAAAATATTTTTTCAGGGGAGATGGTGGCATAGTCACTGGACTGGTATTCTAATGATCCAGGGTAATATTCTGGGGACCCTGGTTCGAAGCCCATCATGGCAGATGGTGAAATTTGAATTCAGTAAAAATCTGGAATTAAAAGTCTGATGATAACCACAAAATCATTGCTGATTGTTGTAAAAAAAAACCCATCTGGTTCACTCATGCCATTTAGGGAAGGAAATCTACAACAATGTGGTTAACTCTTAACTGCCCTCTGAATAAGGACAATTAGGGATGGGTAACAAATGCTGGCCTAGTCAGTGACACCCACATTCTGGAAACAAATAAAAAAAGTTATATTGTGCGCTTTTTGCTGCTTAGATATGCCGAAATACATCTAGTGAATTCCGGAATCTTAAGGGGTTTCTAGCAATGTACTTTTATCTTCATGGTATCTTTCTGGGAAATCTGCAGTGAATGGCTCACCTCCTGACACCTCAAAGTCTCTTCATTGCGTAAGGCACTAATCAGGAGAGTGATGGAATACTCTCCGCTTGCCTGAATGGGTGCAGCTGCAACAATACACAAGAAGCTCAACACCATCCAGGACAAAGCATTCTGTTTCACTGGCAACCCACCCACCACCTTAAACACCAACACCACCTTCTCAAGGCTAACAAATGCTGGCCTTGCCAGTGACACCCACATCACTACAATGATATTTTTAAAAATAAACAGACATGTGAACTAAAGCCAAATAACCTTTATTTCTCACTTGTGTGAATTCTGGTTATATTTGGTTCTTTCATCAACTTGCTGTACCTCATGTCTTCATGACAAAAGAGGGAAAATAGTGTGCATTTTGTGAACCTAACAATATGTATAATATCACAACTGAAGTGCACTCAGGAAGCACACTAACTATAGAAAAGAAGAATACTAAAATTGTAATCTGCTCTTAAGATATCACTGCTGGCATATTATCTGAAAACCACTTTCAAATCTGTGGAGATTAATTCTGACATCTCATCAGTGGTGACTATAAAAATCAAAAACTAGAATATAGCATTTCTATAGTTAGTTTAAAAGACATTTCTATTGTGGGGGTCATTGTTTGAATAAGCAGAAAATGAAAGTTAAGCCTATAGATTGATTCCCCAGTTGTCTGTTGTTTTCTCAGTGTTTTTAACTCTTAGGCTGCCAAACAAGTTCTGAAAAATTCTTGTCTTCAGGCCCTACCACACAGTAGCAATGTTATGTTATAATATAAACATGAACTGATATAAAAGATACAATTAATACACTACTTTAACACACAACTATAATCAATGAATTGCAGTTGTCATTTTGGGGAAAGGTTAGGTTGTAAACTGGCACTAAATAGTTGATGTGCTAATAAGATACGCGTGTTTAGAAATCAGGTTTTAGTTTGCAGTTTCGGGGTTAATTAGTGATTAAAATATTTCTGGAGGCACTAAACGTCAGTCTTGCACATTTAGCCCTCAAATGCTGATTAGGAATAATTTTTGTGGAGCAGTGGCCTCCTTGCACAAGCACCTCCATTGCACATATGGACTGCACTGAGTGACAAACAGTGACACATATGAGGTCGGCCCGGAACTGAAGAAGAGGCGTCAACGGTTCTCAGACACAATAATGGAGTTCCTGGTGAAGAAGCACAGAGGAGGAGGGATGCCCTGAACCCACAGAGGGAAAAGACGGTCGCAAATAACGCAGCTAATATGTCAGGAGATCACAGAGCAGGTCACAGCGAGGAGCCCAACTCAAGGACGTGACTCCAACACCACAAGACAGAATTACGCAGAATTACACAGAATCACAGAGTGCAGAAGAGGCCCTTCAGCCCCTCGAGTCTGCACCGACACGTGGGAAACACCTGACCCACCTACCTAATCTCATTTACCATCACTTGACCCATAGCCTTGAATGTTATGACATGCCAAGTGCTCATCCAAGTACTTTTTAAAGGATGTGAGGCAACCCGCCTCCACCACCCTCCCAGGCAGCGCATTCCAGACCATCACCACCCTCTGGGTAAAAAAGTTTTTCCTCACATCCCCCCTAAACCTCCTGCCCCTCACCTTGAACTTGTATCCCCTCGTGACTGACGCTTCAACTAAGGGGAACTGCTGCTCCCTATCCACCCTGTCCATGCCCCTCATAATCTTGTACACCTCAAAACATTTAGAAATTTGACACAAGTGATCAAGGCAAGAGCCCATCTCACAGACACTGCCCATGAATTGCACCACAACCAACATCACAACCTCAACACATTTCATCCACCATCTAACAATATACCAGCATTCATGCAAACCACACTATTGCATTTTTCACACCTCAGACACGTCTCACAGGTCTTCAGCCAAGTGAGGCATCACACGCACAAACTCACTTACCAATTCACTCATTAACAATCACCATTCTTTTCCTTCCACAACGAGATAGCAAACCACAGGTGCCAGCAGGATCTGACCAGGAGAGGGGAAGCAAGGCTGTATGAGATCACTCCCCTTAACCAGGCAGTGATGACACTGATCAGGTGGGAGTGACAGATGCCATGCCCACAGGCAGACCAGGGGATACCTTCCTTAGGTATACATGGCCACCTTAGCTTCCATGCATATCCACAATCAGCAGTGCTCCTTCAACAGAGCCTTCCAAACTCTAACCACTACCACCTAGAAGGATAAGGGCAGTAGATGCATGGGAATGCCACCATCTGCAAGTTCCCCTCCAAGCCACATACTATCCTAACTTGGAACTATATCTGTCAGAATGGATTTTTAAAAATATTTTTGGGGAATATTGGCCAGAATTTTACGTCCCGTGGGCACACGCACGACCCATACAGACATGAAATAGTGCGAGATGACGTCGGGTGAGCGTTCCAACATCACAATGCACATGCGTGATATTTCGTTCGGCGGCGCGCATGGCAGTCGGAAGCACGCCCGCTGACAATTAAGCGGGCATTTATGCCCATTAGCAATGCAATCAACAGCGATTTTACGTGGCCCATCCAGGTTTATGGTTTGCAGTACGGGCCATTCCCCCAGTTAGCATTCATATTTTTGCTCAAACCTCAATCCAGGGCGGGATGAAATCTCCGTGGGGAAATAAAATAAAGAGAGATACCTGGGTACTGATTTTTTAATGAGGTATGCTTTCAGGTGCTTGATTGTGCTGCATGGACATATTTTGCACCATTTTTGTCGTGTTCTTTAATCTGTGGAGGTCTGCAGCTCCCTGGGGTAGCTGTCTGCCTTCAGGGAGCTCTCTCAAAGCTCTTACCTGCACCCTCAGTTAGGTTGGCGCCGACCCTCTTCCTGCCCCCATCCCAGAAACGCTGAGCATTTCAGTGCACGTTTCATGCTGGCTGGCCGTTGATTGGTCAGCGAGTGTGAAATTGCAATCGGGACTGATCGCAGCCAGTAGCCCATTTCCTGTCCGCCCAATGCCCGATGCCCAAAAACTTCAAACCATTGTGTTTTTCTCTGAAGGTGTGTGTGTGTGTATGTGTATGTAGTGTGTGTGTGTATAAACAATTTGCAGGAGTTCCATGGATAAACAGAAGAGGGTATATTACATTTTAGTGAGCCAAAAGTAGAGACAAAATAGAAACATGAAAGGTTTTATATTTGGAAGGATTTGAGTTTCAAAGAGGTGTGAGAACAATGGAACCTGAGATGAAATGGGGTAAAAAGGTAATTTAGAGTTTCCATGGAGAGCTTAGGGTGGCCGTTGGGCTCCTAGCTGTTAACTGTAGCTGTGTGAGGAAAATCTCCTGGAAACAGCTCTAGGCTGGGACAAGATGCAATTTCAATCAATCATCCAGTCAAGCCATAAACGTTATGGGCTGCAAAAAGCAGTCTTATTCTGAAATTCTTGATTTCCACAGCAGAGTGGGAGAAAGTTTAAGAGGTTATGTGGTATACTTCTATTGAAGCTACAGCAATTTGCCTTGAGTAATATTGCTGGATTTTTATAGTTAAACGTCCACAAGGGAGTGTTGCCTGGAAGGTGTTTAATAGTGGGTCTGACCATGTAGAAAGTCCTTTTTTGGGGGGGAATGATATGTAAGCCTAATTTTAACTGTGCAACTGTAATCTTGTGTGCTAATTTTTTTTTAATTCTTGTTAATAAAACTTTTACTTTTAATTTTTAATATTCCAAAAGCATTACTGGACTCCTTGCTGCTGAGATCAGTACATTTTCTTCTCGTTTTCAGAATACAAATTAAAGGGTATGGCCTATAAGCCAATTTTCCCTCTGGGATTTGATTTGCGCAGCAATTAGTATCTGCTGTGGTCATAATATATCACCATTCCTTCACTGTCACTGCGTCAAGACCCTGGAACTCCCTTCCTAACAGCACTGTGGGTGTACCTACACCACATGGATTGTAGCAGTTCAATAGGTGGCTCACTACCACCTTCTCAATGACAATTAGGAATGGGCAATAAATGCTGGCCTAGTCAGTGATGCCAGAAAAAAAATTCCTGATCCTGAATCCTCCAATGCTATCCCATCTATACTAGCCACACACACGCATCCTAGCCCATCCAGCATTATCACTGCAGTTACCCGGTCCACCTAGACCTCACCCAGAGAGACTTGAAGAGGAGGAAGAGCCATTTTGCACCTCATTATTTTACACCCACCAGCAGGGGGTGGGGGAGGGAGGAGGAGATGGGTGAGGTGAAGAGCGAGGATGATAGCATTGCATCAATTGCTACCACTGTGGTGGGCACCAGGTCAGAAGCCACCACCACACATCACTTAGAGGCTAGATTAGAGCATGAATCGTCACAGTTTTTTGCATCAGGCACTAGAGGTGGCAATGGAAGTGGGTTGACAGCAAGGTTGGCAGTTTAGAATGCCAACTTCTGTTCACTGGCACAGCGACCCAGTTGTAATGATGAATGTCAGGTCCTCAAACCCTGGCCCCTCACCACCACTGCCCATCTATCACCCATGCCACACACCAACCCCCCCCACTCCCCCCGCACCCCACCCCCACCCATATCCTCCATAGTCACACCCAGTATCCACTATGGGCAGACCTCAGAGTTATGTAATAGTAATAGAAAGTCTTTGAAATAGACATAAAAAAAGTTAACTTCTACCAATTTAATAAAGCTGTTAATTAAACACATTTCTAACTGAAAAAAGCTCCAGAGCCATTCAAACACAGTTAACTCCCATTAAGAAGTCATTCAGTTGTAAAAATATACAAACATCTATTCAGTAACCACATCAAAAATAGATAACCCTTTAATAACTTCTTAAAATGGTCATTCAAACTGTCTACACACCCCCTTTGCTGAGATAGGTGGTTCTTTAGTTTTTCAACTCATCCAAGCATTCATAATGGGCTCAGCTGTCAAAGCAAACCATTCAAGCACCAAAAAATAGAGCCTATTGAAACTAGAAAAACAGATGATTTTTGTTTAATCTCAGCTACACCAGATGCCCTGTCAATTAAAGCAGTCAAAGAGCAGGTAACTTTTTTTTTTCTATGTGAAAGTTGCATACCATTGTTCTTCAACTTTAAAGAGATGCAGACATTTAATTCACTTCAGATCATCATACTAGAGTGCCTAAGTGCTGTTTTCTTCAGCTCTGAATGCAAAGTAGCACTTTCTAGGGGGTTTGAAATGCCCACCCTCGTAACGGAGCCTTTAAGGACAGGAGTGTTGCAGGCTAGCTACCTGCACCCTCATCCTTCTCCAGGAAAACTACCGGAAGCAGGAATGGGGATGGGAATCCCGGAATTGGATCTTGGTGCCATTTTTAAAGGACTCACGAGTCGGCCCAACTCAGCAAAAATCCAGAAAATCATCTGATGAGGGGTCATCATGATCTGAAATGATTAATTTTGTTACTCTCCACAGATTCCATCTGACCTAATGAGAATTTCCAGTGTTTTCTGTTTTATTTCTGATAAGCCAAATATTTGGTACACTGAAGAGCCTGCCTGAAAATGTATGGATTGTGGCTGGGGTTGGTGGGGACATGGAGGCATCGGCCTCCAGCTTGGACCATGGCTTGAGGCAGAGCCTGGAACACACCCTCTCCAGTATGGAGAGGCTATTCAATTCCATCCAATGACCTGTGGAGCCTGAATTCGTACAGTATGTGATAACTGAGGTCGCAGCTTCCACTGCAATCATGGTAGCTTGGAATGCCAAAAATTTGCACAGAACAAAGTACTGCAATGAGAACCAAAACAGGTTCCACTGCACCATTTGCATCTTCCCATGGAATGACAAAGTGCCACAGTGGAAGCTCAGGCAGCTGCCATATGGCTCTGGGATCCTCGGTAGAAGGGAATTTGCAAAGTGTCTCAGTCACCCATAAATCTGTCATCCAGCTGGTCCATAGGCTCTCTGAAAAGATACCCCAAGGTAGTGTTGTGCAGCTGGCACATACTGATCTCTCTCCAGATGATAGCATTCAGGCTGCTTCCCAAGCCACTCCATCACTGCCCTTGCAATTACCTGTCAGCCAGATGGCCCAGGCTGCTGAAACCCATGCTGAGATGGTGCAGTCTGTAATGGTGCCATCATGGCTGAGAGCTTCTCAAGAGCATCTCAGGTGGGCATCTGAACTGCCCTCTTCTGAATCGCAGCAACCATCCACCTTGCGTGCTGCTGTTCCTCGCGTGGCACTTCATAGAAGCACCAAAATAGACATGAGCACTTATGGAAGGCAGCCCACTACAATCTTCTAAAGGGCAATTAGGGATGGGCAATAAGTGCTGGCCTAGCCAGCGACACCACATCCCATGAATGAATAAAAAGAAAGGATAACCCTTATCACCAGCATTACCCCTCGCCACCCCCCACCTCCGACTTCAGGAATGCAACAATAGTAACTATCCTCAAGAAGGAACATAAGGCATGTTGGTGGAGGTATTTCCCTCTCATTCATAGCAGGGGAAATTCATTCTCCTGAAGCGCCTACTTCCTGTGGCTGAGGAAATCTTCCCAGAGACACTGTGTGGCTTTAGACTTTTCACAGTGATCTCCGACATGGTTGTTATTGCCAGACAAATCCGAGAAAAATGTTGAGAACAACACCAGGAACGTTTCATTGCATTTATCAACCTGACCAAAGCATTTGACTCATTAGATCATGAGGTTCTGTGGATTGTACTCCAAATATTTGGATGTTCAATAAACGTTATCACATTCCTACAACTGCTTCATGATGATCTGATTACAGCTGTCTTGAGTGGGAGATCAGAAACAGATGCCTTCAAAATCCGGACCGGGGTCAAGCAAGGCTGTGTGATAGCCCCATGCCATTTAATGTCTGCTCTGACAGTGGCTATTCACCTTATCAAAGATCAACTACCCTCTGGTGTCTGTATTAAATACCATCTGGATGGAAATCTCTTTAACCTCATCTCCATGCCAAAACTCAACTGACCACCATTGATACATGTGATCTACAGTTTGTGGATGACCACAGTGTTGTTTCCCACTCTGTATCAGGTTCGCAAACCGCTTTTGATTTCTTCAACTTTGCATACAAGAAACTCTTTGAATGTTGCTAGTACAAAACTCATATCTCAACCCACACCTGGTCAGGCAAATATACCACCTCCCATATAAGGAGAAAATCTGGAATATTTTGAGCACTTCCCATTCCTTGGCAGCCACCTCTCTCAAAGGCCACCATTGATGAGGAGATCCAACACTAGATCAGGTGTGCCAGGTCAGCCTTCTACAAACTACGGTAGCGAGTATTTGACAACAAAGACTTTGCAAGTCAACAAAAGTCCTAATATACTTTATTATATTAGGTATATAATAATAAGAGCAGTTGTCATCACCACATTCCTATACTGCAGTGAGGCCTGGATTGAGTATCAGCAACATATAAGTGTGCTGGGGAAATTTCATCAGCAATGCCTTCACTGCATCCTCTGGACCCATTGGGAGGACCAACGCAGCAGTGGGAGCGGAGCGGAGTGAACCTGGGGGTGAACAGCACCAGCGGAGCTTCTCAATAAAAGCCTAAGAGGCCCAGATCAAGCCAGTCAGAGCAGCATCTAACCCCAACTGGAACCCTGCCAGAATTCGAAAAGGCTGACGAAAGTGACATCAGCGCAAAGCAGAGAGCTAACTGGGAGGCAGTGGGTAAGTTGTTTTTCTCCACTTTAAAACTACATTAGGAAAGGTAACAGTTCTAGCTTTTTTTAAAAAAAGCTTAAATAATTTTCTACTTGCCTTAAATTTAGGGTAAGAATATTTTAACTAAAGGCATGGCAACAGACCTCAGTCCCGTGTGTTGCACGACCTGCAGAATGTGGGAAGTCTTAGGTGCTTCTGGCAGTCTGGATGACATCTGCTGGAAGTGCCACCGGTTTGACCAGCTTGAAAGCGGGTTTTGGAGCTTGAGCATTGGCTGGAGGCGCAGCAGTGCATCAGTGAGGCTGAGGGTTACGTGGACAGTACGTTTTTAGACATGGTCACCCCGCATCTTAAGGAAGTGCAGTCAGAAAGGGAATGGGTGACCATCAGTCAGAAGAAGGGAGGCAGGCAGGTAGTCAGGAAAGCCCCAGAGTGCATCTCACTCAAGAACAGTTTTTCTGTGTTGGAAAACGATGAGAGTGACGGTTCCACTGGGGAGTGCAGCCAGAGCCCAACTACACGAGGGGGGAGGAGAAAGAGAGAAAGAGCAATAGTGGTAGGACACTCAGTGGTGAAGGGTACAGACAGATGGTTCTGCGGCCGCAGACGTGACTCCAGGATGGTATGTTGCTTCCCTGGGGCCAGGGTCAAGGATGTCACAGAACGGCTGAAGGGGAAGGGCAAACAGTCAGAGATTGTAGTTCACATTGGTACCAACAATATAGGTAAAAAGAGGGACGAGGTCCTGCAACAAGAATTTAGAGAGCTGGGTAGCAGCTTGAAAAGCAGGACCTCAAAGGCTGTAATCTCTGGATTACTCCTGGTGCCACGTGCTAGTGAGTACAGGAATAGGTGGATCGAGCAGCTGAATGCATGGCTGAATAGTTGGTACAGGAAGGAGGGCTTTAGATTCCCTGATCACTGGGTCTGTTTCCAGGGAAGGCGGGACCTGTATAATTCTGACGGGTTGCACCTGAACTGGAATAGGAACAACATCCTGTGGGGGGGGGAGGGGGACTTGTAAGTGCTGTTGGTGGGAGTTTAAACCAATTTGGCAGGGGGATGGGATACGGAGTGGAGGTATAGTAGGGAGTGATGTACAGACAAGTGTAGAAGAAAAACCAAGTCAGTCTGAAAGGCAGAGCGTATATAATCAAGTTAAGGCACAACAGAGCATGGCAAGGCTGGATGGCATTTATTTTAATGCAAGGAGTCTTGCAAGTAAGGCAGATGAGTTGAGGATGTTGATTAACACATGGAGATATGATATCATTGCTATCACAGGGACATGGTTGAGGGAGGGGGAGGACTGGCAGCTCAATATTCCAGGGTATAGAATCGTCAGGTGAGACGGGGTAGGTGGGGGGGGGGTGTAAAAGAGGAGGTAGTGTTGCAGTATTGATCAAGGAGTCAATTACTGCAATAAGGAGGGATGATATCTTAGAAGGTTCCTCAAATGAGGCCATATGGGTAGAGCTTAAAAACAAAAAGGGGGCAATCACATTGCTGGGTCTGTACTATAGACCCCTAAACAGCCAGGAAGAGATAGAAGGACAGATATGTAGGCAAATCTCAGAGAACTATAAAAATAATAGTGTAATAATAGTAGGGGATTTCAACTTCCCCAATATTAACTGGGATAGACAACATGTGAAAGGCTTAGAGGGGGCGGAATTCTTAAAATGTATCCAGGAGAGCGTTTTAAGCCAGCACGTAGAAAGTCCTACAAGAGAGGGGGCGGTGCTGGACTTAGTTTTAGGGAACGAAGCTGGGCAAGTGGTAGAGGTGTCAGTGGGGGAGCATTTCAGTGATAGTGACCATAACTCAGTTATGGAAAAGGACAAAGATAGACTGAAAATAAAGGGTCTGAATTGGGGGAAGGCCGATTTCAATATTCTAAGACAGGATCTGGCCAAAGTAGAGTGGGAGCAGCTACCTGTAGGAAAATCTACATCGCAGCAGTGGGAGTCATTCAAAAAGGAAATAATGAGAGTGCAGGGCTACCATGTTCCCATAAAGGTGAAATGTAGGACCAACAAGTCCAGAGAACCCTGGGTGTCGAGGAAAAAAATGGAAGCTTATAGTAGACACAGAGGGCTCAAAACAGCGGAAGCCTTAGAGTATAGAAAGTGCGGGGGGTTACTTAAAAAAGAAATTAGGAGAGCGAAGAGGGGGCATGGAAAAACATTGGCAGGTAAAATAAAGGAAAATCCAAAGGCATTTTATAAGTATGTTAGGGGCAAGAGGATAACCAGGGAAAGAGTAGGGCCCATTAGGGACCAAAGTGGCAATCTGTGTGAGAAGTCGGAAGACCTAGGTGAGATTTTAAATAAGTACTTTGCATCTGTATTCATTATAGAGAAGGACGATGCAATTTCCCCCCTTCCCTCCCACAGCAGCCTGGGATACATGCTCCGATGTAGATTTTCCTAAAAGTAGGGCGATGTAGGTACAGAAATCAGGGAGGAGGACTGAGATATACTTGAACAAGTTAGCACTGAGAGAGAGAAGGTATTAGCTGTTTTAGCAGGCTTAAAAGTGGATAAATCCCAGGCTCAGATGAGGTGTATCCCAGGCTGCTGTGGGAGGGAAGCGGGGAGATTGCAGGGGCCCTGGCATTAATTTTCAAATCTTCTCCAGCCACAGGAGAGGTGCCAGAGGACTGAAGGACAACGAATGTGGCACCATTATTCAAGAAGCGTGGTAGGGATAAACCAGGGAACTATAGTCCAGTGAGTCCAACATCAGTGGTAGGGGAACTTTTGGAAAAAAATTCTGAGGGACAGAATTAATCTCCACTTGGAGAGGCAAGGATTAATCAAGGATAGGCAGCATGACTTTGTCAAGGGGAGATCATGTCTAACAAATTTGATTGAATTTTTTGAGGAGGTGCCTAGGTGTGTAGATGAGGATCGTGCGGTTGATGTAGTCTACATGGATTTCAGTAAGGCTTTTGACAAGGTCTCACATGGGAGACTGGTCAAGAAGGTAAAAGCCCATGGGATCCAGGGCTATTTGGCAAATTGGATACAAAATTGGCTTAGTGGCAGGAGGCAGAGGGTGATAGGTATTTTTTGTGACTGGAAGCCTGTGTCCAGTGGCGCACCTTAGGGTTCGGTGGTTGGTCCCTTGTCGTTTGTAGTGTACATTAATGATCTAGACATGAATGTAGGAGGTATAATCAGTAAGTTCACAGATGACACGAAATCTGGTGGTGTGGTAAATAGCAAGGAAGAAAGCCTTAGACTACAGGACGATATAGATGGACTGGTCAGGTGGGCAGAACAGTGGCAAATGGAATTTAATCCTGAAAAGTGTGAGGTGATGCATTTTGGGAGGACTAACAGGGCAAGGGAGTACACGATGAATGATAGGACCCTAGGAAGTACAGAGGATCAGAGAGACCTTGGTGTGCATGTCCATAGATCGTTGAAGGCAGCAGGACAGGTAGATAAGGTGATTAAGAAGGCATATGGGATACATGCCTTTATTAGCCGAGGCATTGAATGTAAGACGGAGCTATATAGAGCATTAATTAGACCGTATCTGGAATACTGTGTGTAGTTCTGGTCACAGCACTATAGGAAGGATGTGATTGCACTGGAAAGGGTGCAGAGGAGATTCACCAGGATGTTGCCTGGGCTGGAGTGTTTCAGCTATGAAGACAGACTAGATAGGCTGGGGTTGTTTTCTTTAGAGCAGCGAAGGGGGGACCTATGAGGGGCATAGATAGGGTAGGTAGGAATAAACTTTTCCCCTTAGTGGAGGGGTCAATAACCAGGGGGCATAGATTTAAGGTAAGGGGCCAGAAGTTTAGAGGGGATTTGAGGAAAATATTTTTCACCCAGAGCATGGGGGGTATCTGGAACTCACTGACTGAAAGGGTGGTAGAGGCGGGACCCTCACAATATTTAAGAAGTATTTAGATGAACACTTGAAATGCCATAGCATAAAAGGCTACAGGTCAAATGCTGGAAAATTGGATTAGAATAGATAGGGGCTTGATGGCCGGCTCAGGCACGTTGGGCCGAAGGGCCTCTTTCCATGCTGTAAAACTCTATCACTCTATGAGTCTGCAGCACCCCTTGTCGTCCTTACTCTCCTCTCCCTCTCTCCTCCAGCAGCTGACGCAGCTCTGCCTTGGCCTATTTTCTCCTCCCATTCTTCATCCAGGCCAAGGTAATTCAGAGGCTAGATCTTTGAATTCCCTTGTGAGAGAGACAGAAATTTAACGAGATTGTATAACTCACAGTGGACACTGATGTCTAGGTGGGCTGCTGAGAAATATGTGGGACCAGCCTTGGTCGCATCTGCCATTTATTGTGCAGTGTTATGTATTCAACCACAGTTTGCCTGTTAATTCACATGTACCTCAGGTTAATTCTGAATGATAGAGTATAAGATAGATATTGTAAATTGTTTTACTTTTTTGACTTTGCATGGTAAAGTTTATTTTGGTTTGTTTAATGATCCCCATGACCAAGCATGTCCTTTCTCCTGGCAATTCCTATATGATCTCCAATAAGGTATAATAGCACAGCACTCACTCTCTTTGGGTGATGCCCGCAGAGACTTTGTGAAATAAATGTTAACCGAGCTTGGTGAAGTCTTGACAGTGTCCCAGAATGTCTCCTGATGTGCATCAAAAGTCCTCTTTAAACCCAGAGTACTCTGTCAATCTCCAGTAGCAAGTAGGAAATGAAAGTTGAACATGGCTATAAATAACACTCGCAATCCTCACCAACGACTTCTTTACTACTGTTCAGTGGCTGCTGATAGAAGAGGTTGTCCATTGCAGTGCTAGACTGCAAAATTGCATGCAGCATCTTTAATGAGTGTTAGGAGCAAACTTCATTGGTCATTGTAAAGTTAAGAGTCAACTCTAATGATAGTTACTGACATGTGCATAAGGAGATACGTCACAGCGATGTCACTCACTGACACATGATAACTGAGAAGCATCTTAGAAAGTAGCTCCAGCCATGTCTTGTCTTACTTAACCTTTGTAAATAGTTAGAATGTAAATAAATGCATTTTCAACAAAAGACCATTGACTACAGATCTCTTCTAGAGTAAGAAGCTACAAATCTCAAGATAAAACCACAATAACAGATAGTAGCCAGGGATTTCTCACTCTGTTGAACAGATGGTCTCCAGCTGTGTCACCTGCACCATCCACAGGCAGAAGAAAGAACCACTTCTACCCTTTTCCTTCCCATCAAGGCCTTGGGAACACCTTGGTATGGTTTTGTTTGACTATAAAAGGAAAATATTTCTTATAGTCGTGGACTAATATTCCTGCTATATAGAGATGCAAAGACTACATGACCTCACCTCTGAAGCTGTTATTACCTCCTTAAAGGAAATGTTCTCTACACGTGATATTCTGAGCTTTGTCATCTCTGACAACAGACCACAATTCGCCAATGAGTGTTTTCAACCCTTCGCAAAGTCATATGGATTTGCACATGCCACAAGCTCCCCAAAATACCTACAGGCTATCAGGAAAGCTGAGTAAGGAGTACACACTGTCAACGAACTCTTGAAGAAGAATAACGACTTTGAGCTCATTCTGCTTGGTTATCATTCAACGCCATTACATTATGGGTTTGCCCAATGCAAGCTTCTGAAGGGCTGCAAGCTCAAGACCCAACTTGCTTTCCTGCCCCATGCCTCACTACTACATATCATGGTGGGAGACTACCATCGAACTAGGGAGAAGGAAGAAGCCTAGAGAGCCAGTCAAGCTCGTATGTTTAACCAGTTGCATTGGGCTCAAGACCTTCCGATTTTTGGAAGGGGAGAGAGGGTTTGGATCAGAGACCAGAACCGTGCAGGAACAGTAATTGAGAAACTACAGCAACCAAAATTGTATCTGGTCAAGACACAGTAAGGCATCATTCAAAGGAATAGACCTGCCCTAATCTCAATGGTCAGAACACAATTAACAGCATGGACAGTGTACCCTGAACCTCAAGAGAGCGTCACACTATTGAACCACAAATGAGGGAAACCAAGAATGACAACCCTCACGAACTGACATCAGAGGAATAGGATTCTCATCTACATCAGATGGAGCTCCGCAGCCATTCAGGAAGACTGGTGAAACCCCCAAAGAGACTTTCCCTTTAAGAGAAGAGACTTTTGAGGGGAGGTGTAGCAGAATGTGCGTATAGTGTGGGGATAAAGGCTTGGAGGGAGATGTAGAGCAAAAGGATGACTCTAATGATAGCTACTGAGCATGTGTGTAAGGAGCTACGTCAGATCGATGTCACTCACTGACAGAAGGTGATTGAGAAGCATCTTGAGAAGCTCAAGCTATGTTTTGGTCTTGCTTAACCTTTGTAAATAGTTAGTATGTAAATCAATGTGTTTTCAACAGAAGACCGCTGGCTTCAGCAGGCTGTCTTCTAGAGTAAGAAGCTAACGAATCTGGGATAAAAACCATAATAACAGAGTCATCAGAGCATTAATGATCCTTGGGGTGGCAATTCCTAACATCCCCCTTGAGCAAAATGGTGGGCGGAACCGTCCCAGATTTGCACTAAGTGCAGTAACAGGCAAGTAAAACGACATTTTATCCACCAGCCACAATGGCAGATTTTCACATCGTGTCATCCAAAACCCGCCACATTAATTATGTATTTCCAGGAAACATGCCATTTCCATGATGGGCGGGCTCTCATTCGCCCACCACGCCATCACCTCGCCACTTCATCATGCTGGGCGCCATTTTTAAGTGCAGCTACGTGCACACCTCTCAGTGCTTCCAGCCCACGACTGCTGCCACGGAAGACATGACCCCGAAAGGCAAAATGACTGCAGCCCCCAGGTTTAGCGACGCATCCCTCAAGCACCTTTTGGATGCTGTGGAGTCCACCATGATGTTCTCTACCCCCGCTCTGGCCGCAGGAGGGGCAGCGGCCTCACCAATCCAGCATGGGAGGTGGTGGCAGCAGTGGTCAGCACCAATGCCCTAAAAAAAGAGAACAGTCACCCAGTGCCACTACGGACGAATGGTCTCATCTGTTCCGCCAGGGTAACTCACTCTTCTCATCACTCGCAACTCACACACTCACAAACCCATCACACATCCACAGGGACCTCAAGGGGCAACACCAGTAACACTCACACACACCCTCACATCTCCATCAGGCTCATACCCTCTTGAGCTCACGTCCTCATCCGGCCCATGGTTCCGCTCACCACATAAACATTCCATGCAGTGCCATGTGCCCTGCTCACACTCTCTCCACCTGTTTCCATGCAGGAGAAGCCTGCTCACATCAGCAGGGAAGAGGTCCCAGACCGGGGGTCGCGAGGCCCACATTATGCCCCTCATTCACTTTGAGGAGCGTGCCATCACGCTGACCTGTAAGGACATGGACCCTCTCTGTGGCGACAGTGAAGGCGGTGGCAAACACCCACATGAGGATCCTGCACATCACCCTCTCTCAACGCAACTGTGAGTGCTCTCCCTCCTGCTTTTGACTCTGCTGCCATGCACTAATTATCTCTACTTCGGTTCACAGGGAGCTCTGCCAAGTGACTGAGCCAGCCAGTCCCTCAACTCCATCCACGTCCTCACCTCCAGCCAAGAGGACAACCCCACCATTGAAGAGCTAGAAATAAGCAGCCTGGAAGACCTGTCACAGCGCTTACCCACACCCTGCACCAGTGCAGAGACACACACCTCGGTGGGACCTAGATCTAGGGCAGGCTCGGGTTCACAATCTGGTGGTCACCACATGGACATGGGTCTGCAGCAGGAGGAGGCAGGTTCAGCTGAGCTCCCCAGCACTCAGAGGACTGTTGGAGAAGAGGCACCTGTGAGGTCCAAGTCAGATAACAAAACCTCTGGATTAGGCCTTCCATCTCATCCTGGAAAGACAGCAGAAGGCAGCGGAACATCACAAAGGGTGGTTGGAAGCCCTCAACAGAGTGGCTCGCGAGACAGAGGAATGTGTCCTCCTGCTCTCTGATGGAGTGGCAGTATGTGCACGTATGGAGGTCTCATAGGGAGGATGTGGATGCCATGGAGACCCTGGTCCAGCAGAACGTGGAGATGTGTGCAGACATGCACTCCAATGCAGGAGTCATGGGTGAGTTCCTGCAGTGGCAACGCGAGAGGGAAACGGGGAACCTTGGTGTCCCTCCAGGTGCTCCTTCTCCTCAGGGAATCATGCCGGGGCCTTCAGGCACTCGAAGGGAGGAGGAGCAACAGCTGGGAACCCCTGGGTCATCCACTCAGGAATCTCAGGGGCTGTCCGCTCCCTCCGAGTTCCCTTTGCCTGTGAGCTCCACAACCTTGTTTTCTGTCACTGCAGGGGGAGCAGCCGACCCACAAGTGATTCTGGAGGGAGAAGTGTGTGTGCGGCAGGGCCTTACAGAGCCTCGCGCAAGCACTCTCCCATGTACACGGAGCCTTCCTCCATCACACCCATCTCAATGTCCTGAGTGTTTTCAATGCTGCCTGCTGGAGTTCACTTTTAGCTCTCCATCTGAGCTGTCCTGCATCTCTACCCACCCAATGATCACACTCCCATGCAGCAACTGATCTCGCCCACCACGACTCTCGTTTCACTTTCGATTTGGGCAGCAAGGTGCTAATTTGGTCTTACTTTTGCTCCCCTGTCCTTTACCCTGCCCCAGTCACCCATTTCCTATTCCCCATCACAGTTGACCCCTCTCACCTCCCCTCCGTGACCTACCAACCACAACCCTTTTCCTTCGGAGATGTCCTAGTGAACGTGCATGTTCCCTTCCTTCCTGTAAATGCCCCCCGCCACTTCTTCTCTTCCCTCCATCCTTATACACTCCCATCTCTGCACTCCTTCCCCACTCTGAACTCCTTCCCTTACACCTTCCACCCCCCCTTACATCTACCTCCCCAGTTACTATCTTCTCCCCCCTTTCCCCCTCCTCCCCCGTACTACCTCCTTCCTCCCAATCTCACCCTCCCAATAACTTCACCCCCCTCCCAGCCTCACGCCCCCTGACACCTTCATTCCCCCACTCCCACCCTCACCCCCACAAAACCTCTTCCTCTCCCAGTTGATCCTAGGCCTCCCTCTCCCATTCCCTCAACCATCATCCATTGTGAACATCAACTGTGACTTTCCAACTTCCATCAGCTGCTTCAGAGCAGAGCCATGTCCACGAGAATCCACCCACCATGCCACAGACGTTCCTCTAGTGTGTCGTTGCTGTCGGGCTCCAGCAACTTCTGCTCCTTGGATGCCCACAATGTGAGCAAAGCCCTGGCAGTAAGTCGCGATTTCTGCATGTCACACTTGTCAAGACGTGTTCTACACCGGCGTGTTTTCCCGTCAACATGGACGGATAATCCAGCAGGGTTGTTGAGTCCAGCGGCTGGCCTTATAATGATATGCTGATCTACCACAATGAGGTTCACGACGTCCGATGGAGGGGAACGCAGTCCGCCATCAACGGGCTGAGCGGACGATCGCAAACTGGTTTCAAAACATCGTGAAACCGATTTTTGACCTTCTCACCATACTGTGCACACCTGACGTGAGTGGGCACAGACAATTCCGCCCGGTGTCTTGTGTTAAAGGTGGACTAACCAGGTGTTGCAGCTCAAGGCCAATTTTGATCACCTCGGAGACGCCTTAATGTCTAAAGTATCTGGGGAAAATTGCCCCAAAATAGATTTTAAATCTATCCCGGAGGAAAGATTCTCTTTGTGTGTAAAGTGTAACAAAATAGAAATACTCTTTGTAAATGAATTTACAATTTTGCTACACATAGCAAACAAATAAAATCTCACCTCCCCATTCATTGTCCCCATTCTCTATCTTTTCTTAACTCTTTGCCCCTACAACGTAAGGGTTTTTTAAATTTAGATTATTTATTCTTTGTCCTGACTTTCATCATTAAATATGGTAAGGGCAGCACGCTCGGGAGGAACAGGTGACTTTGGAACCTGGGTTCTCAAAGCTTTTCATTACTGGTGATTTTCCTCACCACATGTCTGGCCTGGTTCAGGCTAATTAACAGAGAATGATTCCTATGATCAGTCAGCAACAACCAGGATGGTGGATGGCAAACTAGATGCCGACCTTGGTCTTTTTATCATCTAGCAATTTTAATGTTCCTATCATCCATTTTAAAGGTGGAAACATTTGGAAGAACTGAGTTTTCATTGAATGAAAAGCAACTTTGTAGGGGATGCCATCAAAGGCTCATGATTGATATGGCCAGCTTAGGACAAGGGCTGCTGAACTGGTGTATGGGGTAGTTGTGCAGTGTGTATGAGATTAAGGGAACCAGCTTCTCATTTGAAGTTTGCCATTCTTTCATCATTGGCTTTGCTTTCTGTGATCAAATGTCCTAATTTATGCATTTTCAGTCACATTTCTACGGTAATATATCATTTTTGGAACCTAAAACTGATTCTTCAAGCTTCAGTGAATTTGACCAATTTGATCCTTGTCATTTTATAAAACTATACATTCTTAGATTTTTTTTTAATAAAATAAGTTCTTAAGTCAGGTCCTGCAGTCTTAATTAATTGGAGAATATTTTATTCCACTGCACTATCTTGTATTTCATACTGTCTGTAAAAGGTCTGATTGTAAAATTTAATAACTTGTTAAAAAGTTAGAAATGTTGAGACAATGTTTGCAATGATCTACTAGACATATCAAAATGTAAAAGGAATTTGCAACTACTGTAACATATTAATCTGTCACTCAAATGTCTTCAATAAAGTCACATAAGATAATAATCAAGATAGAATATCTAGAACAGTGCTCTGAACTTGGCTATAATTTCTATATTCTTTCTTTCATCTCGCCTTCTGCATGCAATGGGTAAGATTACCCATCCATATAGGAAAATCTAAGAGATAGCTGTTAGCTGTTCATTCTGAGACCTTCAACCAGACTTTCCTTCCTTAACTACATTAACCAATCCTTCTTGGAGATTTTTATTTTATTCTTCCTTCAAAACCCCTAATAACTGAAACCCTCAAATTACTCAACTAACACCATTTAATGCCAATCAGCAACTGCACAGAAAGAAAGGTTATCAGCCTCAGGGATTGTTTGTAAATTATATTGCTTTCTGTTTCAAAAATATTTTTCAACACACTTTTTTTCAGTTTCTGATCATGAATCAAATACAATACAGAAACATGTCCAGGTGGCTAATGTAAGATCAATACTGTATGCTCATGCTTATAAAGTCAGAATAATTTAGAATGATTTCATGTTCTTTTGACATGAGTGAATATGGCTAACATTTACAATGGCGTAGAATCAAACCACTAGGCTTAGAGGAAATTTTGTCAGGTAGAGTACTTGTACCATGGTGTTTAATAGCAATAATTGCATAAAGTGGAAATGTTCCCACCCCATGGCTATGTAGTTCGTTATGCTTGATCGCTTTTGTTTATTTTTGGCTTTGGAAGCCTTAAAATGCACCTATGCATGACATTGAAATTGAAGCTCCAATCACCAAATCCAATCATATTCCTTCTAATAGGCTCAGTGGTTGAAATCTAGCATTTTACACTGGCATATATGTGCAATATTCACCACAAATTACACCAAATAATGCCATCAACAGTGATATACCTAAATTTAAAATTCAGCTGGTTTTTGTCCCTTAGCACTGACCAGCTAAACGACAGCCATCAGTAGCACTAACAGAACCAAGCAAGTCACTGCAATCACTTCACTGTATTTAAATATCTGCTCTAATCCACTGAAGAATCTGCTGCAAATTTCAGAAAACAAGAAGCATATTGAGGACAATTGCTTCCATCAGTGAGCTGCTTAATCTAACAAGCAGACTAAAATGCCAAAGGAGCAAAGGCTGAAGAAAACGCAGTATAAGGATTCAAGGACTTACAACAGCCTCTTTCATCGATTTTGTCAGTGCAGTCATCGACATGGTCACACCTGTACTCTCTTGGGATACATTCTCCATTGGTGCAAGTAAACTGCTGACTAGAGCATGTCTTTGCAGCTATACAGACAGAAAAGAGAAAGAAATGCATGTTAAAGATAAGAATGAACTTTGCATCCTTAAAGAGATTAACCACAATTCATCATTGGTTGTGTGTTGGAATCTATCAACAAGTTAAGCCCGTACAATATGGAACGTAAACAGATACAATTTTCCTTTGATTCTGTTCATGTCAGTTGTAAAGAGTAATTAATCGCAGCTTGCACCATGACACAAAACAATTAAAATAATTTCCTGCCAATGCACGCTGTATTTGAATCATTCGACCTTCTAGCATGTGTACAGTGGTACACAGGACGCAGATTATGTCCTTTCTTAAAAAAAAGTAGAATGTTTCTTTGTCAGGGCTCAGTTTCTGCCTTAATTTAGAAAGCAGTATAGATAATTATAATTTTTATTTACTTTGAGGCAAAACTTGGTTTTGTACAGGAAGGATTAGACTTACAGTTATGAGTGGAGATTTAGAGGCCACCCACTAAACAGAAGCAGAGTGGTTATGGCCCAGAAATGCTGGCGATTGACTTACTTCCTGGTTCCCATTGGCAATATAACCTTCAACATTTTTCCAGGACCCTCAGAATAGGTGACCTCAAGCAAGTGCACAGCTCATTTAGGTATTGAAATCAAGATTCTATGACATTAATAATATCCTGATAACATTTTTTGATTCAACTGAGCAGCTATCTTTAATAAGACTCAGCCTTAAAAATGGAGCAAACCTCTAACTGGCACCCTTGGACAGTCAACTTCCCAAAAACCACATGGGGAAGGAAAATATACCTCACAATCTTTTGCAGTAACAAGACAAAGGAAAGAGAGGAGCAATGTGGCAATAAAAATAATTTGTATTGATTCTATCTATGGCACTGGCCTGAACCCTGTTGTGCAGTGTGTAGCTCTGATCATCCAGTTGGGGGAACAGTATTATTACAATTGATAGATTCATAAAGGAGCAAGAAAAGTTGATTGCACGTACTTAAGTTAAGAAAAAACAGTTTGCAAGATTGTGTTGTTTTCTCTTGCAGAAGATGAAACTTTGAGTTGCCCTAATTGAAATTTTCAGAATTATGAGAGAATTGATAAAGTGATTCAAATAATTTATTTACTATGGCAAAGATTTTAAATACTATGAGCACACTTTAAAATTAGGAACTCAGATATAAGATGTAAAAAAGGAAATTTAGTAGAACTTTTCAACAAATGTATAGTGGACTGGAATACGTTTTCAAGGAAAGCCACTGAAATAGAAAGTACAAACGGGTTTAAGAGACAATTAGATTGATGCATATCCACCACACTGGACATCGATGTGGTGGCCTGGACTCTCTGGCATGTGACCTTGAGAGGCAGCCGCAGGTGATGACTTGACCAAGAGTGGTCCTTAGGAGGAGATTACTGACCCTTGTGTGTGTCTCTCTCTTTGATACTGCAGTGGGGAGGCAATCAGGAACATATAGCCTGGTAATCTCGCTGTCTGCCCCATTGCTTATAGGCAGGAGAAAGGGGAAGAATGCAACGGAGGTGCCTGGCTCACCAAAGGGAGGAGCAGAACCCTGAAGACCAAGAGGCAGCACACCCGCACGCAGAGGATGAATTCCAGTCAGCTATCGTTCATAGGCGCATCACTAGACCCAGAGTCTATAGACGGCGCATGTGCTACATGCAGTTGAGTGAGAACCAGTGTTGCCGGTGCCTGCGCATGTCAAGGGAACTGGTCATGCGCATATGCCACCTTCTAAAGGATTTGTCACCACAGGGACTCAGAGGGCATCCACTTTCTACGGCAGTGGCTCCTTCCGGGGCTTCTCTGGGGACCTGTGCAGGATCTTGCAAGCCTCCACCCACAAATGTATCCGGGTGGTCACGGACGCCATTTTTGCCAAGGTATACACCTTTGTCAATTTCAACAGCGGTCAGGCGAGCCAGGGAGCAAGAACACCAAGATTTGCTGAGATTTTCGGATTACCACCGGTTCAGGGTGCCATCAACTGCACTCATGTGGCTCTTAAATCTCCCTGGCAAAAAGCGGTCCAGCATGTGATTCACAAAGGCTTCCACTCTCTCAATATTCAGCTGGTTTGTGACCAACAAACGGATCATGCAAGTGTGTGCAAGATACCCCGGAAGCATCCATGACTCATACATCTTCAACAAGCCTCAGATCCCTGACATCTTCCAGGTGCTACACAACCTGGCAATGTAATGGGGGGAGTACCTGGATGATGAGGGGATGCAAGAGCTGCATGGCTCCTCCAATGAGAAGGAGATTGAAGAGGATGAGGGTGATGAGGTCCTGGAAGGGGAGGATGCAGACGATGAGGGCATTGCACTGGCAAATGAGGCAGGTGTGCTCATGAGGCCCTCAATGCCACATGATTCTAGGAGGATGATGATGAAATGCAGAGATCTGAAATCTTCACATTGCATCTGGGAACGTCTGACACCTGTCTGGCTGAGGGTAGTGCACATATGCTTTGTGAAGAGGCTCATATCATGGAGACGCTGCTGAGATACAGCAAGCACATGGACTTGAAGACAACTTGATCCTTTAGCAGGCTTCATCACCTGTTCCCTTCAGCACCTGTCAGGATTGGTGATGAGATGGGTGGGGGAAGCCCTGCCTCTAAGGTGCTGAGAGCACACAGAGAACATTACACAACCCAGTGACGCCTGGGTATGAGATTCTTGCAGCAAACAAAAGCCACATGGAGATGCAGACATCACTGACCTGGAGAGTGACTTTGAAGCCGGACAATCGCTGTGCTCAGAACGTTACACACTGCACAGGGGAGAGGCTCTGGACTGCAACATTAGCCTTCATTTTGCGCAGGAACCAAGGTTTAACATCTGGTTGACACAAACATTGCTCATCATTGCAAGGAGCTATAGACAAGGAGACATTCTTGGGAGTGTATTTATAGTGGTCAACATTAAGTACAAGTGATTAACACCTGTGCCCATGTTATGCAACCACATCTTCTTGAGTTGCCCTAATTCTAACCCTGCTGCTACGTTTTCGTGCTCCCCTGACACCCACAGTGAAGGTGAAAGTGGCCGGCTGACTTATACACCCTGTGGTCTGTGATCACCTTGGAGGGCATCCTCTGGAGGGCCGAGACCTGCTTTTGCGGTCCTGCTGTGTGGCAGTGGCACCCTCCTCACCCTGCAGAGTGGAGCGGCTGGGGTCACAGAAAGGAGGGATTCAGATGGGCCGGGCGCCCCCAGAGTCACCTGGGTGTGCACCTGTTGATCCTCTGGCCCAAGGGTGCCCGAGAGCCCCTGGTTGACTCCTTCAGAGGAAGGGGCAGCTGAAGTGAGCTTGAGGTGCCCTGCTCCCCTCTCGCATTGACACTGATGGATGCCAGCGAGTGCCACAGTGATGGAGTGCAGCTCCTGCAGCAGTGCGGGACCAATGTCCTGGACCAAGGTCTTCATGGCGGCCACCATCCTATCAATGTTGACCTTGGTGCGTTGGCATACCAGCGCTATCACCTCAGACTGAAGGTGGACAGACTCCTCCATCGTACTTTGCAATCTGAGGAGTGCAGCAGAAATCCCTTCCTGATGTTCCTGAGCTTGTCTTTGCAGCTCCAACAACTGAGGTCTGACCAAGTCCAGTATCTCCTCATCTGACTCGGACTCAGCAGACTTCTGGCCTCCAACAGTCCACCGAGTGCCAGCAACCTGGGAAGTCCCTGCCTCCACCTGCTGTAGATCAGAGAGTGCGATGTGCCCTCTAGATTGTGATCCCAAGGCTACTCTAGAACTAGGTCCCACTGAGGTTGTGTCTAAGGGTGTGGGTGAGCGCTGTGATGGGATCAGGAATGGTCCTGATCGTTGCCAGCTGGCTGAATGGCTCTATTTTCAAAGTCTGTGAGGACCTTGATGTCGGGTGTTCCTCCACCAGCCTGCGCCCTCTCCCTTTTGTTGTGTGCCAGCTTGTGCTGCATGAATAGAGATGGGGAGAGTGTAAGCAGAACACCTGCCAGGCTAGATAAGAAGGATGCCTGGCATGTGGTCATGCTGAGTGGTGCCATGGACAGGATGAGAATGTGATCCTCAGCGCAGATGAAGGTGTGTGTGAGAGCGTGAATGGTGATGGTCCCTTGAGCTGGCAGTGAGTGAGATCCCTGTGGATATGTGATGGTTTGTGAGTTGAGAGGTTTTTTTTATTCATTCATGGAATGGGAGCTTCACTGGCTGGGCCAGCATTTATTGCCCATCCCTAAATGCCCTTCAGAAGGTGGTGGTGAGCTGCCTTCTTGAACTGCTGCAGTCCATGTGGTGTAGGTACACCCAAAGTGCTGTTAGGAAGGCAGTTCCAGGATTTTGACCCAGCAACAGTGAAGGAACAGCGATATATTTCCAAGTCAAGATGGTGAGTGGCTTGGAGGGGAACTTCTAGGTGGTGTTCCCATCTATCTGCTGCCCTTGTCCTTCTAGGTGGTAGTGGTCATAGGTTTGGAAGGATCTGTGTAAGGAGCCTTGGTGAAGGTGAATTTCTGAAGTGCATCTTGTAGATGGTATATGCTGCTGCTGCTGTACGTCGGTGGTGGGGGGAGTGAATTTTTGTGAATGCAGTGCCAATCGAGCGGACTGTTTTGTCCTGGACGGTGCCAAGCTTCTTGAGTGTTGGGGAGCAACACTCATATAGGCAAGTGGGGAATATTCCATCACACTCCTGACTTGTGCCTTGTGGCAGGCTTTGGGGAGTCAGGAGGTGAGTTACTCGTAGCACGATTCCTAGCCTCTGACCTGCTCTTGTAGCCACAGTATTTATATGGCTTTTCCAGTTCAGTTTCTGGTCAACAGTAACCCCCAGGATGTTGATAGTGGGGGATTCAATAATGGTAATGCCATTGAATGTCAAGGGGCGATGGTTGGATTTTCTCTTGTTGGAGATGGTCATTGCCTGACACTTGTGTGGCACGAATGTTACTTGCCACTTGTCAGCCCAAGCCTGGATATTGTCCAGGTCTTGCTGCATTTGGACATGGACTGCTTCAGTGATGAGAAGAATGACTTACCCTAGTGAAACGGAGATCATCATTCATCCCCTTTTGGCACTGGATGGCTGCCCTCTTTTGGGGGGCATTGGCGCTGATCACCACTGCCACCAGCTCCCATGTTGGATTTGTCACCTTAGATGAGGTTCTTCACCCAGAGCAGAGGTACAGGACATGGTGGCAGGCCACCACTGCGTCCAGTAGACGCTCGAGAGAGGGGTCGCTAAATCTGGGGGCAGCATGTTTCCTCCCTTTGGCAGCTATCAGTTCCCAGGAGTTTCCTACTCCTTGAAGAGTGCTAGCTCTGTGCAGGGGCGGCCTTTAAATACGGCATCTGGTTTACTGAAGGCCTGAGGTCATGGCGGGACGGAGGATACAGAGGCCCACCCACCAGTGATCCGAAGTAAAACCCATGCCTCTCAATTTTTTTAGCAAAATGGTGCACAATATGTTGGATAAAGCAACCATTGCCATCGGCGGGTCACACACCAATTCCCCCTTCCAATCTCAGACTTTGCCGATTTCTGGGACAATTCAGCTCGTTGTGCTGGGATGGATTTCTTTCCAAATTTCTGTCTGCTAAACTTAGCACCATCATAAATATCAAGACAATGAATACATTTTTAAAAATTTAATACAAGCAGCTTGCTGTCATTTTTGCAACTTCAATGAATGGTACTGAACCGATAGAATAAATTATGGATACAATTATTCTGAAAGTGATTCTTCCTGGTGTTGATGTGATTTTTTGGGAAGTCATAATTCTAATAGAAATTTAACAAAATATCTTAAAAAGCTAATCATAATATAAACATTATATAAATTTCCCTTCATTCCTCTCTTGGGTTTGAATCTAATTGAAAGACATTTTTTTCACCCAGTAGAAGAATCCAGCACGAAATATGATCGGCAGTTTTAACCCATTACCTAATGGTATATTTTTTCTGAATAATACTGTCCCTATTTCTACAATAATTCTAATCAAGTTTACAATTTTACTCCAAGGACGTAAGGACAGTTAGTCCAGGAAATAAAAACATTCACAATGGTGCACAAGGGTAAGGGTATTCTCCTGATTAACACAAAGACATGTCATTGACCTGAGTAGAAGGAGCCTAACTCTGCACCTGGGTCATATTCCACCAAACTTGAATGCTTCGTGTGACAGTGGATACCACAAAGTGAAAAGTTTTCAATATGCCAGTGCTGGCATCTTTCACCTTTATGAACATAATATTCACCAAAACAAAGAATTTGGTCTTCCTGTACTCAACTGTAATTTGGTGCACAATTAAATAACAAGTATTTTGCAACCTAAAGTAGTCTGTACAGGATGTTCAGGAATAATCTTACAATGGACAGTTCACACCTAATAATCATTTAATCACTTGTCTTATATAACTGTTTTAATGTTTGATTGCAGTAACTTAATTGTCCGGAGCTTCTGTCCAAAGTGAATCTTTTTACCTTATAAAACATCTGAAATGGTCAGCGGGTTACTGGAAAATCATTCTAAGTTACAGTTAACAGGAACATTCATCTCAGAAGAGAATCTATTCGGTAGGTTCTATCCTAAAAATGCAACTGTTATCATTGCAGGGGTAAGCTTGTGTACTGTATCTGCTATACTGCTATACAATAAGTGCTTGCAATGCTTTCCTCCAATATCAATGAATCCTCCTTTGGAAGCACCAAAAATTGAAATTATCGGAATAAATTGATTATTAAAATAATCACTTTCTTGGGACATTAATTAATAACAATAAAGACAATGCTACAGGAAAGCTACTGTAAATATCTTTAAATGATCTCTTTGTGTTTAAATTCTTGCTGTAACTAACTTGTTGCTTGACTTTGCTTCTTACAAAAAATATTGCCAATGTTAGACACAATTCCCAAACTTCTGCATCACTGTTTGTAATGCCAAATACTGAAGAAAAAAGGCAATACAGAACTATTTGGAAATTCTTGGCATGTGTTTAACAGACAGCAGATCAGTGTGCATTCTCAAGCTGTCATGATAAGCACAGATAATCCATTATGAACAACAATTTCAACAGTCCTTCAGCACTGAAAAGTAGAGCTTTCTTTTCTAGGTGGCTTTTTTGTTTTTTTAAGGATCTCATTTCAATCTTGTTCTCCAAACGAAAGAAAATGCTAACTTTAAGCCTAAACTACCCTGTGTTTGTATCATCTGCATTCATGCTAATATGCAATGAATTGTAATTTAAATAACAATGAGTAGTATAAATTCTCACTGAAATCCATTATAATTTGCTCTAAGATACTTTCAGAGAACTTGTAGAGAATTAAATCGTGGATAATAACCACAACCAATGTTGTATTGTGAGGAACTGAAATTGCCTAAAAGCTGCATGAAGTTCCTATTGTCTCATTTTCATGACAACTTCATTCATGATGTACAGAATATTACACTCCCTAATCAGCGGAAATACTTTTTCTCTGCCTAGTTTATCAGTTCACATTAATACTTCAAAATTTCGATCAAATCACCCCTTAATCTTCTAAATTTCAGGGAATACAACCCTAGTTTGTGTAATCTCTCCTCATAATTTAACATTTGAGATTATTCCAATCTCCTTATTCGGCCCCTCTACTTGTTCTGTGGAATTTCTGTAGGGTTTAGATTGCTTGCTATTGTTCCAGTCTTTCACTCGCTCTTCTACCATGTACCTAGCAAGTACCATGTCTGTGGTAAGCGGTGGGGGTTCTCCAGAGCAGAGGATGCTTAATTTTGGAGCTAATGGTGTACCTACACCACAGGGGCTGCAGTGATTCAAGAAGGCAGCTCACAACCACCTTCCCAAGGGCAATTAGGGATGGGCAATAAATGCTGGCCTAGCCAGTGGCGCCCACATCCCGTAAAATACATTTTTTAAAATAGTAGATGTTGCACTTGGCAGTCCCCAGTGCAAGGCATCCTCTATCCTCTGAATTGCAAGGATCACAAGGCTGAACATGGCCTTGGTGGCATCCCAGAACAGTTATAAAATACATAATATAGTGTTCAAATCTAGTCAATTTCAGTCAGGCTTAGGTGAAAATGGGTCAAAGTAGATCCTTCTAAATTAATTTTTTTTTAAAAAGGAACATTAATTCCCAGTTTACACCTACATTTCCTGCACCTGAAACATGTTAAAATAAAATCCCAGACTTACAACAATGCTGACGCTCATCAGATCCATCGTCACAATCTTCTTCATCATCACAGACCCAACTTTGAGAAATACATTCCCCATCTCCCTCACACCGGAACTGTGCTGCTGTACAGGTAGATGGGGCTGAAATCGAAATAAATGCAGTATTGGTGAAGTGAAGATAAAGGGGAATTTTTAAATGTGACACAAAAGATTACACCCAGAATTGTACTATTTCAAAATCTCTAATGTACACAAATAGATTCTTTGCCCAAAGGCAATGATACAGGTAGAAAATCTAGCCCATGTTGTAGTTGAGGGGTACCGCAGTGAACAACTGTCTCAAATGTTTAGGAAGTTAGCAATTGTTAAAAAGCACTGGATCTTGAGGCATATATTTGGTAAGTTCTTTAACCTGGAGAGTAATGACTTACTTTATAACCTGAAAACGGTTATCAGTATTCTTATACAAGCCACTTTTCCAACATTCAAAATAAACAAAGCCAGTATAACAGCAACAATATAAGAGTATGTTTTGTGAACTGGGTTACAAAACCTAATAAGCTACTCATAATTTAAGGTGAAACTTCTTACAACACGAGCTGTCATTTTTTATATCTCATATTGCCATCCAGCAAACCAAATAGTGACTTGGAACACTTAGGGCAGAATTTTCTGCCTGTCGGTGGGCCTTGCGGGAGCAGGCGCGAGCGGGCGCAGGCCTGATAGCCGCCCACGGTTGGGTCCACGCTGCCTTTTTACGCCAATTAAGACCCGCCCAGCGTGAAATGCGGCTCCCGAGGACAGCGGGAGTGGGCGGGCGGCGGCGGCGAGACTGCTATGACCACCGGGTCCAATGGCTGCGCGCCCACCGAACAGTCAAAGGCCTATTAAGGCCATTTATCAACTAATTAAAGTACTTAAGGTTGGCGGGCAGATGGAGGGCCCAGGCGGCCTTCACATTTTTCATGGAACCTCATCCACGGGCGGGATGAGGTTTCATGAAGGGTTTATAACTTTAATAAAAAATGTTATTAAAGTTCATACACATGTCCCAGTTCATTGACACTGTCGCATGAGGGGACATATCTGAATAATATTTTTTATTCTTTTTATTCAATTTTTCACAATCCGTGCAGCTCCGTGCACTCAGAGATTTCTGCGCTCTGTCGCACGCGTGCACAAAGGAGCGCAGGCCCCGACTCTCCCTCCTCCCCCCGTCTTCACAGGTAGCACTGAGCACTTCCGGGTGCACATCACCCTGGGCAGGCCTTAATTGGCTCGCCCATGTAAAATGGCGGCTCGCAGCTGATTGTGGGCAGTGATCGGCTGCACGCCCGCCTGCTTTGTCCAGCCTGCCCAACGAAGAGAAAATTCCCCCCCATGTTTCTGGAGAAGAAGAAAAAAAATAGAAAAGGTTCCCCTCCTGATCGTGATCCAGAAACCTTCACCCAAAATGCCATTGCATGCACATCAAATGAGAACAGGACTAGGCTTGTCTGTGGTCTTTCCCACAGTCAAATAGTTTGACAAAAATCACTATAAAGACTCACATATAAATATTGTCAGATTGGGTGAGGCACAAAAAGGAAATTATTGCTCATTGTACTTCATCTCAACAAGGGAAAACAGGAGAGACAGTTGACATTGAAACAATAACCATTCAGAAAGGAGACTAGGCAGATTCCTGATTAATAACTGGAAAACAAAAATTTCCAGTCTTCCGTAGCAAATTTCATAGGCCTTGTTAGAAGCAGAATCTCCACCCACCCCAAACAAGACTTATATCAGAAGTGATTAGTCAGAGAATCACGGATTTGAAGTTCCTACATCACCAATCTGGTGAAAACATCAGCAAGTCAGTACAGCAAGAAAACGCAGGTGCCTGATCTTCATGGCCCAAAAACCTACAGACCTTTGGAACCAGCATAAATGGTGCAATTTGACCACCGTAACGTCCTGTGTTGATCCCACCAAAGCTTGTGAGGAGAATATTTTGGGATCATCATTAATGTAATCCACGCAAGTAGGTGAGCATCGACTATGGCACAAACTAAGAATCCCTGAGGGTGTGATTCCAGGGGGAGTGGAATCAGGACCCTCCCAGTAAAAAGTTCAAAGTGCCCCCTGGTTTCCTTATAAAGGAAACCAAATGTGCTACAAAATTCTTTTTTACTTTTGAAGCTCCCAGGCATGATCCAGGCTTAGACCCACTTTCATCGATCGTCAGGCGATTATATCCTGCTTTGTCAATGTATGATCCCACCTTCGTCCCATTAGGAAGAGGTGACAGGAACCTTCGGCCTGGGAGCCCCTACCCCAACCACGTCCCACCCTACACTGCTGACCTTTCTTGGAAAGGTGGAGAATATTCCCTTGGTAAGGTTCTGGAGAAACTGGCATGAGAAGAAAGGACCTAGAGAGTCTGAGCCCTAGTCAGATTTGTGGCTGTTCCACCAGCCCCTGGTCAGAGTTACGGTGAGAGCACACCGAAGAAAGGCTGCAGATTTTCATCTGCATTATCCACAACATCCCACGTTGGGACCAATTACATGTGATACTTTATTATGGACTAGTGTCTCACAAGAAAATTCTAGCAAAAATAAATTCCCAGAAATGTTTTTTTTATTCTTTCATGGGGTGTCGGCGTCTCTGGCAAGGCCAGTATTTGTTGCTCATCCCTAACTGCCCTTGAACTGAGTGACTTGCGAGATCATTTCAGAGGGCAGTTAAGCAGTCAACAACTGCTGTAGGTCCAGAGTCACATGTAGGCCAGACTGGATAAAGATGGCAGATTTCCTTCCCTAAAGGACATAATAAGGAATGGTGCAATTTTAAAGTATTTGAACGCCTTAACAAAAAGGACTTTTATAGAATTATATAAAAAGCATTTTGATCATTGGAATATGTTGAAAATTATTAAAAGAGGTTAATGAGCACAAAATGCAGTGTAAATAACCCTTTCTACAGGGTAATTCTGAACAGTAGTGCCCTCTGTATTGAGCTTAAGGTGTTAAGTGACTATCATTTGGAGATTATAGTCATAATGAATGTGTAATTTGTATTTTAATAATCAATAAATTCTACCAGGTTTGCAGAATAATCCCTGGGTTTTGTCAGACCCAGTTTACTTACGGCATTCCAATTCATCAGAATCATCATTGCAGTCAACAACACCATCACACCTCCAGTCTGCAGGAACACACTGACCATTTTGACAGCGAAATCGGTCTGTTGCACAATCTGCAATCCAAGGACGAGAAATTGGTTAATTACCTTGGTCCCTTCTTTACAACCGACTAAGGCATAATGCACCTATGTATGTGCTGCAAGTGTCTATTTTAAATAGTATTATACAAATGAATGATTATTATTGTTTAATGGAAATTACATGAGGGTGTTGCGGCACCAGTGAGCAGCATAACATTAATTTATGCTTTTGATTTGGTTCGTGCTGTTGTGTAAAGTGAAACGTCTTACGCTGACTGGCAGAAGTTGTGGAGATGAGTCTCTTGGGACTGAGGTGATCCTTGTCTTAGGCATCTGAGTGCTGAGATGTACCTGTTGCTGGCTGGGCATTTATGTTGCTGGATGAGGGCTTCCAGGTATTAACATCCTGCACGATACCCACATTTTGAGAAAATTCCTGCAACACTTTTGAATTGGGCGTTGGATCTACAGCCACAGATCAGCAGGAAAGCAAATTTATCCAGTAAAGACCTAAGAAATGGTTAGCTGTTCCTGCTTACCAAGCCTGGTGAAACCAGAAAAGCCAACTTTCTCCACTATGGCAACCAGATACTCCACAATAACTATCTGAGCATCCATGGCAAAAGCTAAATCTGTCTTTAGGGCCTCTGTATCTGCCAAGTGGTGTGAACTGCAGTGTTGCAAAGTCCTGTATCATTGTGCCACAGATGCTGTAGTGGACTCATCCAATTGCCTTGCTATCTGTTACACAATTTCAGAGAATTTCAACATTGCTCTCACATAAACTTGATGTTCTGAAAATATCCTTTTTAAGCAAAATCCATATGATATGGGTCTTAGATTCTTCAGCTAATGGTCAAAGTCTCTAAGCCTTTCGCACTTATATCTTCCACCTCATCTTCTAATTCCACCTCTTCCTGCCCCATGTGTCACCTCATGCATTTCCCTCTGTCTCACTATCTAATTCCTCTGAGTATATGTCACTGGGCTAGTGCTTGAGAGGCAAAGAGTAAATAACAGTGCATATTCTGCATGTAGGTGGATCTACTTCTTGTTATGCCTTTGATACTAACAATTCTTGAGGCACACAGTTGAAAAAGAGGCAGTTGGAATGTGTTCCTGAGAAGTTAATTTTACTTGTCACTTTCAGATGAAAGACTGGCAGGAAGCTGTATGATCTAAAACAAAAACAGAAATACCTGGAAAAACTCAGCAGGTCTGGCAGCATCGGCGGAGAAGAGCAAAGTTGACGTTTTGAGTCCTCATGACCCTTCAACAGAACTAAGTAAAAATAGGAAAGGGGTGTATGATCTAGTTTGTTGTCAGGTAGAGTATGTGTTGTGATGGCGTTGGTTACAGAACTTGTCTGTCAAACAAGTCTTCGTATTTTTCTGTATGTTAACGGCAAGTCTTTATTAATTACTTGTAACTATATACATATATACAGTAAAGGGTACAGGCAAGGAGCTATCTCCATGCCTAGGTCATAAAACGTCCCTGTTCAACACCACACTGACCCTAGGTCTGGGTCATGTGCCTTCTTACATCACTGTGTGAGAGGTACTGTATTCAGTCCCATATTAACCCTGTATGTGCCAGGCCCTTATACTACAGTTTGGCCCAATAGCATGAGATGAAAAAGAAGAATTTAATGTCCTGATGAACCTGTAGCTAGCATCTGTTTTCCTAATTATAGCTTCCTTTGTTGTCTTCACCTCACGAAGCTCCAAAATTTCCTCCTCATCAGGTGCAGATTCAGAGATCTTGCACCTGTAAAAAGACACAGGTTTGAGTCCGCCTATGGTCAATCTCGTTTTAGTATTATACATTGACCCAGATTTTCATGCTTCAGTCCATGTCGGAATGGAGGAAGGCCAAAAAATAAATGGCAGATGGGACCCAGGAGCGGAAGTCCTACCCTCATTTCCTGCTCTGCGTATTTTCGTCTGTGTGGGAAAGGGATGGGGCATGTTTTGCATACAAGTTCATAGAGAAGTCAGAGGAGCCAGACCTGCAGTGGAAAAAGTTTTCAGACCCAATTTTCATCATTCTCGATGCTGCAGTGAGGGGCTCGAGGTACATCCTTGGCAAAGAGTTGTGAACGCTGTTGGAGAGCAGACTGAAGGTGGGGAAACTTTATGCAAAGTTATCCCAAACTGTTATTAGTTTGTTAAAGTCAATCAATGTGGCTTGAATGAACAGCGGTCATATATGTTTTACAAGATGAGTAGTCTTCCTTCCAATTGTCTCATGCCCATATAATCCCCCTGGTGACAGGACACACATTCTCCATGTGTGGCCCACCTACCCTGGCTTACCACTTAGAGACCTTCAATGGCCATCTCTGCTCTACAGAAGGGCCCACTTACCTTGCCAGACTGCAGAAGGTCATGGGAGCTGTTGCGGTGCTGAATCCAGGTATGCACGTGTTCAGTTGAGGCATTCACAATCTTTGCAGTCTCCAGCAATGTCTGTTTTGTGATGGGCGGGGTGAGCGTTCTGCACATAGGGTGCAGAATGTCCTTCTTGTCACTCATTGACTATACCAGGAGCTCTAGGTCTTGGTCACTGAATTAAGATGCACTCAATACCCTGGCTCCCCATTGATGTTCTCCTTTGGGACATTCTGGCATGGCAACAAACAAAGCACATTATGCATGCTTACTTTGTGTGAAAAGTCACATTATCCGCTTGGATAACGGGGTGACACTTGTGAGTGGGGGCACTGACAACTGGTGCTGGCTATCTGTGTGCTGAGTGGGTGTCATTGCTGTGGCTGTGCACACCAGCATGGCAAGAGCGATTAATGAGTGGTTATGAATGGTCCATCGGACCATGAGGTGCACAGATGCAGACAACAGTGTGAGGTGCCAGGTGACTTGATATGCCAGGACTTGGTACAATTGCTGTAGAGTACAGCCCTTGATAGGGCTGTAGGTACAAGTGCTAGCAGGGGGTCAATGCTGTGTGAGGCAGTCACATGAGAAATAGAGGCAGCCAGTAAGGGGTTTACAGCTTTCATAGGGTAGGCACATGCTGGACCAACTTTACCACAGTTAAAAACTGTTTAACCATCACATACAGACAGAGAAAAGTTCACTACTGACGTGGCAAGGGTCAGAGGTGACTTCACAGTACTGGGTCAGCTACCTGCTCATCAACCTCACCTCCCAGCAATGGTGTTGGAAGCAAGCCTTTACATCATGGCCATATGTGGGCCACTTTCCAACACTGCAGAGCCTTCAGAGTTGGCAGGTCTGTCTCCATCATGACCTCTCCAGCCCAAATATAGGGTGGGCAAGTGGGCACCTCCACAACAGAGATGGGATTGCAGGGTCAGGAAAACTCCTGACTCCTGAAACCCATCTCAGAGAGAAAAATCCGGCCTATTGTCTTTCCTTAAAAGTAATGCATAAAACTGAAAATGGCTACCAGTTGACTTGAGGTACAGTCCGATCCAGATGTTTACATGCAGACCGTAACGGAGATGGTTAGGTGTGTACATATTAAGCACAGCTATCACTCCTTAATAAGGTAAAGCAGAGAAGAATGACAGTATACTTGTAGAGAAAGGTTGGAAGTATGAGGAGATCTGCAGTACCTCTTGGATACTGATGGTGAGCTATTAATACACTTCAAAATACAGAGGAAACTGAAACTAAGTGAGGCCAGGCACTCCTTCCAAGAATATTTAGTTCAGTGCATTTTGGCTGATGCAGCTGGCTCCACCTGCTTTGGCAACCTTGGTAAGGTTATTAAACTTTTTTTGCATTGCACTGCTGTGCAAGGTAATGCAGTTGGCAATGAGAACTTCCAGCCATTGTTGCTGAGCTGTTTTCTGCACTGGGCATCATCGAGGGATTCCAAATGTGACCTCCTTCCTCTGCTTAACTTTTGTTAAAAGACGTTCCACAGCCTCATCTAAGAACCTAAGGACATTCAGCCATTCTCTCAAAAAAATTCCTTTGAAGAACTGCTGGAAATTCCTGTTCGTACTGTGCTGCACCTTTAAGCTTCTGCAGGTCTTTAAATCCTGTGCAGCTAGTAAGTATTTGCCCCCACAACGGCAAGCTCCCAATGAGTGGCATTCCTGATGTCAGAAGTTCACGCATATTCTAAAAATTCTCATTCAGCAGGCAGGAATCTTGCTCTGTCAACTTCCCATTTGAATATTCACCAAAAGCAAAAAGTCGAGGTCTTGTGTCCACAGCGCCTGGGCTCGAAGGCAAAATATTTTGAGGGTTGAAAGTTACTTGGCTAAAACAGAAAGAAGTTAATCTCTGAAAAAAATTTCCATCAAACATTTTCCAATCTGTCAAGGGTCTCAATTTTTAAAATTTGTAGAAATTCTTCAAAACGTGGCTTTTTATTCTTATTTTACATGCATAGTGGCTATGTGCAGCTGTCAATACAAGGTTAAGGGAATTAAGCAGTTACTCCCTTTGCAATAGTTTAGCTATGTAATGAAATACATGAAATGCATAGCTTGCCAAATTATTAAGTGAACAATGTGCCTAGAGCTCAAACTTAGAAGACTGGTATAGTAGAGTACTGGTATATCTTGAATTTGCAAAGTTCTGCATGGTCTGTGACTGAGACTGCCAAATTTAATGTTAACTGTGCCACATTTGGGAGCATATTTGAACAATGACAAGCACAGCCATTGGAAGTTTGTTTAGAAATATTTCAGATCTATTTGGAATTATGATCCTCAGCATCAATCAGTTGATGATATTCTTCTTCCATTGTGTGTGCTGAATTTGAATTCACATGGCCCATAATTTCCTGGAGACTTGCACCAATGGAATGGTACACCTGAAGCATTGTTTTACACCTTTAAAAGTCCCATAGCAATTATGGCATGTGAATTATGCCATTATTTACAATGCGCCATAAATTAAGTCAGTGACGATTGCAAATTTTCAGGATATATGTCATTTCTACCAATGCAGCCAATTAAACTGAAAAATAATGCCACAGGTAATTATTTAAGAGATAATCTTAAAGTAAAATAAAATTTCCGCTCTTTCTGGATGTTATTAATCATTAGCTAATACCCTTCAAACATTTCTTCATTATCATTGTGTATTAGCTGTGGTGTATATTGTGTTCATGGTTTAGGGCAGTGAAGTTTCTTCACAACAAAAACAGAATTACCTGGAAAAACTCAGCAGGTCTGGCAGCATCGGCGGAGAAGAAATCAGTTAACGTTTCGAGCCTTCATGGCCCTTCGGCAGAACTGAAGCATAGTTAGAAGAAGGGAGAAATATAAATTGGTTTAAGGTGGGGGGTGGAGGGGAGTGGGGTGGTGGGGGGAGAGAGAGACACATTGAGGGTGTGGTGATTGTGGAGATGAGCAGATAATCAAAAGATGTCACAGACAAAAGGGTCAAAGAGGTGTTTTGTCTGAGAAAAGTGCTAATTAAGAATGGAGGACAGGATATTCAAAGTACAGCTCTAGTGGGGGTGGGGTGGAAAGGCTAACAAGGTTTTAGTTTTAGATTTAAAAATAATGGAAATAGGTGGGGAAAGAAGAATCTATATAAATTATTGAAAAAAAAGCGGGGGCGGGGGGGGGGGAAGAAACAGGGTGGGGATGGGGGGAGGGGGAGTTTAAGATCTAAAGTTGTTGAATTCAATATTCAGCCCGGAAGGCTGTAAAGTGCCTAGTCGGAAGATGAGGTGCTGTTCCTCCAGTTTGCGTTGGGCTTCACTGGAACAATGCAGCAAGCCAGGGACAGACATGTGGGCAAGAGAACAGGGTGGAGTGTTAAAATGGCAAGCGACAGGGAGGTTTGGGTCTTTCTTGCGGACAGATCGCAGGTGTTCCGCAAAACGGTCGCCCAGTTTGCGTTTGGTCTCTCCAATGTAGAGGAGACCGCTTTGGGAGCAACGAATGCAGTAGACTAAGTTAGGGGAAATGCAAGTGAAATGCTGCTTCACTTGAAAGGAGTGTTTGGGCCCTTGGACGGTGAGGAGAGAGGAAGTGAAGGGGCAGGTGTTGCATCTTCTGCGTGGGCATGGGGAGGTGCCATAAGTGGGGGTTGAGGAGTGGGGGGTGATGGAGGAGTGGACCAGGGTGTCCCAGAGGGAATGATCCCTACGGAATGCCGTCAGGGGGGGTGAAGGGAAGATGTGTTTGGTGGTGGCATCATGCTGGAGTTGGCGGAAATGGCGGAGGATGATCCTTTGAATGCGGAGGCTGGTGGGGTGATAAGTGAGGACAAGGGGGACCCTATCATGTTTCTGGGAAGGAGGAGAAGGCGTGAGGGAGGATGCGCGGGATATGGGCCGGACACGGTTGAGGGCCCTGTCAACGACCGTGGATGGAAAACCTCGGTTAAGGAAGAAGGAGGACATGTCAGAGGAGCTGTTTTTGAAGGTAGCGTCATCAGAACAGATGCGACGGAGGCGAAGGAACTCAGAGAATGGGATGGAGTCTTTACAAGAAGCGGGGTGTGAGGAGCTGTAGTCGAGGTAGCTGTGGGAGTCGGTAGGCTTGTAATGGATATTGGTGGGCAGTCTATCATCAGAAATTGAGACAGAGAGGTCAAGGAAGGGAAGAGAAGTGTCAGAGATGGACCATGTGAAGATGATGGAGGGGTGGAGATTGGAAGCAAAATTAATAAATTTTTCCAGGTCCCGACGAGAGCATGAAGCAGCACCGAAGTAATCATCGATGTACCGGAGAAAGAGTTGTGGGAGGGGGCCGGAGTAGGACTGGAACAAGGAATGTTCCACATACCCCATAAAGAGACAGGCATAGCTGGGGCCCATGCGGGTACCCATAGCCACACCTTTTATTTGGAGGAAGTGAGAGGAGTTAAAGGAGAAATTGTTCAGTGTGAGAACAAGTTCAGCCAGACGGAGGAGAGTAGTGATGGATGGGGATTGTTGGGGCCTCTGTTCAAGGAAGAAGCTAAGGGCCCTCAGACCATCCTGGTGGGGGATGGAGGTGTAGAGGGATTGGACATCCATGGTGAAGAGGAAGCGGTTGGGGCCAGGGAACTGGAAATTGTTGATGTGACGTAAGGTGTCAGAGGAATCACGGATGTAGGTGGGAAGGGACTGAACAAGGGGAGAGAGAAGGGAGTCAAGATAACGAGAAATGAGTTCCGTGGGGCAGGAACAGGCTGACAGGATCGGTCTACCAGGACAGTTCTGTTTGTGGATTTTGGGTAGGAGGTAGAAGCGGGCCGTCCGAGGTTGGGCGACTATCAAGTTGGAAGCTGTGGGAGGAAGATCTCCAGAGGAGATGAGGTCAGTGACAGTCCTGGAAACAATGGCTTGATGTTCTGTGGTGGGGTCATGGTCCAGGGAGAGGTAGGAGGAAATGTCTGCGAGTTGACGCTCAGCCTCCGCGAGGTAGAGGTCAATGCGCCAGACAACAACAGTACCACCCTTGTCAGCGGGTTTGATGACAATGTTGGGGTTGGACCTGAGAGAACGGAGTGCAGTGAGTTCAGAGAGAGACAGATTAGAATGGGTGAGAGGAGCAGAGAAATTGAGACGGCTAATTGAGACAGTTTCTTCACATGTTATTGATGAAATTGAGAGCAGGAGAGAAATTAGTTTAGACTTGTTTTTGGATAACACTTGTTCAAAATTGAGCCTAATGCCTCATCTGAATAATTCCACTGAGCTGTAGTCATCTGTTGGGTCTCATGAGGCAACTCACTGGTTTCCTCTGGACAAATTTGGGTGGGCTGTGATGCTGAAGGCGACCTTCAAACGGGTCCTGGGGGGACAGAGAGGCAATCAGGAGAGAGATGAGTACAGACAGGCAAGTTAAAAAGAAAAATCCTAACTTCATGTTGGTAGCTCCTTGCATTCCATTTATGGCCTGCCAGCCCACAGAATCTTCAATGTCTGACCAATTTCAGAGTGGGGCCCTTAAGCCCTTAAACAGACATTAGGCTCTTGATATATGTCAGTATGGGGCCTAACACCTGATTAAGGTGGCCACTAGGGATGTCTAACTGTCACTTAGAATATTTCTAAAACCTGAACACAGTAGTTAAGTGTGTGCAGAACTCAAAGAATTTTCTGCAAGTGATCATGTTCAATCTAGTGAAAGAATTTGAAATTCAAAATTCCATGACTCAAGTCTTGCCAATCCTATTGGCTTAATTGATGCAGATGGGTAAGCAATTGATTGCCCTATTTATAAGGTCCCTGCTACCCCATTATTTTCTCTGCCGTGGATTTACTTTGCCAGGAAATTTTGGAATAAGTTCACAGCAGAAGATCACAAAATGGAGTAACTCAAAGAATGTACTATTCCTGGAGATGATGGGCCAATGTTTATGCACTGCACTACTTTTCTGCGCATTGTTATGACCTACTAGAGGAGTGCCATTGACCCCCTTGTCTGAAAGTATAAATTTATAGATGTAATGAGCTATATTCCTAACAGAGCTCTACTGAGTATTGTGACATGACTACCATGTTGCATACATAACAAAGGAAAAATAACCCAGTCTGTTCAGTTTGCAATGCAATGTAACCAATCCTATATTGAATTTGTCATCAATATACCTGGTTTTATTTAAACTATCAAACAACTTTGTAGTTTCAATGGCTACTTTCAAACAGACCTATTTGTTCACCATCATATTTAGACAAAGAAGCTAGAATGACTATTTTAAGTATTTGCCTTTGCTTCTTAAATGTATTTGCTAATTCCCATTGTCATTTTACTCAATAGTAAAATAATTCACAACATGTTTACTAACAATAACCTTTCAGTAACATGGTGATGCATATATTGTGGTTGCGTGATCAAATTAAAATGGTAAAAATAACACTTAAATCAAGATCGTATCTAGAAAACAGAATTCATGCTGCTGGCCCCCAGTAAATCTCCCATTTCATTTCTACTGTCTTAACAATGACATTTTTGCAAGTCATCCATCCTTCATATTATGTGAATGCCATTTTCATCAAAACTACTTGGTTTCATTCAATTAAAACCTTAATCTTCTTGGAATGAATTCCAGTCTGCCTTATTGAGACCCAAATTTTAACCAAAAAAAGTCCCTCCATGCCTCAGCTGTACAAGGTAACTTACTGCACCAAAATCATTTACAAGAACTCAGGCATCATCTTTAATGAAGTTATTTAATACCCTTCAATGCATAATAGGTAGGGCAACTTCTTAATCCTACAAGTTCTATTAAGCTTCCAGGGGAGATTATAGTGAAATTCTATCTAACCACATGAAACTTTGAGGTGCTTCACCTTAAGATTTGAGCCACATGGAAGAAAGCGTTTGAGCTAAAATTCTGGTAAGTAGAAAGCTGAAAATGACTGTTGTCTTTACTTAAAGATGCAGATATCAAGCAAAGGCCTGCAGGCTCCTGAGCTATGGTTATAAAGGCACCTCAACATTATTGCACAAGAGTGACTCAAAATGCAGAAGACCAGAATCATTGGTATTGATTTTCTGCAAATGATGGTAAAAAAACTTGTTTTCTGTAGATGGTCAAAGTACAAAATAGCTACTTTTCTATAAGGTAAATAGATGTATCAAACAAGAGAATTCAATGAATTGAGGGATTAAAATGAAACCCAAACTTAAGTAATTAATCTGATCACAAAACAACAAAACATTTATGCATGGAGAAGATTATATGGACCATCTTAGTTCATTCAGCCAAAAAAACTCAAAAGTCCATATTGCAGTATCTAATTTGATCCTAAACAACTCTATAGTTTTCACTGCTGCTACTCCATCCACAGATCCACTACATATATCAGCCCTAAACGTACCTTTAATTGGTTTGAACCTGCAGTCCCGTGTTCTAATTTCATAATTTACTTTAAAGCATTTTTTCACAGTTTAACTAACATGGCTCTATAAAATCATTGCTTATATGGCCAAGATTTTCCCATCGGCGACTGGGGGGCTCGCTGCTCACTGATGTGTAAACAGACACGCGATAACATCGGGCGGAACTCCCGACGTCACCGCGCCCCATTTAAATTTTCAGGTAGGCTGGGGTTCAGCAAAATTAGCTGTGCACCCGCTGACCTGTCAATGGCCAATTGAGGCCATTGACAGAGTCATTTAAGTAATTAATGGACCTGCCCATCCAACCTTAAGGTTGGTGGGCAGGCAGGGAGCCCTGGTGGGCATTAGAAAAAGCATGAAACCTCATCCATGGGTGGGATGAGGTTTCAGGTAGGTTTTTAAAAATTTAATTAAAGTTTTTTAAAAAGTTGTGGACATGTGTCAACTCATGTGATAGTGTCACATGAGGGGACATGTCAGGGAAATTTTTTTTCTATTTCTAATAATTTTTTACAGTAGAGCCGATCTCCCTGAGGCAGCACTGAGCCTCAGGAAGATGAATGCGCTCCTTCATGCGCAAAAGAGCGCACTCTCGGGTTTAGGGATTCCCCCCTGCCCACACAGGGAATGCATGGCACTTCCATGCGGACATCACACTGGACGGGCCTTAATCGGCCGGCCCACGTAAAATGTCGGCGCACCCCCAATCGGGGGCACTGATCGGAGGCGCGCCTCTGCGCGCCCGCTCTTCGACTTCCCCCTGACGGGGGGATAATCTTGGCCTATATGTCTCTTTTCAAAATTGAAAAGCCTAAGCTTCTGCTGGCTGGCTTCAGCTCAGATCTTTGACTAAAGATCAGTCTTAAGTCTCCTTTCTTTCTCTGATGCTAAAATTCTTCCTGGGTTAAATACCCAGAGCTGGACGCAGTGCTCAAAAGTAGTCTGACTAAGTATAGTTTAATCATGACATCTTCTAAATGTATTCTACTTATTTTTCAAGCACGATTCGACATTCTTTGTTGATTGATGCTCTGTGTTTGTTGTGCCTATTTAGCATTGAGTCCCTGAAGACTCTTTGGTCCCTTTCAGTTTCATTAGTGATTTCAACATTGTTCACGGAGCAAATGTGTCAATGTGGAATAGTGAGATGTTTTTAGAACAATAGCACAACAGAGAAGTTATGGAAGTTTGTATAAGGCAAAAGATTAGGAGCAGGGTTTTCACGCAATATGGGGGCAAGAACCGAGGCAGACGGGCATATAATTTTGCCAGTTTGCCAGCACCATCCTACCCCATTCCACCATTTTGCTGGAGGCTGATTTGGGGCAGCAATGGGGCAGTGGGTAACTTGTTAAGATAGCTTTAAGGCGCATTAAGGCCAATTATCAAAGGCTGACGAGGATTTTTCAGTCGGCTTCAGCTCCCGCCACAGTGTCGGGAGCATGGCAACTGCCTGAAGGCGGCCTCCTAGCGTCAGACCAGGAGACCAGCACTCCAGGATGCCTCTGACCCTTCCCCACCACCTACCCAGCTTTAGCTGCAGCCCCAGGCTGCTGTGTAGAGGGATTTACTCCAAAATGGTAAACCAGCAGCTGTGGCCAATTTTTATTTCAAATTTGTCAGAATTGTTAAAAGGGTGCCTCAAGATGAAGGCACCCTCTCTCTGCCTTAACTACAATGACAGGCTGTAGCTCCTTCCCTGCTTAAGGGCCTCACTAACTTGCCATTTCAAGCAAAATCACTCTCAGGTGACTGCTCCCTACACAGTGTGGGGTCAGGACCCCATTTGACCCCAATGGCAGGGTGCTAATGCAAAACACCAAATCCTGCCCTTGGCCTCAGGCAGGTTAGCTTTGGCCACCCATTATATAAACAGCATTAAAGCTAAGGCGAACATACAATATAGAATCACCAGGATGATCTCAGTGATAAGAAATTATGGTTATGAGGGGGCACTTGAGAAGCCAAGACTATTTTCAGCAGAGTAGAGAAAGGTAAAATGCAATGTTATGCAGATTTCTAAAACAATGGAAGGTGTTAATAAGAAAGACCATTTCCTCTGGTTAGGGAGAAGGTGATGAAGAGCCATCAACTTAAAACTGTCACTGAGAGGGAACAAGAGTAAAATAAATTTCTTTATGCAGAGAACTGATGGAGCATTGATTGCCTTGTCACAGGGAATCATTGAGGCTGTGACAATTGCCTCTACTTTAGACACTAGGGGGGGATTTTACTCTGCCAGGGTGGGTCAATATTGATGCGTGCAGTGGATTAAAGAAACAAAAATACCAGCATGTCAGGAAGCTGGCAAGAGCCCAACAAATTCAGCATTTAAATTCTGTATGTTTGCTAGCACACAGGGCACCTGCCCACCCCTACCCTATAGGAAATCATGGCAACTGACCACATTTTTAACCTTAGGTTCTATGTTCCGATCTCCGTAGAGACCAATTACTTTTAAAAAGAGATTCAAACTTCCAGTTAATAGCTGAAAGAAGCAAGATTTCATGTTTTCAATTTTTTACTTTAACAAATGACTTAAGCACTACTGACTAAACACTATTTTCTTTTTGTAGGCAACTTATACATTAAACCACAGAGAGGAACACCCCCTTTTATACTCATCACTCATCATATTCTCTATGGAATTACAGTCCTTATAGCAAACAGTCCACAGTTACACCCAGTTTCCAATGGGTTCCCATATCCCTGTTTCATTGAGTAGTAATTTGAGTGGTCATTTCCAGGCACTTTCCTCAGTTTTTGGAGAGTTTCTTAAATCCACCACCAGCAGTAAAGCCTGTTCTGATGATTGTTCTTCCCCCAGCCTTGCTCACCTTAGAAGGCTGCAAGATGCATCTCTTTGGCTACAGACCTTCTCCCTCCCAAATCCGGCTGTGGTAGCTCACAAAGACAAGCAGCTTTTCTCTCAGCAGACCATGCGGAAACTGCTGTCTGTCTGAGATATTCATTGACTTGTAGGGAAGCCTGTAACCTGATCTCAAAAATGGCATCCTCTGCCCTCTTTCCCATGGCAACGTGAACCACATTAACATTGCACACAGGTAGAAATGCTAATTAACTATAATTGATTGCAACTCTCTTTCACCTTGGATGTCATGGACAGTTTACAGTACATATGTTTATAACCCAATACCTAATACACCTGTGTGGGAGACTCTGGCCTGAAATTTCCCTCCCAAACTGGTAGCACAGAGCTAGGGCAATTCCTGGCTCCACAAGGAAAAAGTGCCCCAAAAGATTAGACTTTCTGTCCTGGTTTGAGAGGATGGGGGTTGTTGGGTGGGTGAAATTGGGACTCATGGCTGGCAATCCTGGAGTGAGTGCAGAGGCTGTGGGGTGCAGAGGCAGGCTGGGCAGAAGGCATGTCTCAGTGCATTGGCACTGTGTCAAGGTTTTTTTATAAAATGGATAACATAAGACAGCCTTCCAACCCTCATTATGCCCCCACTCACTTCCCAAGCCCCATCCATACCAACCCATGCCACCTCATACCCCCACCCAATGCCATGGTGCCTTGTACCCTCCATGCCAACCTATGCTACTCTACTCACCCCTCATACCCTCCATGCCAACCTGTGCTCCTCTACCCACTCCCATGGCATTTTAGAGCCTCTATGCCAACTTAGTGCCAACCCATGCCCCTTTGACCTTACACCTACCATGCCAACTCACCCAATATCCACCATGGGCAGACCTCAGGACCCAAGGTGAGATGAGATCAAATAAAGTTCTTATGTGTCTATTGAAGAATTCTCATAGAGAGAAAAAACTCTCATAGATAAAAAACCATTCACTATATTTAACTTCTTTAATCCCTTATAAAAACAAACATTGGAGCTCATAGTCGCACGTCAAAGAGTCTATAACCACTTGGAACTGTCAATCAACTGTGAACTAAGAGGTATCCCACTGTGATAATGGAAGGTTGTGAAATCAGTCATGCAGCACTAATCCAGTAATGACACCGCTCAGGCTTATGTCAACAGATTAAGTGAAATAGCAAACATTGTTTTTTTTAAACACAGCAGTCAGGGCTTTTTTCAAATATTTAAAGGGCAGGAGTGTTAAATGCCTTGAGAGCTTGACAGTTCCTTTTGACAGTTACAATGAGTTAATTTTACACACATTCATGTTTACTTTTAACAATCCCAGTGGGCACATTATCTCTCCCAAAGGGCACCAGACCTCCCTCAAAGGTGCCCCAGGACCATACTCAAAAGGGTACATTATCTCTCCAAAAGGGTACTCCACCTACCAAGCAAGAGTCCGCAAAGTTTAGACCTGCTCCTGCCAGGTCTAATCTATACATGTCATGTTTCCACTCCAACCTGATGAAAATCCAACACTGCTGGAGGCAGCTGCTGTTATAAATGGGCAGCTGCCTCTGTGAACCACAGATGTACAATTTGGAACCTGTCCCCATTCCACCGCGCCCGCCCCCCCCATCCCTTCGCCACCACCACCACCACCCCCCCCCGCCCCCTCCCAAAAAAAAACACTGCAAAAATGGTAGGTGTCTTGTTTGAGGGCAGGACTTCTGGATCCTGTCCTCCATAGCCATTTTTGTAACAATGGAGAGGCTCTCAGTCTTTATGAAAATTCAGCCTCAGAGTCTGATTACTGTAAACTTAGAGACTGCTGCCCATTGTCTCCAAATGAAAATACCTTGCACTTTCTTCTCAGTAAAACAGTCCAAGCCTTCCTTTGATCTCTATCAATCAAACTACCCAGTCTTACTGTCGGGCAGACTTCAAAACAGGCCAGGCAACCCCCATCATTTACCATAAATTTAAAGCTACAGTCCCAAATATAATGATGGCTATGACTTCAGAGCCCACCAACCATAACAATAATCCACACCACCCACCCCATCCACACCCAGCCTCACCACCCCCAGTGATCTGTGTTCTCTTCTGCAGGGAGAGAAAGCAGAGTTATGAGTGTGAGAAACAGAATGTGTCGAGAGGGTGGAATCACATCATATTTGTGGAGGGTGGGAGAGTAACTTGAACGATCAGTGTGTGTGAGATGGCAACAAGATGAGGGTCAGTGTCAGTAGCAGCTGCTTAGATGGGAGTGTGAAGAAGATTGTGTTGAGAAGAAGAATGTGTTGAGATGCACAGTGTGTTTGCCTGAAGAATGCTGTGCAGGAGAAAGGTGGCAAACTCAGAGTGGAGGGTTTGGCATGTGAATGGCATGCCACTCACCTTTCCTATACTGATGCAGATAATTGAACCTCTTCCAGCACTGTACCCATGAGCAGGGACCAGACTCATCCTACTCGCCGCCCACCAAATTCCAGTCTTGCCTGCTTGCTTTTCAGCATCTGGCTTCTCCATCCCGTTCACTAGAAACAAAATTGCTCTGCAGGTCTTTATAGCCTGGAACATGGTGCCCAGGAACATGATGTCAAGGGGAGTCTCAAAGAATTGGAAGGTTAGGCAGCCTTCCCTCTTTGCTGTCTCTTACTTGCCTGTTGTAGAATGATTCTATTCTGTCCTTTGCCAAGGCCCCTTTAAATGCTGAAACTTTGACAGTCAGGTGCAGATCATGATCATGCTTATGCTTCAATTGTTTGGGAAACCCAAAAGTAAGATGTTAATTCCATGGCTCAGTTGAAGAGCCATGGAAAAACCCACTCCACAAACTTATGGGTTCCCAACTCACTGCCAACTACCCCTATTGCAAGCAGGCCTGAATATAAAAATTCAGTCATGAATTACTGCAGGCAAATATAGCAGATTTTATTGTATAAGCTGTAATTCAGCATTAAAATATATGTTTTATTATAATTGCTTATTACAATTTAGGATCATTATCTTTTTAATATTTAAAAAGGTGAGCAGGTAACACAAACCACTGAAGACTGAAGTACAATAAGCGCCAATCTTCCTTCTTAGTATCACCACTGGGCAATAGGTAAACCCATCCCTACTGATAAGAGGTCTGTTGAAATGCATTAAAGAATTCCATCATCACACGTAGAGTCACACAATTGCTTTGCGCATGCCATAACAGCAAAGAGAAGGCAGTGAAAGGCAAAGCAAATATATGTGCCAAATATTCACAGTCTGCATGGATAGTCAGAGTTTCAGACCTAGTGCTCACCTGCATTTACAGGTAAATATTAACTGAGATTTAAACTTCCTGTGCTCTTCCACAAGTGATATTGGACATCAAAGTTTCTGCACTCGGGCACAGGTTTCACACACAGCCTAGGATTGCATTGGAGCTCCAGCCGGCTTGATCAAACAATAGAGATTTCTTTGCATCATCTGTTGCTACCCAGTATCCAGGCATCTCTTTGTTCTTAATAAAGAAAATGAATTGCATATTTCCACCAAAGTGTTGGCATAAAGTGTTCTGGTATAAAGGTACTGTTTATGCATTTAAAATGTTGATAAGAGTACTTGCAATGCCACCTGTTTTAGGGTTACATACGCAATAGCATTAAAACTTGGAGCAGCTGGGTCAAAAAATTCTGTCAAAACAATTCCTGGTTCTTCCCAAGATTTAAATCTGAATTGGCCAACATTGCTTATTCTTAAATCAGGATAATAAATGGTCACCATGATTTTTAACATAAATTGAATCTTAATTTTGCATTTATGGATACCAGAGTCTCATTTATGGATCAATATTTCTGTTTGAAAAACTAGTCCCATTTCATACGACCACACTTTAACCAACCTTTTTTTAATTATGAAGAACATAAGCAATAAGAGAAGACCAAGTGGCCCGTTGAGCCTATTCTGCCATTCAACATGATTGTAGCTGATCTTGGATCTTGACTCCACTCTCCGTCCTGCTCCCCACATCTCTTGATATCCTGTTTTGAGAATTTCAGTGGAAGTGCTTTGCACACATTTGCCAAGCTGGCAGCAGGCCATGTACCTCACGGCCAGTATAGACTCAAGATATTTAGTCTTTTATGTTTTGATTAGATAGCAACCTAAAACACACAATACATTATGGAAATGTAAGATTTCTACACATGAAGTGTTGATCATGACAAACTTGTTTCTTTAGCTTGCTTTATTGCTACAGAATGTTCTGCTCACTGTGTACCAGCTGCTCATGGTAAAAAAAAATCAATGTTTTTTTATAACTACTTAAAGTAGAATATTCCAAGTAGATTTTATCTTAGAAAATGATCAAGTTTTGTTACCGTATTGAGGAAAGTCAGAATAGCAATCTGTATAATTAATTTATTTTTATATTTAAAGCATTGTAACCCTCATAGGATAAAGTTTTATTTGTAAGTTTTGTGCTAGAAAATGCATTAAATAAGATATATAGTAAAAATTCAATACTGCTGCAATCCATACTTATAGCTTTTTGCCTGCAACACAAGTGACGGAAAGTTAGCTATACCTGCAATTTAGGATATGAGAAGCCTGTGCCCTGCATATTTTTGATCAAGATGCTTTAACAAGCTAGATTCCAGGTTTTTTTTTATGTTGCCAGTAATTTTAGTTCTTTGTTCAGCTTTTTTAAGGTCTTGATTAGTTTTGACTAATTCCCTAGGTTGAGGTGTCTGCATTTCCTTCATACATAATGACTTCCAGTAATAGTATTTAGGAATTAAAGATCTGTAATCCAACTGCCAAATTGATACAGATCAACTCAACAGAAAAACACCACATCAGCATTTGAATGTTCTGAGGGGCATTGATTTTGATTTGATGTTGTTGACAAAGAGACATCCACAGATCCCTAGACCACCCTCTCCAATACTCCCAAATCCAACAATTCTTGCCCAGTGACCCTAGATCTTGGGACTTGCTTCAACATTCCTTCCCAATGTTGTCCCTAATCTCTGGGGAGCCCCCTTAATGTTCTACTAGATGGTAAAACCCCTATGGTCACTAGTAGACCCAAAGACACCCCAATAATGATAAATCAGTATCCTATGATAATGCTAATTGGCAGATCAGTCCTATAAAACCTCCAATCCTACAGGCAATACCATGTAACATTAGCTAGTAAATCTATATAACTATAATAATCTGTGCTGTGTTACATGTCACAGAAATAGTTTCATGCTCATTCACATTAATTCTAGCCCTTCACACACTTTCAAAACAGTCCAAGGAAAGGAAATCAACTTGGGGGTTTTAATCCAATATAAAGTAGCTGGAATAACTTGTTACTGTATCAAAGAGTTTATTTTTGTCCTAATTCATTAGGATTGCAAGTTCAAAGAAAAGACATTGTGCAAAAGCAGCCTAGCAACATTACAGATATTCGTAATCCTCGGTCTTATCTATAGCTGCCTAAACTACTTAATCAAAGGCAAAGAGGAAAATTTAATGTAGACATGAAAATGAGCAAGTTATTCAACAACCAGCAATAGGCAAACCAATATACAGAAAGACAAACTGTTCTAATTATTTTCTGAAAATCAACAAACATTTCCCCATTAATTTATAGTCTGAAAGAGTATATTGTACTGTACGTCCTTTAAAAGAATGCATTATTCTCTAAACAGAGGGCAACTCCTTGGCTACCAGAAACAGAAACAAGCATTGGAGAAATGGGTGGATTGGGAGAAATCAAAAATTATGATGAGGGCTTTTGGTAAGAATAGTGTTGACCACTTTGATACAAAGGTGTCAAAACATAGATTTGGATCCACAATAAGAATCCTTTTGATGAAGCAAATACCATAATGACTAGGCAGCAAAGAGCACCCTGGTAATGACTAGGCAGCAAAGAGCACCTGGTAGAGGGTTTAACTGTTCATCAATCTTCAATTCTATCTGTACAATAACAATACTTCTAGTGAACCATGGCCTCAAAATGCTTTAAATGGTCAAAGTCAAAGGCCATCATTCCCAAAACCCCATCAAAAAAGATGCCCGCTCATATATTTTGCTCATTATGAATAATGGGATAATCATTCAGAGAGTTTAGAAGTTCTGTAATTTAAGGACTGTGCTGGTAAGTATCTCTGGCTTGGCAATGGAGAGCCCTTTTATTTGATAGACAATTGAAACATGTCTCCACTATCTAAAAACTGCCACCCGGTCTTTTGCTCCATGTTTTTTGAACTGTGTTGCGATGCTTATATTTCCATATTCTGTATTCCTCAGCAAATTCAATGTGGTATATACAAAGAATTTTCTTTAACAAGCTTAGTGAAAGAATCTTTCTTGTGTTCCTCAGGTGCCTGATATATGCCTAGAATTAGAAGTTACAGAAAAGAATGAGGCTATTTGCACCAACACAGCGGTGCAAGTGTGAGCAAAAGGAGCAACCTATAATGATCCCAATGCAATCTAACAGGAGTAAACCACGTGGGCTGGCAATTAAAATCAATCTCCAAATTCCCTCCAATGTCCTGCACTGATCCTGCTGACATTTACATTTGCCTGCATTTCTGAGGAGACAGAAAGAACACCAACCTCAGGGTTCCTTCTTTAAATTTACAGATAAGGACACATTCAAACCCAGGCTGTAATTTTAACTGAGCTGAGCATGAAAGTTACTGTGGCTTTGCTGCCAGGTGAAGAGAGCAAGAAGAGGATATGAGGTCAAAAGAGGTCTAATCCGGCTAAGTTTTTAAAACTTCTTTTTTCAATCTTTCCTTGTGGAGCCAGGAGAAGGTGACCTACTCCTGTGAGACCTACAAGAAAAGTTTAGGCTTTCCCTACCCTCAACTCCTCTTTTGAAACATCCACCCTGCGACTTATCTGGTTTGTACAACTGTTTCTTTGGTGCTGGATAGAGGCCTTCTGCCACCTGAAGTTTAGCTTCCACTGGCCGGCTGGTAATCAGCTGACCGTCCAGGCTTCATGCTGCCGAAGTTATGGGGGGAGCAGATTTGGTGCTTGTCTCGCCACTCTACCCCTACGTTCCTACTTCTGGTTAAAAACTGGGACTGGTCTTTGTCTCAACAGCCATTTCTTATTAAGCACTTCATGTCCTAATAACCCCCTGTTTGGGAAAAAAAAACTTCCAACTTTCCCTTTTGGACTGTCAGTGATAACCCTGAAGTAACCCTTACTGTTACTTATACACAAACCAATGTTGATCCTCTCAAACCTTTCAAAATTTTGAAAACCCTATTAGATTTTCCTTTTATCCCATTGAAAACCAAGGCCAGAAATTTTCTTAGAGCCACTCCTACTCCCCTGCCATAACTTCACCTGAGCTGTGGTTGAAACTCCATTTCTATGTGCTTTTACTTTCTAGATGAAAGATTGTGTTGTAGACAATTTTTCTCTCTAATGGTTCAATGTCATTCTAGAGGATGGAGAAGTGCTAACACCTTATGACTATAGTCTTAGACTTACTGGAAACAAAATAAAGATGGTCAATTAGTTGTATCCAATAGTCCTGGTCAATATATATCCCTCATCCAACAACATGTAAGCAGAGCAACTGTTCACCTCATTGCTATGTGTGGGACCTTGTTATGTGAAAATTGTTTGTGTATATCCCTATAAATAGCAGTGACTACACTTCAAAAGTAATTAATTGCAGTAAAGTGCTTTGGTACATCTTGAGGGTGAGATGAGTTGCTATATAAATGAAAGTTCTTTCTTTCACTGCATGAAAATGGAAATTTGTCATGACCTGTACATAGATTTGGGGGAGTTTAAAAAGGTCGGCAGAAGGAAGGAAGCAAGGCAATTCACACAGGCATATTAATAGTAAAATAATTGTCCAAAGGGCAGTGGGGTCAATTTGGGACCAAAACGGAGAACCAGTGCTGGAAGTACTAAATGAGTACTTTGTATCAGTGTGTACCAAAGAAGAAGACATTGGCAAAGTTATGGTAAATGAGGAGGTTGTCAGAATACAGAGTAGGATAAAAAAAGATAAAGATGAGGCACTAGGAAGCCTGACAGTACTTAAAGTAGTAAATCGCATGGATGGATGCATCCAAAGTGGCTGAGAGAAGTAAAGGTAGAAACTGCAGAGGTATTGGCCACAGTTTTCCAATCCTCCTTAGATACAGAGATGGTGTCAAAGAACTGGAGGATTAAAAATGTTTAACCCTTGTTCAAAAGAGGGGAGAAGAATGAACTGGCAATTATGAGTCAGTTGGTTTAGCAACAGTGGTGGAGAGGCTTTTAGAAACAGTAACTGGGGAGAAAATCAACAATCACTTGGACAAACATGGATTAATAAAAGAGAACCAGCAAGGATTTGTTAAGGCAAATTTGTACTTAACTGAGTTGATTAAGTTTTTGAGATGAGATAACAGTAATGCGATTGATGTTGTGTAGATTAACTTACAAAAGGCATTTAAAGAATCACATACTATGCTTTTTAGTCAAATTAAAGCCCATGGGATAAAAGTAGCAGGAACAGCATGAACATGAAATTTGTTAAGGGATAGAAAGCAGAGAGTTGCAGTGAAGTGTTATTTTTCGGACAGGAGGGAAACATACAGTGGAGTTGCCCCAAAGTTTAGTACTGGGATGCTGCTGTTTTTGATATACATGAATAACTTAGGCTTGGAGGTGACAGGGAACAATTGTGAAATTTCAAAATTTGCAAATGGCACAAACTTGGATGTGCAGTAAACACAGTAATAGATTTCAAGAGGTCACAAACAAACTCATGGAATGAGCAGATACATGGAAGATGAAACTCAGTGTAGAAAAGTGTGAGGTAATACTGTTTGGTAGAAGAATAAGCCAGAATAATTACTAAATGGTACAATCTTAAAGAGGGTTCAAGAAAAGAGATACTCGGATGTGCATGTGCACAAATTTTTAAAGGTGCCAGGAGAGGTTAACAAAGCAGTTAATAAAGCACATGGGCTTTATGAATAGGGGCAAGAGTACAAAGATCAGGAAGTTCTGCTAATCCTATGTAAAATATTAGTTTCCCCCCCCCGCCCCCACCAGCTATTGTGTCCAATTCTGTGCACCAAATTTTATGAAGGATGTGAAGGCTCTGGGGAAGGCATTTACTAGGGTGGTTCCAGGGATGAGAAATCACAGATACTTGGACAGACTGTAGAAGCTAGGGTTATTCCCAGAGCAGAATAGTCTAAGAGGAGATTTGACAAAGATGTATAATGTCATGAAGAGTTTATATAAGGCAAATAAAGAGAAACTTGTTCCCTATGACTATTGATAACCAGAGGGCACAGAATTAAGGTTAATGGCAAAAGAACCAGAGGAAAAACCTTTTTATGCAATGAATGTTTAGGATCTGGAATTTGAAACGCGGAGTCAATAATAAACTTCAAAAAGGAATTGGATAAATACTTGAAGGGGAAAAAACTGCTGAGATGTGGGCAACGTTGCTGCTAAGCTGGGTACATGCATGGCTATGCAGTGGCCTGGGAGATACCACACAAATATGTTTCGTATTAAATACTGCACAAAAAAATTTAAAGCCACTGCGCATTGAAAAATCTTGCCTGACACAACAAAATTTTACAGGAAACATTGGATATGGGGTAAAAGCAGGAGAGTGTGACTAGCTCAATTTCTCTTTAAAAGAGCCTGCACAGACTTGATGAGCCAAATGACCTACTTACATAGAAACATAGAATGGTAACAGCACCGAAGGAGACCATTTAGCCTATTTTGTCCATGCCATCTCTCTGTAAGAGCCACTCAGTTTGTCACACTCCCCTGCTTTTCCCCATAGCCCTGCAATTTTTTCCTCTTCAGACCTTCTGGGCTGTATGATTTTATGATTCTACGATTTTGTAAGTGAGGGAAAGATATGTAGCCTGCACAGCCTTAAGGAGAGAAAGAGACATAGGGGAGAATTTTTCTCTCATTGGGCGGGCGCACGGCCAACCCGAATGAAAGTAAAATAGTGTATGATGGTGTCGGGTGAGCATCCCGACGTCATCGTGCACTCTCGCGATCTTTCGCTTGGCGGGCACGCACAAGAGGTGGCAGCGCGCCCGCCAACAATTAAGAGGCCTATTAAGACCCTTAATCAATTAATTAAATGGGATTTTTCGCTGCCCGACCAACCATTCAATTGGCGGGTGGGCGTTTGGATTTTTTATGAAACCTCACCCATGGGCTGGATGAGGTTTCCAACAGGAATTAAAAATAAAATAAAAACATTTAAATCTCATTTATAACATGTCTCTGCTCATGTGACAGAGTCACATTATGTGACATGTTCACCTTATTTTTTAAATCTTCATTTGTACTGTTATAAACCTTCAGCTCCCCGTGGCAGCTCTGTGTCTTCAGGGCCGGGGAGGTGGGGGTGGGGGGGCAGGGGTTGGGAGTGGGGAGGGAGTACAGTGGGAGGGGGGGTAATAGGGAGAAGATGGCAACTGGGGAGGTAGGTGTAAGGAGACAGAAAGGTATAAAGCAACAAATGTGGAGTGGGGGGAGGAGTCCAGAGAGAGGAAGGAGTCCAGGGGGAGGAAAGGGTCCAGGGGGAGGAAGGATTCCAGGCAGAGGTAGGTCTGGAGAGGGGAAGGAGTCCAGAGAAGGGAAGGAGCAAGGGTGGCAGAAGTAAGGGTGGAAGAAAGAGTCAGGAAGGGGGAAGGACTAAGTGGGGGGAAGGAGTCCGGGAGGGGAGTGAGACCAGGGTGGGGAGGAGTTCCAAGGGCAGTGGCGGTGAGTCCAGGGGGTAGGGGAAGGAGTTCCAAGAGGGGAAGGAGTTCCAAGAGGGGAAGGAGTTCCAAGGGGGGAAGGAGTTCCAAGAGGGGAAGGAGTTCCAAGGGGGGAAGGAGTTCCAAGGGGGGAAGGAGTTCCAAGGGGGGAAGGAGTTCCAAGATGGGAAGGAGTTCCAAGGGGGGGGGAAGAAGTCCAGAAGGGGGGATGTCCAGGTGAATGTGCAAGGGAGGGCTCTGTTGAGTCCATGACTGCTTCCTGGGGAGCGAATTGAGGGTGGGCATGATAGGATGGAACGGTGGCAATGACTGAGGGTAGAGTGAGGCAGTAGGGTGGGAGGGTGAGGGTGTGACGGTATCGGTAGAAGCTACACCGAGAGTGGTTGGTGGGGAATCGGAGTCAGACACGGACCCTGAGGGTGGGAAGAAGGAGGTTGAGAGGTTAATGTGGATGGGGGTGAGACTTTAAGGAAGGAAGGGAACGTGCACGTTCACCTGGACATACTGAAAGATAAAGGTTGTGGCTGGTATGTCACAATAGAGAGGTCGAAGGTGATGCCAGTGATGGGAGAAAGGAAATGGGTGACTGGGGGAGGGGAAAGGACGGGGGAACATAAGAAAAATTGTAGCACTACCATGTTGGCTAAATTGAAAGTGAAGCGAGAGTCGTGGTGGGCGGAGATGCGGGTCAGCTCAAATGGTCAACTAAAAGTGAACCCTAGCAGGCAGCATTGAAAATGTTCAGGACATTGAGATGAATGTGATACGGGAAGGATCCACATACATGGGAGAATGATTGCACGAGGCTCCAAAAGGCGCGCGCGCATGCCCCCACACACACACACACACACACACACACACACTTCTCCCTCCAGAATCATTTGTGGGCTGGCTGTGCACAGCTGCTAGTGGTGGGGGGGGAGGAGATGCAGTGGGAGGACTTGCGAAGCCTGTCAATGAAGCTGAAAGACACCATTACACATTATTTAGTGAAAGTGAATACATTTTTAGATTGTAAAATGGCAAAATGTGTTCACCTATGCAACCAGCTGTGATCAGAATTTCTTAACTTTTCAATGCCTTAGACTTCTAGGTGCTGCCCTGACATCCGCAGCAGGGGCGGAGGCAGCCTGCGTAATGATTGGCCTGGTTGCCTCTGATGAAGTTGGCGTGGGTCCTTGGGAGGGCCAAGACCTTGGGAACCCCAGCTTGCTTTGGCTGTCCTCCTGTGGGCCAGCTGCTCCCTCTACAGTGACAGAGAACGAGGTTGAGGGGGTCATAAGCAAAGGGGACTCAGATGGAGCGGGCAGCCTTTGAGATTCCTGAGCGCATGACTCAGGGGTGACCAGCTGCCACTCCTCCTCCCTTTGGGTGCCTGAGGGCCCCTGCCTGACTCCTTGAGGGGAGGGAGCACCTGGAGGGATGTCGAGGTGCCCCACTTCCCTCTCGCGTTGCCACTGCAGGAACGCACCTATGGCTACCGCGATGGAGTGCTATTCTGTATGCAGCTCCGCGTTCTGCTGGACCAGGGTCTCCATGGCATCTGCCATCCTCCCCATGAAGATCTCCATATGCGCACATGTGGGCACCACTTCATCAGAGAGCAGGCGGACACACTCCTCTGACTCGCATGACACTCTGTTGAGGGCTTCCAACAGCTCTGCGTGATGTTCCCCACCTTCTGCTGACTCTGCAGGATGAGTTGGAAGGCCAAATCCAGAGGCTCGTCATCCGACTCAGACCACGTAGATGCCTCTTCCCCAGCAGTCCTCTGAGTGCCAGGGAGCTCAGCGGAACCTGCCGCCTCCTGCTGTGGACACATGTCCATGCAGTGACCACCAGATTGCGAACCCGAGCCTGCTCTAGATCTAGGCCCCACCGAGGTGTGAGTCTCTGTGCTGGTGGAGGGTGTGGGTAAGCGCTGTGACAGGTCTTCAGTGGAGGAGGAATCCTCTTGGCTGGAGGGGAGGACATGGATGGAGCTGAGGCACTGGCTGGCTGAAGGTGTCGGTTGCTTGACAGAGCTCCCTGTAAACCAAAGCAGAGATAATTAGTGCATTTCAGCGCAGTGAAAAGCAGGAGAGAGAGCACTCACATTTGCTTGTGAGAGGGATGGTGAGGTGCAGGATCCTCATGAGGGTGTTCGCTGACGACCTCACTGTCGCTGCAGGCATGATCCACATCCTCACCAGTCAGCATGATGGCATAATATGGGCCACTCAACCCCCAGTCTGGGACCCCTCCCTGCTGCTGTGAGCCAGCTTCTACTGCATGAAAATAGATGGAGACAGTGTCAGCTGGACACATGGCACTGCGTGGAATGTTTGTGTGGTGAGCGGAGCCATGGATGGGATGAAGACATGAGCTCCAGGGGATATGAGCCTGATGGAGATGTGAGGGTATGTATGAGAGTTAGTGGTGTTGTCCCTTGAGGCGTGAGGTCTCTGTGGATGTGTGATGGGTTTGTGTGTGTGTGAGTTGAGAGTGATGAGAAGAGTCACTTACCCTGACCCAACAGAGATCATTCATCCTTTTTTGGCACTGTGTGGCTGTCCTCTTTTTTAGGGCATTGGTGCTGATCACCGCTGCCACTGCCTCCCATGCTGGATTAATGATGCTGCTGCCCATCCTGCAGCCAGAGCGGAGGTAGAGGATATCACAGTGGATCTCCACTGAATCCAAAAGGCGCTCAAGGGACACGTTATTAAACCAGGGCACTACAGTCTTCTTGCCTTCAGGGCCATCTCTCCTTTGCAGCAGTCCTGGGCTGGAAGCACTGAGAGCTGTGCGCACAGCTGCACTTTAAATATGGCAGCTGGCATGATGAAGCGGTGAGGTGATGACGTGGTGGGTGAATGAGAGCTTGTCTGCAATCGAAATGGTGTGTTTCCTAGGAATGCATAATTAATGAGGTGGATTGGGACGATATGGCGTGAAAATCCGCCATTGCGGCTGGCGAGTAAAACGTCCTTTCTCCCGCCCACCACCACACTTAGTGCAAACCTGGGACGATTCCGCACTATGTCTTCCTATGTCTCCCGTCATCTGGCCACTGGCCAGATTCACATATAATTTTTGATACCGTCACAAAGTTATTCATCTGTGGAGATATTGCAACCAATTTCATTCCCAAACCCAGCCAACTTCTACACACGTGAACTTCAACCATTGTTTGTTGTATAGGAAAGGGAACACTGGGTGAATTTCCTCTCCCTCACCCTCCTACACTCTCCCCATGACATTCAATGGCATTACCATCACTGAATTTCACACTGTCAACATCCTGGGCATTACCATTGATCAGAAACTGAACTGGACCAGCCATATAAATACTATGGTGAATAACTCACCTCCTGACTCCCGAAAGTCTATCCACCATCTGCAAGGCACAGGTCAGGAGTGTGACGAATATTCTCTATTTGCCTGGATGAGTGCAACTCCACAACACTCAAGGAGCCCAAACTCATCCAGCACAAAGCAGCCTGCTTGATTGGCACCCAAGCCACAAGCTTAAACATTCACCCCATCCATCACCAACATACAGTGGCAGCAGTGTGAACCATTTATGAGATGCACTGCAGCAACTCGCCAAGGCTCCTTCGACAACACTTTCAAAACCTGCGACCTCTACCACCTAGAAGGACAAGGACAGTAGGTCCATTGGAACACCACCGCCTGCAAGTTCCCCTCCAAGCTACACACCATCCTGTCTTGGAACTATATCGCCATTCCTTCAGTGTTGGTGGGTCAAAATCCTAGGACTCCCTTCTTAACAGCACTCTGGATGTATCTACACTACATAGACTGCTGTGGTACAAGAAGACAGTTCAACATGACCTTCTCAAAGGAAGTTCGGGATGGGCAACAAATTCTGGCCTCACCACAACACCTACATTAGGTGAATGAATTAAAAAAACCTGGGGTGGAGTCCCAGCAGTGCCTCTATATCCGACATAGCTGATGTCAGGTAAACTAGCATGGACCATGCACCTCTTGGTCACGGTATTTTATTGGCATCTTTTAATTTTGATAAGGGACCTGAAAGAATCAAAATTTATGTTCATTCCTTTTCTTTTTTTCTCGGTGTCTTTTCATTGTCTAGCAAGTGGTGTAGTTGGAGATAAAGTTAGGCCCAAGAGTGGATCTCCTGGTATGCAAGGGGAATAGACAGAAATAAAGGTAGGTCTGACAGTGAACCTACAGGATCACGAGAGTCAGGGAGCAAGATAAAAAAAAACCCTAAGGAAAATGTTTTGTGGGGAGCTGGTGAGTATTTTTTTCTTCTTAAGTTTACTACTGAAAAGTTGATTAATAGTCTTGTCACTGTTAGAATGTATTTGCTCTCTTACTGCCTGTAATAAGTATGTTTTGTATGGAAAGAGGTGTGTCTTTTCTTACCCTTGGAGTGTGTGTTCCAATTATGAAATTCAGCAGCAAGCTTTTGTGAGTTTATATTAAAGAGGGCTATTTATTCTCACACACTTACCCTAAATTAATGCAACGTCATGAACTCAGTCTCACACAAACACACACACACACACAACGATTGGATACGTGTAAAGATAATGCACTTTTACAGATTACAGTTAATTCAGTCCACGATTTAAGGTTTCTGGACTCTGCTGTGCCAGGCCTGTGGTTTCTTGAATGGATTCAATTATTTAAAGTTGAAGTGAGTGTCTTGTAAAGTGAAGGGTTCACAGCAGGTTGTGAGGTTTCCTGTACTGTACTGAATATCTAGGAGGTTGGTTCTCAGGTGAGCTTTGAAACTGGAACAGGTTAAGTACTTTGGCTGCTTGATGACTTGCAACTAGTTTCAAAGCCTGGTTCTCAGACTGGCTGATAACAGATGGTTCTGATGGATTTGCTGGGTCCTGGGGTGCAGTGCCTGAAACCAGCTCTGATCACATGACTGCTGGTTTAACATTTCTTAGGCCCACCCAGTCTAGTTTGGATGAGGGAGGCCATCATGATACAATGGGTAGTTGGTAGTGACCACTGAGTTTCGATCTTCCCTTTTGTCCAGTTAGAAACATGGTGACAGGCAGTCTGGAAACTCCATAGTCTTTAGATGTTGACCCATCCTTAAATGATGAGATGTGTGAATTCCATAGATGGCTGTGAGGTACTCTCAACTATATCCATACTGAATTAGGTATTTGCCAGAGACTTCATACTGTCTGTAGTCCAAATGCCAAAAGTCACATGATTTGCGGCAACCATCTATACAGCTTGTTGTGTCCAATTTCTAAAAGTATTGACTTAAAGTTTATAATACGACATGCCTGTACTCGGCATGGGAGTCTATTAAATGGAAGGGCACTTCAGTCTCATGCCAAGCATATCTTGCATCATGTGGGGCTCCAGGACATTGCTCATGTCCTGGAAAATCAGGTGTGCAGGAAGTGATATCAGCTCGAGGAGCTCAAGCTATGGATTTTGGAGCTTGAGCAGCAGCTGGTGGCACTATGGTGCATCCACAAGTCTGAGAGCAACATGGTTAGCAAGTTTCTGGAGATGGTCACCCCACAGTTTAAGGGTGTACAGGCATCGAGGGACTTGATGACCACCAGGCAAGGAGGATCAGGTAGTCCAGGAGTGCATCTTGCTCTCTAACTGGTAGTTTATTCTGAATACTGATGAGAGTGATGGTTCCTGGGGGGAGAGCAGCCAGAACCAAGGCCACAGCATGACAGGTGGCTCAGCTATACCAGGGGCAGGAATCAAGAGGAATTCTATAGTTATGGGAACAGACAGGTTTTTCTGTGGCCGCAGGTGTGAATCCGGGGTGGGATGTTGCCTCCCTGGTGACAGGGTCAAGGACGTCACTGAATGGCTGGAGAAAGCCAGGGGTGGGGATGTGTAGTGAACAACCAGGGGCCATAGTTCATGTTGATACCTACAACATAGGTAAAAACAGAGATGAGTTCCTGCAAATTTCAGGGAGTTAAGAAAGAGACTAACAAGCAGGACCTCAAAGGTAATAATCTCCAGATTACTCCCGGTGCCACGTGTTAGTGAGCATAGAAATAGGAGCATATAAACTTGAATGCATGACTGGGAGAAATGGTGCAGGAAGGAGGACTTTAGCTGGGTGGCAGATGAAATTTAATGCAGAGAAGCGCAAAGTGGTATGTTTTGGTAGGAAGAATGAGGTGAAGCAATGCAAAATAAAGGGTTTAATTTCAAAGGGGATGCAGGAACAGAGAGGCCTGGGGGTATATGTGCACAAATCATTGAAGGTAGCAAGGCAATTTGAGAAAGGGTTAATAAAGCCAATAGGAACCTGGGTTTTATAAACAGGGGCATAGATTACAAAATCAAGGAAGTTATGATGAACTTTTCTAAAACATTGGTTTGGCCTCAACTGGAATTGCATTCAATTCTAGGGACTGCACTTTTGGGAGGATGTGAAGGCTTGCGAGAGGATGCAGAAAAGATTCATGAGAATGGTTCTGGGGATGAGGGACTTCAGTTACGTGGAAAGACTGGAGTAGCTGGGGTGTTCGTGCCATCACTAAAACCATTGGTTGTAACTCCATATCATCATCTGCCTCAGCTCATCTGCTGCACAACATCCATGCCTCCAGCCTTAACTGGTCAACACACTCCTAACTGGCCTCCAAAATTCTACCCTCCTTCAATGTGAGGTCATCCAAAATGCTGCTGCCCATATCTTAACTCACACCAAATGCCATTCACCCATCATCCCTGTGCTCAATGACCTACACTGGCTCCATGTTAAACAACACCCTGATTTTAATATTCTCATCCTTATTTTCAAATCCCTCCATGGCTTTGCTCCTCCCTATCTCCATAATCTCCTCAAGCCCTACAACACTTTGAGGTATCTGAGCTTCTCTAATTCCAGCCTCTTGAACATCCCCTGATTTTAATTGCTCCACTGTTGGCTGTCAGATGCCTAAGCCTCAAGCTCTGGGATTTCCTCCCTAAACCTCTCTGCCTGTCTACCTCACTTTCCTCCTTCATGACAATCCATAAACTCTACCTCTTTGACCAAGTTTTTGGTTATCTGCCCGAATATCTCCTGTGGCTCAATGTCATATTTGTTCTCTAATGCCTATGTAAAGTGCCTTGGGGCATGTTATTACATTAAAGGTGCTTTATAAATACAAGTTGTTATTCTTCTTATGGAAGGGAAGGTCAAGATGAGATTTGATAGAGATGTTCAAAATCATGAGGGATTTAGGGAGAAACTGTTCCCATTAGTGGAATGGTCAAGAGTTAAGGTGATTAGCAAAAGAACTAAAGGCGACGTGAGGAAAATCTTTGGTACACAGTGAGTGATTATGATCTGGAATGCAGTGCCTGAAACGATGGTGGAGGCAGATTCAATCATGGTTCTCAAAAAGGAACTGGATAAGCACTTGAGGGAAAAAGAAAATTGCAGGGCTACAGGGGAAAGGCAGGGAAGTAGGGCTACCTAAATTACTCTTGCAAAGAGCTGGCATGGGCTCCATGGGCCAAATAGCCTCCTTCTAATCCGTAACCATTCTATGATTATTTTCTCTCTATTCCTCAATGTTTTGCCAAGCATGACTGTTCAGTCAGTTACATTTAGTGAAAAAAAATGTGCCTCCACGTGCGGCACGTGTGTATTGATTTATGTGCTTGTGCAGGCATTAAATAATCATCAGAAATTCTTAGACAGGCCATCTTTTTCAGAGGATCTCTGGAGCTATTGCAAACGCCTGCACACACATGAGAACATAGTGACTTTCTGAAAAGCAATTCGCAGGTAGGAACTAACTGCAAAGCATTCTAGAGACTAAGAAGGATTAAAGAGCAATGAGGGAGCTTCAGAGGAGCAAGATATGAAAAAAACAGATTGAGTGAGAGTACACAAAACTAAAATCTGAAGCATTCTTTGCACACTTTTGACCCAGAGTCAGATAATAGGCTGAATTTCTGGCTCCTACTAGGGGTGAGAATGGAAGTGACAGGATCAAAAACACTGGTGCCTTTCAGTTAAAGATTTCACAAAGTTGGACAGAGGACATCTTCACATTGAAGCACTGTTACTAACTTTCTATTACAGCCCGCTGCTTCTCGCAAGCTGAAAGGCCTTCGATTGTCCCTCCAGCTTCGAGAGCCTGCACACTGCCCTTAATTGGACAGGGAACCTGCCTACCTGCCGATTAAGGGGGTGTCCCCATGAAAATCCCAGGTCAGTAACTGTTCCCCCGGAAACAGACCCGGAAGCAGTCTCAATTTCTGCTTCCCGCCCTTGGAGGGAAAATCCAGCCCATATGTATAAATGATGAGGTAGTTCCTTGGACAATTTTAAAATCTACTGAAAAGCTTCAAATGCTAAACAATGCATGATTTAATATATTTAAAAATGCTCAGTGAAAGATAGGAAAGTTTAAATTTAAATCAGGAAAAGGAGAAGAAAATAAAAGCAAACCATCAAGGGTTTCTGAGGTACACTTAGCCATTCAATAGAGGGGTGGGTGGCGGGGGGCACAGGGTGGTGGTAGGCAGAAACATCAACTGCAACTAAGCAACCAACTGCAGTAAATTATCAAACTATAACATCCAGGAATGATCCTTAGAAACAAAGATTAACATGCTGTGCAAGCTCCAGTTAGTCAATTCTTCCTAAGAGCTGATTCAGCTATCAGCCAGTTTCAGACTTATGTCCCACTGCATGAAGTCAGAGGTCAGCCTATGTTCATAATTACACTGGAAGAATTCTGCTGAGACATCTCCTCTTATAAACAGTCAGCGCCAAAAGGATACACATCAATTGAACACAAGGAGGCAGACATTCCTTTGTTTGAAAAAAGGAAAGGACATTTTTTGACCTACCTCAAAATTGCAGGACTAAAGCTGGGGGAGCCAATGGTCTCTGCAAGTGGAAAGCCATACTGAGAGAGGGATCAGAACTGTTAGGAGCTCTGCAAGTTTGCTATAATTTTCAGAAAAATAATCCAATTGTATAGTTTCAAAAGATGGCAAAACCATATTGCAAAAGTCATTAGAGAGAGAATGTACATGGTTCCTATAATTTTTAGAAATTGCTCCATCTTTGCATTATCATTTCTAAAGACTTGCATTTCTATAGTGCCTTTTACATCCTCAGACTGTCCTGAAGTGTTTTACAACCAATAAATTAATTTTGAAGCCTCATCATGATTGGTTTATGGGAAACAGTAAATGACTTGCACACAGCAAAGTGACACAAACAGGAATGGGATAAATAACCATAATTTGTTTTTGGTGGTATTGGTTGAGAAATGAATATTGACTAGGGCACTGGGAGAACTCCCTACTCCCGAAAAGATAGGCAGGGCCTCAGTTTAACACTGCATCAGAAAAACGGTGCCTCCAACAATGTAGTGCTATCTTAGTACTGCAGTGTAGTTTCAACTTAGATATGAGCCCAAATTTGAATGCACAATCTACTGATTCAGAAGTGAAAGTGTTACCAACGAGCCAGGCTGACCCATACATGCATGTGGCGTTCAAGAAATTGAAGATGTAAAAGATAATGAAGGGCCATTCTTGGGAGAAATTACAGGATCTAATGGGAAGTATTGGAGCACAGACATTATGGTCAACAGACATAAAACAAACTTCAAATTAGACACTGTAGCAGGAGTTTCCATTCTTTCAGACAGACAGTGACTAAAGCAAGACTTCCTCCAGCTATCGACCATAGAACTCCATGGTCTAGGAGGCACTCAACTGAAGGTCAATGGACAGCTGACTGCTATGCTTCAGTACAAAGGAAGAGAAAGCACACAAATTTGTACATGATCCAAAATCAAGAGTGTTGGCTATTAAGCCGAAAAGCTTGCTACAACTCATCTATGAAGTAGACAAATTGGGAAGCCAGGACAAACCAACAGAACTCACAATGGAATTTCCAAACTTATTTAGAGGTGCTGAGAAGACTGAAACAAGTGTTCCAAAGCCGGAGCTCCATGAATAGAACCATGTGAAAACCTTGAGAAAAACAGGCAGGAGATTTCCTATGAACTGCAAGTGAAGAGATTATCAGGAAGGGCAGCTTACATCAAGCTAAAAAAGGACAAAATTGAGCACAAGAACAAGAGGACATAAATTTTGTCAAAGATGTGGAATCCTATACTTCATTGACCACAAACTTTCTACCAGCAACAACAAAGGATAAAGTAAATTCAAAAGGCACAAAAAGCAGATGATGAATGTGCTAAAATTCAGGAATACTCATCAAAGAATGGCTAGAATATGTTCCAAATAATCTCATCCTGAAGCAATACTTTGAGCAAAGAAGGTGTTTCAGTGTAGTGGATGACTTGCTGATTTATGCTGAGAGAGATTGGTCATGACCAGCGTCCTCAGATTTGAGGTCCTTCAGAGAACACACCAGGGACACCTGTGCATTGCAAAGTGTTGTGCCAGAGTGAAAAATTCTGTTTGATGGCCAGGGATCTCAAAGTCATTAGAAGAAATTATTTCAAACTGCATCACCTGTGCAATCCATCGCCAAGAGAAAAGAGAACCACTGATGGCATCCTCATTTCCATCCAAACTGTGGCAGCGTCTCAGAATGGATCTTTTCGAGCTCAAAGAGAAAACGTTCCAGATAGTTGTTGACTATTACTCCAGATGAATTGAGGTTAAGCGTCTACATGGTACCGCCTTAGAAGCTGTCATTACATAACTCAAAGAAATTTTTGCCACACACAGCATTCCAGAACTAGCCATTTCAGACAAGGGCCTGCAGTTTGTCAACAAATGTTTTAAGCAGTTCACAGAATCCTATGGGTTTGTCCACATAAACAGCTCACTCAGACACCCACAAGCAAACGGCTCAAGGAGAAGTAAGGAAGATGAAGGCCTTGTTGAAGAAAATGACAATATCAACTTAGTACTGTTCAGCTACCATTCCACACTGCTCCAGAATGGTTTGGCTCCATCCAAACTTACAATGGGAAGACAACTGCAGATTCAACATCATGTTCTTCCACACACACTTATGTCATGTTTCAAAGCAGCAGATATAGAGAGAGTAAGGGGGAGAAGGAGGATGAGCAAATCAAATCAGAAACTACAATCAATGTTATAGAGGACATAACTTATCAGAAGTCCAGGCAGGAGAGTCAGTATGGATTTGTGATTAAAATCATGAAAGCCAGGTTTTGGAAAAAACACTGCAGCCACAATTTTATCTTGTGGAGACAGAAAATGGAATAGTGAGAAGAAATAAGAGTGCACTCATATCTACAAGATGAAGACCTTCAATGGAATGGACCAGTTACCCAGAAGATCAGCAAGATGACCGGAACATTGAGCTGGTATTCTCCGATGATTCACATACTACTATAACGGGTTCAAGAGAGAACATGGAGAATTTGAATCCTATACATCCTCTGGTAGAGCTGAGAACAAGGTCGGGGAGACTGGTGAATCCACCACATCAGTTATCTTTGTGAACCAGAGATAAAGGCAGATACTTCGGGGAAGATGTAGGATGATGTAAATAATGAATTAAATAGAGTCAGAGACTCGGTTGGGGAGGGCGGGGGTGCAGAACATAGTGTAAAGGGTTAATGTAAATCGACAGGCTACATCATCAGTGATGTAAGATAACATGACAACAGAATATACTGAGAGATAGTTCTATGTGAAGCCTCATGCCAAGTCTTATCCTCTACATGGAAGAATGTTTAGCAAAAGTTTAAGTTTACCAACTGTCTTAGCTCTAGCAGTCTCTATTGATCCTAACCAAGGACAACCTCAGCTATATCAGTAATGATAACCGAGTGATAAGTAAATAATGCAGTGTGAAGTTGATAAGCTAGTGTTGTTTGCGATGATTCATGTGAATACACAAATATCTGCACTAATTGACTAAAGCTTTGGAGTTATAGACTGTCAGAACCTACTCTAAGTAAGTGATGATACCCTGAACATAAATTAACAAAAGCAACCACTCCAACATTTTCATAAGAATGGTACCTCCAAATTGGATCTGAGTATCGGTGGCTACTTTGGAATAACAATGTGGCAGTAAGAAATTCAGCTCCTGTGCCCAAAAAGCTGCAAGCGTCAGCATTTGGGGTGGGTGAGGCAACGGCACCATTCGCCCACCAAGCTTCAGTACTGCACTGCAAAGGGTACTCATCTTCTAAAAATCTTCCTACAGACTGAAAATAATTGTTCTGTTTAAGAAGCTGAGAAATTAAGCTCCTTTTCCTCGCAGCACAGGGTGAGTTCAAGCTGAGTTAGCCATTAACCTAACATTCGCAAGTAACATTGCTGACAGCATGCTATCTTTAGACTGGCTTTGCTGTCAGTGCAAACTGCTGTTTCTCATTTCATATGTAAATAAAAGAAACAGAATCACTGTTGATTGCCAAACAAGTTGCTTTGGCCCATGAAAAAGCTTAACAAGCATGTCATTTTGCTTGCATTTTAACTGAGGAAATATTAACCGATAGTAATTCATTAAAAGTAAGTTCTGACAATTATTTTGTGTATTTAAAACAGTAAACCATTGCGGGAAAGCAGTGAATAAAGTCATTAATGATGTGTCAACAAAAGTCTAATTCCTAAACTAAGGTCAATATGACAACAGTTATTAAGTAGAAAATTAAGGTCCAAGCTCCAAACCAAACAAAATAAGTTCTGGCAAACTGGGCAAGATTGGGCTTTTCGCTAAACAATGTCAGATTCAGAGATTTTTAAAAAGTTGTGCCTCACTGAGATTTTCCATTTTTTAAAGTAGAGGGTATAAACAAAGTTCATGTTTCCTAGTATCGGGCAAAGCAGGGAAATATGAGAATGTCATGGTCTTTACAAATGGATTTTTGAAATGTTCCAAAAGTCTGCTGCCCATAAATTGTACTTGGATTTATGCCAATAAGTGAGAACCTGCAAATGCTCGAAATCTGAAAGAAAGAAAGAAAATGCTGCAAGTTCATTAGCATTCAAAAAGAGAAAAGGTAGTTTAATGTTTCAGGTCTAGAACTCTGACAAAGGAACTACACTCCAAATGTCAACCTATCTTTTCTCCTTTCAAATCCTGGTAGGCCTGCTGCGTTTTTTCAGCATTTGATGTTTTCATTTTATCATCATGCATTTTACATTTGGAATTTTTTTTTTACCTGCAAAATCAGCTACCAATATTTGTCTCATGTTCAAAGTATCATATTTGTGTTGCTTTTGTGCGAATAGTTCAACAATTTTGACCATATTGATTTTTAAAAGTAAATTCCTTTGATAAGGGGTGACTATTTATAAAGTTGGGTCAAAATATGGACTGTTTAAAGGTATATTTATATAACATTATGTGGCCATTGCCAGATAGGCTGTATCTTTGGCTGCAACCCATTGTAAAAATGGCCTTTTGTTTAGGGAACCAATGGCATCATAAAATGTGGAGTTACTGCTGCACTGTTGAACGAGGAGAGCCAAAATGAGTGAGGTAAACATGGGGAGCAGATCCCACTGTAAATAGCAACTAAGAGTCCGTGCAAGTCCAGCATGACTCGTACAAAGCTAAAAAAGGATGAATGACACATGAAGGTTATATTCTCAGGTGGAGCAGTGAAAAATAAAGTGTAAAACTGCATTAAGATAAGTGAATGTTCACAAACATATGAACAGCACCTTACCACAGCTCCCTCTACACTGTTTCCCCTTCAATTTCCTCCCTCTTTCTGTCTCTTCCTGAAACCAATGACCCATGGTAGATACAATTTCATGGGTGTTGTAACCCTTCAGTACCTCAGTAGAGTGAAACATAGGTGTCAGCAGATTGTTTTATCCCTTTGTGATCCCTGGTTGATGCTTCTCCTCACTAACCCAGAGACACTGAAACAAATTGTGCCGAGATCAGCCAAAGGCACTTTTACCAGTATTGTAAGTCTCTGGAGAACATCTCTTTTCACAGAAATATGCCACTTTATGAGCAGCTTTTAATAATTATGCTGCTGGGAAGAGAATATTAGCAGGTGTATGCAGTGCCTCAATGATGTTCACAAAATGCATTTTTATGTTAAATGACTATCATTCATCTGTACTCTTACTGTTGACTGTACTCAGCGTAAGAGGCCTGATGCCTGAAAACCCAGGTTTGTGTGGGCTACTGCCAGGCATCCACTTACAATGAAATGTGTGAAGTAGATTCGTCCCTTTTTAGTGAGGAAATCCCAGGCCTCCAGCTTCCAATGAGCTTTGATTAGGGCATAGCAGGAAGTAAGGTAATTAGTTTGTGGCTCTCTGTTTGAGCATTGCTCTCCCAGGGGTGCCATATAACAATGTAAAAATGCCTGACTAATAACTAATTGTGTCATGCGTAAAACAGAACAAAATTACTAGAATCATGAGAGAATTGCAGCAATTTTTCATAGCAGTTTTCTGATTTTTATATAGTTTGTAAAATACTTATCGGATTTGGGACTTTTAAGAGTTACAGTAAATTCATTGTGGATTCAGCCCAGTGAATGAAAGGGCCACATACAAACAAGGATTTATTTACTGTTTCAACACTCACCAATATTAAAGTAGGAGGTACAGAAGACTGTTTTGGATTAGTTGTATTTGTATGCCAGAAAGAACTTAATAATGCAAAATAAAAACAGCACTCTTGGAGGAACACAAGAAGGTGAAGCATTTAACTTTGTTACCAGCATTGATTTGTAGTATTAACAATAAGAGTATTTTACCCAGGCAGCAGGCCCAAATAAGCATCACGCCTAAACCCTAGAGAAAGTAGAATGAAGGTTCAGGAGAATGTTTCCTAGGATGAGGGGAATTGTCCTGTGAAGAGAAATTGAATAGATTCGGCTATATTCTCTGCAGTTCAGAAGAATGAGCGGTGACCTGATTCAAACACATAAAATTCTTAAGCAGCTAGAGAGGGTTAATACCAAGAAAATGTTTCCTCTGGCTGTGTAACCTACAGCACAGTTTCACAGTTGGGGGTCAGTCATTTGGGACTAAAATGAGGAGGAATTTCTTCACTCAAAGGGCTGTGAATCCTAGGAATACTTTACTTCAGAGAGCTGTGGATCCTCAGTCATTGAGTATATTTAAGACAGAGGTCAATAGATTGTTGGGTGCTCTGGGAATTAAAATATATGGGGATAGTGCGATAAGGTGGAGTTGAGCTATGATCTTATTGAATAGCAGAGCAAACTTGAAAGGCAAAATAATCTAATCCAGCTCCTATTTCTTGTGTTTTTATGTTCTTATGCTGCCACACAAAATGTCATTCAGCAGACCACTGGGGTGCTTAGGCAATGTTTCTGCTTCCTGGACCACTCTTGAGGAACCCTGCCAATACTCGGCAGGGCTTATGTCAAGACTTGTCATGGTCTGTTGTGTTTTGCACAACCTAGCCATCAAAAGGGTCCAACGTTTGCCACCGGCTATAGGACGACCAACTGAGGAGGTGATAAAGGAGGAGAAAGAGGAGGAAGGAGTGAGGATGCTACCAGTCCATGGTCAATCCATCTGACTGTAGTACCAGTGAATTGCAACATCAATTCTCTATTCACCAACAGTCCCACACCTTACCTTCCTCTGTCCATCACATCATCCCCTTGGTTACCACGCTGAAATAAAAGCCACCACAAAATAAACATTCCAAACAAGATTTATAAATGAAACGTTGATAAATTTTATACATAAGTAAATGAATCGTTTCTGTGTATTTGCTTAGAGTCGTGTGCCTTTGCCTGTCTTAATGCTCATATGCATTGCTACCCCAATAGCTGCAACACGGTGGTAAAATCCTGATGACTTTCAATGGAGAAGAAGGCAGAGGCCTTGCAGGATGGCCTTGAGCAGCTCTGGCCCTAGATGTTTCGGCTTTATGACTGCACCATCTCAGCATGGACGTCAGCAGTCTGGGCTGGCTAGTTGACAGGCAACAGCAAGGCCTTTGGCAAAGTGGTACTGGTGGGTGAATCAGTCCAGATTAATGGACTGCTGTGACACCCGGTGTCATACCAGAGCTGGTGGCTGCAAGTGTGAGAGCAAGTGATGGTGTTTTTACTTCATGCCTGTTTTCCTGCTCTTCCAACTCCTTCTCTTCCACTACCCCTTGACCAAATGGCACTTCTTGGGAATCTGAAAGGAGAAATACACAAGTGGTGCATGCTTACATCAGCTGCAGCTTGTAAATCAGAAGAGATTGTGGGATGAGGGGGAAAGTGGGATGTGACAGGGGATTAGGTTTGAGCATACTGTCATCTTCAATGGTTTCATCTCCACCACTGGCCACAGCCTCAGTTATGGACATTCCACTGGGATAAGGACATGCACCTATGCCTGTGCCCTGCTAGTTAGGTGCTATGCCTCCTTTTCCTGCAGAGAGGGAAATGTGTTTGTGAGTGTGCAATATATTCAGGCGATGTAACTGTCATGGTTGAATAGCTGGCGGTGTGTGCAAGTTATTAGATCTGAGTGTGAGGCTTGTAGCATGCTATGTGGGTGAGGGTAATTTGAAGCCATGAATGTCAGATTTGAGTAATGATTGATAGAGATTGTTGATAGATGAGCAACACTGGTATGCTACATTGAGCACTGTGAGGGGTTAGTGGGGCAGTTGGTAGGATGTGGCATTTGAAGATGCAATCACTGACCTTGACTACTCATATGTCAGAGGACTTCCTGCAGCATTACACTCAGGTCCTCAGGACTAGATTCCTGATGTTGACCACCAAGGCTATCTGGTGCCACAGTGTCTGTAGGGTCTCCTGGCTCCTGTGGAGAGATAACATCTCTCCTGCTCTCCTCCAACTGCACTAAAGCCTCCAGTGCAAAGTCAAAAAATAATGAAGCTTGCTGTCTTCCATGTTGTGCCATTCTTGTGTCTTTCAGAGAGAATAAGGCCTAGATTTTCATGGAATGATGGAGACTCGACACCTTATCCAAAATGGTGCCAGGACCCCAGATCCAGAAGCCCTGGACCCATTTCCAGCAGATCCCATTTTCTCCAGTAGTGGAAAGGGGTGGTATGTGACTCACACAAGGGGAAACCCAAACCCAGCAGGGACATTTGATCTGTTGGGTTCAACCTGACCTCATTTTTGCTGGAGCAAGGTCCTTATCTTGCAGTGTGTGACTTACAAATTTTTAGAGTAGGTGTAAATGCTCATATAAGGTGGATAAGGGCTATAGAACTGTCAAGCTGTCAAGTTATTTAAATCCCATGCCCTTTAAATTTTGAAAAAGCAGCCTGCCTGTGTCTCTGAGTTTAAAACAATTGGTGCTTGCAGCTTCAATAGATGTTTGTTAACACAATTTTAAGTGCTGTCATTATCATATTATTACTACTTGACTGCTTCTACAACCTATCATCCTCATGTTGGGGGACTGTAAATTCACTGTTTGAGTGACAGCTCAGGGAGGTTAAGGGATTAGCTGTCTTTGATGTGGGGTTATGAATACAAATGTTTGTTTTTATAAGAGATTAAGTACATGAGGGCATTTAAATGTATTGAGTGGGCTTCTATCAATTAGAGATTTATATATATATATATAGTGAAGTCTGTAATAGATAGTTAGAATTTTATTTTATTTCATCTCTGCATAGCTCCAGAGGTCTCCCCATGGTGGATGCTGGGCGAGTTGGCATGAAGGTTGTAGGGTCAAAGGATGGTGGGTGGTGGGCATGGGTTGCCATGAGTTGTCACTAAGTTGGCCATAAGGGGCCAAGGGATGAGTGGAGCGGCATAAGTTTGCATAGTGGGTATGAGTGGACAGTGGGAGTGAGTGGAGGGGCAAATGTTGGCATGGAGGGCATGAGGGGCATTGTGGATGAGTAGAGCAGAGGTTGGTTTGGAGGGTATGAGGGGCCACTGGAGGTGAGTGGTGGTGTATAGATTGGCATGGAGGGTATGGGGGCCATTGGGGGTAGGTGGAAGGGCATAGGTTGGCATGAGTTGACATGGATAAGGCATGGGGAGTGGGTGGAGGGGTCAGTGCCTAACATTCAAATACACAACTAGGACAAAGTCCCAGAGCACTGAAGCAGGCTTTTTAACCAGTCTGCCTTGGCACTCGGCAGCCCCTGTGGCTGCTTCCGAACTGTTTTTTGGGGCAGGCACCTGCACCCCCAGAATGAAGATCCCATTATTCAGGACACTTTTTCGTGAGGCAGGTGTGGTGAGCCAGGAGATTTCCCTACTCTGCACACTCGGCCCAGGAGCGAAAATCCAGGCCTAAGCCTGAGGGTGAACAGTGCCAGAGACCAAGCAGTAAAAAACAGTGGCAAGGAGTCAGAGGGTGTCAGAGAGACTGAGCCGGAGGGCAAAGAGTGCGGGAGGCCAACAGGTAAAAAGTGGCAGCAGGGATTCAGCGAGGTTAGAGAGAGCATCGTGAGGCAAATCAACAAAAAATCATGGAGTAACATGGCAAGACAGCAGCTAGGTAATTGGTTGCTCAGAGAATCTGGACATAAGAAGCACAGACCTGTAGGTGTTCAGGCGCAGAGCAACACAGCGGAGTTCGTGCGAACATCAAGAATCAAGTTTTTTAAAAAACTAAAAGCAATGTCTGCACGAGGGAAGATGCTGATTGGTGTGTTGGTGAAGCTAATTTTATAAGTCATTAATAAATCTTTAAGTTATATATGTTAAATTTAGTTAGTCAAATAAATAGAGGAATGGCAGGGCATCTCAGTCCCATCAAATGCACAGCCTATGTCATGTGGGAATCCCAGGAGATTTCTCATCTTCTAGAAAACCACATGTGCAGTGAGTGTCATCAGCTGAAAGATCTTGAGCTCAGGGTTTCAGAGCCTGAGCAGCAGATGGCATCTCTGCAGTGCATCTGCGAGACTGAGGGCCACATGCGTAGCATGTTTCTAGATGTGGTCACCCCGTGGCTTAAGGGTTCAGGCAGAGAGGGAATGGGTGACCACCAAACAGTTAAGGAGGGCCAAACAGGTCATTCGGGGGACTGTTCTCCAACCAATATTCAATTCTGAATATGAATTAAAGTGATGGTTCATCAGAGAATGCAGCCATAGCCAGGACCACACCTCCATGGATGGCTCAGCTGTACAAGAGGCACAGGAAGGAGATTGGAAAAATAGTAATGATAGGGGATTCTCAGCAAGTTAGGAAGCATCTGTGAAGACAGAAACAGAGTTAACATTTCAGGTTGGTGACATCATCGGAACTGGGAAAAGTTAGAAATGTAATATGTTTTAAAGAGATGAAATGGATAAGGGTGGGAAAACAAAAGGCAAGGTCTGTGATAAGGTAGAATGTAGGAGAGGTTAAATAACAAAAGAGTTAACCATGCAGGCACAGTCTATGTGGTGACGGCACTCCCACAGTGCTGTTAGATAGGGAGTTCCAGGATTTTGACACAGTGACAATGAAGAAAAGGTGATATATTTCCAAGTTAGGGCGGTGTGTGACTTGGAAGAGGACCTACAAGCAGTGGTGTTCCATGCACCTCCTTCTAAGTCAGTAAAGGTCACAAGCTTCAAAGGTACTGTCGAAAAAGCCTTGGTGAGTTGCTGCTGTGCGTCCTATAGGTCAGCAGTGCTCAAACTTTTTGGTTGAGGGACCTCTTTTCAAATGGATTGTAGACCACCCACATGCCACAGCTAAATTATATCATATAATACTTATCATATGACAGCAAAAAGTGTTTTAATAATGCTTTTCAGGAAAAAGGCGTTTATTTACAGGTAACAGTGAAACAGATGTGCCTGCTTCTCACTACATGGCAGGAGCACAGAGAGAGGAGCATAAGAGGGCAGGAGCCCAAAGAGAACATGGGCCCAGCAAGAGCACAGCATGGAGAAAGCAAAAACCAGGAGAGATCAGAAACATGGAGAGGGCAGGAGCATGGACAAGGCAGGAACACGGAAAGAGAGTAGGAGCATAGCGAGAGCAGGAGCTTGGTGGGAATGAGAGAACTGGGCAGGGCACAGCGCTCCTCCAGTCACTGCTCACTCACTTACTTGTGATCACGGCACCCTGGGCCTTAAGGTCAGCTCTGCAGCACAGACCCCTAAAAGGTATGTGCGGAGCATCAACAGATCCATTTGAAAGCCACTGGTGTAGATGGTGCAGACTGCAGACACAGCATGCCTGTAGTAGAGGAAATGAATGTTTAAGATGATGGATGGGGTGCCTATCAAGCGGGCAACTTTGGCCTGGATGGTGTCAAGCTTCCTGAGTGTTGTCGGAGTTTCACTCAAGACAAGACACCTCTGACTTGTGCCTTGTAGATGGTGGACAGACTATGGGGAATCAGGAAGTAAGTCACTCTCCGCCAAATTCCCAGCCTCTGACCTGCTCTTTTTGCCATTCTTTTTGAATAACTGAACCAGTTAAATTTCTAGTAGGTGGTAATGAGCAGAAGGTTTCTTTGCCCATGTTTTATATGAGGCCACAAGATTTCATGGGATTCAGAATCAATCTTGAGGGTTCCCAGTGCAACTCCCTCCCAACTGTGTACCACCTTTGGTGGGTGTGTCCTGCTGGTGGGACAGGGAATGTCTTTGGATGGTGATGGAAGATTCTGGGACATTTGCTGTAAGGTATAATTTGATGAGTATTACTATGTTGCCTGAATAGTCTGTGGGACACACCTCCCAGTTTAGCACAAGTCCCCACTTATTAGTGAGGAGGACTTTGCAGAGTGAGCGTAGGTTTGTCATGTCCGGTGCCTAGGTCCCAGTTTATTCCTCCTAAGCATTGTTGTAACGTTTTGATACAACTGAAAGGCTTGCTAGGCTATTTCAGACGGTAACTAAGACTCAACCATTTTGCCATGGTTGGCAGAGTCACACAGATCATGCATAGGCAGCAAACTTCCCCTGCAAGTAATTAGTGAATCAGATGGGTTTTTTTTTAATGATAATCCGGTAACTCCGTGGTAACCATTATTGATGCTAGCTTCCAGAATTTAAATGTCCCAGCTGCTGTATTGGTGGGAATCTCTCCAGACTACTAACTTTGGCCTCTACATTACTAGCACAGAAACATAACCATGATGCTACTATTCCCATTTCTGTGAAAAGCATAGAAATGTTTTCTCCCACTCTGTCCTAAAAATGGGAGTCAACCCTAGTCTTGGAAGAGCACCCCTTACTCCACCACTTTGACATTTTTCCATTTCCCATACCAATCATATAATGAAATTTCTGAGTGATATTGCCAATCTAATATCTTTTACAGCACAATTTTGTGCATCTATGTAGAAACTGATCTGCAGCTGCCCAAACTCATTCCGCCTTATGGTCAACTGAAAGAGGAGACTTTCAGCTCATTATACTGAGCTGTCTGAATCCAAGACTTGCATGAGGAAGGCTAGTTTTTAACCCCAATTCCTCCTTCAAAATGCAACTATGTTGACAAGCTTACGAGACATAGGGTTGCTTAACCATAGCCTGTTCAATGTAATCATTAACTGCCTAACAGAATAACCTAGATGATCTATTTTCTCATTGACCCACCTTAAAAACATAATCTCTGTGAATGTATCCGTTTATGATTAATTCGACAAGGCAATATTATCAAGGTCAATTTTAAAAGATTTATAATAGCATTAAGTGCTTGAGGTCAGGCTGCCCTGCTGTTTACTCTGGTTAACAGCACCATGAAAACAAATCTTTTATCAATTCCACCTATATAATTAAAATCTTGTATGTTGTACATGACATTTAAATGTGTCTTAGCAAAAAATGTTACGTATTTCTGATTGTTTCAATTAATCATGTGTTTCACTCATATAAGATAGTAGGAAAGATTCAGCAGCCTATCTTACTTCTGTAACCTCCACCAACCTACCCCAAAAGACAGTATTTTAATCCAATAAACATTAAAAAGTCAAGAATTACAGAAGAAAATGAGAAAAATTACTTATTATATTTTATTGACAGCATCTTGCCACATATTCACTAACTTTCATCTCCACAGATCTCAGCAGTTTTGGCATTGCTTTTAATCTCCATACAAAAGTGACTGCATTTCATAAGTAATTAATTGGTTGCAAAGCATTTTGGAACATCCCGAGGATGGGAAAGGTGCTAGATAAATGCAAATTTATTCAACTTTCTTGCTATCTACACTCACTGGGGGATATACCTTAGAAGATAGTTAGTTTTGTATTTCCGTTTGAACAAACTACACTTCAGTCATTGTCGTAAATTATTTTATTAAATGTATGTGTGGTGTGTTTGTCTGTATGGTGTGAACTTCCGCACGTGATGCACCTTTCATGTCCTATGCAGCACATAATAATATTATATGGTTAATAATATTATGATCGAGCATCAATATAAGTTGCTCTTAGTTTAATTGGACCTAAAGTTCATACTATCATATAAGTGGTGCCTCCTTACAGATGAAGGAGCACTTGTAGAATAGTTTTCTGTAATTGGTCTAATGAAAAGTAGGGAAGAACTGTACATTCCTTAGAACCCCCATTCCTAATTTCCAAAAGACAATGGGCTGAATTATCCCCCCGTCGGGGGAGTTGTGCAGGGACAGGCGGGAGCGAGCATGAACCCAATTGGGTGCATGCCGCCATTTTACGTGGGTGGGCCAATTAAGGCCCGCCCAGCATGATGCACACCCAGAAACACTGTGCGCTCCCCGTGCGGACGAAGGTGCCTCAGGGAGATTAGTTTAAGTTCTGGAAAATTTAATAAAGGTGAAAAAAAATTTTAAGGACATGTCCCCTCATGTGAAACTGTCACATGAGCTGGGACATGTCCATTAATTTTTTCAAAAATTTTTATTTAATTAATAAAGCCTTCATGAAACCTCATCCCGCCCATGGATGAGGTTTCATGAAAAATACGAAGGCCGCCTGCGCTCTTCACCTGCCCACCAACCTTAAGGTTGGACGGGCAGCATTCTTAACAACTTTAATTACTTTGCTAATGGCCTTAATAGGCCTTTGACAGTTCAGTGGGCGCATAGCCGAACGGACAATCTAAATGATGCACGGTGACTTCGGGATGCACGCCCGATGTCACCGCGCGTCATTTTGCGTGTCAACGAGCGGGCCCCAACCCCACTCGCCGATGGAAAATTCTTCCCAGTGATTTTTCCTAAAGGAGATCAGGAACCAATGTAGATCAATAAGATCCATGTAGATTAATGGGATTGGAATTTGTTGTGGACTAAGATGTTGGCAGCAGAGTTTTGGATGAGTTGAACGGGTGAATTTTAACTGTTCCTGCAGGAGGGTAAATGGGCGATGGCAGTTCAGTCTTTTCAATGAAAAGGAAAATCAAATGTCTGCAGCCAACCATGTCCTGACACGTGGAGATTACTTTAAAATAGGCTTAGAATGGTTACGTTTATGATTTTGGGCAAAGACAAGCCTTTTAATTCCTCTACCATTGTGGAAAATGGGAAGTTGCTATTTTAGTGCTTCTATTAAGAAATTGAAATGATTTAGAAAGCAGAGCTATATAATTTTGGGCCACATTGAAGTTTGCTGAGATATCTATGGATGACTTCATACCAGGACTGCTTAGATGTTTATTGATGACAAAAATAGGTATCACACATACACACTGTGTGATCATTTTATCCACTGTAGGAGCTATATACAAATTGTATTAAATCAAGACATAAAAGAAAATGGAATACAAGCGAAGTGAAGAGGAGTGGCAGTGGCATAGTCGTATTGTCACTGGACTGGTAATCCAGAGACCTAGAGGACTCGAATCCCTTTGAATAACTTGTTTCAATTTTGTTTGACCTTATGTATCATACTTGGGCGTAAATTATCAGTTCAGTTGACACTGAAACAAAAATTACTATTTCAGTCAGAAAGCTACTCAAATGTAGGTGTATAATATTCCACTGCAAATAATTACCTCAAGCATTGACGCTACAGTATTAACACAGATGTTGAACATTTGATTGCATAAAATCAGTAAATGTAACTTGATGAAAAAGAGAATGGAGACAAAAGGTAAAATCGTTGAACAGAGTTAAACTGTTTTTAAAATTATTTCAGTAGATTTAAGTGAATATGAGGGGAATGAGGTTATTGCTGTGTGAGGAGGTTTTTTATATTAATATTGGTGCATTGTGATAAAATTGATTGAGCCAGAGGTTGAAGAATTCCGCAGAACCTATTTGTATTTTAGGATTAACCACTAAAAAACTTCATGTCATATATTCAGTTTGGTTTTGAACCTAGGTCTTCAAGAAAAAGTACTTCCCTTTTTGAAAACATTATCCCATAGAAACTGAAAACCTGAATTCAACCCAAGCTGCTAGGATGAATGCCTTCTCTCTCTGCCAACAGGCCCGCTACAGACATAATAAAAGTCCTTATTGTGTGCCTGTTAAGGGTTTGAGTTGATCAGTCCCTTTCAAAAATAGATAGCAGCATGACTGAGATCAGCAAACTCCAGGAACTCAGCATCAGGCTTTTCTAATCTGTATAGCTTAGTGCAGCAACTGGGTAGTGCCTTTACCCACTAGAGTAATAGGAAGATAATTTAGGATTTTAATACAAGTCACACCACCTCTATTCAATACATCTACAAACATCAAAACAAAAAACAGTTTCTTTCAGTGCATTATAAAGTATCAAGAACAAAGAGCTGGGAGAGACCTTAAATTAATGGATTAATCCTGTGATTCCCTAACACCACTGTAATGTTTCATTTCACTCTTTAGAATGCCATCACACAGCTTGATTGATGGCAAGATCATTTGAAGCTAACCCACCCAGTAGGAAACTGATGGGATCAGATCAACCGCCCATTTTATACTCCACTTCATTTTACCTCACTTAAAAAAAATCAGACAGGGTGTAAAATGGGCAACTGATCCATTTTCCACCTGTTAGGTCAGGTTAAAATGACCCCAATGATCTTGTAACTCACTTATCGTCATCAATTATCCGAAATGTGACTTTGTGACTATGTATCCACTTTCTTCTGGGCTGAAATCCGTTTCACTGCTTGTTTCTGGGCTTTACAATGATCTCCATCTTTGCTTCAAGGCCTACTGCTTCTCTGCATCATATGTGCGCCTTACCTCTTTAAACCTCTTTTTTGGGTTTAAATTCTTTTAAACCCTCACCCCAACTTATCTCTGAAACCTCTGCAAACCCTATATTCCTCCAATACTCTAGCTCCTCTGCCTCTGGCCTCTTGTGTGCTCCTTCCTCTCTTTCCCCCACCATGCAGCCATGCCTTCAGCAACGTAGACTTGACATTTTGGAATCCCCTCCCTAAGCCACTCCGCACTCCACTTCCCTTTCCTACTTTAAGATTCTCATTGAAACCTAGCTCTTTGACCAACCTTTTAGACAACCCTCTTTGTATCCCTTTCTTAGGCAGATTATCCATTTTGTTCTAATTACACTTCTACAAAACATTTGGAACACGTTTCCACATTAAAGGTGCTATGTAAATGTAAATTATAGTTATTGCTTAACAAAAGAGATTGTTTATCATTACTAAATCTCTTGTGCATGTGTGTGCATTTCCACTTGTGATGATTTTTGGTCACAGTATTTAACACTGAAGCATTTATAACCTACTGGCCAGAGCCTGTAACTACATTATTATAGGCAATCAGTGGTGGGGTTATAGAAAATGTTCTTGCGGTTTCTCCCAGTTCCACCTTGTATGTATATAAAAAATGTATATCCCTCAAAAGGACCTTGGGCATTGCCACAGGCAATTTACTAGTAAGCAAATGTTTGGCTTGACTTACTCAGTTTAAAATGTGCTTATGAGTTTTGTAATCTGTTACATTTTCCTTAACCTTTGCTTTTATCAATGCCTAGTCAGCCAAAAAATGCTATTTAGAAGAGATATTTCCTTTTAATGGGAACAAGGGGTTAAGGTAAGCAATTAGCCAATTTTCTCAGAACTTTCATCATGTCTTATTGCATATGCAACTTTTTCTGACCTCTTCAGAACCACATGGGTATAAACCTGAGTTAGACAAAAATGTAATCTTCTTATTTTGTGAGCAAACAAACCTGTGACAAACATTGCACTTCAGTTGACCAGTGAACTGATCATGAGCTTTTTTACATAAAAATACCAACCGTGTCTGTCACAACAGTGCTTCAAACTTAAAATCAATTACTATTTCTTACATACCACTGCCCACCTAAAATGGTTACAAGCAAGATTCTTGAACTTGCTTAATGATCAACAGATTGAGAAATTATTACTACAGGTTAAAAACTATGCCAATAAGGTTAGTCTACAACATTTGTAAGTAAATATAATACTGGTGTGTTATGGTTCTGTAGAAAAACATGCACTAATTGTCCACACTCAATGAACTAGCACTGATATAGATCTCATTAAATATATAAAGTTACATCCCTTCATCTTTCTACTACGTGATGCCAAGCACATGTAAAATTTAGCACATAGACAAATTTAGTAATGTTAGAAAAATGTAAGGCATGAAATACTAAAAAAAGTTTGTATTAACACTAATAATAAAACTATTTTTTAAATGTCTCAAATCACTTTATTACACTATTATTATTTTTTCTTGAACATGAAGTGAGTGCTGTTAAGTAGGCAAATTCAGCAGCCATTCTGCCATGCAAATGTTTCACAAACAGTAGCGAGATGAGTGGGTTTTTCGGCTGCCATTGATCAAGAAAGGAATATCATTCTGGACACTAGTGCTCGCTGCCCATTGTTGAATATCACATGATCATTAAGGTCACAAAACCACTTATGACAAAACAAGCAGAGAGGGGCTCATTTTAATATCCCTTCTGAAAGGCAGCATATCTGACAATGCACCAATGCAATTATCTCTAGACCCCACAGCTTGACCTAAAGGTGAAAGTAGTACCAACCGAGCCAAACCGACTCTACATTAAATAAGTGATGATATCCCTATCCCTGAGTGAGAGCTGTAGGGTTTAAAACCCAGCAAGCCACTCAATTATACCAAACCACTGTGGAAAAGTTGAACCAGATGGACTGCAGTGGTTCAATAAAGTGGCTCACCACCACCTTCTCAAAGGCAATTAGGGTAACAAATGCTGGCCTTGCCTGTGATGCCCACATCCTATGAAAGAATAAAGAAAATCACATTACCCTATCATATCTATCTTTGATCTACTAAAAATGATAGATGATCTCTTTAGTATAAGGGTCTGGCACATACAGGATTAATTTGGAGTGAGTACAGTACCACCCACACAGTGATGTAAGAAGACACATGACTCAGAGCCAGGGGCAGTGCAGTGTTGAGCAGAAATGTGTATAGGCCTAAGCATGGAGACAGCTCCTAGTTTGCATCCTTTACTGTACACGTGTAATTAGTTTTAGTAGTTAATAAAGACTTACAGCTAACCTACAGAAGACTACGGAAACTTCTTTAAGACATACCAATCTGTAAGCAACACTCTCCCAATAGCCTCAAGTACGAAATGATGTTTCACATGTAGGTACCACAACAACTATAATATGATTTGACTACTTGATTTCAGTTCCACTCCCCCTCCCCTAATAAACAAGGTTTCAACCTCATTCATCCATCTTGCTAAATGCATTTCCTGTTCTAACCCACCCACTGGTTGTCAATCTCTTCCCAAACTCCCAATGGCTGCAGGTGCCCTTCACAGCCTACCCATTACCACTTTTAGCCTCCTTTTACAGTAATCACACTGCCCCATCCCCAACCTCGGGATTATCTGAGGAGTCCCAGACACTGGGCCTAGGACCTCATAGATAAGGTTTCCTAAAAAACGTAAAGGCGGCTTGGCCTTTTCGCCAGCCCACCAACCGTTAGGTTGGACAAGTAGCGTAAATTTCCAGTTAATTACCTTGTTAATGGCCTTAATAGGCCTTTCAATTATCGGCGGGCGCGCAGCCAACTCTGACGCGTGCCCGCCGAACGAAATATCGCGTGTCATATTACATTTGTGCATGTCAGGCACGCGCCCGCACGCCAAACATGAAATCCTGGCCATAATTCTTTTCTGCACCTTCCCTAAAGCCTCTGCATCCTTCTTAAGATGCAGTGCCCCCAGAATTGGACAAAATATTCCAATTGAGACTAAACCAGTGTTTTATAAAGGCTCCTTGCTTTTGTATTCTATGTACTCTTACAAGGGAGAGACAGAGATCAGATGTGAGAGAAATAACGAGAAAGGTCAGGGATAATCAGCGAAAGATAGTTCTGGATATGCATAAGATAGACCCCACAATTCCCTCCCTTCTAATATACTCACATCCCCAAACCAGATCCTCTACTCTCACATCCCACTGCACTTCTACATTTTGGCATCGGAAACCTCCTCCGACTGAAAGAGCTGAGGAGGGCCCAAAGGTACAATATCATCTGGTAGCAAATAGGGTCCTCCTCTTTAGTCCTCAACTTGAGTTTTCAGCCTTGGAGTCTTTTGGTGCTAAGTCTCCCACAGCTGCCAGGAGCCTCTCAGGCCTGCCGATGAGCTTCTGTTTCCATCCCGCAGTCCCAGTACCAGGTCCTGCCAGTGACGGGAGATGCACATGATATGCTAATATTACAGAGATGCTCTGCACCTATAAAAAGTGAAAATCACCCAGATTTCCTTGGATTATTCAAGTCCATCAAAGGTGCAACAAAGGTGCCTATTTGTGAAAACTGAAGACACATGCATTGAACCATTGTGTCAAACAATTGTCCAACAGAACCGGAAGGCACACTGAGCATGACAAATGTTTGGTGGCTTTGAGTCAGATTATAACTGGATCCATTTTAAGAAGCTGAAATGGTGCTCAAAAAAATTAATTTATTATAAAGTTAATTTCAATCAAAAATGCTTGGATTATTTTGGTGATACTTTTTCACATATCTTAATCTTGTCATGCACTGTCCCATTTTAACAGGTGATATAATATACATGTGTAATAATTATGCATACGAGGTACATTTTGTTGTATGTTGCTGTTTTTGTTATATTCAATTAAATAAAGATTCCACACCTGCAATATAAGTCACATGACTTCTCTAAAAATTACAAGAAATTAAAGTCTGCATCTTATGCATAACATATATATAGGATTCTACTTCAAAACAGCACTTGTATGTTGCTGCATTGTAATATATATTGACAGTATTATTTTCTGCTGAGGGAAAAAGGGAGAAGAAAAAGCAGAAGCAATGGATGACATTTGCAAGCTTTGGGAAGAAACTGTACCTAGAGCTACAGTCAAAAGCTGTTCTGATGATTGATTCAAAAACAGAGGTCATGAGTTCAACTCTCAACATAGCAACTTGTGAAGCTGAATTTAATAAATTTGGAAATTTGTAGGTTAGCACCAGAAAATTACCATGAAAGCTATGATATTTCAAGTTACCCACATCCCAAAAACAAATATATAAATGATTGAATAACCTTTAAGATGACGCCTGAAATTAGCAGAATATACCATAAGAACATTTTTCAGCAAAGCACTAAATTCCAGCAGTTATATAGGATTGGACCAATTGATGTCCTGCATTGTTGACCCTACCTGAGTATGGGAGGGGCCCGTGTTTGCATCTCAGGTGCCAACTAATCTGCAATACAATTTTCGCCCCCTTTGTAAGAGGGGGATGCTAAAAAAGAAAATTAACCTTTTCTTCATCAATCCAGGTCATTTCCTGGGGCCCACGTATCATTTTGGGGACACATATCCTTCATCTCATTAGATTTACCAACCTCTAAGCTAATATTGGGTCTCATCGAGGCTAGGGAAATAGAAATCTGAAGTCCACAACCCTCACAAGACACAGTATCCAAATCCCAGTCTGTTTCCAGGCATCTCTACCACATAGGTGCTGGAGTTACAATGAGAGTGAGGCAGAAGAGGTGAAAAAGTTTGGCCTCATTATTGCTTGGGAAGTTTATTGAAAAGTGTCATCAGTTCTCTTATATTCTCTAAACAGGTGATAGGGCGTCAGCTTAACATATCATCTGAAAGAGGGCGTCTCTGACAATGTAGTACTCCCTCAGTACAACACTGAAGTATAAACATAGATTACAGGGTAGAGTTTCCACTTTGGGCCCAACCGGAAGATTTTGCATAATATGCACTTAAAGTTACATTTCAAGTTCCTGCTAAAATTTATTTGCATAATCACAAGTGTAAAATCTTCGCTCAACCAGAGTGAATCACGTTCCTTCAATTTCACGCTCTCCCCGCCCCACCTAAAAACCCATCAGTGGGGGAATGTGCAACTCAGGCCCAGGTTATCCCTCATAAATGTATCGAAGGGAAGAATTTTCCCATCAGTGAGCAGGGGCAGGGCCCACTCGCCGACATGTAAAATGATGCGGGAAGGCATCGGGTGGAACTCCCGACGTCACCCCGCGTCATTTCCATTTTCAGGTCGGCGGGGGTTCAGCCGAGTTAGCTGTACGCCTGCCAACCTGTCAATGGCCTACTAAGACCATTGAGAAACTAATTAAAATCATTAATGGACCTGCCCATCCAACCTTAAGGTTGGCGGGCAGGTCAGGAGCCCTGGCGGCCTTCAGAAATAGCATGAAGCCTCATCCACGGGCAGGATGAGGTTTCATGAGGCTATTTAAATTTTTAATAAAGGTTTCAATAAAAGTTATGGACATGTCCCAACTCATGTGACAGTGTCCCGCCCGCTCCCGCTCTTCCCCCAAATGGAGGGAAAATTTTTCCCAAAGAAAACTTTTTATGAAAAGAAAAAAAGAACCAATTGCATTCTATTATACTGGCACATTGGCTGGCAGCTCTCTAAGGTGTGACTTCCTCCCGAGTGAAGGGCGGTAGTCCCAACTACAGCCAATTGACGCTTATTCGAGTGTGAAATGGCTGCGGGGCAGTCGGAGTTGGCGAGGATGTGTTCCCTGTCGACTCTTTGGATGGTAGGAAGGGAAACCCCGCCCGTCTGAAAAATTCAGGCTCTGGGTTAGTCTGATTAAAACAACTAACCATAGAATTATCACCAATATCACCAAAAAATAAGCATTTTTAATAACAGTGTCCAGTCCTCCACCTGTGAGTAACCTGATTTAAAATCACTGAAAATTACTTAAAGAAATCAATACTGATCACTTAACAGTTTCAGTCAAATACTATAGTCAACTTTTTAGTAAATTACATATTTTGAAATAAAAGAATTTGAAAATGTGCCTCCTACTGTCTGTGTTCCTAGAAATAATTTGAACAGCCTTCCCAAAAGAGTTTAAATGCCAGAATCTCAAAATTTTGAAATGGGGGTGTGATCAGTAATCTGCCTGATTTGGGTGATGAATCGTTGAACCAGTGTAAAAAAAATCATGGAAAACATGAATGTGAGTGGTTTAGGCTCATTTATGTTTGTGGTAGTTTGAATGATTCCACCCAGATTGCACTAATATAACTGGCAGAAACAAACGGAAACTTGACACCCAAACCCTTTGGTGCCAGATTAGGATTTGAACGCAGGATCTTGTACTTCAGAGGTGAAAGTACTAGCACCAAGTAAAGCTAGCACTAGAGGAAGATTTAGAATTCACGCACTTTGTCTGCAGACCTCATCACCATTTTCTTCAAACATGTTACAAGGCAACTGAAGAAATGGAAAACATTGCAAAATTTAAAAGTACAGCTTGATGATCAGTAAAATGAAAACAGTTCTTTTTGTGACCATTGTAGTGTAACATACTATCTGATAAACGAGGATCTAGAACAACTAACTTTTCTCAAATATCCTGGAACATAACTGCAAAGTGATAACAATAGCTCAAAGGATGTCAAGCTGAAATATTGAAAGCAACCTATCCTTCGGTCAGGCTTTCAATATCTGGAGAAGTGACAATATTAATTTAACCTTTGAGCTCCATTTATTAGGGTCCTAATCTTACCTATCAAATATGGCTGTGAGCCCTGGACCTTGAGAAAGACCATGAAACTCTGAAGTATTAAACGCTTCTTATTTGTTCATCCTTCTGCCATTCTCCTTTAGATACAGTTTTTGTTTCTTTACTTGCCCCATTGCCACGCCCTTTTGGCCTTGCACCATCAACCCTTTTGTCATTTATTCTTTCCTGTCTTCCACCCTATCACAGACCTTCCATTTTGTTCTTTTCCTCAGCCTCCTCCTTTGCAGTTGCCAAAAAGCTTTTACATTGCTAACTTTTTCCAATTCTGATGAAAGATCATTGATCTCAAACATTAACTCTGTTTCTCTCTCCACAGATGTTGCCTGACCTGCTGAGTATTTCCAGCATTTTCTGTTTTTATTTTGGTACATACCTCTAAATTGGAAATACTTCCTATGATCATGTTGTGTATCCTGGACTTTAGAAAATGTAATAAAATTAAAAATGAATACATAGGTAAAGGAACATAATAATACTTAAGGGCCACTGAATTTCACAGAAAATGAATAAATCATGAAATACAATTAAAAGTCCTAAAAATAATTGTAATAAGCTTAAAATTTTACTTATTCAATTACTGTACACCAATGCCTCTCATAATTCTTTGTGCCCTACAGTGCATAATGCCACTCCTGTTATAGAATCATTTTCATTGACTCACTGTGAACAAGGCCACAGAAGATTGATGTATGTATATATTTAGAATATTTATCCTAATATTACTTTCAATGCACCAAAGGTATAATATAAAATGAATTTCATGATCTTTTGTTCTTAGTTGAGTCTGAAAATTTACAAGTGCCTTCCTGTCCTCAAACATCGGTTACCAGTCAACAATTAAATTCTGCCCTCAATATGTGTTTACTTACAACAATTGGAATTTGTTGGCTTAAAATGACTGGCCAAATTAAACACAGCTCCAATTTAGCAAAAGGGTGTATCTTTTATTACATAAAATATCACTCTCGTCAGTTATGTGGATAGATAGAAAAAGCTGAGGCTATTCCCCATAGAGAAGAGAAGGTTAAGAGGGGATTTGATAGAGACATTCAAAATCATGAGAGGTTTGGAAGTATTAAACACTTCTTATTTGTTCATTCTTCTGCCAAAGGGGAAAAATGCTCCTGCTGGTGGAATGGTCAAGAACCATAGGCTAACGATTTATGGCGATTGGCAAAAAAAGCAACGGTTAGATGAGAAAAAATGTTTTTACACATTGAGTGGTTAAGATCTGGAATACACTGCCTGAGAGTATGGTGGAGGCAGATTCAATCAAAGCCTTAAAACAGAGTTTGAAATTGAATGAAGAGAAAAATAACTGCAGGGCTAAGGGGAAAAGGTGTGAGAGTGGAACTAGGTGAACTGCTCGTGCAGAGAGTCAGCATAGATATGGTGGGCTGAATGGCCTCCTTCTGTAACTATACTGTGATTCGATGATTATAAAGCAGCAACTCATCTTACCTATCATAAGCAAAACAGTAGCAGAATTAACTGGTATGTTCAATAAACTTTCAAATAAAAATACCTAGAATGATGTTCAGGTTTTCATCTCATTGCAAGGTCAAAAAGATGGTTATAAAGCCTCTGAAATATCATGTGAATGATTTCATGAATTGCTACTTTACAATTACTCCAAAATATCTATTATTCATGTGGCATGCACATATTTCTAGCTGCCTTACATAATAAAAATACTTCAAAAATGCGTTTGCCTTACTTACATTGAAGTAATGAATAAAATAGCCAGCTTATTTCTGTCCTCCATTTAGCTGGACATATTTTTCTGACAATAATGTAGAAATTAAGAGATGTATATATTGACACATTTGCATCATTGCAAGGTGGGTTCGGCTTTGCATCAATGTGGCAGTATTACTCCAGAATCAGATCAGCCATCTGACTCCATAGTGCATTAATTAGGAGGAATGAAACCACACAATAATTAGGGATTTGAGTTTTCCAGTTCACAGGTGAAAATATGACTCTGGTCATTCTGATGCACAGTTGGAAGTTGAGTGAAGAATTGATGTTGTAGGTCAGAAATGGAGAATACTGCAAAAGCTGTCTATTTTTGTATGTGTAACCCTCTATGATCAGCAGTAGTTTCATACTTGAGTTTCACTTTTGCTATTTATTTTTGATATGATGTGCATGTGCACATATCATTGTGTGTGTCTATGTGCGTATACTCAGGTACAAAACAGACTGGTGTGATATAACTGTATCTTAAATCAGTGATCACCAGATTTCGAAAGTTAAAATTACATCTAGTCCTGATCATTAGAGTGCATGACTATTGTTTAGTTTAAATATATTTTCTCAAAAGGTATCGTATTGCATTATCTCTAAGCAAACATTTTTGCCACTACATAATTAATTCTGTGTTCCCTAAAGATGCTCAGGTAAACAGCTGGACTAATTCACACATTGCAGTTGTTACCACTCAAGGATTATTTTTTCATAACGTGCTTTAAAATCCATCATTTAAAGTACTTAAAATAACAAATTATCACTCTAATTATAGATCATGCGCCCTCCTCCTAGGAACAAAAAGCTTGAGCAGGTACTTCTCAACTCCAATAAGTGCTCTTCCTTGAACCAAAGCTAAACTTAAAACGGTTGCTGTTCCATACAGGTTAACCGTTGAGCCCGATTCTGCATGCTTATAAGAACATTGACCCAGGTTTCACTGAAGCGCATTCTGAAACAGAATTTCTGCTTTTCAAGCAGCTGTAGTATAATTAGTTACTTGATTTACTCTAAGGAGATTACACTGGGCACGGAAAGAGATTACAGTTAGAGCACTTCTGAGCACCGCACAGCAATGTACCAGCAGCGCCCAAGACAGTGCACTCAGAATATTTCCAACACCTCCCCTGGACAACAAAGGGACGAGAAGTCGCACTGTTACCATACGGTGGCTGAAGGAAAGGGAAAGATGAATTCGACAACATTGTACAGGAAAGGAAGGCATCTGGTAGGCAGCTTAACAGCACAAGACCAATTAACAGATTCTCTATGTCTGCTAGTCACATGCGCGCCCATGTTACCTAGCAACAAGACAACTCACTTAAAGTTCGCCAGGAAGAATTTCAAATCTTTAGCTGAGTGGGGCTTTGTGCAGCGAAGAAAATATCGGTTTACTGAGTCATATTGTAGGGAAATACAGTAAAACCTTTCACCTGATGCATGGTTCATCTTGTGGAAAGAAAACGTACTGCATCTTTGGCTCACAAAACTACTTTAGACAGAGGAAAAATCGTGAATTCCTGCTGAACCGATTGCGGTTTATTGTGAATAGCGGAATTTAGCCATACGATTCCCATCAAGATGCATGCCTTTTACCTGGTACTTTCCGTTGGTGTCTTTATTCATTTGTTTTTCAGATCCTATTTTATAGGTTTGTGGAGTAAGTAGATGTAAAATTGAAAAAGCTATTAGTGTTGAGTTAAATAAGTTGTAAGGCATAGCTTTTCTTGCCCATTAAAAGGTTTTGTGCTTTAAAAACGCCACTTACTGGTTAATAATGTATTCCAGAATATTCTAAAATCAATAATACATAATATTTCCTAAATACCAGAATCAATACTCCAACGATATTAAAAGTAACGTTGAGTTTCCAAAACCACTGCAAATATACATTTTCTCCAAATAACCCGTTGAGTAAAATTACATACATTATTCAATTCAGTAGAATAAATATAATAGTAGCGGTTTGTTTTACTCCATAAAAAATAAAAACTTGCCAAACTTATGCACCTTCTTACCTTCTAAGCTACATTGAACTATAAGCAAAGTTCCCAGAAGAAAGACTAAGAATGTCTGGCCGCCCATGCTGCAGCCTGTACTGGAATCTTCTCCAGCTCCTGCTGAAGCTGGCTTTGTAAGTAAAGGTTGTGGAACCTGGTTGATGTAGGGTTCAATCTGTCTTTCACCCCCCACCCCCCCCTGATGCTAGCTGGGAAAAGGCGTGTTCGAAAGTCGGGACATTGCGTTTGCACTAAAACCGCTCAGCGCTAAAAGCTCTGCGTACCGAGGCCCTGGAAGCAGCATAACGCAGAACCGGCTCCTCTAACAGGGAGGTGTCTGCAAGTCCTTCTAAACCGTTATTAGCACAGTGCTTACAAACAATAGGTTCGGACAGAATACTGGCACGGCCACCTATAGAAATCTCTAGCACTTCACTCCAACTTTCTAATTGAGCTAGTTTGGTTCAATTTTCTTCCAATTTTGCAATAAAAATTATTGGTTCTACAACATTAAGTAGGTTATGAAATAAACTGGAAAGATTTTACACAAGCTGTTCTCTCGAAGTGCTTTTTCCCTTCTCATTTAGGTGCACGTTTGCTGTTGCATTGATTTACGTTATTCCCCCAGATAGATAACTCGATCTTTTATCTGTACTGAATTCAAATTGTGTAGGTATGTTTATATGTTACATTGTTTTGGTCAGTTGGATACATGTCAGTAATATGCACTGTTTATTGGTAGTGTGTGTGTGTATGTGTCTATTTTACGACTCTGCCAGTTGTAATGACTCTTTGCTAGCTATCACAAGAGACACAGATTTACTGTTATTTCCCGGTGTGGTGATGCAGGGGACTGTGCCTGTTATTCATGATCAGGGCGGCTCGGTGTTGGTACGGCACAGCACCGGGGTCAAGCCTTGGCGTAGTAGTACAGCACGAGGGGCAGATCAGCATATTCAATGAGCTTCCTGACACATCCCCATCACAAAGAGCAAACCACCCCACACCCTCCATCATCAGCAATGCCCCAGTCCCCACCCCCTCCAACAGAACCGATAGCCATCGCTCAGCTTATCAAAATGGACCTGAAAACTCCAAAAAAAAAGTTCTCAAACTTCCATTAAGCTTTGCTTTCTTTTGTTGCTCTTTTGTTTTATTGTTGCCAACTTGATGAAATTCTTGTCGTGGTTTCACAGCAAGTGTCAGGCTGACCAAATGTAACCAGCTGCGTTCCTTTATGAGGCTGGTGATAAAGCGGCTAATCCCAGTGCTGCCCCGGGAAGAGGGAACCAAAGGATAACGCCAAATGTGACTTGAAATAGGAATAACAAAAATGTGTACATTCTTTGTCAGATAGGTGTCTTCGAAATCCTGCCCAAGGCTTGCAAAAAGAAGGAAGACGCGTCGAATCATACCGATCAATTTGCAGATGACCGGTTTAAAGGATGTATTCCTCCACATACTTTAGGGTCTAACGAACCCCGCTGACTGGACTCGTGCTGGCCCATTTCCAATATCTTGCTCATATGTTTAACACATTTAAAATCAACCCGGGTTAGTCAACGTGCTAGTTTTAGTGATTCAAATAGGGAAAAAAAAATGATAATGCGAATGAACATACTAAACAAACATTTCAAAACAAATCGTTTTAAATACAGACATGTGGGAGATGGAACTGTCCCAGAGAGTGGCCGACATTATCGCCGGATGATCTTCAAAAGGTTTAGCGAACTCGGCAAGGGTTACATTGTCATCAGCCTTAAGGTCTAGTTAACAAAAGCCTTTTACTCTATTGTGTGCCTCTGAAATTAATGTACCTCTTCCTGTTGTGTAGCTATGTACATTATGTCAAAAGTTCCTTTGAAGTAAATTATATGCTTTAAAAGAATGTAAGATGAATGGTGACCTACCTATGTGTTTGCGCAACATCGTGAAACACTGCAGTGTAAGTTGGTAGGCAAATTCTTCATTTAAAGTTAGAAATTCAGGCAGTGCCCATTCAATTCAAACATACAAAAAAACGGAAGGCACCATGTGTTGATATGTCTGACTTCACAAATCTTAATCCAGCTGCCAGGTAAAATCAAACACACACCGTTATCTCTGTTAACAGTTTAGCATGATTTTTAAGTCAAATGACACTTTCTCCAATTATTTCTTGGCATGCTTATCCACTGTACTACCGTCCTGGTGCAATTGCAAATATTTACATAAAACCAAGACATTAAAGGTTGCGATAGGGCAAATTAAATTTTGATGGTCTTCTGACAAGTCCATGTTAGCAGATTTATAAAAGGAGTGAATTATTAATTGAGGAAAAACAAGTTTTCTTGGCCAGCCTCCCAGATTCTACCCTGCATAAAGGTGTGGTCATTCAAAATTCTGCTGCCTGTGCCCTAACTAGCAGTAAATCCCATTCACTCATCATCCCTGTGCTCACTGACTTACAACGGGCTTCCAGTTAAATAAGGTCTCATTTTAAAATGTTTGTCCTTGTTTTCAAATCTCCCCATGGCCTTGGACCCTCCCTATTTTGGCAATCTCTTCTAGTCCCAAAAACCTCTGAGTTATCCGAGTCCCTCCGGTTTTGGCCTCGTGCATCTCTAATTTTAAATCCTCCACCTTTGGCAACTGTGCCTTCAGCCTCCTAGGTCCTAAACACTGGAATTCCCGCCTAAACCTCTCCGTCGCTCAACCTCTTGGGCACTCTTACCTCATAGATCAAGGTTTTGGTTACCTGCCCTAATATCTCCTTTTTGTGGCTTGGTGTCTGAATTTGTTTGAAGGGCCTTCTGACCTTTTACTGCATCTACCTTACAACAGTGGCTACACCTCAACAAATGGCTTACAGCTGGGACGTCCGGTGTTTGTGAAAAGAGCTATATAAATGCAAGTCTTTTTAAAGGCACTATATAAATGCAAGCTGTTGTCAGGTAGAAGACTGAAGAAGTCTTGTCATGAAGCATCAATGTCATTAGAAATGATGCAGCTTTAATTTCCTTCTAGAGAAAATGCATTGTTTTAATCAAAGTGTTTGGCTCTTATTTTGAGTTAAAACTCTGACAATTAAATATAGTCAAATCCATTTAATGACAAGTTCGATCCAAGGACATTCTAATGTTAGTAGTTTCTGCCACGTGTAAACATAGGCAGAAACACTCTTAATCTCTGTTGATCTATTTATATTATTAATATCCGTTCTATTCTCTGACTCCATTCTGCCTCCGAATTTGGAGTTCATTAAAATTACATTCACTTGTTTAGAGAATTCACCAGGCGACAATTAAAATCCCCCAGGGTGTGCACAGTTGAGAAAAGAGAAATAGCTGTTTTTAACTTCCCACCACGTCTAACTACTAACCAAACCAGGTCTATATTTTTGGTATTTTTTCAATCGAGTTTTTATTTGGAAAATGCAATACCATGTTTCTTCCATCACGCTCATTAAAGTTAGTGTCATAAACTTGCAATAAACATACAAATCATTTAATCGTCATTCTATTTATTCTTTGTACAATTAACGCCTGAGCGTTTAAATTTGTGATTTATTCCCTGAATTGTTTAGAAGAGGCGGTAGATGTAACGGAAAACGAATCTGATTCTTCCACATTTTGTGAGATTTTCTTTTGTTCATGATTTTATTGGCTCATTTACTCACGTTGAATCCACACCAAGCCCATCCACCCTCCTTTTACCCCATTCTTCTTATGGTTTGAGTTTGATAGTAAACATGGTGCTTGTTTGGCTGGCAGCTGGATTAAGATTTGTGAAGTCAGACATGTCAACACATGGTGCCTTCCGTTTTTTTCTCCATTTTAGTGTGACGGGACAGCAAAAGAGTGCTTTTTTAAATGAATTTTGAAGGGTCAGTGCCCCTGAATAGAATAACTCATTTGAATGAATTGTTCAGTGAAAGTTTGTGTAATGTTTTCTGACTGGGCGCTGGTGTACAGAGGCTGATATTAATGCGCTCTGAGTTTAGTAGGGCAGAAATTGATCAGGGGCTCGGCATTTTTCGTTCCAGTGGCAAATTTCGCCGCTTTCTGCGTTACTCAGCGCTGCTGGACGATTGCATGAGGTTTGTAAACCTAGAACGTGTTCTGAAAGCAGGTAGCAAAATGACTTCAATAACTTAGTTGAACAAATAGAAAGACAGCAGCCCAAACGTTTCTGAAGTAGCTGGCTTCTACTCCTCATTTGTCGCACACCCGGTATAAAAATCTGACGGATAAGTCATTCAGCATCAATTCTTTAAAGAACCGTTTCTGCCGCGAGCAACGAAAGAGTTAAATTGCACTTCAACGGTTTCCTCTTAAAACGATTTCATCCTGCGTTCAGCACTCGTTTTTATAGCTGTCGCTGAGAACAGCGTAATTCCGAATGTACTCTTTCATTTTCATTAAGGCCAATTGCTGTCTAAATTCGCTGGAACAATATCCCCATTACAATTAGCCTCACATTTCGACTTTGACAGTTCGCCTGAAACTGACACAATGCTTGAGGTCAAATCTGGAAAAAAAGGCCCATTCATTTTGTTCAAGAGGAAAAACATCCAGTTATCTTATCAGGGAGCTCCAAAATTAAAGGGTTTGGCTTCTCCAGGGCTGTTATCTCGGAAAAAAGAAATTCCTTCTCGGGGTAAATTCAGATACTCTATATATTAAGGCAATCATTCGAGATAGCTGGCACGTATCTATGCTTTTTCTCCCACATTTCCATCCACCTTACTTTTATTTGTCCAAATCTTTGCTCCACTATTACCCCAGGTGGATTGTTCCATATATTCACCAGCCTCTGTACATTTGCTTACAATGTCTGTTTCCTTCATTTAAAGTCTGTGTCCATAATTTAGTTACACCGCTTGGAACTTTGATTTAGTTAATGCTTTTTCCCGGAGCTGTGTTTTGCTGCAGTACAAACACTCCCGTTTTAAATTAGCCTCTTCATGCTGGTACTTAATCATTGCTATCACTTCGGTCAGTGCATTTATATAGCACCTTTCATGACCTCAGTACATCCCAAAGCGCTTTGAGGCCATGAGGTATTTTGGAAGTTGTTGTCACTGTTGTAATGTTAATCACCAGGTAATCTTTTTTTTAACGGTGTTGACTGAGGGATAAATATTGGACAGGGCATTGGAGGAAACTCCCTTTCGCTTCTTTAAAATAGTGCCATGGGATCTTTTATGTCCATCTGAGGTGGCAGATGTCTCCTTGGTTGAACATCTCAACCAAAAGATGGCACCTCCAACTGTGCAGTGCTCCATCAGTATGACACTGAAGTGTCAACTTAGATTTTGGTGCTCAAATCTCTGTAATGGGACTCAAAGCCACAATCTACTGAATCAGAGATGAAAAGTTCTATCAACCAATCCATGGCTGCCACTCAGCTCATTCTCTACAGGGATAATTCTATGGATCCTGGGTTTTCAGAACAGACTTCATGCTGGAAAGGAGAATGTTTAAGGGATGCATACACAGGTACAACATCGTAACCCCAATTTTCTGACCTGAGCTTCCTTTGAGTGTAGCTGCAAACTGAGTATGCATGATTGTAAAATTACCCCATACGTCCTCAGCAATACTAGGATGTCCCATTGGTGGCTATGCCTTCAACTGCATAGGCCATAGACTCTGGCATTCCCTCCTTAGCCTTCTCCACCATTTTACCTCTGTCTCTTCCTTTAATGTTCCTTAAAATCTTACTCTTCAATTGAGTTGTTGGCTATCTGTCCTCATATCTCCTTATATGACTCAATGTCAAATTTGATAACACTCCTGTGAAGTGTCTTGGGACATCTTACTCTGTTAAACCACATCCACACAATTTCCTGTGTTCTCCATGTCCTGTCTCCACAATAGAGACATTGCCTGCTTGCCCCATGACTCCATGACTGCCCCATTGCACATAAATGCTGCAAGGAGCAAGGTCCAAGACACTAGCTGATTTTCCTGCCTTCCACTTCAATTTCCACTGATCCATAGTTGTAAATCTCCCTTTTTTTTATATCCCCCTACTGTATACATGTGTGTGTATGTGTGTGTGTGTGTGTATGTGTGTGTGTGAGGTTTCATACATCATACCCCCCACACCCCACTCCCCAAACCCCAGTATGAATCCAGTATGATTACCAGAAGAGTGCATAGGCCTGAATCTTCTGGTTGGCGTGCAAGGGCGGGCCCTGCTCACTGACATATAAAATGATGCGCGGTGACGTCGGGCGTGTGTCCTGACATCACTGCGCATCATTCAGATCTCCAGTTTGGCGGGCGCACACCGGAGTTGGCTGCGCGCCTGCCGAACTGTCAAAGGCCTATTAAGGCCGTTAATAATCTAATTAAGCTGGTTGTCTGGGCTGCCCGTCCAACCTTAAGGTCTTCTTATCTTCCCCAGTCTCATCAATTTGCCCTGTGACAGCTCAGGGTAACACTCTCAGATCTAATTTGGAAGAATGTGAGGTGAAAACCACTTGAGAGACTTATATAGGGTGCTGCATTGTCAGAAGTGTTACTTTTCAGATGAGACATTGAACCATTGCCCCATCTAACTGTTCAACTGGCTATAAATTATTCCTTAGCTCTATTTGAAGAGCTTCAAATATTTTTATTTTTAAAAAAGACTCTGACTGGGTTGAGCTCTAGCTTTAAGAAAGAAACTTGAGGAGGGGAATGGGTCATTATAATTAGGGCCTCTCTCTCAAACATTATTCATACTAAGCTAGCCACAGCTGCCTCTGGGTGTATCACCAGCCTTCTACTGGGTAATCCCTGGATCAGTGGTAATTGAAGTGGAAGGTAGGGAAATCAGCTAGTTTCTTGGACCTTGCTCCCTGAATCACTTATGTGCAATGGGGTAGTCATGGAATCATGGGGCAAGCAGGCAATGTCTCTATTGTGGAGACAGGACATGGAAAACACAGGAAATTGTGTGGATGTGGTTAGGCCTCTCAATCCCACCTTCATTTATTTTCCATCACTGTATGGAATTGTCCATAAGAAGAGGTGTTTTTTAATTGTTCTAAAACTAGACTGCAGTAGGTTTCCCAAAACCATCAGTTTGTGTTGTCCAATTTTATAAGAAACGAGCAGCAAAGTCTCTTTATGATTAACTCAGAAGATTAGTTTATTTCACATTCAAAGCCAGGGGTTTGGGGAGTGGAGTGTGGGGGGTATGATGTACAAAACTTCACACACACACACATACACACACTTGTATACAGTAGGGGGATAGAAAAAAAGAAGTTTTACAACTATGGATAACAACAGTAAAAGAATGACACAAATAAATATTAGTTGACGTGCGTCAAAGTCCAGAGGGAGTTTCCTTCGTGGAGGAGTTCACTTCAGATGAGTCCCTGGTTGGAGAGAGCAGCACAAAAGTCCTTTAAAGTGAATGACAATACAGCACAATGAGGTTTCTGTACATAGGCTGCTTGGCAGGCGATGGTCAGGTACTTTTAAAATAAAACAGGCTTTGAGGAGTTGAAAGATGGTGGCCAGCTGCTAGGTCAGCCCACAAGCTGGAGTTCTTTCTGGTTGGTGTTAAATCAGCAGACTGCTTGTTTCCCAGTTCTCGACTGAATATAGAGATTTCAAAGTGGTCACTCGAGTCATGTGACCTCCTTTCTCCACAAGAATCACAAGAGGGATGTTTATCTGGCATCTAGGTTCGTCTTTTGTTTTATGGCTTATAATACTCTCATTCATTTTCCTCTGAAAGAGTCACCATCCATGTTGAGAATTTTGTTTTGAGGAGCCATTGTCTGGGCAGACCCTATGACTCCATTAGAGGGGTAAGCTTATCAAGATGCAAATTATGTCCATTTTTCCATAAATGGTTCCCTTTTGAAATGGACCTGGACAGTCCCAGGTGTGAGATGGATCTCTTAACAACTCTGCAGAAGTAACAAGTTTTGCTCTCCGCAAGTCCCTTGGTTTTATGATTATAAGGTCCTTACAATGGGCTGTGAAATTCCACAAGGATGAGGGGGGAACCCTTTTGTTCTTGTATCCTGTTGGAAGCTTCAGGGCAGATGGCCAACCCTTGCAGTCATGTGACTTGTAGTAGCCATCTTATTGTTTAGCAAAAGTCCATTTTAAAATATCAAAAAAAGGAATAAAGTTTGATGCACACAGTTTTGATTTCTTTCATGTCTTATTGACATTAGGGGAATATGGGAAATGACATATGGGGAACATCCAGCCTGTAATCTTTAGAATTATTGGAGCTACAATTTCAGTTGGAAAGTTCAGAAGATGGGGACTGCTCTTTGTAATCCTCTCTCTTTGCTTGTTTTGGAAGAGAAAGGGAAAATATGAGGATCATTCAGAGGTACATCCATTTGCACTGTCTAAACCACTGTCACCCAACCAGTTATGTTCATAGAATAAGACACTCATCAATTACTCTCTGTGAAAGAGGTGGTCATAGAGTTATGTGGTCTGCTAGGACTTTCAGACAAGATTGATGACAGTGGGTAGGATATTCATAACTTTGAACCATTATGCAACTTGACTCATGTGCTCGGAATGTCCCTTTAAGACCAAAGTGAGCTGGGAGCATTCTGAAAGAGAATTAATTGGCTTCCTGATTATGACATCATATGTTCCAGAAAATGTCCATGTGACCTGAGGTTGCCATGGGCATGAATAGCTAAGAAGCAAAGGGTAAATATAATGCTAATTGCAGGAGGGTTGTGTTAGTCTGTTTTTTCTGTTTGGCAGCTCATACTGAGAATATGTAAAATGAGGAAATAAGCAAAGTTCTCTTTGAATGGAACAGTTTTCTGTTTGACAGTCTTCAAAGGAAAATAACAAAGCATGACATAGTGTACATTTCTAGTACAACAACCTTGAAAGTGAACAGAAGCCAATCTACTCTTTCCTGATACTATGTTACCCTGATTGTGCAAATATGTAATCCTTTCTCCTATTCTGCTGCTCTCCTAGACTCAACCTGAAGGCAAATATTGTGAGAAGTGGTTGATTGTGTGTTACAACATGTTTATGGGACTGAGGCAACTTCCTTCTCATGAGTTCTTTTTCCTAAAAAATATACTTTATTGATAAAACTTGTAAAGGTATATTACAGTACAAATCAAGTTTGACAGAACACATAGTGCAATCCTGGTCAATTTGATTAAATATGTTACTTGGCATTCCAGGGTACTCACTCCACTTACAATGCCAATAATACCACATTTACATTACATTAAACATACAGTCGGAGGAGCTTTACACTAGTTTCAGCCCTCAATGTGCTATGGTGAGAGGGCCCTAACCTATGACCTTTCCCCAATGAGCATTTGTGGCAGCTGCACCCCCCAGCATGTAGTCCCAGAATTTGGAATGTGTCAGCTTGCAACACTTGGGTAATGGGACACTCCTTGCACTGGAAGACCAGCAAGTTACAGGCAGCCAAGGAGTGTCTTTCACCAAGTTGATGGCCTTCAGTAGCAACTGATGTTAGTCCTGATGCATGTCCATAGTAAGCTCAGTGAAGATGACAAAAACCTCTGCATCTCTTTCCAGGCATTCTAGAAAAGGATGGGTGATATTCTTTTGCACCTCAAGGACAGTGTGTGGTCAATGTGTATGAAGGATCTGGCAAGGAGGCCCTTCATGCCATCAGCCACATATTGGCACTTATTTGAAAGTTCTGGCAATGAGGAGTTCTGCCAAATGTCTTTGACAGTCTGCTCGGGAATCATGAGACTGAATTCATCGTCTCCTTTCTCTCCAGGGCCTCAAAAACATTTCTCACAGCCCATTGCACTTGTTGTCAAAAGTTTGTGCAGATAAACACCTCTCATGATAGCTTGTTCCTGGAGTAAGCCACTGCTAACTGTATGACTGTAGCTTATACCCAGGAAGGCTGGTGTCAGCTCCTATAGTTCCCTGGTGTGGTGCTCAGAGGGGACAGGCCAAATGCCTAGTATGTGCTGCTGCTGAGTAAAATGGCAGCCTCAGGCAGATTGTCTCCAGCTGTTGTCAGTCCACAGCGCCCTGGATCTATGTCGCCACCGATCAAAAGAATGCTTGTCTAATGGCAGATAGCAGATTATGAAAATTCTCAGATATGGCAGCTTGCATCCTGACCCCTATGCCCTGAAGCCAGCATGCAGGGTGCTGCTTTTACTGCTTGTGCTTCCCTGAAGGAGGAGGCACCATCATCCTTGACCAGATGCTGATCTGCTCCATTGCTGCTTTAAAAACTGAAAAGCTTTCCTAATATTTCAGTAGATAGGGTATCGACTTAAAAATCACACCTACCAGTTTCCACACATCCTCAGAGACTGATGTCAGAGCCTGTGTGTAGATGTGATATTCCTCAAAAATCCTTCTTTTCAGGCAAATATCAATGAAATATGAGCTTCAAAGTTCCAAATCTTTCTCAGTCTCTGATAGGAGGGTAGTGCATCCTCACCCACTTCTCACTCTTCTGACTCTCTCGTGCCCTATGAATCACCCAGTGCCACATCCTCAACAACACCCTCTAATCCCTCTGCAGGTGAACAAAACCTTGATCAGATTGTTGGGGTGAAGAAGCAAATGATGTGGGGAGCAAGATTGAAGAAGTTCTGTCAAATGAACCTGGGTAACAATCTAGGTTCAGAGGCCCAAGCGTTGGCTTGATCTTCTCATCTCCACTGTCATCACCGTCATCCTTACGCCCACAAAAATGATTTTCATTCCATCATAATACCCCCTCTATCTCCTCCTCTTCATCATCGTCTAGTTTCCATTGTGGTGATGGCCTGCAGAAAAGGAGGATAAAGGCAAAGAATGAATGAATTAAGATGTGAAAGCTAGTGGCTGAGTAGGGATGCTGCAAAAACAATGTATTTCTGCAGCTATGAACCTGGGGAAGCTCTGCCCCCTCCCCCCCACCCCCCCAACCTCAAACTGTTCCACAGTTACATCAGAGAGTCTCTTCAGCAGGCTGGCCTGCTCCATGTGGAAGTCAGCTTTTCCTTAATGTTAGAGATGTCTCCTTTGCTGTCTTGCCTCTCATGAACATTTTTTTTTTACACAATTTTCCTGCAGTAGGATTGAGTAAATTAGGTACCAGCTGGCTCTCAGGTGGCATTAGGCAGCTGATGTAAAAGATTGACATATCACACTGTTAAAGTGGAAGAAAGAGTTCTAAGGTTCTGCATGCAAGTACTTGCTGTCAGGGGAACATGCTGACACATAATGTACAATGTGAGGGATTAGCTGTGGCCTTAATTTTAAAGAATTAACTGTGTCTTGGAACCCAGGGTGCCCAAGGTAGAAAAGGGAGAGCAACAACTCTTGTATTACCTTGCTTACCTTCAGCAGATCATTGAACTTCTTGCAGCACTGGTCCACAGTTCTGGGAATGGCCTCCCATGAAGACTGAATAGTCCCTCTCCCTCTTTTTGCTCACTTTATTCAAGAACATTTTAGAGGCCAGTCTCACTGAAAACGCCTGTTCATTTTTTTTCCTCTTTGTGAGGCCTTTCTCTTTCCTTCAAATGTTTCCGTCGAATGTTCCAAAGATGGATATTTTTGAAGCAAAGGGACAAAACCACACAAGTGATCTGTTACAAGTACATGACAGTCAACTCAGTGAGCTAAGCACTTTTCTACTAAAGCCAACCTCAGATTTTAAAGGCTGCAGTCTAATGTCCAAGAACCACCCCCCCCAACAAATTACTCCCATTTTACACAGGATTGATGCTGGAGAACTACCAGTGGATATCTGAATAAGCTGGCCCAGAAAATTGAGTCATAAGGTCATAGAGGTCTACAGCATAGAAAAAGGCCCTTGGGCCCATCGAGTCTGCACCAGTCAAACAAGTACCTAACTATTCTAATCCCATTTTCCAGCACTAGGCCCATAGCCTTGTATGCCATGGCATCGCAAGTGCACATCCAAATACTTCTTAAACGTTATGAGGGTTTCTGCCTCTAACACCCTTTCAGGCAGTGAGTTCCAGATTCCCACCACCCTCTGGGTGAAAAAATTCTGCCTCACATCCCCTCTAAACCTACTTCCCCTTACCTTAAATCTATGCCCCCTGGGTTATTGATCCCTCCACCAAGGGGAAAAGCTCCTTCCTGTCTACCCTCTCTATGCCCCTCATAATTTTATACACCTCAATCATGGCACCCCTCAATCTGCTCTGTTCCAGGGAAAATAACCCCAGTCTATCCAATCTCTCCCCATAACTAAAACTCTCCAGCCCAGGTAACATCCTGGTAAATCTCCTCTGCAGTCTCTCTTGTGCAATCATATCCCCTGGTTCCCTGGATTTGTTGGTCCCACCCTTTATCTTTACTAGAATATGTTAGCCTTGTACTCTTCCTATTTCCTTCTTGAATGAGTCCCACTGCTCTGACACAGATTTACCTAAAAGTAACTGCTCCCAGTCCACTCTGGCCAAATCATATCTGATCTTATTAAAATCGGCCTTTCCCCAATTTAGAACTCTGATTTCTGGCCCATCCTTGTCCTTTTCCATAATAACCTTGAATCTAACGGAATTATGATCACAATCGGCAAAATGCTCCCCTACTGATACCTCTACCACTTGCCTGGCTTCATTCCCTAAAATTAAGTCCAGGACCACCCCCTCTCATGTAGGACTTTCTAGGTACTGGTTTAAAAAGCTCTCCTGGATGCATTTTAAGAATTCCGCTCCCTCTAAACCTATCACACTATGACTAACCCAGTTAAAGTTGGGGAAGTTGAAATCCCCCACTATTACTACCCTATTATTTTCACACTTCTCTGAAATTTACCTACATATCTGCTCTTCTATTTCTCTCTGACTATTTGTGGACCTATAGTACACTCTCAGCAGTGTAATTGCTCCTGTTTTGGGCAGAATTTTCCTGTCGGCGATTTGGGGGTGGGGCCTGCTTGCTGACGGGAAAGTGACACGGGATGATGTCGGGAGGAACCCCCAACGTCATCCCAGTCTATTTAAATATTGAGGAAGGCGGGCAGACAGCAAAATCAGCTGTCTGCCCGCCGACCTGTCAATGGCCAATGAAGGCCATTGACAGGATAATTAAGCTTGTTAAATGCCCTGCCCGTCCAACCTTAAAGTTGGCGGGCAGGCCAGGAGCCCCAGCGGGCTTCTGATAAAACATGAAACCTCATCCACTGGCGGGATGTGGTTTCATGACCGTTTTTAAAAACTTCAATAAAGTTTATGTGCTTCTTATTAGCTTGTCTCATCTCATGTGACATTGTCACATGAGGGGGACATGTTAATAATTTTAATATTTTTCTATTTTTAAAGATTTTTATACTGTCAGTAATCTCCCTGAGACAGCACTTAGTCTCAGGGAGATGTGTGCTCTTTCGCGCGCATGCCAGATGGGGAATCCCTCCACCCCACCCCCCCAGCACAGGAAGTGCATAGTGCTTTCTGTCGGGCAGGCCGCTGGGCGGGCCTTAATTGGCCCACCCACTCAAAATGGCAGCGGGCCCCGTTTTGGTGACGGAGTTCGGCTGCCCGCCGCTGCCGAGCCGGTGGGGCCCGCCTGCCCATCAAAGTAAAAATTCTGGCCTTTGCTTTTAAGTTCTACCCATATGGCTTCATTTGAGGAGCCTTCTAAGATGTCATCCCTCCTTACTACAGTAATTGATTCCTTGATCAATATTGCGATACCCCCTCCTCTTTTACCTCCGTCCCTGTCTCATTTGAAGACCCTATTTCCTGGAATATTGAGCTGCCAATCCTGCCCCTCTCTCAACCATGTCTCTGTGACAGCAATGACACCATACTTCCATGTGTTAATTTGTGCCGTCAACTCATCTGCCTTATTTGTCAGACTCCTTGCATTAAAATAAATACCATCCAACCTTGCAACACTCCCTTGTGCCTTAACTGGCCTATAACTTCTATGCCTTCCAGACTCACTTGCTCTCTCTTCTATCTTGGCTGGACATGTCTCCCTGCTGAACCTCCTCTCAGGATCCCATCCCCCTGCCAAGTTAGTTTAAACACGCCCCAATAGCACTGGCAAACCTCCCCACAAGGATGTTGGTCCCATTCCAGTTCAGGTGCAACCCGTCCGCCTTGTACAGGTCCCACCACCCAAAACGGTCTCAATATCCCAGAAATCTAAAGCCCTCCCTGCTGCACATCTCTCCAGCCATGCATTCATCTGGACTAACCTCCTATTTCTATACTCACGAGTGCATGGCACCAAAAGTAATCCAAAGATTACTACCTTTGAGGTCCTGTTTTTTAATCTGCTTCCTAGCTCCCTAAATTCTGCTTGCAGGACCTTATCCCTCTTTCTACCTATGTCGTTGATACCAATATGTACCATAATCTCTGTCTGTTTGCCCTCCCCCTTTAGAATGCCCTGCAGCCATTCAGTGACATCCTTGACCCTGGCACCAGGGAGGCAACATTCCATCCTGGAGTCACGTCTACAGCCGCAGAAACACCTGTCTGTTCCCCTTACTATTGAGTGTCTTACCACTATTGCTCTTCCCCTCTTTTGCCTCCCCCCCTGTGCAGCTGAGCCACTCACAGTGCCATGAGCGTGGCTGCACTCCCCAGAGGAACCATCACTCTCACCATTTTCCAACACAGAAAAATGGTTCTCGAGCGAGATGCACCCTGGGGATTTCCTGACTACCTGCCTGACACCTTTCTTCTGACTGATGGTCACCCATTCCCTCTCTGTCTGCACTTCTGTAAGCTGTGGGGTGACCACATCTAAAAACGTGCTATCCACGAAACTTTCAGCACCTCAATGCCTCCAGCTGCCACTCAAGCTCCAGAACTCAGAGCTTAAGGGGCTGCAGCTGGTGGCACTTCCTGCACACGTCAGAGCGCAAGAAATGTCTAGGACTTGCCACATGTTGCAGGCGGTACATAACATGGGACTGAGCTGCCCTGCCATGCCTCTAGTTGAAAATAAAAACCCTTACTTCCAGTTAAATACAGTAAAAAATGTTAAATTATTTATGTACTTTAAATAAAAATTAGAACTCTTACCTTTCCTTAGCTTAATCTATTTTAAACTGGAGAAAAACACTTACCCACTACTCACCAATCAGCTCTCACCTTTGTGCTGATGTCACTTTTTGAAGCTTCCCCACACTCGTGCTGGTTCTGATCTCTCCGCTACTCTCTCGCGCTGTCTTCTGAAGTCACTCTTGTTATTTACAACAAGAACTGACTGCAGGACACTCTTCCCAGACTCATGTTGTCATATTCAGCAGTAAAACAAGACTAACTCATTGAGCCCAATTTTAACTGATTCAAAACACATTCGCTTATACAGACTTAAACTTGGGCCCACTGGTTCAAAGCTGACATAATTTATTGGTGGATTTTCAGGGCCAAAAACATTGAAGGAGTGCAAATATCATTTGATGCATATATAAGGGTGTTATATTAATTGAGACAAACTCAATATATTGAGTGATTGTTTTTGTGTCCTGACTATTTATGTTTATAAACATCACAGTTTACAATGCTGTGGTCAGTGACACAACTACATCATTTCTGTTGCTAATATTATTCCAAAGAAATTCCCTGACAAACATAAAATACTACCATTATCTGACCAACTGTGAAGCTTAGTCCAGTGGTCAGCATCCAAAATGTTGAGCAAATTTTTCTTGGAACTTTTTTATGTGAAAAATCGCTAATATGGTAATATTGAGGAGAACATAAATTTTAATTTATATCAAGAAAAAATATTGATGTACTGTACAAGCATAGAACAGCACCAAATCGACATTCATAAACTTAAAGATTCAAGTAAGGCTGGATTTAAGAAATCTCGCATTCTAGAGTATCTGTTTAGAAGTCTATATATTTCTAAGTAAGAAAGTTTGACTAATTCTTCATAAAATACAAAGACAGGCCCTTCTTTGCTTTCTTTTCAGGAAATGCTTCATTATCCATATGCCAAAATATAGGGCTGGATTTAATGTTCGATATGCGGGTGCCACCCACCAGTTGGATAATGAGTGTCCAGCGTAGTGCTCTTCCTGTGATTTAAGGCCCCGGGGACTGAAATCCCCCCAGCAGAGAGTTGCCAGCCAATCAGGGGCCAGCAGCTCTCCATTGCCAGCAGCACTACCCGGAGTGATGGCTGCTGCCAATACTGCTGCAGGGACTTCACCAGGGATCATTGTTGGATCCCTGGGCTCAGGCAAGTGAAAGTGGGATTTGGAGCGTTCGCTGGATATGGGGGCACATGGGAGATGGGGGGTCGGAAGCAAGACCAGGGGGGTGGCTTTCAATGCCCCTTGCTTCCTGATGTCAGGTCTCTCGATCAGGCACAGAGTGTTGATGCACTCAGGGATAATCAGGATAATCAGTGTCAACTGTCTCATTAATGACCCTAATGGCCCCTCCTGTGATTAAATAGGCATGGCCACCATGTGTACCACTGTGAGGGGCTAGATTAAATTCCGCCCATAGTGTGCCTATTACTTCAATACTTACCAACAAAAAACCCTCTTATTACATACAACATTGTCTTGATACAAACATTCAGTAGTTGGCGGGGGTGTGGGGGGAGAGAAAACACATTGGGCTGAATTATCCCGCAGGTGTTGGGAACCTGAAATCAGAACTGTATGCAGTTCCCGAGCCTATGCTTGACATCAAAGCACCTGCTGGCGCAACTTTACATGGGCTGGGGTCCTACTTGGTGGCATCCACGTTCACCATCCAATTAGGAATAATGGGAGCGTTTCTGAGGTGGGAGGCCCAATGAGAGGGCCTGCAGCATTGGCTGGTCGACAACCCCATTGGGAGAGGCGCACATTGCTGAGGTAGAGAGGCAAGCATGAGGGTGCCTCAAAATGGAGGCAATCTTTGTAGCCTTTTAAAAATGTAAAATTAAAGAAAGTGAATCATCTACAGGGATGGTTTTGGCCATGGATGTGTCTTTTGCATACTTGTGGCTTATCCAATATGTCGGTGAGTGGAATCACCAGTAGCCCTCCAGCCTGCCTCCGGACTCAACCAGGCAACTGATCTGATGTCAGGAAAATGTCGATGAGTTCTGAAAAAGGCCCCTGAGTGAGGCCTTAATTGGCCTAAATGGCTGCCCACCTTCGTGGAGCAGGTTGCTGATTCCTGTGGCAACTTTGCAACTATGTGAATTTCTCCCCCCCCACCACCACCCGCCACCTACTTCTGAACTTGCCTCTGCCTCCGTGGCAAAATGCAGCCCATTATGTCAGGAAGTAATATGTATGTTAATTCCACTATAAAACATATGATAAAAATAATTTAATAAAAATACTCAAACAATTTAGAATTAGAATTGAACGATAATAATGTTCTTTTAGCTTTCTTCCATTAATATGTGAAATGAAGTTTTGCTAAAATTGTGACTTATTAATGACTCACAATCATATAGCCTTCACCACGTCAAACCCAGAATTAATGTTAAGGGCTGGGTACACAGTGGGGTAATTTAGACTTTGTGTGATATTGTAACACAGGTGATTGTAAGTCAGAAATCTATTTTACATCTCTCAATTTTTAGTTCTATTGAAGTCAATGGAAATGAAATTAGGAGAGATGTTATACAGGCTTCTGATTCACTATCATTCATTTCCAAAATATCTTCAGGGCTAGATTTAGATATTTTGTGGCTATAGAACATTGGAGCACAAAAAAATAATCTTATCTAAATTATAGTTCTAACTTTGTGATCTCACAAAAATTGAGCTGTGTCCACATAAACTGACAACACCCACAGATTAAATTAAGCACCATGGCAAGTTTCCATCAATTGTTCTTAATTGTGGGTTTGAGGTGATTCTTCAAATTGAGCTAGTTTTTATTTGAGTCCAAAGGCACTCGTAGGCACCTTTCAAAGTTTTAAATATTTAAAAAAGTATTTAATCCACTAAAAACTCTGATGAGTGTACACCAATTAAACTATTAGATGGTTCAGTAGTTTTTTTTGAGTCATTTTGAGTTACTCAAAATCAGATTACTCACAAGTGATTGACTAGACACACCTATTAAAAATACTTATTTTTTGCCACAATCCCGCTTTGCATATAGTAACAAAAACGCACCAGGTTGCCACTCTTAAATACATTCAGGAATATTTTTTAATGCAAGGGGAAAAAATGAACAATTATGGTCAAAAACATTACCCAATAACACTGCTTTTTGGAAGATTTTATATTTTTGTGATTATACACATGAAGTTTTGCAAAAGTTTGAACCATAACTTCACTTCCAAAATTTTGAGTGTAATTTGCGCCCGGATTGCCGATTATGCCCAGAGCAGAAGCCCGACCCCAAGGAGACTGCTTTCTCTCAAAGTAGCCAATATATTCTCAAACCATTCATGCCCCATGAAGGATGAGAATTTCCCAAGAGTAAGCAAGTCATAATGTTGCCACACATGGTGGCAGCTGCTGCAATGGATCAAGCAAAACTATACAACTACCAATAGAAAGCTCACTTCACTGTTACATAGGCACTGACTTAAATGATAACATTTTATTTTCACCTTCACTTAGTCATTTAATGCTGTTTTAAAGGCAGACTATGAAGGGAAGGAGCAGTGAACAACCTGACCAATAAACATGAGTGCAGAGAATGTGCCATGTGGAGCCTCCACTGTGTGGGATATCGTAGATTGACGAATTGGTGGAAGTAGGTTTAATTGAGTGAAAGTACAAGTTTCGTGACATTCCCTGTGCCTCAATATCATGGCCCTCCATTTTGCCTTTCTCTTCTTCCCTTCTTCATTTGGTTATGGGCCCATTGGCTTTCTCATCCACCAGCTATATGCTCCTCACTCCTGAATTACAAAACTGTGCAACATGCAGAAGACAGTAATAATTATGCACACCTCACATAAACTGTGCAGCAACAGCTGTCCAACCACTCTAAGTAACAGAATTGCTGCTACTAATTGTGTGCTCCACACAAAACTCGGGTGGTGGAGGCCTTGCTGTATTTGCACTCTGATATTGTTTGAACGTTTCTAATTGGATTCAGTTTTGGGTGAGAAAAGTAGCTCAGTCTCCCAAAAGCTATCCAGATATTCCCTCAGCACCTTTAGGCATTGTGGGCTGGTGCAAAAAAGCAAAGAATTGTGGTTGCTCCATAGAGAAACAGTGGTATCTCCTTTCTAATAGAAAAGAGATAAAAAAAATTTATCTTGGTATACCTGGCTTTAATTACTTGCTTAAATAGGAATAAACAGCAGACTTGCTTATCTGACAAATGTCCTTTGCAGCACATAGAAGGATCATGTCACATGGAAGCATAAAGCAATGATGACATTAGCAGCAACAGTAAGAACTGTTCCAATACTTGATGTTACTTTTAAGTCAGGTTGAAGACAGGTGCTCTCGAATAGGTAGGAGTGATTCAGTCCATGTAAGTGAATCTTGGGGTAGTCCTGGCTGCATAAGCATTTGTACCTCAGTGTTATAGAGTTGATCTTCAGATAGCTTTTCTTAGTGGAAACATTTAACTTTATTTACAAGACAGCAGCAGCAACTACATTTGTGCATTAAACTCCATAACTAAAGAAGAACTCTCTTCTAGAGGTTCTCCAAGCTGTTAACATATTGGTTTTCACAGATCTTGTGATCTTACAATACAGGAGTATTCTTAAAGCTACAGTCCTACATTTCCCAAAACTATAATTACTACATTCCTCCCCCTTTAAACTTTTCCGTACATTTTGTATTTACAAGAATATTTTTCTCATGATATTACAATATTTACACAGGTCATGAAATTACAAGTTCAGTGTTTCAGGTGGTTTGCTGATCATGTGGAATGTCGTAGCTCCACGACTTCTGATTCTTTTGTAGGAAACACATTCCCTGGAACCGCATTAATATCAGGTACCTCATTAGGCACATGCAGTTCTGTGTCTTCCACTCCAACAGAGACATTGGGCATGTCTGTCCTTGGTTGAGCAGCTTCAACAGGAACCACTGGTTCAGTAATAGTCACAGGTGAAACATCATTTTGTTGGGGTATCTCCCTTTTTCTTAAATGATTCACATGTGTACAGGTGATCCGGCCCTTCACTTCCACATGGTACGACAATGGTCCAGTCACAGAACTTACTTTACCAAGTAACCACTTCTGTCCACCACCGAAATTCTTTACATATACTGCTTCTCCAACAGTAAATTGTTGCTCACAACTATACAAATCATGCGTTGCTTTTTGGTTTCCTTGACTTTTCTCCACCTGCCCCTCCAAATTGGGAAGTATCAGGCATAGTCTTGTCCGAAAACGGCGCCTCATCAGTAATTCTGCAGGTGTTGCTCTTGTTGTAGTGTGGGGGGGTGTTCTGTAGTGAAATAGAAAACAAGCAAGTTTGGACTCCAGCAAATCACCTGTTAACTTTTTCATCCCCACCTAAAAAGTTTGCATTGCTCAGTCCAGTCCATTTGATGACGGATGGTACAGTGCAGTCTTTACATGGTTGATACCGTTGAGACTGATAAATCGTTGAAACTCAGCACTCATAAATGCAGTACCATTATCTGAGATGATTACCTCTGGAAAACCGTGGATGGCGAAACTCTGGTATAGTTTTTCTATAGTAGCACCTGACGTTGGTGACTTTACTCTACCCACTCTAACCACTTGGAATAAGCATCTATAATCAGTAGAAACATGGTTTCAGGGAAAGGACCGAAGTAATCATTGTGCAATTGCACCCAGGATCTACCAGGCCACTCCCATGGGTGTAATGGGGCTGCCACCGGCAACTTTTGCAGCTGTTGACATTGCACACCGTGTTTTACCACCCTTTTAATATCACCGTCCATCCTCGGCCACCAAAGATAACTTCGCGCTATCGTCTTCATTCGGGAGATCCCTGGATGGGCACTGTGTAGTTCTACTAAAAGTGGTTCGCTTCCCTGTGAAGGAACTACTTCTCATGCACCCCATAATAGAATACCATCTTGACTGTTCATCTCGTGTCTTAGGTTGAAAACTGGCTTCAATTCATCAGAGACGGGTTCCTGGGACCAACCATGTAACACTTGGTCTCTCACTCAAGACAGCACTGGATTACGATTCATCCAGTTTCTTATCTGCCTGGACAGATTGGTGAGGAATCTAGGAAATTCATCACTAACACGAGCTCCTGTGGGATTGGGACATGTTCATCATTCTCTTGCAAAGGAAGGTGACTTAGGGCACCAGTATTTTCTGTATGAATCCCTGGTCCAGGTGCAAAGGTGTATTCATATGCTGCCAAAATTAGGGCCCATCTTTGTATTTGTGTAGAAGTTATGGGAGGGATAGCCTTTTCCTCGCTAAATAGACCCAAAAGTGGTTTGTGGTCTGATCCTATCGTGAAATGTCACCCGTACACATATTGGTGGAATTTTTTACACCAAAAATAATCAACAGACCTTCCTTTTCAATCTGAGAATATCCTTTTTCAGCTGTGGTAAGTGTCCTGGATACATAGCCTATCAACCTCTCTATGCTGTCGTCCATTTTGTGAGATAGTACTACTCCCACTCCATAGGAGGATGCATCACAGGTTAACACCAATTCCTTTGATCATAATGCACTAACAAATTTGAAGAGTGTAAGAGCTGTTTTACTTTCATGAAGGCTTCTCTTTGGGGTGCTTCCCAAAACCAACCTTGGTGTTTTCCTAGCACTGAACGCAGAGGGGTCAGATCTGTGGATAAATTTGGCAGAAATCACCCATAATAATTTATCATCCCTAAAAATGATTTAAGTTCACAGGTGTTCTTGGGTGCAGGTGCTTCTTTTATTGTTTTAACCTTCTCTTCAACAGGGTGTAACCCTTGAGCATCTACCTGATTTGCTTGAAAAGTGCATCTTTCCTTCTTCAGACGCACTACTGCTTCTAAAAACTATGTCAGGTCTTCCTCCAGGTTAGCCAAGTGTTCCTTTTCTGTGTATCCAGTTATCAGCACATCGTCCAGGTAGACCACAACCTGAGGTAGTCCCTGTAGTAAGCCTCTGAAAATGGCACAGGCTGAGGAAACACCGAAGGGCAGCCGTGTATATTGGTATAACCCTTTGTGGATATTTATGGTGACAAATTCCTGGGAGGCGTCATCCAGTTCCAGTTGCTGACAAAATTATCATTCTACATGATTCATGTCAAGCTTTGTATATGTTGTCTCTCCTGCTAGTTTGGCATTTGGGCCTTCAATCTTGGGAATAGGGTATCTGTCCAGTTCGGCTGCTTTGTTTACCGTTAGTTTATGGTCCCCACAGATCCAGACGGTCTGTTCTGGTTTAAGGACAGGGAATATGGGTGCTGCCCACTCTGAGAACTGAACCGCTTTTATGAAACTCAGCCTCTCTAGCCAGTTCAACTCAGCATCAGCCTTCTCTCTCAGGGTGTATGGCACTGGTTTTGCTTTCAAGAAGTGAGGGGTTGCTTCTGGGTCTACGTAAACCATAGCCTGTAGGCCTTGGATTTTTCCCTGTTCATCCTTGAAGACCGTCATTTTTTTTTTAGCAGCTCTGGCAATCTTCCTGCTCACAACGGGAAGATTTTGGGCCAGTTTAATTTAACCCGCTTCAACCAATCATGCCCTCGAAGGTTTGGCCCTTCACATTCTACCACCATCACTGGCTAATTGGTGTCTATAATGAACCTAAGTCACCTTTTACGTGAATTTCTTTGCCTGTGTACGTTTTCCACTTGGCAGATGTTTGTCCAAATTTAATTGTTGGCCATCTTTATTTAAATACCTGAAAATGTGTTTTCCTATTACAGTGGTAAAAGCACCCGTGTCTATTTCCATTTTTAATGGTTTACCATTCACTTGCACCGTAACAAATATTGGCTCTGTCTTCCCAATTTTCATGTTGAATAATGAACAAATGTCAGAATTGGTTGTTTCTGGCTCTTCTACACTGTAGACTTCTTTGGACTTCATTTGTTGTTCGGAGGCCTGTTTAAATCTTGCTTTGCACTGTCTCATTATGTGTCCACTTCTGTGACAAAAATAACATTCTACTTTTTTCAATTGCCAATCGCTAGAAGACTGATTGTTTCTACGTCAATGAAAATTAGTTTTTGATTTAGTTGCTAAGCTGTTTACTCTAATTTTTCGGTTAGCAATAGCTGTTTCCCACTTCATTGCAGAGTCCCGGCTTTTCGCATCACTTTCGGCTGACTGTTCCCGCTCAACTAGGAGACCAGCGCCATTTTGCGATTCTTGAATTGCTTGCAAATCCCTTACGGCGCTTTCCATCACCAGTGCTATTTCTAATGCTTAAAATCAAGATTCACTTCAGCCAGCAATCTTCACTGAATAGTGCCTTCCAGCACGCCACATACTAAACATGAGCATGTCATTCAGGGTTTCACCGAAATCACAATATTCTGTTAGTTGCTTTAATTTCGCCACATAGGTAGCAATGATCTCCCCGCGGCGCTATTCTGTGAATTGAACCTGAGCCTCTGCATTGTGACTGATAGCTTGTGTTGAAAATGTCCCTTACGAGGTCAACTAATTCACTGAAAGTCTTTGAATCTGAAGCACTGAGGGGTGTCAAGCTTCAAATTAAACTGTAGGTCTTGCTCCCTCAAATACTCAAGAGAATCGCTCTCTTTTCCTCCACCTTGATTTCATTTGCTTGAAAGAAGAACACAAGACATTCTATATATTGAGACCAATCATCTGTGGCTGGCTCAAAGGGATCGAATCTGTCAAACTATGGCATTTCGGATGAGGAAATCTTTTTTCATTTTAATGAACTTAAATACTCATAATCGCTAGGCGAGGTACAGCACCGAATCTGATTTATCCTCATCGCCAGTTTGTTATAGAGTTGATCTTCAGACAACTTTTCTTAGTGGAAACGTTTAACTTTATTTACAAGACAGCAGCAGCAACTACACGTGTATATCGAACTCCATAACTAAAGAAGAACTCTCCAGTAGAGGTTCCCTGTGCTGTTAACACATTGGTTTACACAGATCATGTGACCTTACAACACAGGATTATTCTTAAAGCTACAGTCCTACATTTACCAAAATTATAATTACTACACTCAGTTGATATCCTTTCATGGAGCTGTTCTGCTCATTCGGTTTCTGCAAAAGTAAGCAAGTTAACACAGCAATTTCCATCCTCTCAACCTTCTTAGACTTTTAATATTTTTAGCTGCAGCCTGAACATCAGAAAACTGCCTTTAAGAAGCAGTATTATGCAGGCCTGCTCAGCAATCATGAGCCCAGTTCTTATAATGCTTTTGGCAGAGTTTTACCTGAACTTGTGAAATTACATGCGGAACCATTTTTGCATTCATTATGCATTTAACTTAGACCTGCTGTTGCTAAGAACATAGCCTGCTTCCACCACCCAAAACTGCCCATTTGGGAAATTGAGCCCATTAAGAATCAAGTGCATGGCCCTTACATACATAAACAACTGATAATTATTTTTCAAGGGCAATTAGGAATGGGCAATAAATGCTGGCCTTACAGCAACACTCATCCCTGGCACAAACAAGAGATAGTCAAGAGTTACTAAAATCCTTGCGGGTGCAAGATGCCCCGTTAAAAACTAGATTTTCTCTGTACTTTTTTTGCTGTAAATATTAGCCCATAAGAACATAAAAATATAAGAACATAAGAAATTGGAGCAGGAGAAGCCCACATGGCCCAATGAGCCTGCTCCACCATTTAATATGATCATAGCTTATCCTGGGGTTCAAGTCCACTTCCTCACTTACTCCCTGTACTCCTTGTTCTCTGAAAGGCCAAAAAATTGCCCTTTTCAATCTTAAATACATTCAATGATGGAGCATCCAGAACCCTCTGGGGTAGAGAATTCCAAATATTCACAATCCTTTGAGTGAAAAAATTTCTCTTCATCTCAGTCCTAAATGATCAACCCCTTATCCTGAGACTGTGCTTCCCTGTTCTAGATTCCCCAGCCAAGGAAATAAAGTTTCACTATCTACCCTGTCAAGCTCTGTCAAAATCTTGAATATTTGAATGAGATCACTTCTCATTCTTTTAAACTTCAGAGAATATCGACCAAATTTACTCAGCCTCTCATTATAGGACAACCATCTAGTGAACCTTTGCTGTTCTGCATCCAATACAAGTATATCCTTCCTTAAATATGGAGATCAAATTTGCACAGAGCATTCCAGCTGTGGTCTCCTCAAAGCCCCGGACAACTGTAGCAAGACTTTTTTTATTCTTGTACTCCAATCCTGTTGCAATAAAGGTCAACATGCCATTTGCTTTCCTAATTGATTGTTATGCCTGCATATTAATCTCTTTGTGCTCTTTGTACAAGTACACTCAAAGGCTCATAGCACCCTTGCCTTTGATTCAGAAGGTCGTGGGTTCATGTCCCACTCCCGGAAAAAAAAAAGTCTTGAACTGTGAATGTACTCGAAAGAGTTACATGGTAAAAGGGTAAACTCTGAAAGAGTTACACTCAAAGGCTACCCTAACTTAGGGGCTGCGTTTTATTTTATCCCTCATTTTGTTAATTTGGTTTATTTGGTTGGCTTTAAAAGGGCTACACTCAAAGGCTGAAGCTGGATTTTATGTTTTTCAGTGAGTTGAGGGAAGCGGTATGGGATGTAAGTGGTCCTCTCTCTCCCGCCCTCGCACCCGCCGTCTCAGATCATCGAGTCAAGCGTAGGGCAGCCAGTTAGTTCTGGCCAGCAGGAAGGTGCCCAATAAGTGGTCTGAAGGGGGCTCCATGCCCATTCTGGAGTCTAGGCCAGACGTCATGCAGAAGAGGGGTTAGGCTACAAAATTAAAGGCTCCTTGCTCTTTGAATCTGCCTTCATTTCTTATGGAAGATTCAAAATAGGCAATAAGTAAACTCAAAAATCATACAGACATGGCCACATTCACCAGCAGAATCTGCTGCTACATTCAGCCATGGTCTCAGTGACAGGCTTTTTCTTCTGCCCTTGTGCTGCCTTGTCATACCTGCCGTAAAGCACTCCCAAACTTTTTCACATCCAACACCTCAAAAATTAAGCAGGCAATGAAAAATTGCATTCAAGTGACCCTTTAACCAGCTTAATAGCTTGTTAATTGGTAAGTTTATAATGGCTAGCAAGCTTCCGATCTCAGTGCCCACTTGCCTTCCATAATTTCTGAGACTGCTATTATGAGGTTATATTGCTGACTCAATGTCATCATGCCATACTTTATTCATGTGTAGAGAACCAATTTGTGGCCATAAAATCTAGCCCTAAGGGCAGAATTTTTCCATTGGCATGTAGGGGCAGGTCCCGCACGCCGATGCGTAAAATGACGTGTGGTGACGTTGGGCGTGCGTCCTGACATCACCACGCAACATCGCGATATTTCGGAAGGCGGGCACGCTACAAGTTCGGATGTGCGCCCGCCATCAATTAATGGGCCAGTTAAGGCCCTTGAGGCAGCAATATGATTTTTCACAGCCCGTGCGGTCTTCAAGATGTCGCATGAGTGCAATGGGCAGGCGGGTAGGAGACATTTGTATCAACCTCATCTGGGCGGGATAAGAGGGCTCTGTGGGGTCGCGAATGTGATCTTTTATGTATTTAAGTGTGAAAGTTATTTATACTTGCCTGTGTGAGCAGGAATACTTCAAAACTCATACCAGCTGCTTGGACAGGAGTAAAAGCCTTGGTTAGGACTCTACAATAAAGATCATTTTTGAGGCCTGCAGCTTTCAGGAAGTCTTCCCTTAGCCTGGGAATGGGAGTTGTGCTCTCCACAGGAAGTGCTTCCTCTGAAGAGGAAGGGAGAGCCAGAAGGGGGAGGAGGCCAGAAGTCAACATTCAGCTTCCAAGGGAGCCACCTTTGGGAGGGCAGGCGCAGGCACAAGGGGTGCAGGGCCAACAGGAAGTCCAAGGTGGAAGGGGCCGCAGAAGAAGCCAATATCCTGCTGCCAGGGTTTACAGGCAGCAAAGCAGCTACCTCAATATGTCTGAGGTCCAGTGCCAAAGGAGGCTCCGTCTCTCAAGGAAGATAGTTACCTCCATCTGTCAGATGATAGGCCCTGAGATCTCTGCAAACTGTATGGGTGGGCACCCCATGCCAGTGGCTCTAAAGGTCACAGGTGTCCTCAACTTCTATGCCTCTGGCTCTTTCCAGGGGTTGGTGGCGATCTTTGCGGTGTCTCCCAATCAGCTGTCCACACTTGTGTCAATCAGGTTACAGATGCTCTGTTCAGGGGTGCACTGACCTTCATCTACTACCGCTGGGACGAGGCCAGCCAAACAGAGCGAGCTAGAGGCTTCACGGCCATTGCTGGCTTCCCCCACGTCCAGGGTGCAATAGACTGTACACATGTGGCTATCAAGGCACCAGCAGGTGAACCCGGTGCCTTCGTTAACAGGAAGGGCTTCCACTCCGTGAACGTGCAGATAGTGTGTGATCACAGGATGCTGATTCTACAAGTCTGTGCAAGGTACCCAGGTAGCTCCCACGACGCCTACATCCTCAGACACTCCTAGGTGCCGGGGCTCTTCAGTGCTCCAGCCCAGCTGGATGGATGGCTGCTGGGTGACAAGGGCTATCCCCTCAGAAGGTGGCTCATGATACCTCTCCGCCATCCCAGAACAGAGGCTGAGCAGCGGTATAATAGGAGCCACGCCTCCACAAGGGCTGTGCTGGAGAGAACCATCAGTCTTGTCAAGGTGCGCTTCCGATGCCTGGACTGTTCAGGGGGCGCATTGCAATATCCCTCAGGTTGTGTGTCATTGATAGTGGTTGCATGCTGTGCTCTCCACAATCTGGTGCTGGAAAGGGGCGACGCAGTGGACAAGGAAAACGTAGATGCAGTTGCTCCCAGTTGCACATACAGTGAGTCCAAGGATGAGCACGCACAGGAGAACGCTGATCTGAGCATACTGCAGGGAGGCAGGGACACCCGGGAGGCTTTAATCCAACGAAACTTCAGCTAGCCCACCACATATGGACCTTCAACACACACCAGGGCTGCAGGCTCCATACTCGATACCCGAGTGCTAAATCAGCCTGGATAGGAACATTAACTAAGGCCCTTGTCAATAAAGCTCAATGTCAAACAACTCACTTATAACATCATGGGTTCCTGTCCACTTGCAGAAGTAAGGAATCACCCTGAGGCATGGCAACATGTCAAAATTTATTGAGGGAACAAATGTAACTTTATAAAGCAAAAAAACGGTGTTGGACATTACACCAAGTCTTCCAGAAACTACTATCGGTCAACATAAAAGCACCAGTGAGAAATCCATAGTGTGCCGAAGGTGCCTTAAATTTACACTTTCGGGTGCTACATTTAGGCATTGTCCCCTCGCTTGCACTGGCATCTGAGACACCCTGCTCACTGTGCTGCCCTGTTGGCTTCGATGACCTTGGCAGACGTCCTCTGGCCCATGGAGCATTTGATGGCCCCGCCTGGGAGGGAGCAGCCAGTTCCACAGCTGGCTTCTACCCAGTCACCGCAGCCTCATCCGATGCCACGGTCACTGGCAGAGAGGTGGAGGAGCTGCTGCCCATGTCCGGAGTGCCTTGAGAGGAGCCCACAGAAGCGACAGGCAGCTGCTGCACCGACATGAGGTCACTTCGGACCTCCCTGCTCACCGTAGATGGATGGGCAACAAGCTGGGATACTTGGTGCCCAAACCATCTCCCACATTTCCACTGACCAGCTGAGGCCAATGCCGCTGTGAGGACTTGCAGGTCTGAGCACAACCCCAGGAGGCCCTGATTGGCCCTCCACAGGAGCCGCCACTCTCTCCATGGAGGAAACATGGCATTCAGCCATGAGGCTCATTGCATCGGTGATGCTCCGCGTGAACTCCTCAAGCACAGGCATCATGCCACGCATTGCCTCATGTATCTCCGCCAGATCGTCCCACATACCCTGCTGCACTTCCAGCATTCGCCGCCTCATGGACGACTCCAGAGGTACATCATCAGCCACTGACCGAGCAAGTACCTGGTCCCCAGCAGTCCTCCAACTGCCGGCGCCCTGGGCACTCTCTGTCTCTGCCCGCACCTCAAGCGAGTGTGAAGTGCCCTCAACGCTGTGCCCCAGGATACTAGCCGAAGATCTAATTCCCATCGAGGTGCTAGTATCTGCACTGGTGCCTGCCTGGCTGTGATGGTGTGACACTGGTGAGTGCATTTGCTTGGGGGCTTCAGGGGTGAGAGGTGGGCCCTCTGTCTCCTCCTCCCGGCCCTGCTCCGGTGATGCTGAAAGGAAGGAAAAGAACATTTGATTAATCACAGTGCAGACAATGTCAACTTGCCACTCCCCCGGATCATTAAGCACTCATCCTTCCATAATCAAGGGTAAACCCATGTTGCTAACTTCAGTCACGGAGCATTCAGCAGTGCTATGGCTTCTGTGACACACATGGTGACCTGAGTGCTCGCCAAACATACCTCCCCGTGGCACCGCAGCCTCACCGCCACTGGTGGACTTGGGGGCCTGGCACCTCTCCAGATCCATGGCTTGCTGCTCGTAAGCTGTTAGGATCGCCAGCTGGGCCTGCCCTCCGCCAGTCCGCATCCACTTGGCGGAATTGTGCACAGTCTTCTCCTGAAAAGGAGAGAAGAGCATTGATTAGTCCAGCCTGCACCTGAATTCCCATCGCATCCCAGCCAGAGTGGGACATTGCAGGGTGACGGCTGCATTAAGTGACTTGAGGCAACATGGTACTCACCCTTCCCGAGCGCAGGAGATCATTGAATCCTTTGTGGTACATTATGGTAGCTGACACTCTTGGCCACCTCCTCCCACGCATGTTTGGTCGGTGGGGGGGAGGCCTCCACCTCCCTGTCCCTTGGAAGAAGGACCTCCCTCCACGCTGTCACCTCCTCCAGGAGGACAGTTAAGCACTCGTCGGAGAAACGAGAGGCACGCTGCCCCGCTGGCCTACCTTCCGGCCTGGCCTACCCCGAGGGCCTACCCTCTGGACTTGCATCATACACATTGTCCCTCTGATGTGCTCTTCTCCCAGCTATTGTGAGCAGCCTTGCGAGGGCTGCCAGGCCTTCATTTAAACAGGCCGCCAGGTCGCCATTGGACCCGGCGGTCTGTGCATGCCTGCCGCCGCCCTCCCACGCCTGCTATCCATGGGAGTCATGAACCAGGCTGGGCGGGGTCTTAATTGGCCCGCCCGCGTAAAATGGCGGTGCAGACCCAATCGCGGGTGACGATCAGGTCCGCACCCACTCCCGCACAGCCTGCCCATCATGGGGAAAATTCTCCTCTAAGTCTCTCTGAAGATTTTTTTTTTGCAAAAATATACTTTATTCACAAAGTACCTAAAAGAACACTACAAAACATTTCAAAACGGCCATCACAAAGTGCAATGATATTCAAATTTTCTACATAAGTCATGTTGCACTCTGAGGTGCTTCAATACAATAAAAAGAACCATCACAAACATTTCAGAATGGTCATTACAGAAAGCGCAATAATATTCAAATTTTCTACTCTGAGGTGTTTCAATACAGTTGTGGTATGTGTAATGTTTGCTACACACATTCAATGTGAGACATACAGCCCAAGGGGATCTATACAGTATCCAGCCCCTCGATGAACTATGGCTGAGCGTTCTTAGACAGCGACCTTTCCCATGTGCAGATCAAGAGTTACAAGTTTCACACCTTTTAAAAAATATTCTGCTTTTCTATTCTTAACATCAAAATGAATAACCTCACACTTCCCTACATTAGATTCCACCTGCCACCTTGTTGCCCACTCACATAACCTCTTTGAGGCTACTTTGTATCCCTCTCACAGTTTGTACTACACAAAATAAGAGCTCATGATGTAGGGGGTAACTTATTAGTGTGGATAAAGGATTGGTTAGCTAACAGGAAACAGAGAGCAGGGATGGATGTTTAATTTTAGGTTGGTAAGATGTAACCAGTGAAATGCAACGGGAATCAGTGCTAGGGTCTGAAATATTTACATTGAATGACTAGATTAAAGGGCCCAATATATGGTCACTAAATTTGCTGATGACACAAAGATAGGTAGGAGAGTAAGTTGTGAAGAGCACATAAGGGGCAGGATCATCCCAGATTTGCACTAAATGCGGTAGGGGGTTGGAAAAAGGACATTTTACCCACTTACCGCAATGGCAGGATTTTATACCATATCATCCCAATCCCACCTCATTAATCATGCATTCCCGGGAAACATGCCATTTTGCTGGCGGGCAGCCTCCAATTCGCCCGCCACGCCAGCATCTTGCTGCTTTCTCACGCCAGGCACCATATTTAAAGTGCAGCTGCATGCACACCTCTCAGTGCTTCCAGTCCAGGATTGCTACACAGAAGATATGGCCCCAAAAGGCAAGAAGATTGCAGCCCCTCAATTCAGTGATGCATCCCTGGGATGCCTTTTGGACACCGTTGGAGCCCACTGCAATGTCCCATACCCCCGCTCTGACCACAGGAGGTCCATCAGTGCCATCACTCTGGCTTGAGAGGTGGTGGAAGAGGTGGTCAGTGCCAACGCTGCACAGAAGAGGTTCACCATCCAGTGCAGAAAGAGGATGAATGATCTCATCCATGCGGCCAGGGTAAGGCAGCCATCTCATCACTCTAAACTCACACACTCATAAGCCCGTCACTCATTCGCTGGTATCCCACTCACTGCCAGCTCAAGGGACATCTCCACTCACTCTCTCACACACACCCCCATCTGGCCTCATCTCCTCTGGAGACTGCCTCCTCAGCCCTCACCCTCCTGAGGCCACTTGCACAGATCAACATGTGTTCCCACACACACCCTGGGATACCCCCCTTCCCCAGGAATGCCCTAGCCCTGCAGCCTCTACCCTTGCCTGAGGCCACTCCACCCCCTTCCCCAAGTAAGCCATAGCCCTGCAGCCATTGAAAAGCCACCCCTGCCTTATGGCTGGCCTGGTAAATGGAGACTAGCCCGTGAGCCCCCCTAAAAGTGATGTAGTGCTGCCTGCGAAGCCTGGCGCTGATGACCACGAGTGCTGCCAGAATCACGGTAGGAAAACAAGCCTCAAAGTCCCATGTCAAGTGCAGCTCACCAGATGCACACAGCTTATGTTCAGTTGTGAAACATGTCGATGTGTAATCAGGCCAACGTGTCCGGATGATCCAGCATGGGGGGATGATTCTGGTGAGCAGGGCTTACAATGATACGCAGGTGTATTCAAATGAAGTTATTGACATCTGGCAGCATGAAAGGCAACCTGCCATTGACTGGCCGACCGGATGATCTCAGACTGGTTTCACGATGTTGTGAAACCGATTTTTGGCTTTTCCGCCATATTGTCTGCGCACGCCTGCCATGGTGTCCGATGCCAACGGGCATGGGAAATTCCAGCGAAGGAGTCCGCAAAGGGATTTAGATAGGTTAAGTTAATAGGCAAAAATTTGGCCGATGGAGTATAATGTGGAAAAATGTGAACTTGAGAACTTTGGCAGGAAGAATAGGAAAGCATCATATTATTTAAATTAAGAGATTGCAGAACTCTGTGGTACAGAGCAGTCTGGGTACATGATTTGCAAAATGTTAGTATGCAAGTGATTAGGAAAGCAAATGGGATGTTGGTGTTTAATACAAGGGGAATGGAATATAAAAGTAGGGAAGTTTTGCTACAGTTGTACAGAGCAATGGAGAGGCCACATCTGGAATATTGTGTACACGTTTGATCTCTTTATTTAAGAAAGGATATGATTGCATTAGAAGCAGTGCACAAATTTATTTGACTGATTCCCGGATGAAGAGATTCTCTTTTGAGGAAAGGTTGCACAGGTTGGGCCTCCATCTATTGAAGTTTAGAAGAATGAGAGGTGATCTGATGAAAACGCTAAGATCCTGAGGGGACTTGATACGGTGGATGCTGAAAGGATGTTTTCTCTTATGGGAGAGACTAGAACTAGGAGACACAGTTTAAAAATAAGGAGTCTCCCATTTAAGATTGAGATGAAAAGAATTTTTTACTCTCAGAGGGTCACTAGTCTGTGGAATTCTCTTCCCCAGACAGCATTGGAGGCAGTGTTATTATTTTTCAGGTTCAGTTAGATAGATTATTGACTGTCAAGGGAGTCAAAGGATACAGGGGACAGATAGGAAAGTAGAGGCCACAATCAGATCACCCATGATCTTATCAAATGGTGGAGCAGGCTTGAGGGGCCTACTCCTGCCCTAATTCATATATTTGTATCCCCACCTCACTATATTGTCAGCAAACTTAGGTACGTTACTCTCTGCCTCTTCATCTAAGTCATTAACATAGCCGGTAAATATTTGAGGCCCCAACATTGATCCTTGCAGCACTCCACTGGTCACAGCCTGCCAACTTGAAATTTATCCCTTCTCCCTGTTTCCTGTCCTTTAACCAATCCTCTATCCATGCTAGTATATCACTCCCTACGCAATGGGAAGAATTTTCCCCCCATAGGAGGGGATGTTCAGGAACGGGCGGGTGCAGGCGCGCCTCCGATTGGCACCCCCGATTGGGGACGCACCACCATTTTAAGTGGGCTGGCCAATTAAGGCCTGCCCATCATGACGTCTGCCAGGAAGTGCTATGCGCTCCCTTTAAGGGCGGGCTGGAATTCCCTAGCTGAGAGTGTGCTCTTTCGCGCATGCACACGAAAGAGCACTCTCATCCCCCTGAGGCTAAGTGCTGCCTCAGGGAGATCGGCGCCAAATTAAAAAATGTGAAATATAGACAAATTGAATTTCCCTGACATACAACCTCATGTGACATTGGGACATGTCCATCACTTTTAATTCAACTTTTATTAAATTTTTAAAAACGTACACGAAGCCTCAACCCGCCTGTGGATGAGGTTTCATGCTTTTTCTGAAACCCGCCAGGGCTCCCGGCCTGCCTGTCAACCTTAAGGTTGGATGGGCAGGTCCTTTAACTACTTCAATTAGTTTTTAAATGGCCTCAATTGGCCGTTGGCAGGTCGACGGGCGCACAGCTGATTCGGTTGCACCCCCGCCGACCTGAAAATTTAAATGACGCGGGATGACGTCAGGAGTTCCACCCAACATTATCCCACGTCATTTTATGCGTTGGTGAGTGGGCCCCACCCACCGCTCGCCGAACTCAATATCCTGCCCAATGAGTCCTTATTTTGTGTAGTAAACGTATGTGTGACACCCTATCGAATGGCATTTGGAAACCCAAGTATACTATATCTACTGTTTCCCTTTTATTTACCTTACTGGTTGCATCCTCAAAAAACTCTAATAAATTTGTCAAATAGGGTTTCCCTTTCATAAAACCATGTTGAATTGTTCTAATTGTACTATGCTATTCTAAATGCATTGTTAATAGATCCCCACACTTTCCTGATGACTGATGTCAAGCTAACTGGCCTGTAGTTCCCTGTTTTCTCTCTCTCTACTTCCTTGAACAGCGGTATTAAATTTGCTAACTTCCAATTTCCTTGAACTGTTCCAGAATTTTGGAACATCATAGACAGTACATCCACTATCACTGCAACTATTAGAACCCTAGGATATAGGCGATCAGATCCTGGGCATTTGTTGGCTTTTAATCCCTTCAGTTTCTCCAGTACTTTTTCACTGGTGAAATTTTAATTACCTTACTTTCCTCATTCTCATTAGCTCCTAGATTACCCTTTATTTCTGGTATGTAACTTATGTCTGCTACTGTGAAGTCAGACACAAAGTATTTGTTAAATATCTCTACCATTTCCTCATTGCCCATTATAATTTTTCCTGTCTCTGCTTCTAAAAGACCAATGTTTACTTTATCTACTCCCTTCCTTTTTATATACTTCTAAAAGCTCTGCTTTTATATTCTTGGATAGTTCACACTCATATTCTATTTTTTCCCCTTTGTATCAACTTTTTGGTGATCTTTTGCTGGTTTCTAAAACAGTCCCAATCCTCAAACTTAGTACTATTCTTTGCAACACTATAACCCTCTTCTTTTAATCTAATTCTATCCTTAGCCCTCCTTAGTGAGCCAGAGATGAATCTTTCTTGCTGAGTTTTTGTTTTTCAGTGGAATGTATTTTTGTTGAACATTTTTGAATTGTTTCTTTAAGTATTTCCCACTGTTTATCTACCGCCATACATTTTAGTCTATTTATCCAATCAACCACCTCTCCCTTCATACCTATGTTTGAGTTTAAGACTCTTGTTTGTAATTGGAATAAGTTGATTCAAACTTAATGTGGAATTAAGTTGTATTATGATCACTATTTCCCTTGGATCTTTTACTATGACATTACTAATTAATCATCTGCTGTTGCATGATACTAGATTGGTCCCACAACATGTTGCTCCAGAAAACTGTCATGAAAGTATCCTATAAACTTGTCACCCAGACTGCCTTTGCCAATTTGATTGGTTTAGTCTATCTGAAGATTAAAACCCCATCAACTATTACATTGCCTTTGTTACAAGTTCCAATAATTTCTTGTTTAATTTTCTGTCCAATGGCATTGCTACTATTAGGGGGCCTATAAACTACTCACACGACTGTTTTCTAAACTTTGCTATTCCTAATCTTCACCTAATTTTCTTAGCCAAGATCCTTTCTCACTAATGTCCTTATTTCATCTTTTATTATCAGGGCCACCCCTCCTCTTTTTCCATTCTACTGCCTTTTCCAAATATTGCATACCCTTGAATATTTATTTTCCAACCTTGGTCCCCTTGTAATCATGTCTCTGTAAATGCGATTAGATCTAAATCATTTACCTCTATTTGTGCCATGAGTTCATCTATTTTATTAGACGTTCTGCACATTCAAATAAAGTGACTTCAATTTTATTTTTTAACCACTATTACCATTAAACCCTTTGTTGCTTCCTGTCCCACTCAGCTTCTCTTTTCCTACATCAATATACTTTTCTAAAGCCTCAACTTTTATTGTTGGAATTCTTCAACCAAACCCTCCTTCCCTTCTGTTCATATAAAGCCATTTTTGCATACTCTGACCATATTTGCTGGTTGACTCCAATGTTTGTATGCTCTGTCCCTTCCTGTCATACTCCTGTTGCCATTACCCAACAATACAACTCCCTCTTTCCCCTGTAATGGGGCAGGTGCCCCATGAATTGAAACCCATTTCTCCTACACCAATCTGTAAGCCATGTATTCAATTCTCTGATCTTAATTACTCAATACAAATTTGCTCATGGCTCAGGATGGCTTCAGAGATTTTTACCTTTTCGGTTCTGCTTTTTAATTTAGTCCTAGCTGCACATACTCCCTCAGCAGAACTTCTTTCTTAGTCCTACCAATGCTTTTGGTAACCACGTACACTGTGATAACAGGATCCTTCCATTTTCACTGTAAGTTCCTCAGGGCAGATGTCCTTAACCTTGGCTCTGGGCATGCAACACAGCATTGGACCTCACACTCTTGGCTGCAGAGAACAGTCTCTATCCTCCTGACTATACTGTCCCCAACTACAACTACTTCCCATTTTACTTTTTCACTTGAGCTGAGGCTTCTCCATTGCTACCTTCTGGACCCCCATACCTGCTTCACTTGCAGCTGTACCTTCCTGTCCTTGATCATGGACTAAATCTGAAGCACCTAGCCCAAGGGGTGTGATTGCATCCTGCAGCAAAGGTAACTCCTCTCCCCCCCACCATTGCATCACAGTGTCTGAAGCTCAGACTCCAGCTCATCAACTGTGAGCCAAAGTTCCTCGAGCTACAGACACTTACTGCAGATGTGAATTACATATGCTACAGCTGCAACACACCACCTGCCCTCCCATCTTTATTCTGGTATTTAACTAATTAGGTTTCAAGTTTGGAAATATTACTCAACTGTTATCTGTAGTCATTTTAAGTAGATCAACAAGTTAAGCTATAAGTTTATTGCAGCACTCCTATCTCTCCAGTACTGGTTTAAACTACTGCCCCCATTTAGAGCAATAAAGTCTTAAAACTCTTCAACTAATCACCTACCTAATCACCTAATTAATGCCTTTAAACACTCACCAGCTACTGGAAGCTGAAAAAAGGTATAAAAAGCAGCACCTCCTTCCCCTCTGCACCAAATTCTCACCTGTACTAAATTTCCAAGTTAGCACTTGTTCTTCATTGCAATCAAGTCTCATTGTATCCACTCTGTACTAGTTCAGTGCTATACTAATTCTCTTGGACTGAGACAACTTTCCTTTAATCATCATTTGGGCTCACTAAAGTTACCGCCAATTCCGGATGATCTCATTTTCCTGCTATGTTGTATGTGCTCCTACTCAGTCTTTCTTTGTCCAGCCACACAGTGCTCCTTGTACTGGCCTCTAGGAACTCTCTGGGAGCGTGCTTTGCAAAGGATCACCCTTGATTACATTTGCCCGCTCATTTGGCCATCCTAAACTGTGGCATATGTAGGTCATGTTCTTTTCCCCAAAGTGGCACATTTCATGAATGGCTGCTGATGAACTCTCCTTCAGTGTTGAACCCAGTTTTTGCCCTCTCCAAACTCCAGCTCAGATAATCTGTTCACTTCTGAACTCTGGGTTTGAATGTGACCCAGCAACTGGAAGTTTTCTCCATTTACTGATCATAACAGTCCTTTGTGAAATTAATTTAGTCACTTTCAAACTGGTATCTGAAGGGTAAGTAATACGAACTGGTAAGGAATCTACAATTTCAGTCATAAAGACTATAAGAATGGCTGGCGTGGGAAACAAAGAATTCACAGTTGCAAAACATGTAAACTTGCTGTGCTGTAATTACACAGTCCTTTATGCAATGCTAGCTTTATAAAAGCAGTTTTCATTCTAAATATGGGTATTAAAATGCATATTGGAAATATGAAAATAAGAACCGAATATATGAATTCTAAATGGGGGTTGAGTTATGTTTTTGAGCTGTGATCAAATTACAAATTATCTTCCTATCCTTTAAGCCCACTTCACTTGAAGACTCTACTTGCCCTTGACTCCCTTTGTGCAATATAATTTGAGATTGACAAGAAAATTACAAAGAAAATGTTTCCCAAGAACACTACAATATTTTAGATATGCACATTAATCAGACTAGATATAGTACTAAGAAAAACTATTCAACATTTTTCTGAACTGCAAAACTTACCATGTTACTTTTTTGTAAGTCTGTAAATGATCGTTTTTAATGTTTTGGATTTATTATTTCCTAACAATATAGCTACATTAAGTTTATCCAAAGCAGATTCCATGCTTTTAGTCAGCAAGGATTCTATACATCTTTATTTAGGCAACTTAGAAGTATTTTCTCCCTATTCATTCCTGGCTACTAATGCTTCTCTTGCACAACTGAAATTAGTGATATACAGAGATAAAAAAAAAACAAGAAGGAGTCAGAACGTCTGAGAATGATTCTCCTGATAAAGAATAGAGGGTCTGCATAACATCCCAGCACCATGCCTTTGCTTCGGGACAGTTCTTAGTTTCTGTGTGTGAAGTATTAGCCTTGGTTCACCTGCTACACAAGGAGTTTCTGTTTATTCTGCCGCTTTGCATCATTTTTCTCTAACAGTATCTTTACACTGTATCATGGGTTTCTGTTTTACAAGCCTAAAACTGAGTTTTTAAAAGGCTTATGCTCTATATAACTTATCTCCATCTAATTTAGTCTTTTTCTTGAATATAGAGCAAGAAAGGTTCATCATGTTAAAATTTACATTGTTATCACTATGCAGACAATTGTAGGATTTGTGGGGGAGCAGTTTTAGTTCTTAATAATGCTTATAAGGGCATGAATTTTAACAGCCAGCAACTCTATGGCTTATACTGAAAATAACATGTAGAATCTAATGTGAACAGAGAATAAGAAACTATTTTATGCAGAAACTGTTCTCCAAATTATACCAGAATGATGGCCTACCAAGTTACAAAGGCTGCATGAGTGTCTGTTCTGTGTCATACAAACTCCTTTTCTTAAACTGATAAGGTAGTGGAGACACTGACTATTAAGAACTGAGAACTGTGCAGTGTAATAAAGGTTAAAACTCCAAATCGTACCAGCACTATCTTTGCTTTAGTTAAGGATGAGAGTCTGTTTCATGTAATAAAAAACCATCAGGTCAAATCATACCATGATCTAAGGTACCAGTACGTGAGAGGTGAGGCTATGTGTAATGTGGTAGAAATACTTAAATGCAGATCTTGTGATTGTCCCCATAGCTAATATCATCCAGTAATGTCTCCTGGACTGCTCCCCAGATGCCCATTTTTCCTTGCTCACATTTTAGGAGAAGAGGGGCAGTCCTTAGACTGCTGCTAGTAACTACAGAAATTTTTTCTGCTTTTTAAATTTGCAATTTATGTTCAACTTATCAAGACTTATTTTATTAAAATATGTTTTTTTTTAGCCTGGTCCAAAGATTACATGACTTCCTTGCTCACAATTAGTTCTGTAATCCTGTTTTCCACACTATCATTTTGTTACCATTGGAAAATAATTTATTGTTGCAATGATATGCATCAACCTTATATAGACAAAATTTCCATTTTGAAATGTTATGTAGCCATCTCACTGTAAAGTACATTAAAAATCAAAACTATGATTGCACAATGCATGAACCTATGATCTAGCAGTGAAATTTTCTCTTCTCATCTGATAAAAAAGGACAAATAAGCACTTTTTTCTGGCAGTGACAACTTGTATTTTCTAGAACCTGTCACTGGTCACCTAAACAGTTTCTTGATTTTCTTATCATAGTTACATTTCTCTGCATTTACCTCATTAAGGTTTTCCAATTATTCCACAGTCTTTTTATTATAGTACTTAGTATCTCAGTTCTTATTCTGGGAAAATAATTTAATTTAGGTCTTTGTTATTTATGTCTCAGTTCTCGGGCAGGATTTCTACCCCCAAACTCACCGGAAGCAGGTTCAGAGGTGGGGGAAAGGGCATGTTTGATTGGGCGGGAGAATTTGTTTTGGAGAAGAGGAGCCAGGAGTTATCTTTGCATTCTAGGATGAGTCCCAAATAGTGAAAAGTTTTGGTAAAGGAGAGCAGGATCCAATAGTGCTTCATATGGCCCAAACAGGTCTGGCAATGAATGGCTAAACCAGTTGCCTGTCATCGACTGAGTCAATGAGTCTGCAAGCTTTGGACATAAGGGACCAGAGATGAGGGCCATACTGGAGGAATGACCAAGGTGAGAGAGAGAATAATGGATTTAACAGGGACCAGTCATTGAAGGTGAGGGTAGGGTGTGATTGAGCAGGTTTGTAGCTGCAGAATTGCTGTGGTGGATGGAGGGCCAGTTACACAGCTAAATAGTTGGGAATTTGAAAGTGCAATTGTAAACTAATTGGGGGGGCTTTCTTTTCCAGTGGTGAACAGAGAAGAAAGTAGAAATGGAAGGGGGAAGGAGGTGTTGGTGGTGCAAGGAAGTGATCAGAGATGACCTTATCTGTGATTGGCACAATGGGAGTAGACAGGCCACATGAAATGGCAATGTCATGGGGCGGGTGGCCATGAATGTGGGTAAGGGGGTTTATATGGAGGGGGAGATTAAAGGAGGATAAGAGGACAGTGAACACAGATACAGAGGCTGAAGCTCAATATGGAGGCTGAAGGAGAAAAGGAGTGAAGATATCTCAGTTGGAAACTTATCACAGTACTTTTGTTGGCAGCAGGAAAGGAGGATTTTAAATGAGAAGCACGATTGGTGGAACAAACTGAAATTCTCGAAGGTGCAGACAATTCCAGAGGAATAGGGGATAGATCAAGGTATTATTTAGATTAGGAGCACACTTGGTGGCTTGTTGGGGAAAGTGTTGGAAGGTTAAGCCAAGAAGGGAGGTTTCATTACAGGGAAGATGTCAATACCCATTGGCCAGGTGTTGATGCAATCATCCAGAATAAGCTTATGGATGCTAAGGACCTTATTCACAAGTAATTGGACATTCAGGAGGGAGATTTGGAGAGGGGTGGTGATAGCCAATCTGAAGGCAGAGTCCACAGAGTCAGCATTGGGAAGGCTGTGTAACTGGCCCTCCATCCACCACGACAATTCTGCAGCTACAAACCTGCTCATCCGTGACCTCATGGATGTATTTGTGGGTGGCTTGCGATATCCCACAAAGGTCACCCATGGAGCCCTGAAAGGATACACCGGTGTAGAAATTGAGCACCGCGGTCATGGCCACTGGCATCCACTGAGGAGGATGTCGACAGAGATAAGGTTGAGGAGGTCCTCGAAGGCAGCGAGGACAGCAATGAAGCCCTTGTACTGGCCAGATGAGGCAGGTGCACTTGGGAGTCCCTCATAGCTGCTAGATTTGTGGAGGATGATGATGACATACAGTGAGAAGACACCACAGATTGCATAACATTGCATCTATGAACGTTTGACTCCAATTTGTCTTATGGCAATGCCGTACCCTCTGTGATAATGCTCCTGTCATGGGGACACAGTGGACGCCCTAATAGTCGCTTGATTGCAGGAGGATGATGACGACATTCAGTGAGAGCACTCCATAGCTCTTCACATAGCCTCTGAGAATATCTCTGACTACTGTCTGGCTGAGGGCAGCTCGCTTGCACTCTGTGATCAGGGTCATATCATGGAGATATAGCCATGAAACTTTAAAAGCACCTGATCCTTTGTCTGCCTTTAGCACCTGACCCCTTCAGGAGCACAGCGTCACTGGTCACAGATGCTGAAGAGATGGGGGCCAGCCCCATCTTAAAGATGCTGAGAGTACACAGAGAGAATGACATTCTGGCAGCAATGACAAGCACCACCAAGGTTCAGGCATCATTAATGTGTCCAGGGAGTGTGAGGCCGGACCATCACTTTGGTCTGAAGGCTGCACAAAGAACAGGGAAGAGGCTCTGGACTAAGACACCTGCCTTTATCTTGTGCAAAAAAGTTTCACGTGTGAGTGACATGAATACTGCTCATCAGAACAAGGAGCCATAGGCAGGGGGACATTGTTGAGAGTTTATTGACAATAGTAACATTATGTACATGTGATTAACACCTGTGCCCAGGCTGTGCAACTACATCTTCTTAACGTTCCTAACCCAGCTGCTATATCTTGGCGGTCCCAGAACATCCAGAGCAGAGATTGAGGCAGCCTACTGACTGCTACGCCCTGTCTGTGATGACTTTGGCGGGCGTCCTATGGAGGGCCGAGACCTGGAGGGCCCTGGCCTGCTTTCGGCATCATGCTGTGTGGCAGTGGCACCCTCCTCAACCAGTGCAGCTGGAGCTGCTGGGGTCACAGGAAGAGGTGATTCGGATGGGCCGGAACTCCCAGAGTCACCTGGGTGGCTGGTACCGTGGTGTGCACCTGCTGATCTTCCTCCCTATGGTGCCCAAGGGCCCTGGCTGACTACTTGAGAAGAAGGGAAAGCTGGAGTGAGATCAAGCTGCCCCGCAGCCCCTCGCATACACACTGTTGGAGGCCAACGATGGCATCAGCGATGGAGTTCAGCCTGCGCAGCAGTGCAGGAGTGACGTCCTGGACCAAGGTCTCCATGATGGTCACCATCCTGCCAGTGTTGACCTCGGTGCATTGACATGCCGGCACTATGACCTCAGAGTGAAGCAGGTGGACTGCTCCATTGTACCTTGCAATCTGAGGGGTGCAGCGGGCATCCCTTCCTGATGTTCATGAGCTTGCCTTTGTAACTCCAGCCACTGAGACATGACCGAGTCTAGAGGCTCATCATCTGACTCAGACTCAGCAAATTTCTGGCTTCCAGCAGTCTTCCAAGTGCCGGGGACCTGGGAAGTCCCTGCTGTTGATTAGACAGTGCGATGTGCTCACTGGATCGTAATCCTGAGGCTACTGTAAAGCTAGGTCCCACCAAGGTGTGTGTCTCTATGCTGGTGGAGGGTGTGTGTGAGTGCTGTGATGGGACTTCAAGGAGGATGCCTCCAGATTCCTCTTAAGAGGTTTCTTCGGGGCTTGATTGGAGACCCTGGGGCATGGACTCCATTGGCCATCCCCAGATGTGCCTGTGAAGGCAAGGAAAGATAATTAGTGCATGGCAGTGGCCTGTGAAACAGAACACATCACTCACAGCATTGTTGTCTGATGGATGTTCCACTGCTGGATCCTCACTTGGTTGAGCACTGTCAACCTCGCCATCAGCACAAGAATGGTTCAGATCCTCACCGGCCAACTGGAAAGCTCTGGTTTTAAAGTCCGTGAGAACCTTGACTCAGGCATTCCTCCATCGGACTGCGACCTCTACCTTTTGTTGTGTGCCAGCTTGTCCTGTGTGAATGGAGATGGAGAGAGTGTAAGCAGGATGCCTGCTAGGCCAGATGATAAGTATGTCTGGCAAGTGTGGGTGGTGAGTGGTCCCATGGATGGGATGAGGACAATGAAGGTGTGTGTGAGAGAGTGAATGGTGATGTCCCTTGAACTGGCAGTGAGCGAGGGCCCTGTGGGTTTGTGAGTGTGTGAGTTGAGAGTGATAAGAAGAGTGACTTATCCTGGCGGAAGGAAGGAGATCATTCATCCTCTTGCAACACTGGGTGACTGTCCTCTTTTGCAGCGCTGACCACCGCTGCCACCGCCTCTCAAGCCGGATTGGTGATGTTGCTGCCTCTCCTGCATCAGAATGGGGATAGAGGACATCACAGCGGACCTCCACTGCGTCCAAAAGGCGCTCGAGGGACGCATCATCGAACCTGGGGGCTGCAGTCATTTTGCCTTTCGGGGCCATGTCTTCCATGCAGCAGTGCTGGGCTGGAAGCACTGAGAGGTGTGCGCGTGGCTGCACTTAAAATATGGTGCCCAATGTGATGAAGGGGTGAGGTGATGGCGTGGCAGGCGAATGAGAGCCCGTCCACCATCAAAACTGTGTATTTTCCCGGGAATGCGTAATTAATGCAGTGGGATTGGAATGATATGGCATGAGAAGCAGCCATTGCGGCCGGCAGGTAAAACGTTTTTCCTGCCCACTACCGCACTTGGGGCAGAATCATCACAGATTTGCACTATGTCTCTGTTATCTATATTGTTATCCCCAACATTGGATTATATCTGCATTACCACATCGTTTTAGTATTTTTGGGTTTTAAGCTCTTGTTTATGGAATTTAAATTGTTGGCAACATCTTGATACATATTAACCCAATATTCCTCCAAGGCCAAAAAGACAAAAATCATGAAATGTGACAAGTGTTATGATCCCTGTAGATAATTTGAAAAAGAGTTGAATTTCCCAGCAACCAACAGAAACAACTAAAGGTCAAAATTGCACTTTTTCAGACTTTTACTGTAACAAACAAACCAAAATCAACCAAGATCAAACATTAATGGGCACTAATACCTCAAACGAAAGAAAATGTACTTTCACATTAACTAACTAATGCAAATGAAATACCTCTTACAAAATACTTTTACGCAACACCCCACTTCTGACCGATATATAGTATTACAGGAACTGTTTCACAGTCACTCTCAGCTCTCCAGCAGATTCACTTCTCCTGGCCACACTTGGTCAAAACTTCCAGTGTCCTTCGACAATTGTTCCACACACAGTTTGAGTTTTTCATATCCAATTATCCCTAGCAAGACATGCTTTGGTGACTCTTTGTTCCTAAAATCTCCAAGAGCCTCGTCTGTTCTGTTCCCTTTCTTCTGAACAGAAACTGAACTCTCACCAGCATCCTGCTTTGATGGTAGCACAAAAACACTCCACCTGCTTCCCCACATTAGTAGCTTCTTCTCCAGGTCTCAAACAGCAGCTGTCCTTTTTCTGTGAGATACTGTGTAAAGTTATTAAAACTGGCACCCAACACTTCTGTTTGAGTTTCTCTCCTCATGGCAACTGGAACATATGGGCATGTCTCTGAGCTGAGATGTTGGTCATGACTTCACCATTCCTCTTTTCAGAAGGTTCTGTTTTACCTTAAGTTACAAGGGACATTTTAAAACATAACCATCTAGTAAGGTTCGCATCCATGACACAAGGGCCTATGGGTTCTCTGCTGATTATCCATCTCTATTTGCTTGTTCTGGAGGAAGAAGGTTAGGAGTAGAGGAAACATGCAGTATGCGTCAATCTAGGTATCCAATATAGTTGTAATCTATGCCTTACACAAAGTTGCCCTTGAAAGGACTAATGCCATAAAATGGGTGGAGAAGAAAAGTACCTGCCTCAACAAATGGCAAAAGAGAACACTGGCCTTCAGCCACCTTCCGTGAGACTGTGAACATGTAAATTACAGATAACTTCATAATTAATGCTTGTTTTTTACCATATTACATGGTCCAGAGGGCAAATACATTGGCATGCCAGCAATGCTTATCACAGTTCTAAATTATAGCAGAATTATACATGTAGAACGTAGATGAACAGTTCCTGAGCACTGTGTGTTCTACTTCTGTGATGTTCCAATAGGTTTACAGCAAAGTACAGCCAAGATAGATTGTATGGTCACATTATAAAATTAGGCACAATATGAGCATACTCACCATAGCAATGTTCCAAGAAGCAACAAATTTCTTCTTCACCTGCTACTGCAATTTAGTTACTATCGAGACTGATTCAATCTTTCTGCTACTGCCTTCAACCTGCATTTGTACTATTCTTCAGAGAGGATGATCGCTCTGTTCAAGAAGAACCAAGTTTTTCATCAACACCTTCAGAAGTAGGACCTTCAAAGCTGCATCCCAGTCTTCCTGGAGTCCAGCCTTAAAGTGACCTGAAGATTCTGAAATGGTACAGTTTATAATTATGCCCCAGAATAACATATCCATGTTCTCGTACATTGTGCACCAGAAGCAATGAAAGATAATGCAAAGCTATTGACCTCACATTATAGCACAAGATCAGCTCACAGGCAGTTAAAGGACAGCACTTAGATAGGTAGGAAAGCTCAGTTAAAGAATGCAGTCACTGGGAACTAAGTGCATTCCCAGCTCCTGACATCATACAGAAAGGTCAGCCTGTGCAAAGGAAAGTGGTACAAGTTGTCTTCTACTGTGAAGACAGACAAAATATTTGTCTAATGCCTCTGCCATTTCCTCATCCTCATGATAATTTCTCCTGCCTCTGCTTCTGGTCTCCCAGAAGCAGGTTTTTTTTTTCACAGGAGAAGGCACAAGTTTCATACCAGAAATAGACGATAACCTAGGGGCTAAAAAGAGTGAGGAAATTAGGGATAGTAATATCAGCAGAGATAGTATTGAAGAAACTTAAGGGACTAAAATCCAACAAATCCCAGGAGCTGATGGCCTACATCCTAGGATTCTAAAAGAGATAGCTGCAGAGATAGTGGATGTGCTAGCTATGATTTTCCAAAATTCCTTAGATTTGGGAACGGTCCCAATATATTGGAAGTTGGCAAATGTTACACCACTTTTCAAGAAAGGAGGTAGAGAGAAAACTGAACTCCAGGGCAGTTAGTCTAATATCAGTTGTTGAGAAAATACTGAAATTTATTATTAAAGAAGTTGTAACAATCCACTTGGAAAAGCATAGTATTATTAGAACTAGTCAACATGGTTTTACTAAAGGGAAATCCTGTTTGACAAATTTATTAGAGTTTTTTGAGGATGTAACTGGTGGGGTAGATAGAGGGGAACAGGTAGATGTAGTATACCTGGATTTCCAAAAGGCATTTGATAAGGTGCCACACAAAAGATTAATAGGCAAAATAAGGGCTCGTGGAGTTGAGGATAATATATTAACATGTATAGAGGATTTGTTAACAGATAGAAAACAGAGAGTCAGCATAAACGGGGCTTTTTCAAGTTGGCAGGCCACAAGGATCAGTACTGGGGCCTCAGCTATTTATAATCTCTATATTAATGACTTAGATGAAAAGACAGAAAATAATGTATCTAAGTTTGCTGATGATACCAAACTAGGTGGAAAGGTAAGCTGCAGGGAGGACACAGAGCCTGCAAAGAGATACAGACAGGCTAGGTGAGTGGGTAACAAGATGGCAGATGGAGTGTAATACAGGGAAGTGTGAAGTTATTCACTTTGGTCATAAGAATAAAAAAGCAGAATATTTTTTAAAAGGTGAGAAACTTGTTTAAAGAGGCTTGAGTGTGCTTGTACAGGAATACAGAAAGTTAGCATGCAGGTGCAGCAAGCAATTAGGAAGGCAATTAGCATGTTGGCCTTTATTGCAAGGGGGGTGGAGTACAAGAATAAAGAAGTCTTGCTACAGTTGTACAGGGTTTTGGTGGGACTACATCTGGAGTACTGTGTGCAGTTTTGGTCTCCACATTTAAGAAAGGATATACTTGCATTGGAGGCATATAGTGAAGATTCACTGAATTGGTACCTGGGATGAGGGGGTTGTCCTGTGATGAGGGGCTGAGTAAATTGGCCTTATATTCTCTGGAGTTTAGAAGAATGACAGGCAATCTCATTGAAACCTACAAAATTCTGAAGGGGTTTGACAGGGTGGACACTGAGAGTTTGTTTCCGTGGGTTGGGGAATCTAAAACAGGTGGACATAGTCTCAAGATAAGGGGTCACTTATTCAGGACTGAGATGTGGAGAAATTACTTCACTCAAAGAATTGTGAATCTTTAGAATTCTCTACCCCAGAGGGTTGTGGATGCTCCATCGTTAAATACATTTAAGGCCAGGATAGACAGGTTTTTAGCCTGTCAGGAAATTAAGGGAGGTGGGGAGATACAGGAAAATCAAGTTGAAGCCCAAGATCAGCCTTGATCGTATTTAATGGCGGAGCAGACTCGATGGACCATGTGGTCTACTCCTGCTCCTATTTCTGGAGGAGAATTTTTTTCCCCGGCGGGCGGGCTGGGTGGGAGCAGCCGCACAGCTGATCGCTTCTATTTTACATGGGTGAGCCAATTAAGGCCCGTCCAGCATGACGTGTACCTGGAAGCATTCAGCGCTACATGTGCAGGTGAGGGGAGGAGGGAGAGTTGGGGCCTGCACTCTTTCGCGCATGCACGCAAAAGAGCGCAGAAATCTCCCTGAGGCAGATTAATTTGATTATGAAAACTTGAAAAAAAAATTTTTAAAATGATTTAGACATGTCCCCTCATGAGACAGTGTCACTTGAGCTGGGACATGTCAATGAATTTTAATAAAAATTTTTATTAAAGTTATAAACCCTTCATGAAATCTCAACCCACCCGTGGATGAGGTTCCATGAAAAATGCGAAGGCCACCTGTGCTCTTTGCCTGCCCACCAGCCTTAAGGTTGGACAGGCAGCCCTGACAACTACTTCAATTAAGTGATTAATGGCCTTAATAGGCCTTTGACAGTTCAGCAGGCACGCAGCCAAATCCAATGTGTAACAAAAACAGAATTACCTGGAAAAACTCAGCAGGTCTGGCAGCATCGGCGGAGAAGAAAAGAGTTGACGTTTCGAGTCCTCATGACCCTTCAACAGAACTGAGTAATATTAGGAGAGGGGTGAAATATAAGCTGGTTTAAGGTGTGGGGGGAGAGAAGTTGGTGGGGGGTGGGGGGGGGTGGTGGTTGTAGGGACAAGCAAGCAGTGATAGGAGCAGATAATCAAAAGATGTCACAAACAAAGGAACAAAGAGGTGTTGAAGGTGGTGATATCTAAACGAATGTGCTAATTAAGAATGGATGGCAGGACACTCAAGGTACAGCTCTAGTGGGGGTGGGGTGGAAAGACTAACCGGGCATTAAAGGTATAGATTTAAAAATAATGGAAATAGGTGGGAAAAGAAAAATCTATATAAATTATTGGAAAAAACAAAAGGGAGGGGGAAGAAACGGAAAGGGGGTGGGGATGGAGGAGGGAGTTCAAGATCTAAACTTGTTGAATTCAATATTCAGCCCGGAAGGCTGTAAAGTGCCTAGTCGGAAGATGAGGTGCTGTTCCTCCAGTTTGCGTTGGGCTTCACTGGAACAATGCAGCAAGCCAAGGACAGACATGTGGGCAAGAGAGCAGGGTGGAGTGTTAAAATGGCAAGCGACAGGGAGGTTTGGGTCTTTCTTGCGGACAGATCGCAGGTGTTCTGCAAAGCGGTTGCCCAGTTTACGTTTGGTCTCTCCAATGCAGAGGAGACCGCATTGGGAGCAACGAATGCAGTAGACTAAGTTAGGGGAAATGCAAGTGAAATGCTGCTTCACTTGAAAGGAGTGTTTGGGCCCTTGGACGGTGAGGAGAGAGGAAGTGAAGGGGCAGGTGTTGCATCTTTTGCGTGGGCATGGAGAGGTGCCATAGGTGGGGGTTGAGGAGTAGGGGGTGATGGAGGAGTGGACCAGGGTGTCCCGGAGGGAACGATCCCTACAGAATGCCGCCGGGGGGGTGAAGGGAAGATGTGTTTGGTGGTGGCATCATGCTGCAGTTGGCGGAAATGGTGGAGGATGATCCTTTGAATGCAGAGGCTGGTGGGGTGATAAGTGAGGCCAAGGGGGACCCTATCATGTTTCTGGGAGGGAGGAGAAGGCGTGAGGGCGGATGCGTGCCTGCCAAACTGAAGATTGGAATGACAGGTGGTGACATTGGGACACACGCTCGACGTCAGCACGCGTCATTTTACGTGTCGGCATGCGGGACCCGCCCCCGCCCGCTGACCAGAAGATTCTGCCCCTTGTGTTCTTATGTTAAAATGAAATAGGCAAATATAGTTGAGTTTATTGATTTCAGTGAGAATTGTTTAATGCTGTTTATAATTATGTCATATAAATTTAATTTTCAGTCAAGATAAAAGAAGTGGAGCTGAAATTCTGATGTATTAATTTCACCAGTGCACATGCGCCATAGTGGAACATATGACTGGGGGTATGGAATTATTATAGTCAGAGTGACTGCATTATACTTATAAGGATATGTCAGTGTAACCATCCCAAGTGAGGTTGGAATGTCAGAGTGGCTCCAATGTCAGTAAACACCTCTCAGGAAGAGAGCAATCCCAATTTTGCAGCACTGAAGAAGCTTTTGGTCCACTCCTGCAAGTTAATCCAAGTTTATCTACCTTCTCCCTTGTGTATTTTGGGGCCTTTCTAGGGTGGTTATATATTTTATGCCTGCTCTCAAATTTGACAATAAATTTTCATCCTCAGTGTGATTTGAGTGAAATGGTGACATAGGGCAGAATTTTGTCGTTGGCGAGCAGGGGGCGGGGCCCACTCGCCGACGTGCAAATGACGCGGGATGAGGTTGGGCAGAACCCCCGACGTCAGCCCGCCCCATTTAAATCTTCAGGAAGGTGGGGGCGCAGCAAATTCAGCTGTGGGCCCGCCAACCTGTCAATGGCCAATTGAGGCCATTGACAGGATCATTAAAACAATTAAAAGACCTGCCCGTCCAACCTTAAGGTTGATGAGCAGGCCAGGAGCCCCAGCGGGGAATAGAAAAAACATGAAACCTCATCCACCGGCGGGATGAGGTTTCATGTAGGGTTTAAAAAGTTGAATTAAGTTTTAATGAAATTTATTAACATGTTCCACCTCGTGTGACATTGTCACATGAGGGGGATATGTTAAGGATTTTTTTCCCTTTATTTTTAATGTTTATACAACTGTCAGCGATTTCCCTGAGGCAGCACTTAGCCTCAGGGAGATGTGCACTCTTTCGTGCGCATGCGCGAAAGAGTGCACTCTCGCATTTGGGGAATCCATCCCCCCACCGGGCGTCACACTGGCCGGGCCTTAATTGGCCCGCCCACTTAAAATGGGGGCGGGGCCCACTTCTCCAGCGGGGATCGGCTCCCCACACGCTGGAGATTGGATCGGGCCCACCCACCCGGTAGGCAGAAAATTCTGCCCATAAGTTACAAAACTTAGGTGAATTATACTGAAGGCATTCAGTAATTAATTATTTTCACAGTAACATGCAAGTATTTTTTTTGATGGAAACAATAACTATTACTGGAAGGATCCAATTTCTCATATATTTATATATATTAATTATTCATCACTAATAATTATTCACTCCTTCTTAAAGGTAACTGTTTTTTATAAAACTGCTTCTAAATAGTACAAACCAGTTGATATTTGTGTGAACTGTCTGCAGCCTTTGAATGTGCAATACAAAGGTATAACAATATTTTGTTTATAGGCATCCAATCTCTGCCAAAATGTACCATATGCCCTTTGTAACCCTCGTAATAATTGATTCACTGCAGGTGAGCATCAAGAATTTTCGAAATTGGACAAACATTATAAATTGCTCATCATTGTGGCCATTTTCCAGGAGGAAATTGGTGGCAAAAAAAAAAACAATTTTGCAGGATATTTGGCTGTGATTTTCAGGCGCCTGGGGTATCTGCCTAAAATAGACCTTAGACCCCTTATTAATCCTAATGGGGTACCAATTTCTCTTTTTAAAATTCCTCAGAGAAACTAGATTACTCTGAGCTTCAAAAACAGGCCTGTTCACCTCAGATTTTGCTGGCGTGGATACACCTGAGGAAACAGACGCCAACACTAGATTAAGTAAAAAGGATGTTTTAATTTCAATGTGGAGCTGGAAGGAGCAGAGGCACTTGTCCACATGGCCATAATCACCCCCTCTACCTCCTCTTTCTGGAACATACTTGAGACAAGTTGCCCAAAATGCAATCAGTATTATGGGTGAGGTGCCTGTGGGAGTGTGACCAATGCCGCAACTTGCTTGGAATATTTGGATAAGCCTCAGGGCCCAAATTCAGGCCAGCCTCAGGCCTCTTGGTCCAAGCATGTGTTGGCCATATAACAGAGTTTGAGCCTAAAATACGGACCAAAACAATGATGGGCAAGGAGAATATAAGTAAAGGTTTCCACCCAATTTGGGTAGTTTAATTTTGAAATGGCCTCTTCCCTTTTCAAATGTGTGCATGTCTGTGCGTATGATAGGAAAGCTTTCTGTGTATCTTTGGCTTACATATACACAAGTGAGGACATCTTGTCAGTTAAATGCAAACGTTTAAGGCTTTCCGCATTTTTATTAGTTTCTCTCATACTGATAATAGTAGGTTTTCCAGAATGCATTCAAGCAATTCAGTTGCAAATGTGGCACGAAATTTTTCATCTGGATTTACTGATCCCTGACATAACTAGTTGTGCTTTACATCAAGAACCACTCATAGTTTTGGTCTATTGATAGAGTATCACTGTGTTGGCTCCACGGCAACATGAGGGTCTTACAAAAATAATCCAGAATTCGTTGGAATTAATTTTTCTCTTCACTGCACGGGTAGTAATTTGGTGGAGTGGATCACCTGCCCACTGAATATGCATCACTGCAGTTTATCCTTGACTACAGATAAAAGTAAAATACTGGAAATATATGCAATGCCTATGAGCATCTGAAAAGAGAAAAGATGAGTTAATGTTTTGGGTAAACAAGCTTTGGACTTACTTGTAGGAGTCAAACTGTTTAGGTCAACTGACAATGCACTATCAGACACAAACTATATATCAGCTAGGTCACACACACTCTGTACTTCCATCTTCCTCCAAAAACATGGGCAGACATGTATATGAAGTTTTGGACAGCAATTTGACAGGTGATGCAGTATGCCTCTGTTCAGGCTTGCCTGGTTGTGCTCTCAATCTCAAAAGGAGTTGGAGTGCCAAGTATGCATGGTCAGTATGACCTGAGTGGAAAACAGAAGAAGGCTGATGACATGAGATGGGAGTCTTGCCAGTAACCAACCATAACAATAAAATAGAAAGGAAACTCTTCCAAAAAGAAGGAAAATAACAAATTAATTAAAGGTATAATGTCACTTTGCAGGGTAGTGGAGGTGGATGGGGGTGTGCCTTGACAGTTGAGTGCATTTCCATTAGAGTCAATACTGTGTTTCCCGACCATATATAAATTACCTGGTAATGAAAAACAATTGTAATTTGGTCAAATTTGAAGATTCCATATTTGAGAGACCAGTCAGGATAAAACCTTTTAATGAAAGGAAAATTGGACAGGGTGTATAATGGGCAGCTGATCTGAGATCTCTCGTTTCATTTGCAGACACAAAAATGAACAGGTATTAGCAACACATCCTCATAATAATTTGTTGTCATCTAGTCTTTGTCAAAAAGTTGGCAAGGAGCAACAGAATAAGAAGAAAAGATCATTATTGTACAAATCTTGAGCTGGGGCCATGCCTCTTGCTTGTTTACCTCCGCTTCTCTATCTAAATACAACCAAAGAATGCAAGGTAAACTCTGCAGTACAGTCTCTTACTGTAAACGTCATTATTCTCAGGCTGTTAACACTCAGGCCTACACCAGTATCCATCCTTTACTTTTTGTTATCACTGTGTCCAATCCTTCTACTATTTCTCCCTTTGCTTCGTGTGGCAACTTAAGATGCATTCCATCTGCACCAGATGATTTAGCAACTTTCAGTGATGTTAATCTTTCTGTATCTAATAGTATCCCATTCATAACTTCCCTCTCTTATTTTAGTGCAAACTTCACAATCTTCTTTTATTAAAGCAGAAGCATGCACTGATTAGCCAATACTGGTGGCATTGAATCTCCTTACACCCATGTGTTAAGGTGATCTCCATTGGTTGTGTGAGGACAGAAATGTGCACTATGTTTGTGCTGGTCATAGAGGGAGTTAGCAACAGGTTGTGCTTTGCAGCCTTCAACTGAAGGATTTGATGGTAGGTAGGGGAGGTGCTGAAATGAATGCAGTGAAGCAATAATGGACACTAATGGGATGTGCAGGCAAAGTGAAGGAATGTGCAGTTAGGAATAACGAGCACAATATAGTAATAGGTGTTACCCTGCATAAATATGAGCGTAACAATGGCATGGACTGGTTGGGCCGAATGGCCTGTTTGTGTGCTTGTGCACACGACTCTGTTCAACACTAAACTGACCTCTATGAACGGGTGGGCAGTACTGTACTCAGTCCCATGTTAACCCTATATGCGCCGGACCCTTATACTACAAGTATCTGAACAAAATCTACCATGCAAGATAATGCAAACATTTTAGATAGTGTGTTGGGCTTGTTAATGTACTGGAAAATAAGTGTGTAGGGCAAGTGGCCTTTTCTCATCCTCTCTGACATTTTTTAGGTTCATTACTTCCAACTGACAAGGTGCACTAGTGACATACACTGGTACAGAAGTGGTATTACCGTCAGATTCCATGGCCAAGCCCTGAATACAAAAATAACCCATATATTTTAAATGCTAACAATAATATTAAGGAAGGTAATACAACATTCCGCAGCAAATGGGCTGTGAAAATGTGAAGGTTTAAAGCGTTCCAGAGACTGACCAGCGACTCAGCAACTGTCAACTACAAGTCTATATTTTATTCCATTGTTACAGCCACAACTAGAAACTCAGAATAATATGGCAATGATTTTTTTTTTTTCGTTTGTTCTGCCAGGAAGAGATATATAAACAGCTTTCAGCCGAATAGAAGATCTGCTCTGCTGTTGCTGCTGAAGGAGGAGAGGTAGATTGCTCTATCGCGTTTTGAAACTCGCCGATCTATTGGGACCAGCGGAGCCGCCGTTGTCGGTTGCTAAGGACAACAACGGCCGGCGGGGAGAAGGAGGGACTGGAGGACTATGGAGCAGCGGGAGGACCTGGAGAAAACAGCCCAGGATTTCAAGCAACTGGTAGAGGACAGCAAGCAGGTAGAGGGACAAGCAAACCCGGATCGTAATCCCGGTTAGTGTATTCACTCTGAGAGCTAAAACCGGATCACCAAACAGAAGGCAATGTGTCCACACTGGTGACTAAGCCAGAGTTAACAAGGCTGAGCGAATGCTGAATTACAGCAAGATGCCTTCCTATGGATTAGACAACAATCCATCTGCCCATCTCCGGTGCAAGGTCTCATGGCACTCTGGAATAAGTGGAGGAACCTTCTACGGGTATAAAGAGACAATGCTGGGAATGCCCAGCAGGTCTGGTGGCATCTGTGGAGAGAGAAACAGGGTTAACTTTTCAGGTCGAGGACCTCTCCACAGATGCATGTTGCCTGGCCGTCTGAGTATTTCCAGCATTTAGGGTTGGCAACCCGGCAGGATTGGCCTGGAGTCTCCAGGAATTGAAGATTAATCTCCAGGACACTGCTGTGTGCAATCCCGGAGAAAAATCATAGGGACATTAAAAAGTTTTTTTTTAATTCTTCGAACATTTCTCTTCACAAGATATAAAAATATTAAAAATAGTGTGGGGAAGGCTGTTTGGCTGACAGTCAAGCATTATCCAATTGGGTAATAAGTCTTTTTGCTTTCCAATTGGTGTAGGAAGGTAGGATTGGCCAACTAATGGCTGGAGTGTGGGGTAAGTCATGTGATGAAACCTCCAACAATACATTTAATCACAGTTGGCAACCCCACCAGCATTTTCTGTTCAGACTTCCAGCATCCACAATATTTTGCTTTTGTTTTAACGTTCTACAGTTATTTTGGTTAACGTTCATTTCTCAAATAACAACAAAAAACTGATGATTTGCTCACTTTTTTCCTGTTTGTGCTAAGCACCAATTTGTTGCTATTTTTCCCACATTGCAATAATGTCTGCCTTTCAAAAAGTACTTCATTGCCTGTAAAGTACTTTGGGACAGCTTGATGTCCTAAAAGGCTCTGTATGACCATTCCCTTCTTTCCCCGGTTCCATAGCAGACGGGGTTGGGGCAGGTATCACAGATTGACCTAAAACCAGCCGGCCGATCACACAGAAATCAACCAAGTTCCGGAAACCACTAGAGAGTTGGCTGCGGATTTTTCAACATGTAGGGTTTTAAGGTTTGTTGGGGGTGGAGCAACTTCCAAACCACCCACTGTTTCAACGTCAGTGTTCCGAGTCATAAAGACAAACTCTCCGTAATCTGAGCACGTGAGGCTCTCTCTCTGTCAGAATAAAAATATTTTAAAAGTAGTTTCACGCAGAATTTATTTTCAAAAAGGAGGGATAAATCTTTTAAACAGAAGTTTCTCCCCTAGCCATCCTTACTTTTTAATTCTAGGTGTTCCTCCTGACACCAGTGAAAAAACTTTAACATCAACAACTTATATTCATATAACTCCTTTAAAGTAATAAAATTTCCCAAAATGCTGCACAGGAGCATTATAAAAACAAAATATGACGTCGAGCCACAAAAATAATTATGAGATCTGCTGACCAAAAAGCTTGGTCAAATAGGTAGGTTTTAAGGGGTTTCTTAAAGGTGGAAAACAAAGTGGAGAGCTGTAGGGAGGGAATTCCAGAGTTGGCAACCAGGCAACTTAAGGTGCAAACACCCATGGTGGGGCAATTAAAAGTGGGGATGCTCAAGAGGCAAGAATTAGATGAGTGCAGATATCTTGCAGGGTTGTGGAGCTGGAGAAGATTACAGATATAGGAGGGGTGAGACCATGGAGGGATTCGAAAAGAAGCATGAGAATTTTAAATCAAGTCATTGCTTGAGCTGTAGACAATCTAAATCAGTGAGCACAGGGATGATAGGGGAGCAGAGCCTGCTGCAAGTGAGGATATGGGCATCAGTGTTTTGGATTACCTGAAGTTTATGGAGGGCAGAAGGTGGGAGACCAGCCAGGAGTGCATTGGAATAGTCAAGTCTAGAGGTACAAAGGAATCAAAGATACTCCCCACTTGCATGGATGAGTGCAGCTCCCACAACACTCAAGAAGTTTGGCATCATCCAGGACAAAGCAGACCGCTTGATTGCCACCACATCCACAAACATTCACTCCCTCCACCGCCGACACACAGTAGCAGCAGTGTGTACCATCTACAAGATGAATTGCAGGAATTCACCAAGGCTCCTTCGACCTTCCAAACCCACGACCACTACCACCTAGAAGGATAAGGGCAGCAAATAGATGGAAACACCAGCACCTGGAAGTTCACCTCCAAGTCACTCACAATCCTGACTTGGAAATATATCGCTGTTCCTTCACTGTCGCTGGGTCAAAATCCTGGAACTCCCTTCTTAACAGCATTGTGGGTGTACCTACACCACATGGACTGCAGCGGTTCAAGAAGGCAGCTCACCACCACCTTCTCAAGGGCAATTAGGGATGGGCAATAAATGCTGGCCCAGCCAGTGAAGCCCACATCACAGAGTGCAGAAGAAGCCCTTTGGCCCATTGAGTCTGCACCGACACATGAGAAACACCTGACCTGCCTACCTAATCCCATTTACCAGCACTTGGCCCATAGCCTTGAATGGTTATGACATGCCAAGTGCTCATCCAGGTACTTTTTAAAGGATGTGAGGCAAACTGCCTCCACCACCCTCCTAGGCAGTGCATTCCAGACCGTCACTACCCTCTGGGTAAAAAAGTTTTTCCTCCCATCCCCCCTAAACCTCCTGCCCCTCACCTTGAACTTATGTCCCCTCGTGACTGACCCTTCAACTAAGGGGAACAGTTGCTCCCTAACCACCCTGTCCATGCCCCTCATAACCTTGTACACCTCTATCAAGTCGCCCCTCAGTCTTCTCTGCTCCAACAAAAACAACCCAAGTCTATCCAACCTCTCTTCATAACTTAAATGTTTCATCCCAGGCAACATCCTGGTGAGTCTCATCTGCACCCCCTCCAGTGCAATCACATCCCATGAGTGAATACAAAAAAAAATCATCTATGTACTGAATTTGAACTCAAATCTGTAAAATGGCATCTTTTAGCTATGGTTAGGAAGTGTATGACCAGTAGGGTTAATGTGACAGCATATAAAATTAACAAAATGCTAGCTTTAAGCAAATGTGAAACATTCAGGTTATTTTGTATTGTTCAGGAAATTGATGCAGTGCAAGTTACCCTAGAGAAACTACGTGGACTCTCCCAAGATGACAAAACAGAAAAAGCCTTATTACGATCTAGAATAGATGAACAGTCACAGCTCATCTGCATCCTCAAACGACGAGCAGATGAATTCTTATTGCGTTGCCAAACTTTGGAGACAATTAACACTGAGCTGGAGAACCAGCACAAAGACCTCAAGCAACAATTAGAGGGCCAACTAAAGCAGTCAGCTCAGCTCGAGGAGCGATTCATGGACCTGGCATTCAACCACCAAGAACTTATCAAATTCAAGGATGAATACAAGAGTCAGAATGCAGAGCTCAGAAAGCAAAATGAAAAGCTCCAGAAAGAGAATGAAAATATTTTCTGTAAAGCACTGGAACAGAAGGACGACAAAATAGCCAAGCTCTCCAATGAGTTGGGAAAATGTTTAAAGCAATGCAAGGCACTGGAACAGGAATGCAAGTAAGCAATATGAATGATGATTTCAGAATGTGAAATGTGTTCATAATTTAACAAAACATGAATATTTAATCCGTTATAACATTTTTTAAAGTGAAATTGTACCACAGTGAATCATGATTTGATTTTAATAATGCTCAGTACCAATTTGTGGGGCCAGGGCACACAGTGCACACACCTGTACCGTTGTCTCAGGCAGCACATAATATTCATCATGGATACTCATTATCACAATTCAAGTGTGCAGCCAGCATGACTTGCAATACCCATTAGTTGCACTCGTTGTTTGGGAGGGACGAATATAGGACATTTCTGATGCCTTTTGAAGGCAATCAGTTCCTCTTAAAGTGAACCCTTGCAGGACAGGAAGCACTTGTCAATAGAGTATTGGCAGCAGCAAGCACCAAGGAGCACCACAATCCTACATTGCTATTTTGAAGCTCCTGGTGCAAGCGATGGACAGGAGGAGGAAGATGCTCTTTTCGCTAAGGTTCAGAAAGTCCTCTAGGCAACAACTCCACCATCAGAGATTTCAAGGTAAGAATATTGCTCTCTCCTTCTGCCCCCACCTCCACCACTGCTACTCACAATATGCCCTTCTCCCACTTTACTTTTTTATAAACACTACACCTCCTGATTCCTATTCTTATATTCACCACTATTATAAATATCACTTCCCCACAACATAGACGATACATACAATTTAATACTCCATAATTGTCTTATGAAAGTGTGCCTCTCCCTTACACACTCCCTTTTCTCTTTCAGGAGAAAGCTATGCAAAATTCCGAACAGGAAGCTATCACCAGAAGAGGCCGAGTCCGTATGTAATTCTTCTCCCCGCTCATGGAAAAAGTGCTGGCCATCACAGAGAGAGAATCATGGCCATTACTAACAATCCTGGAGGAGATGTTATGCAGGGTTATTTCACACATTGCCCTCTTTTACCATTCTTTCTTCACACTCTGCAACTGTAGATGCTGTCACTACCCACTTTTCTCTCTCTGTTTTCCCTTTACACCAGAAGTTAACCCCTATTCTTCTCTTTCATTGCAGGTGCTGAAAATGTGGATGCCCCTTGGTCATTGAAGAGGAGGCCAGCTTTCCTGCAGGCTTACACAATTTCACGCTCACAAGCACCAATTCAGATATTGGTGACACACATGTTTTAAAGGCTAGGTTAGAGAAGGGGTCTTCATATGATGAATTGTCAGTCACAGATTTGCCGGAGCTAGGGTGGAAGATAGGGTGTCACGGCTCACACCTTGCCGAAAGCATGTTAGCTCTGCTACAGAGGGCTCAGAAGCCAACTTTGATGGCCCTTACTACCAAAGAAGGTTGATTGGCATTTTTTTTTTGTTAGTTCACAGGATATGGACATCGCTGGCTAGGCCATCAAGTAATGCCCATCTCTAATTGCCCTTGAGGAGCTGGTGGTGAGCCACCTTCTTGAACCACTGCAGTCCATGTGGTGTGGGTACATCCACAGTGGTGTTAAGAAAGGAGTTCCAGGATTTTGACCCAGCAAATTATACCAGAAGAGGCTAGGTTCATTAGACAGCCGACCAGCTAGCTTGTGAAGGAGTTCAGCTCCAATTTATGAGAAAGGTTTTCACAAAGCATGGAGACCACTCCATCCAATATGAATCAACTGAGTGGTCAGCTCCATCAACAGGAACACAATTATGTAACCTCTTCTGACAGCACTCTCAGATGGCTGCCACCATGGCCAGTGTTGGTATGGAAGTTCATGATCAACCTGAAATGATAACTAACCTGCAAGTACTGCTTGATCTCTTAAAAGCACTACTGAAGGTGCATTTCCAACTCTTAGAGCCATGAGTTACTGAGCAAGTTCACCACATGACAAGCCAGCAACTGGGGCATAACAAAATTGGAAATGAGTCTTGCAAGAAGCACAGAATCTTAAATATTATTTCACATTTTACATAATTCTGCTCTGGATGCCTGTGGTGAAGCCCATTCAGTGAGGCAAATGGAACATTTCCCAGTCCTTCCTGTTCAGTGTATTGGAGGCTTTTTAGTACCCAAAAAATTGGCGTAATGCCATCAAATTTCCAGGCCAATGTTATAGAAAACTGACTTGAATACATCCTAGAAATTCATTGCCTTTACTATTTGAGCGGTTCTGCTTCTGTCAATCTGAATATTAAAATCTATTACCATATTGCTTTTGCTAAATGTTTGCTCTGATCACTATTTATGCATCTCCCCAACAACATTACTATCAGGAGATGTGTATAAAATCCTACCAGAGTCTTGCATCTTTTCCTGTTCCTTAACTCTACCCATAGTGTTCCTAATAAGGATTACTGAAATCCTCAGCATGCACTGTGGTAATTGTGGATTTTATAAATATTGCTACTCACCCTTCTTTTCTAATTTTCCTGTCCTATCTAAAGATCCCATAGGTAGGAATATTTGGCTCCCAATCATGCTAAACCTGTAACCAAGTCTACATCATTACCATTTCATCTGAATTTGCGCTTCTAACTTTCTTTATTTCTATGTGCATTCAATTACCAAAACCTTGGCTGGAATTTTTCAGAAGCAGCAGAAGTCCTGCTGGGGGTGAAAGTTTCTGGAGGGGGACCCTGCTTTGGAGGGTGGCAGGATTGAGGGCCACATATTATGGGCGGCAACCAATTAAGTGGCTGCTACCAAGGCTGCTGTCCAATTAGAGGGCCGGCAGCTTAGCAGCGCAATCAGGAGCAGTGGCTGCTGCTGGGACGGCATCTAGAGAGTGCATCAATGGATGTGTGTCCGTTTAATAAATGGAGTCTGGGGACACCGGACCAATCAGTCAGTCACAGCGACTGGTGGAGGGGGTCACAGAAGGCAGGTGTGCCCATGCTGTTGGGACACCATTGCAGCCAGGTTTGGGCCAAAGAGTGCCTATAAAGGAGGACCTCCCCCACCCAAGCCTGCTGGGAGACTGCCAAGGTTTACCTGACAATCTCCCTACACAGCATAAGGCCCCCCACCTACAGCTTGTAAAATAGCAGTGGAGATGGGAAGAGGCCTAATTGGCCACTTTAGTGGTTCATTTGGGCTCCAGGTGGGCAGACCCACCCCTACTTTTCCCACTGCTGGCAAAATGGCATGGCAGCAGGAAGGCATCAGGTGTACCACTAGAGCTTCCCAAGCCATTTTGCCAGCCTTCCCGTCTCCGAACCCACCCCCAAAGATCCCATAAAATTCCAGCTCTTATCTGGGTAACTGTCCCTTCCTTTCCCACATGACCTGCCGATGTTCTTACACTTCTTGATTTAAAGTGTTGATTTTCCCCTCCCACATGGTTGCTCCTAGAACCAAAGGGAAGTTTATACAGTAAGTCCCCATTTAAAGTTGCCTCTTTTAACACTGTTTCACTTTAATGTCAGTCAATTAATGGAGCCTGCATTCTCATTAGCATTGTAAGATTCATTTTAAAGCCGTTTCCTGCCGGTCTGACATAGGGCTGCATGCACCACTTGTTGCCAGCCTGACTCTTTCTCTCACTGATGACCCACTGACTTGCAGCCTTTTCTGCTTCCCAGGACCTAGTTCTGGCACAGCTCCTTATTTTGAGGGTCACATCTTGAAAACCTGCTAGCCCTGTGCAAACCATCTTCCTCCTTTTGATCTTCAAGGCTAAATACGCCACAGAGTTTTTTGTTAAGTGATCTGAGTCAAAGGCTTAAGCCGAAGCTGCTCCTCCTGCCTCTCACCGCTCATCTCCAGAGCCCCCCCCACTCACAGTGTGGGTTCAGGAGAGGCAAGCAGTGAGCGGGAACTTTTAAGCTAAAAAAAAACTGGTTATAAAAGCCCCCGCTCAGCACTTTTGCACTGTCGGGACCCACACTTTCACAACCTTGGAACTTTGCCTTTTGATCGGATCGAAATCCGGATCTTGAACGGGAACATGGTTCAGGAGGTGGAACAGCGAGCCGGAGAGTCGAGAAGCGGGAGTCTTGGCCAGAGGGTGAGTCAGGGAGAAGCAGGGGCTGCAAATCAGAGGGTCAATAGCAAGCGGGTGGGTTAGGAAACGGGACAGGCCACAAGTTGGAGGGTCAACAACTAGAGAGCAGAGGAGGGTCGGCGAGAGAAAGGGTCCACAGCAACCAAGGGGTCAGACAGCAGGATGTGAGACGAGCGGAAGGTTTGGGAAGCAAGACTGGTGGCAAGCACGGGGGTACGTAAAAAATTACCATATTTTTATATTTTTATTTTATTTTGTTATTTCATCTATCAGCATGGAATTTAGCATAGTATTTCAGCATGCAGAGTATGATGTTTTAATGTGCTTTTTCTTTGATGAGAAAAGTCCTACGGAACCCAACGACATCTTTTACATTGGTTTTAAGGGGAAAATCTGATTCGCTTAAAGTCATTTCACTTAAATTTTCAGGAACGCAACTACAACTTTAAGTGAGGACTTATTGTATGTGGATTGACTGACTACTCTGGATCTTCACTCTCTTGCAAAGTGGAGAGGGAAAGGGAATGGGGTATAAATGTTTAAAATTACGAGAGGTTTGGACAAATTGGATCCAAATAAGGTTACTATATGCAGAATCTAATCACAAGGGGTTATATTTATAAATTAAGGATAACAAAAGAAAACAGGAAATGCAGGAGGAGCTTTTTTTACTAAAAGGGTACAAAGTATGTGGAACAGTTTATCAACATGAATTTCAGGCTGTTGTCAATATATAGATTCAGGGTTATCCAAACTCTGGATGGATGCCCTTGATGGTTTTCTGCCTGAAAGTATTATTATTAATTCTGGTCATGTTTTTGGCTATTTCTCTGAAAACTAATGACGATGATATTTGTTGCTCCTATATTTCAGTCAAATAACACAGAATTTACAGAGAAAAGAAAGTGAGCTTTTAGAGAAACAAACAAGCACAGAGAAGTTTTATCTTAATGAAGTGCAATCATTAAGGGCAAAGCTGAAAGATTCAGAAGATCGATATAATGGTATGTATTCAAAGACATAAGCAATACTAATATAAGTAATTCCAATGTATCAAAGGAAGTTTGAGCAAATGGAACATAATAACATGAATATTTATAAGAGCATTTAAGAAATTAATTGTTAGTAAACTTTAAATGCAACCTTTTACTTTTATTTGCCATATAGTTAACTGTTCCTTAATTTTAAAGCTTTTGAACAGCTTGTGTAAGCAATGTGCATGCACAAGTATAACTTTGGATAACCACCTAAAATAATTTTATCAATATAGTTTTAGGTTGAATTGAGCAAATAGTTTTAATTTTTCTGTTATTATCAAAACAGGCTGTTTTTCTTATACTTTTTCATTGGGACTATCCAGTTAGAAACAGTATACTGATAGTTGCTAGTTAGCACATCAAGGTGAAAGTGTGAATTGATACATTGACAAGTACCTTTCTAAATCTGACTCCTGGACTGTTTTAAGTGGCTGAACTGAAGCAGAAAGAATCTGCAGAAACCAGAAATCGCAAAGAAACAGAATTCCAACACAAATTGCATATGCTGTCCCAAGAGAAGGAAGAACTTCTGAAACTTTCCATGCAGCGAGGGAAAATTATACAGGTTAAGTTGAAATATATTTTAAAAATCAAATTAAGTGCAGAGAAAAATGACTTGTAATTTTAATATTAACTGTTCTGAGTCAATTCCTTGTATATGAGAAACAAACTGCTTAATTTGTTTAAAATTAAAAAAATAGATACACAATTATTTATGTACTGTCCTATAGAATTCCTCTTGCAGAGGATGCACTTTTAATTAAGATGGTCCCATCAAGCTCCACAACTTTCCTTTCCGTGCCCAAACCAATGAATCAGCAACAAAAATTTTCTTCCAATTTCACCTCATTCCAGTTAACCGGACTTTTCTCTGTCTCTGATGATACCTTCATCAAGGTATCCCTATCTCTTCACAACAGCATTGTTTTTCTCTCTTGATCTCCTGGGCAGGGTTTCTTTCCCATTTATAACCCTCACAATAGGATGTCTCATTTTCTCTTCTCTTGAACCCAATCATCTGGGTGCCCAAGATGGTCTCTTTCCTTTTTCCTTCACCCCCAACAAATTTTTTTTTCCCTTTTCATTCTCCAGGCTCAAAAGGCATTTTTTGTACCTTTCCTTTCTGTCTTTTTCTTTTCTCCCTATTTCCTGGATGCAGTGCCCTAGAAGTTCACTCATCAGAGATGGATTCCTGCTCGTGTACATAGTAAAGCTATCTTTGATCACATAGCAGTTCTCAAACTTTTTCAAGCTGAGTCTCACCATTTCAGATGTTCTTGGCTTGGGATATGAAATTGTGTGTATTTTAGAAGAGGTTCGTGCTGATCTGGATATATGTGGATACAGCATGGAACTTTTACTTGTCATTGGTAGAAGTCTAATTTCTGAGTTATGATGACTTTTTGGAATATAGGAAAAACAAAAGGATATTCAACAACTTGAGGAGAAGTTAAAATTAACAGAAAAAGCAAAAAAAGATGCGGAAGAAAGGTAAGGAAACCAGGAAATAAACTATTTAGTGTGTGACTTAACATTGATCAATATTAGATTTTCTAAACTTTTATGCAATTTTACACATGTTGACAGGCTGCTATGGTTCTCAGTTTACTTATACGTATGTATTTGCAGAAGCATACACTGATAAATTAGTTGGTATTATATATCTATCAATGTACAATAATACAAGCTTCGTAATTTTAATGAGCAGGACCATTCAGGGTCTATTATGTTGTTTTAGCTCTGCCCCTCATCCACCTACCTGTCCTTCGATAGTTTTGTATTGTGAGATGATTTTGTTTCATAGGCTTCCAAGAAGATCAAGACTGCTTCATCCTTTTTCAGTCAAAACCAGAAGCTTGGCATCAGTTGCTCTGATTATCATAGCTTCCACAGCAACGTAGCTGTTACTTCTTGCAGTGAGAAGCAGTATTAGTCTATGCAATGATGGTGATTCTTAATCTTCTGTTGGGAAGGGATGTGGATCAGGGAAGATTGATTATAGTTAGATAATCAAAGGATGATACAGAATAGAAGAAGGCCATTGAGTCCATCATAACTGCACTGCCTCTTTGAAAGATCTATTCAATTAGTTCTACACCCCCTACTCTATCCCATAGCCCTTCAAGTATTTATTCAATTGTCTTTTGTGAGTGATAATTGAATCTGCTTCCACTACTATTTTAGCCAGTCCTCTTAAAAACATAACAAGTCAGTGTATAGTATTTATCCCATCATGATGTCCCTGGCTCTTTCGCCAATTAACTTAATTCTGTGTCCTCTGGTTACCCATTCTTCTGCCACCTCAAACAGTTTCTCCTTATGTATTCTTCTACACTTCCCTCCTTAATCTTCTCTGTTCCAAGAAGAACAGTCCCAACTTCTCCAGTCTCCTCACATAACTGAAGACCCTCATCTTGGGTACCATCCTCATAAATCTCTTCTGCACCTAAGGCCTTTACACCCTTCCTAAAATGTGGTGCCCAGAATTGAACACAATACTTCAGCTAAGACTAAACCAGTGTTTTATTAAAGTCTAGCATAACTTTCTTGTTTTTGAACTCAATGCCCCTAACAATATGATGCAATAGGCTCCTCAAATTGGCCTGGCACCTTCAAAGACAAATGTATGTACATTCCCATGTCTCTCTATTCCTGCACCCTTTCTAAACTGTAACATTTAGTTTATATTGCCTCTCCCTTTTCTTCCTACCAAAATAAATCATGTCACACTTCTCTATGTTAAATTGTATCTGCCACAGGTTTGCCCATTATCAGTCTGTTTACTATATTTCCAAGTTTTGAGTTATTAGTAGACTTTGAAATTAATCCCTGTATACCTAAGTGTGCCTCATCAATATTGTCAAAAAGACAGAAAATATGCAAGCCTGTGACTATTATTTTTAGAAGCTCCAAACAAATCAAGAGCTGTGGACTGGAAGACAGCCTTTATCAAAAACATTAGTGTATAAAATTATGAGTGACGTGGAAGGAATAAGAAATACCTATTTTCTTTAGCAGAGAGGCACAGATTTAAAGTAATTGGCAAATGGATTGGAACGGAGTTGAGGAGAAACTTTTTCACCCAGAGGGTGTTGGGGGGCCCGGAACTCACTTTCAGAAAGGATGGTAAAGGCAGAAAGCCTCATCAATTTTTAAAAAATACTTAGATATGCACTTGAAGTGCTGTAACCTACAGGGCTGTGACCAAGAGCTAGAAAGCAGGGTCAGGCTGAATAACTCTTTTCGATCAGCAGATACATGTTGGGTCAAATAGCCTCCTTCTGTGCCATACATTTTCTGTTTCTTTGCCCCAGTACTTACACCTGGGGGATACCACTGCACATTTCCCTCAGTCTGAAAAACAACTGTTCACCACTACTCTCTTTCTATGTCTTAACCAATTTGGATCCACACACCTACTGCCCTTTTAATTCCTCAGTCTTCAATTTTGCTATCAAGCCTATTATGTGGCACTTTATGAAACACTATTTGAAAGTCTATTTACACATCAACCATGCTACACTCGTCAACCCTCTTTGTTAATTGATCAAACTTCTGTCCCCGCCTCAAACCCCATACATCCCGTGCCCACCCATATGCCCTGGTCCCCATGCCTAGTCACTCACCCCCCCATACCCCCCGCCCCCCCCCCATACCCATTCTCCCAGTACCCACTCTGTACAGGACTCTTGAGACTGCTAATAGAATTGGGAAATTTTTGAGATGTCCATAAAACACTGTCAAAATAAGCTAACAGTTTTTCAAAAACTACTTTAAAAAACCCACAATCCAATAGATGGTCATAAAACTGCCAAGATAAAGAAACAGTCATTCAAAAATCACTCCAAAAACCATAATCCTATTAAGTGATCAAAAAACTATCAAATTGCCGGGCCTGAATCTTCTGGTCAGCATGTAGGGGCGGGCCCCGCTTGCCGGCGCGTAAGATGACGCGGTGACGTCTGGGGTGCGTCCCGACGTCACCGCGTGTCATTCCGATCTTTAGTTCGGCACGTGCGCGCTAGAGTCGGTTGCGCGCCCGCCAAAATGTCAAAGGCCTATTAAGGTCATTTAAATAATGGTTTAAGCAATTAACAGGGCTGCCTGTCCAACCTTAAGGCTGGCAGGCAGGCGAAGAGCCCAGGCGGCCTTCGCATTTTTCATGGAACCTCATCCACGGGCAAGATGAGGTTTCATGACGGTTTTTAGACTTTACCAAAAATTTTTAATAAAATTCATAGACATGTCACAGCTCATCTGACACTGTCACATGAAGGGACGTGTCCAAATAATTTTTAAAAATCTTTTATTGACTTTTTCACGATGAAATAAATCTCCCTGAGGCACGGAGCTGCCTCAGGGAGATTTCAGTGCTCTTTCACCTGCAGGGAGTGCACAGCGCTTCTGGGTGCGCGTCACACTGGGCTGGCCTTAATTGGCCCGCCCACGTAAAATGGCGGCGCACAGCCGATCGCGGGTGACGATTGTTTGCGCTCCCGCTCCGCTCCCTCCCACCCACCCACCCCACCGATAGGGAGAACATTTTCCCCCCAGTTTCAGGAATGGCGGCAGATATCCTAGAATTGGATCCCACCTGCCGTTTTTAAAAGCCCACCCAAAGCGGGTTGCCACTGTGTCAGGAGGGGAAAATCTGGCCCATTAACTCTATTTTTCTTTCTGCGGGTGCAATCTGACCTGCGCTTTCCAGCACTTTCGGTTTTTATTTCAGATTCATTCTAAAACAGTTGGCTTATATTAAATGTCTTGGAGGAAGTTTTTTTTTATTGATTGACGGAATATGGGTGTCATTGGCTAGCCCAGCATTTATTGCAGATCCCTAATTGCCCTTGAGAAGGTGGTAGTGAGCTGCCTTCTTGAACCGCTGCAGCCCCTGTGGCATAGGCACACCAAAAGTGCTGTTAGGGAGGGAGATCCAGCGACAGTGAAGGAACAGCGATATATTTCCAAGTCAGGATGGTGAGTGGCTTGGAGGGAACTTCCAGGTGGTGGTATTCCCATCTGTCTACTGCCTTTGTCCTTCTAGATGGTATCGGTCATGGGTTTGGAAGATGCTGCCCTAGGAGCCTTGGTGAACTTCTGCAGTGCACATTGTATATTGTACACTCTGCTGTCACTGTTCGTCGGTGGTGGAGGGAGTGAATGTTTGTGGATGGGGTGCCAATCAAGCGGGCTGCTTTGTCCTGGATGGTGTCAAGCTTCTTGAGTGTAGTTGGAGCTGCATTCATCCAGACAAGTGGAGAGTATTCTATCACACTCCTGACTTGTGCCTTGTAGATAGTGGGCAGGTTTTGGGGAGTCAGGAGGTGTTACTCACTGCGGGATTCCTAGCTTCTGACCTGCTTTTGCAGCCACAGTCTTTATGTGGCTAGTCCTGTTCAGTTTCTGGTCAATGGTAACCCCAGGATGTTGATAGTGGGGGATTCAGTGATGGTAATACCATTGAATGTCAAGGGGCGATTGTTAGATTCTCTCTTGTTGGAGATGGTCATTGCCTGGCAGTTGTGTGGCACGAATGTTACTTGCCACTTGTCAGCCCAAGCCTTGATATTGTCCAAGTCTTGCTGCATTTGGTTATGGACTGCTTCAGTATCTAACAAGTTGCGAATGGTGCTGAACATTGTGCAATCATCAGCGAACATCCCCACTTCTGACCTTATGATGGAAGAAAGGTCATTGATGAAGCAGCTGAAGATGGTTGGGCCTAAGAGGAACTCGTGCAGTGATGTCCTGGAATTGGACATATTGGAACAGTACCTCTTGACTGAATATAGTCTACAATCTGCTGGAAGATTACTAATTTCTCCCATGCACCCACATTCTTTTGGAGATTGTCACATATTCCGTCTTCTGACATATCTAAAAGAGTTGATTTAAATAATTCATTTTCAAACGAACTAAAGGAGGTTCAACTACTTGAGAAATTAATATCAAGGGAAAAAGCAAGGATGAAAAAAGTCAAGTAAAGAACTGGAAAAGAAACTTATTTATTGTGAGGTCCAACAATGGGTTAATTTAAGATTTTTAGAAGTTAATATTTGTATTGTGAAGCTGTTATATTCTAATACACTCCTTCCCATTTGTTTTGAACAAAATTAAAGCAAAATAAGAAAATGGACAAAATTAATGTTTGTGCATGCAATTACTAACATTTAAACGTAGCTGCTTTGAATTTACATAATTTTCAGAATGTCTGTTCGCTGAATCTTACTACCAGATTGCTCTTGTACAATTCTCACAAACTGATTAAGTTCCACAGCAATGCAAGCAAAGACCTGGGAGGTTTTCCATCCACTCTTTTGTCTACTTGGTGAATAAGGAATTAGGAGAAAATAGAATAGTTTTCCCATCAAAGTAAAATTAAAATTTGTTAAACATAGAAAGAAAATATAGTGTTATGCTATGGCAGTTGGTATTTGCCAGACTGACCAAATCCCAAAGGGAAATTTGGCCAAGCTATCACAACAATTTTGCAATTTGTATTTATTACAAAAAGGTTTGCGCACTAAAGTCAGAAGTAAAGAATCCACGACCACCTTTAGAGATTTTAAAGATTAAATTAAAACGTTTTTTACCAAAAGAAAAAAATGTTACACAGTTAAATTTAGTCTTATAACAGTTGGCAAAAGATTCCTACTTAGCCAGACTCCCAAATACACACCCCTTTAAGGCAACAGTCCAAATAGATTCTTAATGTATAAAACATCCAGCAATATTACCACTAGCACTCACTGTTTCTGTAAGGGAGGTACTTCACAGCTTCTCTCTCCCTGTCACTTGACAATGGAATTCCAAGGCTTTTAACAAAACCTTGCACTCTCGAACAATCTGGGGTGCCTTGAAGCTGCTTTTTCATAGGTCTGTTTCCCACAGTCCACCTTTCAAGATCTCACATGGCCACTCACCATAGAGCTTTCCATCTTTCTTTAAATATATTTCTCCCCTCTAAATCCCATTGTGTCAACTTTGCTTTGGAAGTTACTTTTCCCAGAATATAAAAATCATGCTGTTATTCTGGCCAGCACTTTTGGGGAAAAAAACTTAATAACTTTTCCTTATTTATCTTGCCAGTTGTAAAACATCTTATCATGTCCCTTTGAAAATCAAACAACCTCTCAATGTTGCTCAAAATGCAATTTTCATTCACACTGTATCTACTGGGACCTCATTCTACCTCACCCATTTCCATTTCAAAATTACTGTTTTTACATTTAATCCCTTTGATGATTCAAACCTTGCAGTCTGACTGCCTGCAGTTTAATTAAACTAGTCACACAAACACAAACACAGCCCCACAAGCCTATTTTAAAGTATCCCACAGTAATAGAAAAAAAATATTTCCTTTACAGTGGCAGTTGCTCATCCATTATATAATTGCATGCATAAAAAACTATTGTTGAGCCTTTATGAGGCATTTCTTTGAATGATTGCTATCAGATTGTTTTGGTAGAAACAGTTGTATTTCTGTTACACATTTCATTCAAGAGGTGCTTTATATTTCAGGTTTCAATATGAATCTGCAACAGTAAATGCAAATGTCAAAGTCAAGGAGTTACAGCAGCAGTATCACAAATCTCAACAGGTTTATGCTGACTTGGAAAGGGTAAAGTAAACTCTGGCTATAAATCTGATCAATCCTTCCTCCAATTTTAAAACAGAAATGTGCCTGTCTTTCATAGGCAGAAAAGTGTATTATTTTTCCAATAATAAAAGCATTTTAAGATGTTAGAGAATAACATTACTTCTACATTGCTTCAAGCACACCAATAATCCACTTCCATGAGTGACAAATTGTGCTGCATTTCCAGTTTATCACCCAACCTGTAAATCGTGCAATATGGCATTAAGATTTTGAGTGTTAACTGAAAATGCTTTCATGCAAGTAATACCACCCTGTATAATATTGCCGCTCCTTTCAGCTATCCCTTTAGCCAGAGATTTTCAAGACAATCCTGACTCATCCCTTAAATATTTTGCCAGCCTCAGCCATTCTTCATCTCTGTTCTATCTCAGGCCTATATCAGTACTGAGTAGTAACAGATTATACAACACAGTGTCTACATCATCCAATTTTGAAAATCAGAAAGCCTATTCTAACTATGTGTTATGGGTGAAGTTAAACAGGCAGACACAAGTTAAAGTTATATATACTAATTGTGGTCTCATAAATTCACTGCAGGAATACAATTTTGGTTACGGAGATGAGAATCCTGCATCTTTTCACTTTTTTTGACAAAACCTAGAATGTAGAACGTGTAGAAATCTGGAATGAGGAAAGAAGCCTAGATTTACTGGCTACTAAAATTAAAATATTTCTCTACATGGCCTACTCTACATACTCCAAAACCATGATATCCCTTACTGTAGTCTAAATGTAAGTAGCCTATTACAAAATTTCTCAAAAATTGCTATTTACTAACCTCTTGTTTCATTAATAGGAATTTGAAGCTTTCAAAAAGCACAGCAACGATCTGCTAACAAAAGAGAAGGAACTGAATGCCAAACTACGTCATCTGATTGACTGATGCCAGATTTCAACATTAGTATATTTTACTAACTTTGCATTTTGCAGTAAATTGACCCTCTAGAACCAGATACAAATAAAAGAACCATTTTAATGACCTACTTTTGAAATAGTTTATCCTCCCCATACAAATGTTATCCATAACAGGTTTTGGAGTTTTGTAGTAAGCTTCTGTTTTTCCTACACTTGTGCTGAAACCGATCTTATTCTGGTTTCCCTTAGTTCTGTCCATAGAACAACAGAAAAACTGAACATGAAAAATACATTCCAAGGTCAGAAATCCATCGCCAAAATCTAAAACAAATCTGTGAAGCAAGTTAAAATTTCAGAAAAAGATTGCATTATGCTATTAAATAATACCATTATGCAGTGACTGTAAGAATTTTCAGTTGGAAAACAAGCTTTCTCATTTGGATGAGAGTAAAATATATTTGCCTTTGTATTGTAGATTTTATTAATTGGGAAGCAAACATCCCAATTGTTGTTTTTGTTTTAAATTATGCTCTTTAAAGGCAGGAATTTTTTGTCATGCATCTGCAGTTTGAGTGAAGTACCAATTGTATATAAAAGTATCTCTCATACAAACTATTTGGTATGCATTCACACACTGCCTGTTTCATCTGCAAACCATAAAATATTGTATCCTGTTTATTTTTTAAAAACTGGAAGATGGATCTTTTTCACAAACCTACCTAAAAGACTTTTGTATTCAGTTGATCTGCTATAACAGGGACACTTCATTTTAGCTTTACTGATCTGCAAACTTCTTTCTCTAATTAATCAGTATGCTAATGTAGCAAACTTAGTTGAGACCTTATTTAGTTCCATTGATTACACTGTGCATAATGGCAGCTGATCTCATATTGGCCATTTTACTCCATTGGCTGAGATGAATTTCAACCTTTTAATCTTATACATGGAAAGAAATGTGACAGCAGTTTTTCATCCCCCAAATTTACATGTCGCTGCAAAGAATTTTGTGGCCAGAATCAATAGCCTCAGGGCCTTCTGACTTATCAGCAGCTATCCTTCTCCAGCTTTCACTTGTGACTCATCAAACTTCCCAATCCTGTTGTGAACAGGGGAAATATGCAGAAGGGCAGAACAACCCCACCTATTTCATTTCCTAGCAGCTAGGCTTGTATCTAATGCAAGTCTAGACCCAGGACTACCCATTTAGAAAAGCCCCAGAAATCCAGTGGCAGCACATACTGTAAGTGGATTTCCCGTGTAGCATCTGGAACTGAGCGTTTCCCAGCTGCTGTGCACAGGAAAATTGGCACTAAAACTGATTTCAAGATTTCACTATTGCCTCAGTAAGTAGACACTGTCCATTCTAGAACCAGGAAAGTTTTAGTTTTGAGCTAAAGTCTCTGCTGTGTTCCCTCAAGTCAGCCAAGGTAGCAGCAGTGTTACTGGAGTGGGTAAATCACTAATTCTTTTTGATCACTGTGCAGTAACACCAACTGGAAGGTACAGTTGAGGCAAGAAGGTATAGGTTCAATTGTAATGCTTCACATGGTCATTAGCCTGCTAAAAATCACGATCTAAAGTCATACATGGCAAGTCAGTGGAGGCTCAAATCTTACACCAGCATATGTCAGTGCCTCCAGAAGAGGGTTCTGTTAAAGTAAACATTTAAGTTATCCCAGGCCAAGCTAGCTGCTTGGAGCACAGAATGGATGCTTTAGTAAGGAAATTTCAAAAATAGAAAATACATTATCTGTTGTGGGCATATTCTGTTTTATTCTCTGAAATGAATGGATATTTTTGTCAAAACAGTACCAAAGGATATTAGCCTGGACATTCTATCCATGATAGAATTTTCCTGTGCCTCATCACAGGGATGGGGACACTTAAGTGTTTATGACTGGCACCAGTATCATTTACAATTCCAGCAAGGTGTCTGCCATAGGTGAGAGTAGGCTAATTGTTGCTCCATCTTGCCACAGTAAGGATGTTCAGATCATAAAATTATTTTTAACTTCCCAATTCATATTTTGCCGTGATACTGCTCTATCCATATTTGGGCAGGTGAATTATGCACCCAAAATGCTATGAAAAATTTGAGCTCTAAGCTTTTAGAATGGCTACTTGATTTTTTCCCTTTTCCACCTAGATTACACTGGTTTCTTCATGGAAATTCACAAAGTCCAGGCCTAATGTCTCTTTAAAAAATGTCTTGGGAGTCTTAATATTATGCTTTTTAGATTATTTGGGCCATAGTGAAGTTTGATTAGACCAGGTGGAACTGAATTTCCAAATTACAAAATAGATACATCAGGTCAGAAGAAAAATGAGCAGTAAGGCACCTTGTCTGAGGAGATTGAAGTTCTTTAAAAAGAATAAGACTCAGGTAGGTAACTTCCATAAATGTGGATGTGCACTAGCTTAGCACAGTTAATGGGACTTGAAGATCTATGGGGGTTGGGGGGGCAGAAATCTGTTTGCATAGTGCGATTTCTAGCAATGCTACAGACTAAGATTGAATCTCCTGGGGACAGGCAGTGCCACATGTGGCTTTCTCCATTGACATTGGTGAGCCACAGGTATTGAGCCACCACATTGCTTGCCCCTGGGGAAACTCAGCATATTTGACATGATGCCACGAGACTTCTTGGGTCCAGAGTTAATGTTGAGGACTCCCACCCAACTGTATACTACTTTGCCATTATTTCTGGTGGGCCTTTCCAGCTGGTGGGTCAGAACATACACAGGAATGGTTTCAGTCTATGCAAGTCTGTTGCTTGACATCTGTGGAACATGTTCACAAATGTTTGTGAGATGGACTTTGCAGGGTTGTTTGGGCAGGGTGTGCCTTTGTCAATTCCAGTGTCTATGACATTGCCAAGTGGTCCATCTGGTTTCATTCTTGACTTTTCTGTAGCAGTTTGATACAACCGAGTGGCTTGCTGGCCAATTGTTGTGGATCTGGAGTCATATGCTAATTTTGTCTGGTTCAAACAAAAATGTCAAAGTCCCCACATACACCACCTTGCACATTATTCTTCCTAGTATGGAAACAAAACCAGACAGCCAAATCATTTCCCACTACCACCCCCAGTCTTTCCAAACTGCAGAACAGTCTCCTCTTCCTCAAACAAAAAGTTGTTTGTATACCTATTTATCAAAACTTGGCTTCTCTTCAACCTGTCCTGAATCACAATCTTTGGCCAGGTTCCTCAAATTCATCATTGGAATCCTTACAGCTAGAGTCCAATCAAGCTTCAATGCTTAACTGGAAAAGGTGCTGAGATAGCAGCTGTTGCCCAGGGAGAAAATCAGATTTGGAAAAAGCCACCATCTGCAAAACAACTATATACATTGTACCTAGAATGCTCAAAGAATTTGCAGCTCAAAATATTACCATCTTTTGAAAGATGTATTAGGCTTGTATCAGTGTTCATTTGCTTCACACAGTAATAACAAATTTCTGCATCAAGAACAAAGTCTTGCAGCCAAAGTTAGAAGTTGGAGTCCATTTTTCCAATGTTTTCTCACTGGTTGAAGATATTCCCAAATTTCTTTAGGTAGGCATTTTAAATTGAATCTTACCTTTTCCTTGAAATAGGCACTGATTGTACTGGAGCACTAGAAGCAATCAATTCTTGCCAAATGATGCCAAATCATTAGTAATACCAAATGTCAAGCCATTAAAAGTGCCCAATGTTAAGCTACTTAGCCAGATGGAGTTGGAAATGTTACTGCCAAAAATAAGAATACTATTGATACTAACAAAACCAAGATCATAACCTCAAGCAAGGTCTTGTATGAATTTCAGAGTTTTATTCCAGATAACAATATCCTATGCCAGCTATATATGAAGATTTGTGGAGAATATATTCTATCCAAAGGCTTTACACTTATATGCATTTGGTACTGCATCTAGACTTCACTACCTTCATTCCACATTCATGTAATGGAGCTGATGGTAATTTTCTCAAGATATTCTATTTCAAGGCCCATCAACTGCATTTTAAAATGCTGGAGGTCCAATATGCTGACATGGACCTGTTCCACCTCAGGTTCAGTGAAACATATATGAATAATATTTTGTAACCCTCAGACTGGAGGTCATCTCTGCTCCTCATAATTCATACCAACTCCTATTCACCCATCACCCACGTTTGCTGACCTATTTGACAATGCCCTGATTTTAAAATTTCTCAATTTTCAAATCCCTCCATGGTATTCTTGCCCCTACTCATTTACAACCTGTAGTTCTTGGACCTCTGTACACCCAATTTTGGCCACTTGAGAATCTGATTTTAAAATCACTTCACCATTAACATCTGTCTTCAGCTGCCTAAGCCCCAAGCTCCAAGAATTCCTCAACCAACCTTTCCAAGATACTCAAAAATATTCCGACCAATTACTTGAAATATATTTTTCTTCAAAAATATTACTTTTATGTATTGATCATTTAGAGCTCAAACTACAAGTAAGGCCATACTCAAAGTTTAGGCCAGTGTAGCTATAAATCAGCTACCCACTAAATGTATATATTTGGCAATATTTGTTAAAACCAATCCAGTCCTTGCAACAATAAAAAAAATTCATGTTTATTGAATTTAACGTCTGTTGTCAAATGCATTGCTGTTCTGTGATGCAGTTATACACTTTAAAAGATTCCATATCGTTAGAGAAATCGTCAGTGACCATGTTTTGTTTTCTAGATTCAGACAGAACTTTTATTTTTCACTTTCTGAAATAGAAACATTAAATAACATTTTGATCTTTGTTAAGATGACAATATATCTGAAGATATTTCATACAAGTTACAATACGAATGTTGTTAAGAATGCTCTTCAGCCAACTTCTGAGCCTTAGCAACTGCTTCTTCAATAGGACCAACCATGTAGAAGGACTGCTCGGGCAAGTGGTCATATTCACCTACAGAAAAAATGGTGCAGCAAATAATGAGAAAAAAAATGGAATACATACAATACATTTAGTTTAGTCTAACCATTTGACAACTTGAAAATACATTTTAAAAAATACACAAGAGGGTAAACAGTTACAATAACTTGCCTTGAAGGATCATCTGAAATCCTTTGATGGTCTCCTTGAGTGGCACCAACTTTCCAAGATGACCAGTGAACACCTCAGCAACTTGGAAAGGCTGGGATAAGAAACGCTGGATCTTACGAGCACGGGCCACAGTCAGCCTGTCTTCTTCTGACAGTTCATCCATACCCAGGATGGCAATAATATCCTGTAAAGACTTGTAGTCCTAAAAAGGAAAAAACAAGATCATTTGATAAATTCATTGAAAGAAAAATGGCTCCATTACTTTTAGCCATAAACCTATGGGATAGAAGCATTTATTATAACTAAAGCTAGCAGGATTTAAGTGTCAAAGAATCCAGATGAAAGCAGTCTAAAAGACTCCTCAGTCTACTAGTCCCTGATCTTTACTGCAAGAAAATAACCAACCAAACAACTTAGACTCGGGATGTATGAAAGTTATTGCAGGTAGAAGTTTATTTTTATTTTCTATAAATGGTAGAAAATTCTGAATAGAAGATGACCATTAAACACCTAAGGTGTTTAAGTGATGGTATGTTGAACCAGTCAATGCTAGATAATTCCGATGAAAAGTCAATGGCTCAACTTCAGTAAACTATTTTTATGCCATTGCAAAAAGCCTTCAAGTTATTACAGGGTAATTCAAGATAAAGTTACCTATTTTAAAGCTACAGTTCATGAAAATTTACTGGAGATACTTAGAGGAAAATGGAAGATGCTAGGTCAGAGGTTAGCTATATGGTTGACGTGATACTTATTTTTACAATCAAACAGCCACAAATGGAAACAGTCAAGCAGAACAATACCTTAAGACAAATGTAACAACAATTAGCAGAAACAGGATCCGGGAGATCGTATCGAAGCAGACAGAAATCCCAATTCCAAGAAAAACAATTAGCTATATTCTACAACTTTCTTTCAAAAATCTAGCAACTTTCTCCCTTGCCTGCTGCTGTCCCCACCACCTACCCTTGGCACTATAAAGCTAACTGAAATCTAAAGATAGTCTTTAGGATCAACAATTGTACTGATCAGTTTTCAGCTTACCCTTATCCAAATTTGGCATTTGTAAGTGCATCTATAATTTCATTGTATAGATTATGAAGTGGATGTCCTGTGAATATACATTTCCTTGCAAACAAACTAGCCCCATTCAGATGAGGTCACTATCCTGCTTCACTCCTTTTCACTCAATGGAATCACCATCTCTAACAGCATGTTTCTCAGGTCCCATCTTACCCTCCTTACTCTAGTAAGAAACAAAATGTCTTTCACTAGCTCTTGTACCTCACCCCTCAAGATTCTTCTCTACAGCCCTTGTGAATTCACACAACTGGCCCAACTTGGTTTTCCATGGAGATTCAGCTTGACCTCAAAAAATCCCTCCAAATCAAAGATTGGAATCTTGAAATTGGGATTTCCCTCTGCTTCAATATAATCTCCAGGAACCTGTGTCTGCGCTACCCAGAAGTCAATTGCTAGGAACAAGGGATTGTCTCCAACTCAGGCTCTGCACAGATGCAACATTACACAAGCTTGTGTTGAGGCTTCATACTTCAGTCAAACCCAGCTTTACTTTGTACCATATTCATTAAGTTGCCCCAACTACCTGACAAGCCAAAGTAAACTTCTTGCAGTTTACCTATGGAAGGTCTCAAACAATCCTGTTCAAATCTAGCCCATAATTCAACCTCCCCTCTTAAGAAACCCACTCAAGCAGCATGGAACCTTGATACCCTGCTCAGGCCCAAGAAAACCTATACTCAAATCACAAATCTGTCATAAATCAAAAATCCATCTTTTGTCCCTAAAGCTCTGCTTCAATCCTTTCTTACCCCATTCGATCTTACAAATGCTTTTTGTATGGCTTCCTGAACTCTAAACTTTAATCAATTAAAATTCTGCCCTTATAATGTACTGGTGCATCATCTTTCAATCAATTAATTTTCAAATTAAAGTTAATTGTTATTTATACCATTGAAGAAACAAAACTTCTGAGTTAAAGTTAAAAACCATACAAACCTGTAGGATCTTCTGTACACCACGAGCGACATCATAGTGTTCCTGCCCAACAATATTAGGGTCCATAATACGTGAAGTAGAATCTAGCGGGTCTACAGCTGGATATATACCCAATTCAGCAATTGCACGTGACAATACAGTTGTGGCATCCAAGTGGGCAAAGGTAGTAGCAGGTGCAGGGTCAGTCAAATCATCAGCTGGCACATAAATAGCCTGAAACAAATGAATTCTCTCAGTATAAGGCATAAGTCCACACAAAGCAATCTCTAATGGCTTAAAAAAAGACATTTTTCATTGAAGCTTTTTCTTACCAGGACAATTTGCAAGAAAATACCAATGTCAGGGGAAACAACATATTTATACTATGAGAAGAGAGTGCTGATTGGTTACCTAGTGGACTCTGATTGGTAATGGTGTTGCCACAGAGCATGCACCGGTTAGTGACTGACATTTAACTGCCAAACATTGAAATTTAAACCAGGCAGCTTGATTCCGATTGGTCAAGACACTGGAGAATGAACCAGTGATTGGCTGTCACTTATTTTGTTTAGCTGAAACAGGCACAATGTGTTCTTTCTGTCCACAAAGAACAGGGCCCTATTAGTAGATGTAGCTTCCAGTACACAAATGCACCACAACTGAGCCCAACTGAATCTTAAATTTGTCAACATAATTCTTACCACACTGATGATTTAGCAAATGTCATCCAATAGCAGTGTCAAACATCAAATGTGATTCCATGTTTTGAGTCTTGCAGGAACAGGCTGGTTGGGTACAGTCCATACTTTTTTTTTTCATTCATTCACAGGATGTGGGCTTCACTGGCTAGGCCAGCATTTATTGCCCATCCCTAATTGCCCTTGAGAAGGTGGGGGTGAGCTGCCTTCTTGAACCACTGCAGTCCATGTGGGGTAGGTACATCTACAGTGCTGTTAGGAAAGGAGTTCCAAGATTTTGATCCAGTGACAGTGAAGCAAAGCTGATATAATTCCAAATCAGGATGGTAAGTGACTTAGATGGGAACACCACCACCTGGAAGTTCCCCTCCATTTGCAGCCTTTGTCCTTCTAGATGGTAGCGGTCGTGGGTTTGGAAGGTGTGAACAGTAGAAGGGACTTGCTGTTTGATATGATCTGCCAGTCTTTGGGGCATACAAACTGCATCCCAGTGTCACTGAAATTCATACGCCACATTACTCATTTGTGAGATATGCAGAACATCTTTTTGCTTGATGGCAGTATGCTATCAGTGGTGAATGCCACTAGTGTTCCTACTGCATAGTATCAGCATGAAACAGCTAGCTTTGCTTGTTGCTCAGATTTGAGATGCCTTGCCCTTCCAGGACAATGCGATACCAACTGGGCACTTCTCAGGACTGAAAGTGATAGTCTTGGGCCCAGTCATGAGTTTGCATGATATACAGCATGAAATCATCTGACTGGGGTAGCCAGTATCCTGCAGGATTAACCTGCCCTATTTCAGCATCAAGCTTGCATGAACAAGCCCCATTTACAAGGCCAATTTTATAGCAGTGAAACTGTAAAAGCCCCAATGCACGTATTGACCAGTGAAGGTTGGCTTGTGAAAGAGAACCCTGAGCAGATTTCTCAACCAGTACGTCAAAGGGAGTTTGACTGCTCCATTTAAAAAGGTGAATTTGAGTGCAGGGTGGAGCCCATTACGACATGCAAGGAAATTACTACAAGCAGCTGCAGGTTTAAATATAGCAAACACATTATCCACGTATCATAAATATGCAAGGGGTAGGTTGGGTGTCATTCCATCAAAGACACTAGTGCTTCATCACATTCAGGAGAATGAAAGTCAATATTGCATCAGAACAATCAAGTTGAAAAATCAAGTGAATATTAGTGTTATCTACCTGCACAGATGTAATTGACCCTTTCTTTGTGGTGGTGATTCGCTCTTGCATGGTACCCATGTCAGTGGCTAGGGTTGGCTGATAACCTACTGCAGAAGGAATACGCCCAAGCAGAGCAGACACCTAAAAGAGAAAGATTATAGTAGAATATTGCACAATTTGTCCAAAATACTATAAGTTTAATGAGTCTACTGTTCAACTTAAATGTACCTCAAATGTAAATAGAAATAGGTTTACCTCTGAACCAGCCTGTGTGAACCTAAAAATGTTGTCAATGAACAGCAGCACATCTTGTCCTTCTTGATCACGGAAGTATTCAGCAACGGTTAATCCAGTCAGTGCCACTCTAGCACGGGCACCAGGTGGCTCATTCATCTGACCATATACCAGCGCTACCTAAAATAAGAGATTAAAATGACATCAGGGGGCATGATTGTTTATACCTATACCACATAGCAAAAAAATTCAAAACCACTATGTACAGTGTACATTTCAGTGCCTGATATAGAATTTCTACAGCGCAAGAAAATGCCCTCACTCCATACTTTATCAACCACTACACACCCTTCTACTCCTTTCTTCATGTACTCCTCTAGTTTCCCCATAAATGTATTCACCTCAACCACTCCACATGGTAGCCAGTTCTGCTGAATTCTGAACTGGATTTATAAGCAACCTTTATAGTTAGGGCACTAGTTTTGGACTCAAGATGGCAGAAGTTTTACTGTTTGCGTCACTATTTGAATATCTAAAAAACTCAATCCACAGATCAGTCATCACAATCTGTTTCCCACTACACTTGCTTTACAGCTATGTAAATTTAAAACAATACTACAGATGTTGGCAAATCATGACAGCATCCATGCAGACAAATAGTGCTTCAGGCCGATGAGCTTTGGTCAGGACTGGAAAAGAATTAAAGATGTAACAGGTTTAAATCAAAAGAAAAGGTTGTTTTAGGGTAGAAGGCAGGAGGTTAAATGTCAAGATGGTGCAAGGCAATAGGATGATTAAAGAAACAAATATGGATCTTAAGGAAATGAAAATAATCAGAATTACAGAATGGTTACAGCACAGGAGGCGATTCCACCAGTTGTGTCTGCTGGGTCTATGCAGAGCAACTGACCTAGTGCAATTCCTCTACCTTTAATTAGTCCTGAAAATGTCTGCTTTTCAGATAATGATCCAATTCCCTTTTCAATGGGATGACTGAGTTTCCCTCCACCACACAGGCAGTGCATTCCAGATTCCAAACCACTCACTATGTAGAAAGGTTTTCCTCATGTCATATTCCTTTTGCCGATCATCTTAAATCTGTTGTGATGACATGCATATTTTTTATATTTCAGTGTTTATGTATTTATTGTGTGTAGGTAAGGGTAAGCTGTGCCTGTGTGTCCAGGGTTAATCAAAGGCAAGGTTGTTGGAGCCAGATTGCCTGTAGAAAGTAAGAGTAGAGGTGTTATCTTCTTGCATTTTGTAATGAGGCTTTATGGTGGGTTTTAGCTTACAAGTAAGCAGAGTAGATTTGAAATTGCATTTGAGGTTAGGTGTTGAAATTGATGTGTAGCTAATGCATTTCAAAGGAGATAAAAAAACATTTTACAGGAGATTAGTGAGTAAATCAGAACAAGTGTTTTAAAAATTTATTGACCCAAAAATAGTGGTGAAATAGGGACATGAAAGATTTTAATATTTGACAAACTGAGTTTTCAAAGAGATATTTGAAGACAATGGAGGACTAAGATGAAAGGGGCAAAAAGGTTATTTATGACAACAGGGTTTCAGCTGTATAGTGAGTTGCTGTGGGGGTGGGGACCTCCCAATGAAGGTCAATTTGTGTGTGTGTGTGGAGTGTACTGGAAAAGCCGTGAAGGTCTTTAAGCTGAAGAAAAGCAACTCTAGTTTTGGGCCAGGACAACGTTTGTCTCGAGAAAGTTGGTTTCAAATCTCCCTTTGGAAAAACCGCAGCAGCGTTGAGTTGTTCTGGGAAGTTGTGGATCATACTCCTATTTAAAGTGAAACTAATTTCTCAGTTTGGGTAATATTTCCTGGATTTTATAGTTAAGGATCAATAAGGGCTGTTGCCAAAAAGACAGTTTTGTGTACCTTTGATAAAGCATTTTGGGTGCTGTTTTGTAAGACTTTTCTAACTGGATCTTTTACCAGTGTTTAAGTTTTTTTCTATCTTTTAATAAAACTTTAAAATTTGAAGAATTAAAAATATATCACTGGAGTCCTGTGCTTTTGTATTCAGTAACTTTCCTCCTCCTTGTTTCTACAATACAAAAAACCAAAAAAACAGGCAGATTTCAATCTAAGATCTGGCTTGTTCAGCATTAACATCAGCTGCAGTCATATCACTGTGCCCTCTGGTTCTCGATCCTTCTGCAAATGGGAACAGTTTCTCCTTATTTACTCTGTCCAAAACCCCCTCTTCTCAATGAAGAGTCCCAGCTTCTCTAATCTAGCTGCATAACTAAAGTTCCTCATCCATAGAGCCATTTGCATGAATCTTTTAGTGCACCCTCTCAAACGTCTTCAATATCTTTTCAACATAGTGCCCAGAACTGGATGCAATACTCCAGTTGAGGCCAAACCAGTGTTTTAAACAGGTTGATCATAACTTCCTTACTTTTGTACTCTTATGAGCACATTTATAAAGCCAACGATCCTGTATGCTTCATTAACATTCTCTCAACCTGTCCTGCCACCTTCAATAAGAATTGCACAATCAACCACTGCAATCCGAAAAATCAGGGTAGTGGTTATGATCTGAAATGGCTGAATTAAATGGAGAGTCCAGAAGAGTGTAAAGTGCATTTATGTACATTTCACTGTTCTTGTTGACAAAACTAAATATTCAATACTTTTACCTTAGAGGTTGTATCTTTCAGATTGATGACACCAGATTCAATCATTTCATGGTATAAATCATTGCCCTCACGGGTGCGCTCTCCTACTCCAGCAAACACAGAGTAGCCACCATGGGCCTTGGCAACATTGTTAATAAGTTCCATGATAAGTACGGTTTTACCAACACCAGCACCACCAAAGAGACCTAAACAGACAAGCAGCAAGCATTAACACGCAAGCCTGAGAAATTTGCCTTGGTTGGAGTTGCTCATTTTAAATTAAAATACTATTTTCAATCAAACCCAATGTAAATCAGTTCTAGTTAGCCGATTCAGAAATCTACACTTTTGATTAGTATTCTTTAGCTGCACTTGCCATTGCATATAGTAAAGCTGCACAACTTCAAATAAGCCACTGCTTCAATTACACATGGTCTGAGCAAGTTTACTACCACCCTTCATTAAAAAGCAATAATCTTACACTGTGTACTCGCCTCAATGATGTAAATGTGCAATTCAATTCACTCCTTGCCCCAACACTGCCCCTAACCCCCAATTGTATTTACGAGTAAGGTTTGTATTTGAAAAATGGTTTATAGAACTAGTACTAGTTTATAATATATCTTCACCAATAAATATTAAACTCAAAACAAAATTAAGTTTAGTTTTCAGTCATACTTACCAATTTTGCCACCCTTGGCATAAGGAGCCAACAGATCTACAACTTTGATGCCAGTCACCAAGATCTCTTGCTCAACACTCATCTCCACAAATTCAGGAGCTTCAGCATGAATTGCAGCATATCTAAGCATGAATGAAATCACATGCATTTGAAATCAAAAATAGCATATAAATTATGACAAACCAGTTGAGTGGAAACCAACTTAACAAGGATTCATCCAAAGTTGTCAGAATTAACTTGACCAATTCAATTTAAAATTCTTTCCCATTCTGTTTTCCCTAATTGCAATTTTCTTAAGACAACTTTTGCATTTATACTCCAGATCTAGATTTCAGTTTGAAGATCAGTCAGCTATTGGTGAGGAATGATTACTAAAACTGGACTGAAACAACATTCAAGCTGCTGCACATAGTTTTGCGTTCTTTGCGCTATGGATTGATGGACAATTTTGCGTTCTTTGCACTATGGGTTGATAGACGTTTTCACTTCCCATTCTCAAAATCACAATCACCATATGAGAATTGTACTGCAAGGTGTGGTTTGCACTCTGTCTGACAATCATTTTGTACATACAGACTTTCCTCCCACACAAACCTGTTTGCTCAATACTATTTAAGCATTCAGGTTATCCAATGGACTGAGCAATTTTTAGACCTGGTTTCACCTGGAACAGCACCATGGTAATGGCCCCAAAGCAACATGATATTTGGAGCCAGAACAAGGTTCCACCTCAAGTTACATAAATACTTGTGATTGCAAAGTGGTAGTATAATTGCACCACCAGAAAAAACTTGCTTGGATCACTAGATTTTTTAATGTATGATCATTAGTTATGAGGAACAAAATAAGGCATCTGGTTAAGTACACACATTTCCTCGAGAAAATGTGCACATAAATCAAAATTACATGCATGCTACACTGCACAACATAGACCAGAAATAAAATAAAAGGATTGGCCTTCTAAAACCAGGCAATTGTGAATTCTGATTTGCTTCAATTAATCAGTGGCACAGCCAAAATTCTTAATGCAAGATCAGCTTCAATGAAATGTGAACACAGGCAATAAAACTAACACAGGAATACAAGCCTAGAGTGCTTGATGTTTAATTTGAAATTACATGCTGTAATTCATCAGCCAGGATAGATGGATAGAATTAAAATCCTCCATTTCTATTTGCAATATCCAGTGATCAGAAATGGGAAAATGCAAACAGGTGTTAGTTAAGGTCAGTTATGGGATCAGCTAGGTGCTTCTCTTGATTTAGCATTAGCAGAACACCATATCCATTTTCTAATAAAGCCATTTATCTGGCCACATAAAAGCCATTTAATGGGAAAACAAACTAATATTTGGTCCTCAGATCTAGAAAAGTACTTTGAAAATGCAATAACTGTATAAAGCAAATTTTACTTTAAATAGTCGCACACTTACTGTTTGGTGGTGATTGGTCCCCTCTCATCAATGGGCACACCAATGACATTCATGATTCTGCCGAGTGTTTCTGGCCCAACTGGAATCCTGATAGGAGCACCTGTGTCCAGAACTTCCTGCCCACGCACCAACCCTTCAGTACCATCCATAGCAATTGTACGTACAGTGCTTTCACCTATAAAGATTTAAGCTTTACAATCAGTCTCAACTGTTGAAAAAAAGGTATAAATTTAATTCTTGGCATTTCTCAGATATTAGTTTGTCTACAGACACTTCAGAAGAACGAAAGTCTTTTTAATGTCTCATCATTGAATTCTCACCTGAAAATAGTTAAATCAAACTATACTCACCAAGATGCTGGGCAACCTCCAGTACCAGCTTGCTCTCACGACCCGTCACATCCAGAGCATTCAGGATTGGAGGAAGCCCTTCATCAAACTGGACATCCACAACAGCACCAATGACTGCAACAATTCGGCCTCTAGCCACACCTGCCTTGGCAGAAGGATTTGCTTGAGCATAGTTTCGCCCTACAATGCAAAGTTAAATATACAGATTAAAAGTTTGAAACAATCTCAGCCATCTATTCCAGTAGTAAAGAATTGTAATGTTCAGTCCTCAGTAACAGCCTATCTTCTGTATGTGCAAAGGTAGATTATGAAATCTTAACTCTGAACACTTAACACAAACTTGAGCACCAGTTTAACTTCTACATTAAAAAAAGTGCCTATATTCATTGCGAAAGCTCCAAACTGAACTTTAGAATGGCTACAATTGAATAAAGGATTCAAAATTGAATGACTAGATTGCACATACCATCACGATAAGCACATCCTCACCTTTGCAATACACCTATTAACATGCCTTAACCTCAACCTCAGGAGTAAAGCTTCCCCATGATCAACTGTGCCCAATTCCAGCTTCTTCAGCAATACTGTTAAGTTTCATTCAGGTTTCTGAAGACTGAAAATAATTGTCCCAAAGACTTCTGCCAATAGAAATTGACTAAATTTACCAGCAGCGAGGCTTCAGTTCCGGTCTAGGACTGGATTTGATCCCAAGACTGAAAGGATAATCAGTATCCGAACACTGCATCCTGAGATTTCAATTGGCAATATTTTAAGCATCAGAATTCACACAGGGTTTATCAAAAGGAACACAGAAATAATAGTCAAGGAAGGTGAAAGAAACTAAGGTGAGAGACCTGCTCATCTAACATCTGTTAGGGTAAGTTATCGGAATTTAGAATTAAGGAGTTGACTGAGCACTTGAGTTGATTAGCAACCCAATGCAATTTATAAAGGGTAGATCATGCCTAACAAACTTTATTGAAGGCATTCAATAAGGTTCCACAAAAGACTCAACTAAAATTAAATGGAATTGAAGGCAAAATATTGGCCTGGTTCAGTTTTTCCCCAAGGTGGTGGAAAATAATAGGGATTGAGAGATTCAGGGGAGGTGATGACAGTGGTATTATCACTGGTATTACCACAGTAATTTACTGAGGGGCCCAGGTTCAAATCCCACCATGACAGATGGTTAAATTTGAATCCAATAAGAATCTGGAAGTCTGATGACGGCCACAAAACTAATGCCATCAGGTTCACTAACGTCCTTTAGGGAAGGAAACCTGCTGTCCTTACCTGGTCTGGCCTCACAGCAATGTGGCTGACTCTTAAATGCCCTCTGAACAAGGGCAATTAGAGATGGACAACAAATGCTGGCCTAGTCAGTGACACCCATGTCCCATGAACGAATAAAGAAAAGACTAGTTGCATTCAATGTCAAGGCCTTAATTATTCAATATACTATTTGCTGATATGCTCTTGTCTACACTACAAGAGTTTAAAATAATAAACTGAGTGGGTAAAATAGTGTTAGGTGGACTTCAATGAAGGCAAGTGTAAGATCTCCCATTTTGGTTCAGCATTTTTTTTTAAACATGGTGAACAGTGGCAAAGAGATTTAGGGGTTCATGTAAATAATCACTAAAAAGTAGTCATCAGGGGCAAAAATTAAAGGCTCACTGAATATTAGTTTTTATAACTAGATGGCTAGAAAGTAAAGGAGGGGCAGTTTTGCTACAGTTGTACAAAGCCCTAGTTAGACCACTTCTGAGCACTGAACAGTTATGGGCACCTTACCGCAGACAGGATACACTGGCCTTGTAAGGAGAGCAGTGCAGTGATTTACCACGTTGCCAGGGCTCCAAGGGTTAGATTATGAGGAATAATTACATAAACAAGGCTTTCTTCAATGGAATATAGAAGTCCAAGGGATGTTTTGTTTGACATTTTAAGGATTTTGAAAGAAACTGATAGGGTCGTTAGAGAAAGTTTTTCCATGGAGAGGGTGGGGAAGAATCTAAGAGGGCTTAGCCTCAAGATCAGAGCCAGGCCATTTATGAAAGGGGTTAGGAAACACTTCTTCCAAAGGGGAGAAGCATGGAACTCTCCCACAAAAAAAGTAGGTGCTGGCTAAATTAATTTTAAGAGATTGATTTTTGTTAGGAAAGGGTATTAATGGTATAGAGCCAAAACAGGTATAGACGGTGAGATACAGATCAGCCATAATCTTACTGAAAGGTGAAACAGGCTCGAGGTGAATGGCCCATCCCTGTTCCAATCTCCCTTATGTAGTTCCAGTAAATAAATCCATGAATGCACTAGTTCCAGTGCTAATCATTGGTTCGAATATCTAAAACCTGTGTAGTGGACTGCTAACCAACAGGCACCACAAATTATCCCCAGATGTGGCTACATTATTTTGGCCAAATGCTACCATTTTAAGAAACATCTCAAATACAGATAAATTTGCTCACAAGTATTTATGTGGAAACTTTGCAGTCTTTCACCAAATTGGTATTCTGGTATGGAGTCTCAAACAAGCTGCTTCTAGGTTTTTGTCCAACATTTGCAAGAGGTACAGTACCTTGACTTTGGTTGGTAATGAGTGTACTTCCCTTCTCCATACAAGGTTGCTAGTATTACCATTTTTTTTTAAATCATGCAATTTCACATTACAAAACAATTTACCAGATAGCCAAGGAGGGATCATACACACACTCAAAAACCAGTCTGCATTTCACCATATCTTTTCCCTCCCAAGACACGCAAATGGTTGAAGTATATACATGCATGTATACTGTGCAAATAGATGTGAAGATTCTACCAAAATGGTGCCCATCACTCGTTTTTTTATTTGTCTAAAATGCAATCTGCCACTTAAAGCAAGGGGTAACTATTTGGACAACATTGCAGGTAGGGAGCCTGCAGCTCGAATGTGCATTGGTGCTGTGAAACTGGGCCAAGATTGTACAGAGCTGCGACTGTCAAGGTGAAAAGCCCGAACTAGAGAGGTGAAGCTGAAGGGCATCCGCGAAGCCGAAACCACGTTAGAAAAGAAACGCAATCATAAAACCAGTGAACATAAAACCAGCGGCTGGATCGGAATTACATGTCTCCCCCACCCCTTCCCCAAAGCATTGGAAGTGGGAGCAGGCGAAACGGCAGCTCCAGTTCACTAGGCCCCAGGCCTGAGCCTCCAGGACGGTAAAAGGTCAAAGTGAGGACCGTTCCCAAACTGGCGGGCCCACTGATGCTGCTACTCCCCAGCTCGGCTCGTCAATCCAATGAAGCCGGTTCTGAGAGTGAGGGGCCGGGGTTAAGGTCTGCGAGGGGGGGGTCGGAGAAGGAAGTTTCCAGGCCTCCGCCTGGCGGTTTCGACACGGCGCCAACAGGAAACACGGCGCCATCGGGAACATCAAGACCAAGCAGCTGATCCGGGATACCTACGTGAATAGAGTGCACCGGCTGCACCCGTTACTGGCTGTATGGGGTTGACCACAGGCCGGAGCGCCTGCACCACACCCCGGCTGCACCGTCCAACAGCTCCCAACATGGCGAACAGTAAAGTGAACAAGGACAAGCCTCGGGCTGCAGCCTTATATATAGATAATGAGGGCTCCAATGCGCATGTCCACAGGCGCGCCCACTGCATTGTGGGGAATGTAGTTCGTTTAACCGAAGTCTTCATAGAGACTGTCGCAAAATGAACTACAATTCCCATAACATCTCTTGGCTACGGGCTACATGCTGGTCCTTTGCTGTTTGGACCTGCTTTAAAAAGCGCTTTTTATGCTGTGCAAGTTGTGTAGAATATTAAACTTTAAACAGGAGTGAGTATACCTAAAAGCAACATAACCATTTATACTTTAGGGAATCCAACAACTGGACTTGTCAGTCTATGCGCAGTGAAAGTTGTTTCAATTTTGATTTAGAAGGTCCTGGCTTCAAGAACCATTTCTAGTACTCCAACTTGGCTAGTATTATTGATCAGGTTCGGGTTAGATGAGATGTTAAACCAAGGCCTTACCTGTACTCTCAAAGTGGACTATTGCACTATACGAGGAAGAGTAGGGGAGATATCCCAGAGTCCTGGCCGACATTTCATCTCAGCCAGTAATTAGAAGAGTAACAAAAGCAAAATATTGCAGATGCTGGAAATCTGAAATAACAGAAAATGCTGGAAATATGCAGTTCAAAAATTTTAGATCGTAATTTCTGCTTCCATTTAGTTTATCGTGCTGGTTCTTTTTTTTCTCGTTTCATCTCTATTCCTTCATTTTGAATTTGGGCGGCTACTATACAGCCATTCACTCCTCACCTGGACACATCTTTTGTTTAAAAGTAAAATGTGGATCCTGGATTCTGCTCAGAAGAAGAGTCATATCAACACAAAACGTTAACACTGTTTCTCTCTCCGCAGATGCTGCCAGACCTACTGATAATCTCCAGCATGTTCTGCTTTTATTTAACATCTTTTGCTTAACCCATTGCTAAGAAATGTTTCCTCATTGAATCCCTTCCGCTCTGCTCTACCCAATCACAAACCTTCCCTTTTGCCTTCTTCCAGCACCCCACTTCCGCTTCCTCAATTATTTCTATCTCTCCTCAGTTCTGATGAAGCATCATTGTGGACCTGAAACATTAATGCTGCTTCTCTCCACAAATGGTAGCTGACCTGCTGAGTATTTCCAGCATTTTCTTTTTGTACTTCCACAAAAAGAGGCGATGGCGTAGTGGTATTGTCGCTGGACTAGTAATCCACCTGGGTTTGAATCCCGCCATGGCAGATGATGGAATTTGAATTCAATAAAAAGTCTGAAATTAAAAGTCTAATGTCGATTGTTGTAAAAAAAAAACCCATCTGGATCTGAAGGAAATCTGCTGACCTTACCTGGTCTGGCCTACATGTGACTCCAGGCCCACAACAATGTGGTTGACTCTTAGATGCCCCCTGAACTAGGGCAACTAGGGATGGGTATTAAATGCTGGCCTGGCCAGCGACACCCACATCCCTTGAATTAATAAAAAAAATCACCTAGCTCTATAATAGGCCTGCCCTGGCTCATCTGCTGCGAAGTGCCTCATCCATGACTTTGTTACCTCTAGACCTGACTATTCCCATCTTCCACCTTTCATAAACATAGGCTCTGCTGCCTGTACCCTAATGTGCACCATGTCCCATCACCTGTGCTCGCTGACCTACATTAGTTCCTGGTTAAGCAAAGCCTCGACTTTAAAATTCTCATCCTAGTTTTCAAATCCCTCCATGGCCTTGCCCCTCCCTATCACTGTAACCTCCAGCCCCACAACTCTCCATGATATCTGTGCTCCTTCAATTCTGACCTCTTGCTCATCCCATATTTTAACCCCTCCACGTTGGCAGGTGTGCCTTCAACTGCTGGAGTGTCCTCCCTAAACTTCTCAGCCTCTCTTTCCTCCTTTAAAGTGCTTTTTAAAACCTACCTCTTTGACCAAGCTAAAGCCTCCCCCTGTGCTGTAACCATTCTATAGTTCTATGATTCTATGATTAACTGCACTAACTCTGACCACTTATACATTTCTTCCCTTCATCCCAGCATTAGTGACTGTACCTTCAGCTAGCTAGGCACTATGTTTTGGAATTCCCTCATGAAACTGCCTCTGCAACCCCATTTCCTTTATTATGACACAGCAGTTAGTAAAACTGAGTTGTTTAAATCCCAGAGGGAAACTTGAACAACTGTCATAACCTATATTTTCAATTGTTATGTTTGAGATGTAGTTCTGAATTCAGGAATAAGACCACTGAACCTCAAAGGGGTTTTTATATTAAACTAAATTAGACATTTATTAATTTAACAACAAATTAAAGACATACACATGATTACAAATTACTACCATAATAACTTTTAAACAAATCCCCAAATTAATCACGCCCAGGTAAATCTTCACCAAGGCAACAGCAACCCATAGACTTTAAACAGACACCAAGCAAAGCACATTTGACCTTACGAATTCAGAGTGAGGTTCCTTTCAATTTGTTTCCTTTGTAGACACAGTTGTAGGCTTACAGGCTGATTAGATCTTAAATGGCTCTCTTACACACACAAACTCCTTTCTTTTTATACCTAGCTTCCCCTTTAAATGTAAATTTTCCATTGTATTACTAGGTTTTTTAATTTTACTTCTTCTAACAATAATACCCTTTCATTCCACCAATTTTATTAGTAATATAAATACATTGCTTGGCGTCTCCCAGCTGGGTGCGAGGTTTTACCCATCCTTTTGAATGATTTATTCAACAAATGCAAATTTACACTTTACCCTCTCCTCCTTATGTTTATCTAATTAACATCTCATAACTACTATACATCAAAGCACCCAGACTAGCTGTCTTTAATCCAATTAAGACACACACAGGTACATACATAGACACAAACCCTACTACAATTCCAATTTAAAGGTAATTTCCAATGACAATTTAGACATTAATATCTCTTCATGACACCCTTCTTAAAACTCAACTCTGTGGTCACACATTTGGCCACTTCTCCCACTATCTTCTTCTTAGGCTTGGTGTCTATGTTTTGATTATGACTCTGTGATGCATTTTGGTTGTCTAAATTAAAGGTGCTATATTAATTCAAATTGTGGTTTCCTCTGTATCCAATTACTCCAACAATCTGCTTGCTTTACACCCCCCCCATAAATTTCAACTTGTCCAAAACTATGCCAAGTTATCCTATCCTTACAACAATTGGAATTCATGTAGTGCCTTTAACTCTAAAATAATTCCCAAGGCATTTCACAATGGGGGGAAAGGAGCAGGAGGATTTTGAGAAGTGACAAAGTTTTGGTTGAAGAGATTTTAAGAAAGTTTGTAAATTTGGAAAAGTGGCAGAGAGACAAAGAGATTTAGGGAAATAATTCCAGTAATTGAAGCTGAGGTAGGTAAAGGCTCTGCCACCAGAGTAAAGGCAAAGGAGGAATTAAAAGGAGCTAAGGGCCAACGGAACAGATGGCATGGAAGAGGGCATAAGGTAGGAGAACGTTGTAGAGGTAGGTGGGATGGGACCATGGAGTAATTTGAAGATGAGGTATAGGTAGGTGAATCCTCCCATCTTACATTCCCATCTCACGGCCTGAACCCGTCACTTGGAGAAAATGGTCAACACTCACAACTCTTCTTTTTAATAGTTTATTATAACATTGATAAACTTACAAATGCTCCCTTTTTAAGTTAAATCAGCACTTACAAATGAACTTACCCATGTCAATGCCCTGCTCCCTTTTTTAAGTTTAAATCAGTATCATACTCACAAACACTGACCCCATAACTTCTGAGCTGCACCCACCCTGTTAACCCTTGAATTGCTGCTTCTGAAAAGTTGCTGCTTTGGTTCCTGTTGTTGCTTTAGCTTTGTTGTCCCATTTTAGTCCATCCAATTCCCTTATTAAACTTATTTTCTGAGACCTCTATGCTGTGCATTGCTGCCACTGTTGTTGGTTGCTGCCTTTTCTCATGTTTGCTTCAGCTGTTATTGCTGTCTGCGACTACCCCTAATATGCTTATGACTGAAACATATGTTTCTTAAAAAAACACAAAAATCACACCCATGGCAAAGATTGCTGCAAATCCCCCCCCACCCCAAATCTGTGTCTTCTTGTGTATTGTAACAATTTCATGAATAATTCATCAACATATGAAGGTGGTTTTGAAGGGGAAGATCCTGGTTATGATATCCAGTAACTTTCACCCCAATCAAAGAGTTCTCTGTGATTAGCATTTGGAAGGAATGTGGGAGCACATTCAGACACAGTGGCTCCAAATCTCCAAACGAATGATTTATGGTTCTCCAGTTTGTGCACATTTAACCACTGTGGTTTTGTTAGCTGTCTCTTCACTAGTATTTTGCGTTGTAGAGATGGAGGAGGTTACAAAGATAGGGAAGGGAGACCACAAACAGACCAGCCATGATCTTATTGACAGCTAGAGCAGGATTGAAGGGCCGAATGGCCTACTTCTGGTCCTAAGTCTTATGTTTTATGTTCCTATGTTCCTATTTTGGAAAAGTCACTCAGTGTGTGGATGCCAGGCTTTCAATGTGCAGTGGAATGCTGGGGGGTGGCAGAGTTTGGCCAATTTCTGAAAATTGTCCATCGCACACAGCCTTTTTTTGCAGTATCCTTTTTTTCTGTTTTTAAATATTGGCTTCTTTTAAGTTGAATGCTTTCTTGCTGAAGACCAGCCACAGAACTCGACCTCCACCAAGTGACTGGTGTCTGACTCCTCAGATCATCTGTCACTTTTAAACCACTTCTCCCGTTTCTTGCTGAGCTAAGGCCTGATGCATTAACTTTTGTTGTCAGCTTTTGAAGTTGAATGCGTTCTTACTGAAGGACTGACTGCAAAGGACAACAATGTCCCATAATTTCTGACCCCTGGGGTGACATAGCCAGGGTTGGGGGGTGGGGCTAACCCAAAGTTGCACTCATCAACTGCCCCCGAACGTGCCCAAAAAAGGATTACCTGGCAATTGCCTGGGGAGTTCAAACTTCCATTGGGCAATAATCCTGCACTGGTAACCATCCAATACTCTGATTTAAATTGCAAAATTCGGACGGTTTCGACTGTCTTGCAGGAATATTTCCCCAGGAAAAGTTAGGAGAATTAAAACTACTTCTAACTCCTGGGTAACTATAGCACTGACACCTCCAACCCCCCCCCAACCTGGACCTCCCGAACCAAGCCCCACCTGCCCCTCGACTACACCCCACCCCCCTAACCACACTTCTGACTACACCCCAATCCCCAACTGCCTCCCAATTACTCCCCAAGCCCCAACTGCCCACCGACCCCCGGGCTATCAACTTGCCACACTGTCGACCCTGACTGCCCTCACCAACACCGGACTACCCTCACTGACTCACCTTCCACTGACCACCCACTCCACTGACCACACAAACTCCCCCACTGAGCATCCGATGGCCACCACTGACCAATCCCCCACTGAACACCTGACCCACCCCACTGACCAGCCCCCACCGCCCCCCCACTGACCACAAAACTCCTCCAGCGTCCACCCCTCAACAACCATCCATCTCTCCACTGACCACCTGAACCCCACTCACCGATCACTCCACCCTCTGCCCACCTACCACCCCCAATGGTTACCCGCCCCCCCGACAATTCCCCCAGTGACCACCCGAGCCCCCTGCAACATTGACAATCCTTCCGCTGAACATTCCCTGACCACCTGACCCACCCACTGACCTCCCACACTCTCACACTGATCATCCCCTCTGACCACCTGACCCCCCCCACACTGACCAGCCTCCCCCCGACCACCCAACCCCATCAATGTCCACCCCCCCCACTGACTACTCATCCTCTCCCACTGACCATCCCCAACTGATCACCCGACACTCCCCACTGATCACTCAAGCTCCACCATTGATCATCCAACACACCCAGTGGCCATCTTAGCCCCCAACCACTGACTGTCCCCCGACCACCTGACATCCTTCCACACCACGCTGACCATCCCCCCCACTGCCCACTCAATTCCCACTCTACTGTTCACCATCCTACTGACCACTGCCCACCCCCCACCACCACCACATCCTACCCACTTACATACTTACCTTCTCTCTGGCTTCTCAAAGTGGCTGGGACCTTTAAACCTAACTGCTTTAGGGCAGCTAGTGCTGTAAAAAAGGGGGCGTATCTTCCTTTTCTCCAACTCTAGTACACTTGACTGAAGGCCTTGGGAACTCGCTGCACTGCACTTTTCTCACCCAGCCTGAGTTGGAAGGTTGGGCGAGAAAGGTGTGGCTGCGTATCAGTGTAAGTGAATAGGAGCAAGTGGAAATTTGACTGTGCTAGCCACTCCACTAAAGTTGTGGCCCAATACTTGCACTAGTAGCGTTAATGTACTAAAACACCACATGGCCCTTCACAAGAGTGTTATGTCAAAATTGGAAAAAATGATCAAAAGCTTGGTCAAACAGATAGGTTTTAAGGAGAATCTTAAAGGAGGATAGAGAGGTGGAGAGGTTTGGAGAAAGAATCCCAGTGCTTATTGTCTAGGCAGCTGATGGCTTGGCTGCCAATTGTGGAATCAAAAAATCTGGGACAAACAAGAGACCAGAATTGGAGGAATGCCAAAATCTCAGAGAATGCATTGTAGAGATGGAAGTGGTTACAAAGATAGGAAGGGGTGAGGTCATAGAGGGAATTGGAAACAAGGATGAGAATTTTGAAATTGAGGCATGTCAGACTGAGAGCCAATGTAGGTCAGCAAGTACAGGGGTGATGTGTGGAGAAAGATTTTAAAGTTAATCTGTTAGGGGATCAGAAGTAGTATACAAATGTAACACCATTATTCAAAAAGGGAGGGAGACGGAAAGCGGGAAACCACAGGCCAGTTAGCTTAACATCTGTCATAGGCAAAATGTTAGAAGCTATTATTAAAGAAGCTATAGCAGGGCACTTAGATAAGCTCAAGATCATCAGGCAGACTCAACATGGTTTTGTGAAAGGGAAATCGTGTTTAGCCAACCTACTGGAGTTCTTTGAGGAAGTAACATGCTCTGTGGATAAAGGGGAACCAATGGATGTACTCTACCTAGATTTCCAGAAGGCATTTGACAAAGTGCCACATCAAAGATAATTGTGGAAAATAAAAGCTCATAGTATGGGGGTAACATATTGGCATGGATAGAAGGTTGGCTGGCTAACAGGAAACAGAGAGTAGACATAAATGGGTCTTTTTCAGGTCGGCAAGATGTAATGAGTGATGTGCCTCAGGGATCAGTGTTGGGACCTCAACTGTTCACAATTCATATAAATGACTTGGATGAAGGGATTTAAGGGATGGTTGCTAAATTTGCTGATGACACAAAGATACGTGGGAAAGTAAGTTGTGAAGAAGACATAGAGAGGCTACAAACTGATATAGATAGGTTAAGTGAGTAGGCAAAGATCTGGCAGATGGAGTTTAATGTGGGAAAATGTGAAATTGTCCTTGTTGGCAGGAAGAATAAAAGAGAAGCATATTATCTAAATGGTGAGAGATTTCAGAGCTCTGAGATGTAGAGGGATCTGGGTGTCCCAGCACATGAATCACAAAAGGCTAGTATGCAAGTACAGCAAGTAATAATGAAAGCTAATAGAATGTTATCATTTACTGCGAGGGGAATTGAATACACAAGTAGGGAGGTTATACTTCAGTTGTTCAGGGCATTGGTGAGACCACATTTGGAGTACTGTGTACTATATTGGTCACCTTATTTAAGGAAGGATGTAAATGCAGTTCAAAGAGGTTTACTGGACTAATACCTGGAATGGATGGGTTGTCTTATGAGGAACGATTGGACCGGCTAGGCTTGTATGGAGTTTTGAGGAGTAAAAGGCGATTTGATTGAAACATATAAGATCCTGAGGGATCTTGACAGGATGGATGTGGAGGGGATGTTTCTTCTTGTGGGAGAATCAGAACTAGGGATCACTGTTTAAAATTAAGGGGTTGCCCACTTAAAACAGAGATGAGGTGAAATTTTTTCACTCAGAGGGTCGTGAGTCTTTGGAACTCTCTTCCTGAAGAGGTGGTGGAAGCAGAATCTTTGAATATTTTTAAGGCAGAGGTGGATAGATTCTTGGTAAGCAAGGGGGTAATAGGCTATCGGTGGTAGGTGGGATGCAGACTTCAGGTTATTATCAGATCAGCCATGATCTTATTAAATGGCAGAGCAAGCTCAAGGGGCTGAATGGCCTACTCCTGCTCCATGTCTGTATGTTTTATATACATCAAGAAGCACAGCAGTGATGACCTAGAGGAAGCTTAGTGTAGAACTCAGTGTGACTGTTTGGGTTTTAGATGATCTGAAGTTTATTGGAGATGGAAAACAACCATCTGTCCATTCAACAGCAACTTTACCTTCACACCACACTGCAGCAAAAAATAAAATGTAGCTGGGACTTTCTTCCCTGAAAACCTTTTTCTTACTACTCATTTTTATTCTGGTAATGATTCTTATTGTAGTTTAATTGGACACAAGGCGAACAAAAAGGTAATTGCAGAAATGAAATATAGAGATGATGAAGGCACTGATAAGAGTTTCAGCAGCCACTGGGATAAGGCAGGAGCTGAGGTGGGCAAGTTGCAGAAGCGAGGTTATCAATATTAGTGGGCGGATATGGTTTTGGACTCTGAAGCCTGGCTCCACGTCAGGCATAACATCAAGGGTATAGAATCTGGTTCAGCCTGAACAAGCATCAAGTGAAGGTAAATAGAATTTTGTAGGAGCCAAAATAGTGACTTTGATTTTCTCAAAGTTGAATTGTTCGATACTCTAGTTCATCCAGAGAAATGTCAGTCAGAGAGGTAGTTTAGGGACGGCTTAAGACAGTGTTGGGAAGCTAGAGCTCAGAATCATCAGCATGCATATGGAAGTTGATATTAGGGTTTCCAACTATGGCTGGACATATTCCAGGGGATGTCATTACATTAACCCCCCTACTTTCAACTGCTCCTCCCCCAGGCTCCTGTTACTGTTGTGCATCATCACGAAGCTCAGCTTTCCCAAGTCTTGTCAAGATGGACCCAGTTTTGACTTTGAAAACCTGGTCATTCTACATTAATAGCAACACCATCACTTTGATACTGTCCACCATGAGAAAACTTAGAGGAAATTTGGCAGGTGGCACTGAGAAAACCGCTGCCTGGCTCCTCCTGATGATAAAACTCCATACTTGCCACTGATCCTTAATTCCACATTATAGCAGGGAACCTGCCTCCCCTCTCTGCTGAGAACAGATAGGTAACTCATTAAGTCACACAAACTCTGACCTACCATTAGTGTTTGGAGGCCATTTCATTGCTGCTCCTCCTCCTCCTGCCACTGCTACAGTAAAGCAGTTAGCAGGCTCCCACTGGGAGAGTGAGGCTGCGTAGTCCAGGCTGCGCGCGCACCCTCCTGCCCACACCAACGATCACCACTGCTCAATATAGCGGCCATGCCTAGCTGAGTCCAGTCAGGGTCAGAGGAAACTGCTGGCTACAGCTATATAAATATTATATTAATTTATTTTCTTAATATATCCTATTAAAATCTCCCAGATTGCTTTCAAGTCACTGGGAGATAGATGTTGATTCCGGTAGACTACCAGCCAATCTAGGAGGGTTAGCAACCCATAACTGACATACCTATGGCAGGAAAGTACTTTCAATGTAAAACATCATTATTCCTTCTGGAAATTATCCAAAAAAACTGTTTTTGAAACTTCTCCAGTCTGGTTAGAACACTCCAAGCATTAACTTTGACTTAGCTTGTTTTGGCCAAATGGCCTCTTGGGTCATTAAACAGTTATCTCATTCCTCCTTCTAAAGAGCAATTAGGGATGGGCCATAAATGCTGCCTAGCCAGTGACACGCACATCCCGTGAAAGAATAATAGTGATTCTTGCAGTTTGCTCGTCATGAATCATCTCAGAGTTTGACCCCTTACATGGTCAGGTCAACCTTGAATTAAAAACAAAAGCAGAATTACCTGGAAAAACTCAGCAGGTCTGGCAGCATCGGTGGAGAAGAAAAGAGTCGACGTTTCGAGACCTCACGACCTTCTGTTGAAGGGTCGTGAGGACTCGAAACGTCGACTCTTTTCTTCTCCACCGATGCTGCCAGACCTGCTGAGTTTTTCCAGGTAATTCTGTTTTTGTTTTGGATTTCCAGCATCCACAGTAGTTTTTTGTTTTTATCTCTTGAATTAAAAAGCCTTGTTTGACAAGTTGATAAAAGACATGTTTAAAACTTAGAACACCCAGCCTGAAGCCTAAATTTATGTAACACAACCCTGGTTCTGCATGCACTAATTGAGAAAAATTTGTGCACAGGAGGACTTGTTCAAGTCAGAATTTTCTTTTACTGAAATAAAAGCAAAATACTGCAGATGCTGGAAATCTGAAATAAAAACAGAAAATGCTGGGAAAACTCAGCAGGTCTGGCAGCATATGTGGAGAGAGAAATAGTTAACGTTTTGAGCTCGTATGATGAACAGCTCTGAAGAAGAGCCATATGGACTCGAAACGTTAGCTCTGTTTCTCGCTCCACAGATGCTGCTAGACCTGCTGAGTTTTTCCAGTGTTTTCTGGGATTTTTTTACGAGCCTAACAGTGCAGATAAACTCTGCAGAGCACGTGGTAATGGTGTTGTGAACCACTGCTTTTGACAGGAACTTCTGTTGGCTGTTATCAGGAGAGAAGGATCATACAAGTAGAAGGGAGAGAATGGAATACAGAACATTCCTGCCTTTGCAGTTATGAATACAATTATCTTATGAATTACCTTTTCTTATCGCTGTAGTTGATTGTACTCTGTTGTGTTACAGAATAGAAATAGATACACATTGCCATGGAACCATAGAAAAGTTACAGCACAGAAGGAGGCCATTCGGCCCATCTTGTCCATGCCAGCCCGTGGACACCCAGGTGCCCTTTCTAATCCCACCTTCCTGCACCCGGCTCATAGCCTTGCAGCTTACAGCAATTTAGGTGCAGATCCAGGTACTTTTTAAAAGAGTTTAGAGTTTCTGCCTCTACCACCAACTCGGGCAGCAAATTCCAGACACCCACTACCCTCTGCGTAAAAAAGTTCTTCCTCATGTCCCCCCTACACCTTCTGCCACTTATCTTGAATCTATGTCCCCGGTTCTAGAATTCTCCACCAAGGGAAACAATTTTATCCTGTCCACTCTATCTATTCCCCTCAAAAGTTTGTACACCTCACTCTCAGCCTTCTTTGTTCTAAGGAAAATAACCCCAACCTATCCAATCTCTCCTCGTAGCTACACTTTTCTAACCCTGGCAACATTCTTGTAAACCTCCTCTGCACTCTCTCCAGAGCTATTACGTCCTTCCTGTAATGTGGTGACCAGAACTGCACACAATACTCCAGTTGCGGCCTCACCAGTGTTTTATACAATTCCAACATTATATCCCTACTTTTATACTCTATACCTCTGCCAATGAAGGAGAGCATCTCATATGCCTTCTTTACAACCCTGTCTACTTGAACTGCTGCCTTCAGGGACCTGTGGACTTGTACGCCAAGATCTCTCACTTCATCTACCCCTCTTAGTATATTCCCATTTACTGTGTAATCCCTATTACTGTTTGACCTCCCTAAATGTATGACCTCATACTTCTCTATGTTAAAATCCATCTGCCACTTTACCGCCCACTCCACCAACCCATCTATATTGTTTTGGAGATTATGGCTATCCTCTACACTATCCACTACTCGGCCAATCTTTGTGTCATCTGCCCTCAGAAAAAGGGTGATCAACTCTTGGGGGAAAGAAATTAAGGGACACTATGATGTGGAAGACCGTACGAGTGGACAGGGTATGCTGGCAAACCTGTGAGACCGGACGGGATGGGGATGCTCGTGAACCTGTCCGATCAGCCAGCTGAGAGCAGTGCAGATGCACAATTGTGTACACGCATAAAATTTAAGTGTCCAAAATACAGGAGAAACAGTGCCGCACACCATGCGGCTGGGACACGGGACAATCACCTCAATTATGGAACAATCCCATAAAATCCAGGATGGTTGGTCGTCTTGATAGGTGACGTCATTGGCACAGGTCTGCTCAATGATATTTCTGGCGGCAGCATGTTTCTCATGTAGGCCAGCATTGTGTCTGCCGAGATTCTTGGCAGGAGTCATTAGGCATATCTTGAGGAGATAGTCTTTGCCACCCAGTTGCCAGCTGGTGATCCGGTTGGTGTCAAGACTGCACAGACGGCAGAGACAGAATTAATGAATTTTGACTGCTGCCAGGAAACTGGACATGGACCTGCATGGTGCATTGCTTGTGGTCACAACCAAACTGGACATTCTTTTGTTTCTTGTTACAGGATGGAATGAGGCCATTTGGCTCATCATTGCAAGAGCAACTCAGCTCTTCCCACATCCCTGCCCTTTCCCCATAGCTGTGCAATTATTTTGTTCTGCTGCTGCTTATCCAATTTGGAAGCAATGATTGTATCTGCCTCCACCACACTCTCAGACAATGCATTCCAGATCCTAAGCACTCACTGTGTACTAGGTTTTTTGTCTCTCATTTTGCTGTTGGTTCTTTTGCCATTTGTTTTATATTGGTGTCCTCTGGTTCTTGACCGTTCTACCAAAGGGAACAGTTTCTCCCTATCTACTCTGTGTAGGCTCCTAATAATTTTGAACGCCTCTATCAAACTCCTCTAAATGTTCTTCTCTTTAAGGTGAACAGCCCCAGCCTCTCCATTCTAGCCATATAAAAGGCTCATATCCTTGAAAGCATTCTCATTAGTCTTTTCTGCACCCTCTTTCCTGAAGTCTGGTATCTATATAAATGATTTTGGATGTGGGGACCAATTGTAATATTTCCAAATTTGCTGATGACACACACTGAGTGGGAATGTAGTTGGGAGGAGGGAGCAAGGAGGCTTCAAGAGGATTTGGACAGGCTAAGTGAATGGGCTAGAACATGGAAGATGGAATATAATGTGAATAAATGTGAAGTTATTCACTTTGGTAGAAAAAGGCAGAATATTTCTTAAATGGTGAGAGGTTGTAAAATGCGAATGTCCAAAGGGATCTTGGTGTCCTTGTTCATGAGTCACTAAAAACTAGCATGCAGGTACAGCAAGCAATTAGGAAGGCAAATGGTATGCTGGCCTTCATCGTGAGGGGGTTTGAGTACTGGAATAAGGATGTCTGGCTGCAGTTGTATAGAGCCTTGGCAAGACCTCACCTCAAGTATTGTGTACAGTTTTGGTCCCCTTATCTAAAGAGGATATACTTGCCATAGAGGGATTGCAAAGGGGGTTCACCAGATTAATCCCTGGGATGGCAGGATTGTCGTATGAGGAGAGATTGAAGAGACTGGGTCTGTATTTCTTAGAGTTTTGAAGAATGAGGGGTGAGTGACCTCATTGAAACTTACAAAATTCTTACAAGGTGTGACAGGATGGATGTAGATATGTTTCCCTCAGCTGCTGAGTCTAAAACTAGGGCATATAATTTCAGGTTAAGGGGCAGACCATTTAAGACCGAGATGAGGAAGAATTTCTTCACTCAGAGGGCTGAATTTTCTGGCTGACATGCGGGTGGCGGGGCCTGTATGTCAGCGCTTAACATGTTGCGCGAGCGTCCCGACGTCAGCGCGCGGCATCGCGATGTTTAGGTCGGCGCGCACGCTATGCAGCGCGATGCGCACCCGCCATTAATCAAAGGCCTTGTTAAGGTCATTAAGTCACCAATTGACGAGGATTTTGAGGAGCCCGTGCGAACTTCGGCTCAGTGCACTGGCCCAACGGGCAGGCAGGTAAGTGATTTTTTAACAAACCTCATCCAGTGGAGGGATGAGGTTTGATATCGGATTTAAAAAAGTTTAATAAAATTTTTGTGTACTTCATTAACATATCCCATCTCATGTGACATTTTCACCTGAGGGGGACATATTAATGATTTTTTTTATTGTCCTATTTTTAATCTTTCACAGCCTTTCAGCGATCTCCCTGAGGCACCATTTAGCCTCAGGGAGATGTGCACTCTTTCGCGCGCATGCGCGAAAGAGCGCACTCTCGCAGTTGGGGAATTCCCCCCAACCTGCACAGGAAGCGCATAGCGCTTACCATCGGGCGTCACGCTGGGTGGGCCTTAATTGGCCCACCCACATAAAATGGCGGCAGGGCCCGTTTCAGCGGAGGCGATCGGCTGCCCGCCAGCCACCGAGTCAATCGGGCCCGCCCGCCCGCCCGTCAAATGCAAAATTCTGCCCAGAGGGTGGTGAATCTCTGGAATTTTTTACCCCAGAGGCTTGTGGAAGCTCAATCATTGAGCATGTTCAAAACAGAAATCGATAGATTTCTGGAGACTAATGACATCAAGGAATATGGAGATAGCACGGGAAAGTGGTGTTGAGGTGGAAGATCAGCCATGATCTAATTGAATAGTGGGGCAAGCTCAATGGGCTGAATGGCCTACTCCTGCTCCTATGTTGCTCCTCTATCCTTTCAGCTTTGTTGTTCGCTCTCATCCTACATCCCCAAAAGGGAGATCTACCAGACCACTCATCACTACAATATAACTGTTTCAAAAGCAGACAAAAGAAATCCAACAGCAGCAAAATGTTGTTAGTAAATGTTAGAACGCAGTTATGGATGGGAGAAAGTAGACAAAGAAAGGTTAAATATAAACTAGCATCCTAGAAGGACAGCCAGCAATTAAACTTTATGGACTGGATCAGCCTTTTAAACAATACTCTTGCAGAGTCCTGAATGACTGTCAATAGCTGGATTTGCTGAGTGAGTTTAACACTTGGTGACCAAGTGCTGGGCAGACCAATTTCATGAAAATGTCCTACTATTGTTATGTCATTATTCAAATAATACCCTATTTAAACACTTTAATGAGACTTTTAAATGCCTCTGGCACATTTCCTGAACACGCACTGAGCAGTGTAATCCAACAGTGTGGTGGGTGGTGCATTTCTGGCACAGAATGAATGTGCGCTCACCATCCTCTGTAGTGGATCCTTAATGGGATTGAATTTCGAGCCAACAGATTTAGACTTGAAGCTTGGACTTTGTCTCCATCTAGTGACACAAGTTAAAGACTGTCAGAATATATGTTTGAGCTTTTCCTCCCCGATTAAAAAACATCAATTATTATTATAGTTTTGTAATGATGCCTGCCTGAGGCACTGACTGAGGCCAGGTGAGCTAGTGATAAGCTGAAAGGAGGTTGAGGCAGAGCAGTCAGCACTGCACTATATATACTAATGCATGAAATTGCTCTTTTCATGAAAATAGAAGAACGTGTTGTACATAATGGGTTAGATTCAGAACAAGATAAAAGCAAAATACTTTGGATGCTGGAAATCTGAAACAGAGACAGACTCAAAACGTTAACTCTGTTTCTATCTCCACAGATGCTGCTAGACCTGCTGAGTTTTTCCAGCATTTTCTGTTTTTGTTTTAGATTCAGAACGAATCTAGCAGCACAAAATTGGGCATCCATGAAGTGTCGTGGGCCATTAGCAGCAGCGGAATTGTATTCAAGTACAATTTGTAACCTCATAGCTCAGCATATCTCTCGCTCTGCCATTACCATCAAGTCAGGGAATTAACCTTGGTTCAATGAGGAGTGTAAGAGGAAATGCCAGGAGCATTTGTGAGCACAACAGCCTTGGTCCAAACATAGGAAAAAGAGCTGAATTCCAGAGCTAAGGTGAGAGTGACTGTCCTTGACAGCAAGTCAGCATTTGAACTAGTGTGGCATCAAGGAGCCCTAGGAAATTTGAAGTCAATCGGAAATAGGGGGAAAATTCTTCACTGGTTGGAGTCATACATAGCACAAAGGAAGATGGCCGTGACTGTCAGAGGCCAATCATCTCAGCCCCAGGACATCGCAGTAGGAACTCCTCAGGGCAGTATCTCAGGACAAACCATTTTCAGTTGCTTCATAAATGACCTTCCCTTCATCACAAGGCCAGAGGTTGGAATCTTTGCTGATGATTGCACAGTATTCAGTACCAGGCGCAGCTCTTCAGACACTGAAGCAGTTGTCCTTGCTGACTATGACTCAAACACTAGGAATTTCCTGGCATTCAGAGCAGCTGCAATCTTGTTATCTTTGAAGAGGTACTAACAACTCTGTACTTGCAGAGACCAAATTCCAAAGGAATTGTACAAAGGCCATTTACATTTCTAAGGCCAGGCCCAGCCAATGGAGATTACCTGTCTGATAGGACAAAGGAGCCTGAAATCTCTTCTGAAATTATTAATGGTTGAAACATTAACCATCTCAAGGATCTAGACAAAGGAAGATACATCATTTTTCCAAACCAAAGTGGAGAAGTAGGAATCATATCACATGACCCCCCCCACCACCTCCCCAGCTGGGAGAGCCAGTTATCCTGCTTTGTGGAGCTGCAAAGGCAGTCTGCCATCTTCCATCAGCCAAGCAGCAGCAGAGCCAGAGCTCTGTCCAGTTTGAAAATGCCTGCCTCCACCCCCCCCACCCCCCCATCTACATAGTTTCTACTGAAACCTCTGAACTTCTATACCAGCGCCTACAAGACTAAATCATCTCTTATGTGCCTATCCCATCGTGGAAATCATCACTACTGGAAAAATGGATTATCCAGCATCTGCCTTCAGCCTGCTGACTGTGTGAAAGAATATACCATTGGACTTTGATTCTGGACTCTGGAATCACATGAAACAATAGTTCTTATTTTGTCTGTGGTATTTGCTCTGTACCCCTTTCTGTGTTCTATCCTGGCTTTATTATATAAATGAAAAGGCCATGTTGCAATCCTCCTCTTGCATTTGAGTGTGTGCAAATAAATTAACCCTTTTAGTTCATCCTATCTTGAGTTTGCTGTGGGGTTATTAATAGAGAATTGGATCACACCAAAACTGATGGGTTGGAAAAATATGCCACCACATATAAAGGGGGAAATCAAAAATCAAAACACTTTCCTGTTTACGAACGGGTGGTGAGAGAGGAAAATTCAGATCTGTTTAAATTAAACCCCTCCTGTCCGTAACACAGTCCATACCTGCATGCAGCAAGACTTGGACAACATTCAGGTTGGGCTGATAAATGGCAAGTAATATATACGCCAAGGAAGTGCCAGGCATAGACCATCTCCCACAAGATGGAATCTAACCACCTTCCCTTGATGTTTGTTAGAAAATAGAGATGGTTTAAGTAAGTTATATTGATATTTGTGGGTGTTAGGAATGAGTTTTAGCTTTAAAGTTTAAGTTAGATTTGTATTTCTGTATATGTGTTAAGAAAGGTCAAATGGAGTTTTAGTTTCACTTTAAAAAGGTGCTTGTATTTCTAATGAGGTTTTTTACGACTGTTGCAGCTAGGTTAAACAAACAAAAGTAGAATAATTGGACTGTTGCCTAGCAACAGGGGTAAGTCCGTCCCACATACACACACAGAAAAACTAACAAAATAGCAGTTTTAAGCAGTATGAAGCCAAGACCCCAGAGAGACTGGACACTGGGAGAGGGAGCTGCAGATTTCCCAAAGAACCAAAAGGTCCCAAGGCCAAAGGAGTGAGAGACGGAAACTGGTGGAAGTCCCAAGCAGACCTTCTAGACAAAGGAAGGACAGGAACCTGGAAAAGGGCCTGTTAAGTGAAGTTAAGAATGAGGGGCAGAGAAAGGCTCCAAGCTTCAAGTTTAAAGCTTCAAACTTAAAGAGAGCTTGAGAAGAGACAAGAAGGTCCAAAGAGGCAACTGAAGTTCTGTAACTCTTTGCTATGGGCTTGTGAAGCAGTGGTACTGTTGATGGCTGAGTCGGTGAGAGTGAGCATGTGCAAGATAACTTGAATGCAAATGGTGGCCCAGGGAAGAGAAACATCGGAAGGAGATTCAAAATCCTTGAAGTGAACCCTTTGGGAAGGCATCTGAGAGAAAGTGTCAGCTTGGAAGAAGATTCCAAAGCGAGGTCTTCGAGAGTGGAGATTGGAACCCTTATATGAAAGATGGAATGCACTGAAATCGGTTGGCTCACAGTGTGACAAGCATCTGGATGGAGTTGAGGGGAGATCCATGGCACCTGGTTGAGGTGGCATCTGTCACTTTGTTTCAGAGTGTTGTGTGTCTGACCATAGGCTGCCTGTTGGTTTATATGGATTGTGTACTTACTGTGAACATTAGAGTATAAGATAGTTTTTGTAACTTGTGTTATCCTTACCAATCTGTATATATTTGTGAAGGTATAGTTGTGGGTGAAGGAGTATTGTAATGTAATTAGTCTTTTCTTGTTTAATAAATGTTTTATGCTTTTGTTAAAAGCTCATTAGCTGACTCTACTGACTCTGTTCAGTAGCCCCTCTCCACATATCTAAACAAACATATAAAAGTTAGGATCTATCAAGCTGGGTTCCACACTGGGATTAGGCTTGACAAGGGGTAATCTCAGCTGGGGATCATAACATGTTCAATGAGATTACTGTCACTGAATCCCCCACTATTAACAGAAACTAAACAAGACCAGCCATATAAATACTATGGCTACAAGATCAAGTCAAAGGCTGGGAATTCTATGGTGAGTAATTCACCTGCAAACTCACCAAAGCTTGTCCACCATTTACAAGGCACAAGTCTAAAGTGTGATGGAATACTCCCTACTTGGCTGGATGAGTGCAACTCCAACAACACTCAAGAAGCTCAACACCAGCCAATACAAATCATCCCACTTGGTGGGCACCCCATCCACCACCTTAAACACTCACTCCCTCCACCACCAGCACAAACTGGCGGCAGTGCTTATCTCCTACAAGAGGCACCGCAACAACTTTGCCAAGGCTCTTTTGACTGCAGCTCCCTTGACCTCCCTTCGAGAACAAGGGCAGCAGATGCAGAGAACATCAGCACCTGCAAGTTCCCCTCCAAACCACACACCATCCTGACTTGGAACTATATCACCGTTTCTTCACAGTTGCTGGGTCAAAATCCTAGAACTCCCTCCCCAACAGCACTGTGGAAGAGACTACAGCGGTTCACCAACACCTTCTCAAGGACAAGTAGTGATGGACAATAAATGCTGGCTTTGCCAACAGTGGTCATATCTTATGAACAAATATTTTAAAGAGTAATAACTAACAACGTACTAAAAAAGTTCTGGAAACTTGTGATTTCTGGGAACATAGTTTCATTAGCTTGTTAAGGAAAAAACAGGAATTATCTCTATCTTAATAAATGAGAAATTGTAATATTAAGTTACTTAAAATAAAGGATGTGATGCTAGACAAGCAATGGCTATTGTTTAAATAACTTATACATAATTTGCAACAGGTACACATTCCTTTAAGGCACAAAAACCCACAGGAAATGTGGTGCAACCTTGGCTAGCAAAGAGTGAAAGTTAGTAGTCGATTAAGAGAAGAGGCTGTTAATGTTGCCAAAAGGAATAGTAAGTCTGAAAATTGGGAGGATGTTAGAATTCAGCAAGGGAGGGCCAAGAAATTGTTAAGGATGGAGAAAAGAGAATATGAGAGTAGAGCAGCAATTAAGAGACATAAAAACAGATCATAAATCTTTCTATAGGTTTGTAAATAGGGCTGAGATGAAGTGAAATTTCTTCACTTGAAGGGCTGTGATTCTTTGGAATTCTCTACCCTAGAGAGCTGTAGATGCTCAGTCGTTGAGTATATTCAAGACAGAAGTTAATAGATTTATGGGTACTAAGGAAATTATTGGGACGTGGGATAGGTGGAGTTGAGATAAAAGATTAGCTGTGATCTGGTTGAATGACAGTGCAGGCCAAAATGACCCTCTCAGTTGCTGTTTCTTATGTTTTTATGTTCTTATTGCTCTTTGTCTTTATAATGAATAAGCAAATAACGAATAAGGAAATGATTAATTCTTAGGACAGGAAAAGGCCATTGTTAAAAATTGGAAACAGTTCACTTGCACTTGAAATGGAGAGATTAATAGCAGGAATCCTGTTCTTCACTTGCTAGGAATAACCATTAAACATGAACTTTAATCTCCTTTCAAGCCATTGTGATACTGGATAGAAAATGGCTTGGCATTTATTAAAATATATAAGTACTAGTCGATCTCTTGTGGCATTGTAAATGGGTTCAATATGAAGTACAATATTTAGTTCAAGAAGGGCTAGAATGCAAGCTCTTGTGGCACACTACTTATGGCCAGAAGCTCCAGGTTCAAGTCCCACTTCAGGACTTGAAGGCACATTCATAAAATGGGCAAATTGGTTGATGATCAGCCTGTAAATTCTTCCAATATGCCTGACGGCAGGTGATAAGAGTAGGAGAGTTTTCTGGTCAGCCATACTGCAGGAGGCAATGTCAAGCCACTGCAGTCCTTTGTCAAGGATAATCATGGCCTAATCCAATGGAAGTCCATGGTAGCCAAAGCTCTCTTAGGATATGGTACCTGGAGGAGGAGGAGGAAGGCTAGGGAGGAAGGAATGGAAAGAAGGAATGAGAGAGGAACTGAAGAAGGGGGTGAGTGGGGGTAGAGCCAGTAAGGGAAAGGTGAAGTGGAGGATCATATGGATATGTGGATAAGGACAGGAAGAGCAGGGGAGTGGGAGTTGAAGGAGTGGTCAGAACAGATAATGGAGGAGAGTGAGGAATAAGGAAGAAATGGGAATAGGTGGAGGAAAGGCAGGGTGGTAAAGTCTCTTAGTATGTGGAGCTTGCGGGGGAGAATTGTTAAACTATCATCGCCCACCTAAGCCGGGATTGTTGTCGGTGAAAGGAGGGGATCGTGACCTTTTCTACCTGTTGTATAACCCTAGAGTTCGATAATCTGTTCAGTTCCAGGTAGAGAAGAGCTATGCTAGCCTCATATCTAGCTATGACTTCTTCCTCCTTGGAGGGAGAAGATCGCTTTCTGGTAGTTGTGTGGCAATGGTGAACAGAACTTTGCAAGCAGTGGAAAGGGAATGTGATAATGAGCAAGTGCACTGCACTTCCTCGGCCAACTTTCACCTCTGGAGGGAGAGTGAAGTGGAGGGTTCAATATATTGGAGTTTCAGTACATTGGTTTGAGGAGAGGGATAGATTAGCACAGAACAGAAGAACATAAGAACTAGGAGCAGGAGTAGGCAATTCAGCCCCGCGAGCCTGCCCCGCCATTCAATACGATCATGGCTGATCTCATTTCGGCCTGAACTCCAATTTCCTGCCCTCTCCTCATAACCTTTCAATCCGTTACTAATTAAAAATCTGTCTATCTCCTCCTTAAATTTATTCAGCGTCCCGGCATTCACTGCGCACTGAGGTAGTGAATTCAATAGATTCACGACCCTTTGAGAAAAATAATTCCTCCTCATCTGTGATTTAAATCTACCACCCCTTAGCCTAAAACTATGGCCTCTCGTTCTAGAATGCAACAACATTTCCCTATTTTTATACTATATTTCTTTAGCAATAAATGCCAAAATTCCATTTGCCTTCCTTATTACCTGCTGCACCTACATACTAGCTTTCAGCGATTCATGCACAAGGACACCCAGATCCCTCTGCACTGAAGCATTCTGAAGTTTCTTTCCATTTAAATAATAAGTCGCCTTTTTATGTTAATATTAATGACTGTTAATGACACTCTGGCGAGATACAACTTTGTTGTTATTAGTCTCCAACTATCTTTTATTACTGGAAATACAGAAAAATTTGACAAATTAGGATACCGAGAGGCAATTAGTAGATTTCCCCCACTGGGCTCTAACAATCCTGGTTCACAAGTAATGGTTAATTCTGCATTTGAAGTTTTGCAATCAATCAGGGATTCCAGGCCATGGTATTATCAGGGAGAGTTCTACAGACGTGAAAAGAAAAGCAGTTTCACTGAGGGTATTCTGATTCAACTTTTTGGTTTGATACCGAGTGGTTTCTCCTTTATGAAACACTTTGGGATATTAAATGTTAAATTTGCTATATAAATAAAAGTTATTGTTAAGAACAGCAACTCTTGTGGTGTTCCTGCACTTAATCTTTTAAAGAACTGGCAGTTCACCACATCCCTCCAGTGTGTACCTTGGATCCAGAAAGACTATTCCCATCTGGGGTTATTTAGGCCAAAGGGTGAAAACATGCATAAGTTGGGTGCTGTGCCAAATATCTGCCTGAAAGTCTGGTTGTCATAAGCAATTTGTGGGTTAATTGCTGACAATCGTGATTTGAACATATCCACATACATGGGTGAAATCTTCTGCTCCCATAGGAGGCGAGGAAGGAGGAAGGAGGGCCTGAAAATTAGATGGGTCGATGTCAAGCCCAATACCCAATGTCTTCTCGCCTCCACCAGTAGTAAGTTTTGGGCAGGAAGGCCTTTGGTTGTTCTTCCCATCCTGTCTCCACTTCAGTGGCCAATTAACGAATGCTTTGGTCCCCTTTCAGCCCCTGCTGCAATTTTCACAGCTCCAGGCAGCCTGCCGACATGAGGCCTGTACAACTGATTGAACTGCGTGGATTGTATGTCAGCTGGGGGTGGGAGGTGGGGAGAGGATCCCGCGATCTGCACCACTGATCTGTGTATGATTGAGGGCATGGATATGGGGCAGGGACTGGTTGCTAACAGCCAAACCCCATGGCTTCCTTCTCCCCGTAACCCCACCCCAACTACCCCTCCTCCCTCAAAAGAACTTACCTTTCTCCTGGGTTGCTCCACAATCCCGGAATTTTGGGCAGTGTTGTTCCGGCAGCAGCCACAGCCTCCATGTGGCGCTACCAAGTGCAAAAGCTGCCAGCCTCTGATTGGCCGGTAGCTTTAGGCGTGCGAGGTGTCAAATCCTTGGGTCCTCAGTCAAGGGGAAGGCCCACCATTGTCTTCCTAAGTGCCTGATGGGCAGAAGATAAGGCAGGCCTTCATCTTAAGAGACAGCACAGGTGTCTTGCTTGTTTTTTCAGGCAGCGTGAGAGACACTCACCGAAAACAGAAGATTCTGCTTACTGAAGCTGACCGCTGCAGGTTTAGCACTCAAGCAGTGATTAGATGCAATTCTTGTGGACAGACAAGTTGGTAGAGCGGGCAGATAGGTGGCAAATGAAGTTCAATGCAGAGAAGTGTGAGGTGATGCATTTTGGTAGGAAGAACATGGAGAGACAATATAAAGTAAGGAGTACAATACTTAAGGGGGTGCAGGCGCAGAGGGACCTGGGTGTATATGTGTATAGATCATTGAAGGTGGCAGGATGGGTGGAGAGAACAGTTAATAAAGCATACAGCATCTTGGGCTTTATTAATAGCGGCGTAGAGTACAAGAGCAAAGAGGTTATGCTGAGCTTATATAAAACACTAGTTACACCTCAGCTGGAGTATTGTGTACAGTTCTAGGTGCTACACTATAGGAAAGATGTGAATGCATTGGAGGGAGTGCAGAAGAGGTTTATAAGAATGGTTCCAGGGATGAGAAACTTCAGTTATAAAGATAGATTGGAGAAGTTGGGGCTGTTCTTCTTAGAGAGGAGAAGACTAAGAGTGCCTTTATGAATAAAGTATATTTTTCCAAAAAAAAAACAAACAGCTACCTCATCCCCTTACTGCTACTTTCTCCTCTGGAGAAGGAGGCGAGCGACGAAAAATGCACTGTGGCTACTAATGTTGCAGGCACCAGCTCATAGACTGGGACATACTGGACACTAGCAGGGAGAAGAGGCAGGTGACTCTGCTGCAGAGAAGTCCGATGAGGACCTTCACAGGGTCAAGCTTCAGAAAAAGACTGATGGGCCAGATGAACCCAATGCTTGGTCTTGCAAATGGCAAGCCTGCCTGAAAGGCTACAGATCATATCTAGGGGCTTGAGGTGGAGTCCATCTTGAGCTTGGTCTACGGTTGAACGCAGAGCCTGGAACCCTCCCTCCCCAGTATGAAGAGGCTGGTAACTTCTAGCCAGCGACCTGTGGAAGCAGCCATCATGCGGTGTCTGATGACTGAGATCACAGCAGCTTCCACTGTAGCCACTGCATGGAATTGCAAACTGCTGCAAAGGGAGCTCAGGCAGCTGCCAAGGTAGCTCTGGACTCCTCAGTTGAAAGTGGCTTGCAGGATGTCTCTGATGCTCTGACGTCTGTCCCAATGAATGTAGGACTACTACTTTGTGAATATCCTAGGAATCCGGTTGATAGTTTTCCTGTCTCGCTCTGTCTCTCTTGCAGCACTTGGTTCTACTCTGCCTGCCCTCACCTCCTCCAATTCCTCATGCAGAGCAAGAAGAACACCTAGTACCCATGACTAAGGACTTCCTTTCTCCCCATGATTCCCATAAGATATCCAATTAAAGTAAAGTTGCACCACACACTTTTTTTAGATGAAATCCTGAGAGACTACCTGGGAAAAGTGTTAATAAGAGTGTTGGTCAAGTCTTCACAAAAGATTCCTAATAAGTCTCAAAGTAAGTCAAACTCAGTCAGTAAATGCACATTGAAAACTGAGTATGGCTTTAAGTAGTGCTTGAAATCCTCAGTAATGACTTTCCTGCGTTCAGCTGGTTGCTGTTAGGAGCAGTTATTAAATGAAGTATGATCCACCAAAATGGCACGCAGCCTCTATAATGATCATTAATTGGCAATAAGCTCCCTAACGATCCTTTCGACAGCCAGTTCTAGTGCTGGGTTCAACCAGTGGTGTCTCTAAGATGGTGTAATTGCAGGCTAAACCAATGCAGCAGCTTTGGACCCCTCGTTAGTGCCTAAAATATTCAGCCAAAATCACTCTCATAAAGGCTTCTGGCCCACATGACTAGACTGTGCTGAGTCCACAAATATGGAATGGGTTTTTCTGTGCAATATGCCAAATAATATTACGGCATAGTAAGCCTGATTTTCCCTTTCTGCTGAATTTGCGGTGAAATTGATTGCAGTTCCCTTCTATACCACTCAGTGGTGCCATAGCATAACCTTTATTTTTGTTTTTGTCCAACAAAATAACAACTACGTAGGTGTATATGTATCAGCAATAAACTGTCCCACTGAATGTTCGGGCACAAGTTTAAGCCCACAATTTTTCTATTTGGGAACAACCTAGCCATATATCAGAGAAAGATATAAAAGGAGAGGCCAAGTGCTTAATCAGGGAGACGGAGGTGAAATGAGTACATCACAGTTTCCCTCTCCAGCGGCTTGTCACAGAACTGCAATGTCAGACATTGGAACAAGTTACCTCAGTATGTATCAGCTTCAGCTAGCCTATGATGGGTGGCTACAAGGGATGGAGATAGTGTTGTCAACTCTGCTTGGGTGTATTGCAGGACTTTAAGCATAGGACCTCCTAGTTCCAACTTCCCCATCAGGTCACAGAATCTTTTTCCCTATCTCTAATATTTTTATAATCTAAAAGTGTTCAAAGAAAATGAAAAATGGACACATTTTTAATGCCTTATGCTATTTCTCCTGGGTTGTTCTGGAGATTAATTTTCAATTTCTGGAGACTCCAAGAAAATCTGCAGAGTTTGAACCTTTGACCTAGAAGGGGAGAAAACAGAAAAGAGGAATCATATTATACAGATCCAATGACCTAGCAAATGAAAGTAAGTCCCGATTATCCCTAAGCTATTCAGGTATTGACCCATCAGTCAAAAACTGTGCAAATTAAGGAAATAGGGAACAGGACAGTGGCGAAGAAAGTGCATAATACATATTAAAAGAGGAAGCAGGACTTGAAAGATACCTCAGGGGGATCTAATCATTAAATTTGGGAAATAGAACTCAGATAGCCAAAAGAAAGAAGAGCTGATCATGAAATGGAGAACTGGCAAATTGCCACATATTAAGGAACATATAAAAGCCTTGCAAAAGTACATTGCCACATTTTTAGTTTCCAAAGTCTAGATTTTATGCATGGTAAAATGGATTGTTTATCATTACATAGTTCAAAACTACTCTATTCTTTGCATAAATGTTGATGATTTTTCACTCCAAATCAATATTAAGAGAAAACGAACACCTTCCAAAGAAACAGTTGATGAATAAAGAATCAATTTTAGACAATCAAATAAAATGCAAAATAAGTTTTCTATTGAAAAATGCAGAACCGTTGGGAGTTTTCCTGTGCCTGCATTCAGTGACTGACACTCTCAGTCATGGTGTTTATTATAACTGTAACATGGGAACTTAGCTGGGATTTAAAAGCAACTTTACATGACAATGGCCTGCTGTTGTGAGCAGAAAACAAATTGCCAATAGTTTTGATGCTGAATGGGCCCAGTAACGTGGGGATTGGGTCAATTGTGTTGGTTTGAAATGCGATACAAGAATCATTGTTTCACATATCAGTTTAATTATTGAAGCTGAAATGAATTCACAGCAACCATACAAAGAGTTAGTTAGAGTTTAGTGAAAGAGGACAATCACAATGTATTGTAACATAGCCAGTGAAATGGATAAATAGCAAACAATATTTTGCACTGAAACACTGCTTTAATGTTACAACACTGCGCTATAATTTTATGTCTAGTCAGTGCATTTCATGGCTCATTTAGAGTTTTAACTGATGACTGTCATATACATATGATTCCTAAAAGTAGCTACAAAACTCTCCTGTAAATTATAACTTATAAGATTGTTTCACTCCTGAGAAGTAAATTTACAGCCAAAGTTTGAGAGATTTTTTTAACTAACAATTACTACCAGTATTTTAGTTTTTAATTACCATTTGAGTTTGTAGCACAGGGAAATCAGGTAGGGTTAATGGAATTACACATTTGCCTCCTGACTTTAAACATCAGTGGAGTTAACACAACACCAGTGTGTGTTTTGAAAATTGCTTCTCTATATCATTCTCCTTAGCAAAGGAGAATTGCAGTTGTCAAATGGGGAAAAAAAACTGCAAATCTTGGAAATCAGAGACCCAAATTGAATTCTGAGAAAGGCTTTGCAATCAAAATGTTAACCTATCTTTTCTCTTTACAGATGCTACCTATAGCCTGTTAAACCAGATTTTCCTGTCCCCTATGCAATCTGTGAAAATAGAGTGGCTGAAAGAACTTAGACAGTGCTTGTTACAACCACAGAACAGCCTAAAGCACTTTACAATTACTTTTGAAGTGTAATTGCTGTTATAATGTAGGGAATATGGCAGCCAATTTGCATATTGCAAGCTCCAAGCAGCTATGTGATAATGACCAGATAATGGGCTAAAAATTGGATAGCCTGGCTTTTGGGTACAGGGCTCATGATTCACGATCTTTCTATGCCACTTCCAAATGGGCAGCATGTAAAATTAGTGCATGTACCCCATTTCCATGATTGTATGTGATCCCAAGCAGATCCCACGCTGCCCTCCCCTCTGTACCACTGCCTGTCATCTCTGTGCACCACAAGGGGCCGAGCAGCATGTGTGCGGCTGCATCAAGCTGTGCGTAGACCCTCAGTACGCAAACACCAAGTGTCACTTTGTGCTGAGGTTCTACCTATCCCCAGTGTTGCAAAGGATGGTTCCGTGAGCAGGCCGTCAAAGTAATTTGGCAGAATGTGTCATCGCCAGAACTTTCAAACAAGCACCAAGACATAGCTTGGCTGGTGGTGAGAAAGGCCCTCCCTGTCAGACCCTTCCTACATGCCCGGAGTCTCACCCCCCTCCGCACGTTGCCCTTGAGATAGCTGTGTTGGGGAGGAGACCATTGTCCACCTCCTTGTGGAATGTGCCTTTAAAAAGAGGGTCTGGATAGAGATGCAGTGATTTTTGTTGAAGTTCATCCCAAGCACCTCCGCGACACAAGACTCTGTGCTCTATGGGCTGTTCCCAGGGACACACACTGAGACAAACGACTCTGTGCTCTATGGGCTGTTCCCAGGGACACACACTGAGACAAACATCAACTGCAGCTGGAGGGTCATCAACTCAGTGTTCCGCCTGTAACCCGTTGGCCTTCCCATACAAAAAGTTGTCCATGACTGAGTTTTGCAGATTGGCACATTCCAAGGTCCAGGGCTATGTGCTGAGGGATGCACTAAACCTTGGGACAGCCGCCGCAAAGGCGCAATGGGGAAAGGTCTCTGTCTAAGACCTATCTGCCATTGTGCAGCAAAGGGCTGGAAACTGTATAGATCCCCTCGGGCTGTATGTCTCACATTGAATGTGTATAGCAAATATTACATGTATCACAATTATATTGAAGAACCGAGTGCAGCATGATCTATGTGGATAATTTGAATATCATTACACTTTCTATAATGACCATTTTGAAATATTTATAATGTTTTTATTGTATTGAAGCACCTGAGAGTGCAACGTGATCGATGCAGAAGATTTGAATATTATTGCACTTGCTGCAATGACCATTTTGAAATGTTTATAATGTTTTTATTGCATTGTAGCTCCTCAGAGTGCAACATGATCAGTGTAGAAAATTTGAATATCATTGCACTTTGTGATGGCCGTTTTGAAATGCTTTGTAATGTTCTTTTAGTATTTTCTGAATGAAATATATTTTTGCAGAAAAGCATTGTGAGCAAACCATGTGCAGCTTCCCCTTTTAATGGTACAGTCTGTGTAAAAGAGTAGTTACACTAATGGACTGAAGGTTGTTGGGCGATCACTTTGGAACACTCAGAGTATTGCATCAGGGTAAGGACTCCTTACTTTTGATGGATCCAATAGGCTTTTCCTGTCTTTGATGTATCTCATATGCAAACGGTTCTGCAATCTGTCACTGTGGTAACTGTCCTTTTTATCTTGTGAGATGAATGCCACAAAACCAGGAATCAGAAGAACAAATGCACATGAAAAAGATTTTGCTTATACAGTTGTTTTAAAACTCTGATTCATGATTTTCTGACCTCCAATAACTAAGAGCGAAGTCAAAACTAAGTCGAAACAATACTAAATGCAGAACAGATACACAGCTGCAGTGACTGAGATCACAGTTCCAGCTAAATAGGAGGTGGGGCGGGGAGAGGAGCATTAAAATGTATCCAAAACTCTAAAATTAAAAGGTTTGCGTCTAGTTCAAGTTCCGACATGTCTGTAAGGCATGTGCAAGTGTCTGGCATGTCCTTCGGAAATGATGTGTGCTGACTGGCTCAAATTTCACATTCACCAAAAAGCAACCAGTAAAAAAAAAATTGAACATTCACAAGCACACCCACAACACTTAAGTTTCAAAAGATTATAATTACAGAAATATAGATTCATTTACATATTTCATATAAAATATTAGAATGGCGTTGCACACCACAACGGTTTTCCATCTTTCAATTCTCCCTTTTAGGGGCCTAAAAAACAAATTTTGATTTCCTGATGGTAGCCTTATTTTCCATGTTTCTTGGTATTATATTTCTCCATGAGCCTTTATTGGGTCTCCTACACACATTGTGCGTTTCTCTTCTCATTATACCTGTCTCACCTTTGCTCTTTGCTCAATTCCTAGATCTCATGCAGTTGACTTCATTACTCTTTTGAAGAATCTGGATCACTGTACATGCACAATTTTTCAGTTCTTTATCGGTGTTGATTTTTGGGCCAGTGTACACATGCTCTTTTGACCCTTGATCACCTGATAGCCATTTTCAATTGCTATTGAACAGTTTCCATTCATGTGTGATCACACATCCTTTGAAACTTTGAGTCTCAGCCAATAAATAAGTAATGCATACTTAGAAATATAGCTATTTCCCCAATGTAGTGCTGGCCCTCTATAGGAAATATATCAAAAAGAAATGAAATTCCATTCAGTTCACATTTGTATCAACACTACATTTTAAACAGCTAAGTTATTTTATATTTTATTTTATATGTGCTCACTCTGTCCCTGTGTGACTGTGTTCGTTCTCTCTCTGTGTGACTGTGTTTATTTGCTCTCCTCCCTGTGTGACACTGTTCACTCTCTCTGTCCCTGTGTGACTGTGTTTATTTGCTCTCCTCTCTGTGTGACACTGTTCACTCTCTCTGTCCCTGTGTGACTGTGTTTATTTGCTCTCCTCTCTGTGTGACACTGTTCACTCTCTCTGTCCCTGTGTGACCCGTAACACTCTCTGTCCCTGTGTGACTGTGTTCACTCTCTCTCTCCCTGTGTGACTCTGTTTATTTGCTCTCCTCTCTGTGTGACTCTGTGTTCACTCTCTCTTTCCCAGTGTGACTGTGTTCACCCTCTCTCTCTGTGTGACTCTGTGTTCGTTCTCTGTCCCTGTGTGACTCTGTGTTCACTCTGTCCCTGTGTGACTCTGTGTTCACCCTCTCTGTACCAGTTGCCATTTATTCATAGGGCAGAATTTTCAATTCTGAAGACTAGGCAGGGTAACGGACGGGGAAGTTGGCATGATTCCTGCTGGGCAGCAGCTTGGAATAATTCCTATGATTTTCTGTTTTTCAGCTCATTAATTATGCACCAACAAGGAGCTCGTCAAATCTCATGACAGGATGGGCAGGGATTCAACTGCCCAACTGTTACCTCATTGGGTCGAAGGTCCTGGCGCCATATTTAAATGGCACCCACACAGACATTCACTCACTGCAGGTCAGGTGTGTTGTTAAGTATCTCATCACCATGGTGCCCAAAAGAACAAAACCCTCCACTCCACAGTTCATCGAGGCCTCCCTGGGGATCCTTCTCCAGGCCGTCCAGGAAAGGCAGGAAGTCCTCTTTCCTCGGGATGTGAGCAGGAGGTCCTCCCACCTGACCACACAAGGGGATCGCTAGGGAGGTCAGTGCCCGTGGTACACAAAGAAAGAACTGCCCTGCGGTGCAGGGAAAGAATGAATGAATCATCTGATGCACTCCGCCAGGGTAAGTGAAACTTCTACTCACTTCTACTGCAAGCTCATGTTCTCATAAAGGCATCAGGCAGACTAAGAGCTAGAGTCCGCAGGGATGTCACATGCAACCAGCAGATGGATCATCAGCATTGAATGCTAGCCACTTTAAGATCATCTCATGTAAGATCCTGCACAAATGGCATCTTAATCCCTTACTGGGGAGGGTTCAGCAGACACAATAGGGCATGCATGCTTCTGAACTGCCCTTTCATCCATAGTGCTCATAGCCAATCCATCTGTCTTTATGCAGGACAAGATGTCCCACAACAGAAGGGAGGGAGCAAAGACCAGAGGAGGGAACTGCATAGCTGAGGACACTCTCCTCCCACAAGCAGCAGGCAGCAGACCTCACTGGAGAGGATAGAGATCGTTCCTGTGTGGAAGGCCTCGCCCAAAAAGCCAGTGAGTGTCACTCCAGTGTATATCGGCCACATATGGACAATGACTCTGAGTGATCTATAATGTAGGATTCTTCCTAGTCAATCACTAATTATCTCTTCCCTCTATTCCAGCCACCAGCAAGCAAAGGCAGAGGAAGAGCTCCAGCAAGCACCTCAGCCCCAGCCCCCAGACCACCTCAGATAAGGAGACAGGGGGAGCATCTGATGAAGACCAGTCACTATGTTCACCTGCACCATCCATCAGCACAAATACACTCACCTTGGTGAGATCTAGTTCTAGACTAGATCACCTGACAGACAGCAAGCGAAGGCAGTGGCAGCCGAGGTCTCTGACACTCAAAGGATTGCTGGAGACCAAGCTTCTGCTGAGACCGAGTCCAATGATGAGCCTCTGGAATCGGCCCTGAGAGAAATGTTGGGGATGCAGAGACAGGCAGACGAACATCAGGCAGAATTATCAGAGGCCGTCATCACACCAGAATGAAGGATCGAGGAAACCATTCATGTTCTATCTGATGTCATGATTCCAGCATGTGAGGCATGGTGAAGTCTCCAGGGGAAGGGTGGTGGCCACCTTGGAAACTCAGGACCAGCAGGTTCTGCCGGATTTGTGCTCAGACCTGCACACCATCACTTTAGCCATGGGTGCGCTCCAGCAGTGGTTAGGCAAGAGGGGCATGGAGCACATCGACCTCCCTCCAGGTACCCGTTCTCCTCAAGGAGTCAGGGAGGTGCCCTCGGGCACCCAAAGGGAGGAGGAGCGCCAGCCAGACACCTTGGGGACATCCACCCAGGACATCCAAAGGGTGTTGTGCAGTTCCAAATCGCCTCTGCCTGGGACCCCATCAACTCCAGCCAGTCATGCAGAGGAGGGTGCACTTGCCCCAGAGCAGGAGACCCTTAGCAGGCCAGGGCTCTACAGGCCTCAGGCATCTAGAGGATGCCCACCAAAGTCAACTCAGACCAACAGGCATAGCAGTCAGCAGGCTGCCTCCACCTCTGCTGTGGATGTTGGGGAGGCACCTAGATGTAGCCATAAGGTTAGAAATTTTTTTTAAAATTTAAATGCACAATGGTGGCATGGCTGTTTATTCACTGTATTGTTATGCCAATAACGTATGAAAAGAAATCCAAAACTGTATATATATAAACTTCGTTGTTTTTTGCTATTTTTAAAATGGGCTTTCTGCTGAACCAAAAAGATAACTGCTACAAGTCACATGACCACAGGATTGGCCCTTTGGCCTGGATTTTCCGTGCCCACTGGTGTGGGGCATGTTCAGTGGCATAAGCGGACAATATGGCAAGAAGGCCAAAAATCAGTTTCATGACATTGTGAAACCAGTTTCCATTCAGCCTGTCAATGGCAGGCCGCATTCCCCACCATCGGGCGTCGGGAACTTCATTGTAATACATCAGCATATCATTTTAAGTCCAGCCCGCTGGATTCATTCCCCCACTGCTGGATCGTCCGCCCGGGTCGGTGGGAAAACACGCCGGCGTGTTTCACAAGAGCATATATAAGGCATGCACTTGGCAGTTTGCACTCCGCTTGGGACTTCAAGGTTTGTTTGCTGACCTTGCTTCAGTCAGCACTCACAGTCATCAGTGCCAGGCTTCACAGACAGCACCACATCACTTTTAAGGGGGCTCTCACGCAGGTCTCTACCTTCCAGATCAGCCATATGTGGCTTTTCAATGACTGCAGAGCTAGGGCTTGCTTGGTGATGGAGGAGAAGTGGCCTCAGACAGGGGAAAAAGCTGCAGGATGAGGGCTGCACTATGGAAGGAGGGTATCCCAGGGTGTGTGTGGGGGTACATGTTGATCTGTGCAAGTGGCCTCAAAATGGTGAGGGCTGAGGAGGCAGTCTCCAGAGGAGATGAGGCCAAATAGACATGTGAGGGTATGTGAGTGAGAATGGGTGGTGATGTCCCTTGAGCTGGCAGTGAATGAGATGCCAGTGAATGTGTGATGGGCTCAATGTGTGAGTTTGGAGTGATCAGATGGTTACCTTACACTGGCAGCATGGATGAGATCATTCATCCTCTATCTGCATTGGATAGCCAACCTCTTCTGTACAGCTTTGGCACTAATCCCCACTGCCATCACCTACCAAGCTGGAGTGGTAATGTAGCTGCCCATCCTGTGGCCAGAGCCAGAGTTGAGGACATCACACTGGGCCTCCACAGCATCCAAAAGGCACTCGAGGGCTGCGGGGTTCTTGCTTTTTGGGGCCATGTCTTCTTTGCAACAGTCCTGGGCTGAAAGCATTGAGCGCGGCTGTACTTTAGATGTGGTGCCTGGCATGATGAAGCAGCAAGGTGACAGCGCAACAGGCGAATCAAAGCCCGCCCGCCACGGAAACAGCGTGTATCCCAGGAATGCATAATTAATGCGGCAAGTTTGGGATGGTGTGGCGTGAAAAGCCGCCTTTGCGACTGGTGGGTAAAGCATCGTTTTTCCTACCCGCTACCACACTTAGTGCAAATCTAGGACAATTCCACCCTTTGTTCTAGAAGCTATCAACAAGAACAAAAGAATCCTCCTCATCATTGTGGAGTCGCGCACACAATTATAAGGACATTATAATCATGAAACCAAGGCACTCGCAGATCAAACTTGTTATTCCTGCAGAGTTGTTACACAATTTGGACAATCACACTTGGGCTTGTCCAGGTCCATTTCAAAATGGAACCATTGAGGGGACAATGGACGTCATTTGCCTCTTGATAAGCTTACCCCTTTAGCAGAGTCAGAGGATCTGCCCAGACAATGGCTTCCTGACATTAGGACCTCAATACGGATGGTAAATCTTTTAGGAGGCAATGGCTGGAAAATTATCAGTCCTGAATCCAAAGCCAATCCCATACAATAGATTAACATCCCTTTTGACATCATTATGGAGAAAGAAGATCACATGACTTGAGTGACCATTTTGAAATCTCTATATTCCTTTGAGAAGGGAGAAATCCTCAGCCTGCTGCATTAACACCAACTGGAAAGAACTCCAGCAGCTCCTGGCTGAGCAAGCAGCCAACAACCATCTCTCAACTCCTTGAAGCCTGTTAGATTTTAAAAGCCTCCGATGCTAAGCAGTCTAAGCACAGAAAGCCCATCGTGCTGCATTGTCATTCATTTCAAGGGTTTTCATGTTGTTATCTCCAACCAGAAACTCATCTAGACTGAACCCTGCCATGGAGGAAACAACCTCTGGACTTTGATTTCTCAAACTCTGGAAATCATATGAATTAAAATTCATTTACTTTATTCTTTTACTGTTGTTACCCATAGTTGTAAATCTTTCTCTTTTTATCCCCCCTTACTGTATGTGCGTGTGCGTGTGTGAGTTGCAAACACTCCCCCTACCTGAGTTTGAATGTGAATAAACTAACCTTCTGAGGTACTCATGATGCAAGTTTGCCATGAGTTATTAGTAAATTGGATCACACAAACCGGGGAAACACACCACAGGCTACTTTAAAAATAATTCTAAAACACTTGTTTACGGATTGTTGAGGAGAGGGTAAAGAAAATCTGTTTCTCTTTCTCCTGTTGGCAACAGTATATAATCTGCACTATTGTAAATATAGTTCGCATTTATACTTCTCCAAGTCGCAGGCATTGAATGGCTAATTGATTTGATGCAGGTCCTGTGTTCATTCAAGGGTCCAAAATGAAGCCCCGGCCCCCCTCTCCCCCCATCCCAATTATCTCCCATCTCTTTCCTCAGTTCGATTAAGTCTCACTTAATCCCACCACAGTGATTAGTCTTTATTTCCACATATACGACATTAACAAAGGCAATTCATATATGAAGATGATGTTTGGACAACACACATGTGACCCTTGGATCTCAGACAGACATTATTTGGCCTCAGGAGAATTGCTCATAAAGGTTAATGATTATCCTGATGCTGTCGCACTGAAGTCTATAGTTTGTGGATGTTGTAAATATTTGTCCAACCAATGTTAGAGTCTTTTCTCCCAAGAATACTTTTGCAATGGCGTTCATTTTATGATTGTGAGTTTTTGGGAAAAGTAGTATTCATCATCTTGCACCATAGCCTTTCATTCCTTCCTGTGGCGTGTTTTTGTCTCCATGTTTAAAGCTGATCATTATTCCTTTCATAGTTTCCACTCTCCCCATGCAAGATGCTGAATGATTGCAGTAAGATCCACATAGTGACGTTTGAAATGTGGGCTAGAGGGGAATGAGTTTGTGATGTGGGAGGTGTGTGCTCTCACCCTGATGCGGTCGACAGCTGATGAAGCTGCTGACTTACCTGTGAGGATCTTACTTTGCTCCTGAACGGCTGCCTAGCAGTACTTTACGGAATCCTTCTGTAAAGGCACAATACACAACTTCATATGGAATTCATTGCTTAACTGTGCATTTATTTACTTAGGGTAGATAGAAAGGATTGGCCTTTGTTGAAGACTGTAATGCTATGAAAGCGATGGACAATGTTGAGGACTGTAATTCTATGAAAGCAATGCTCCAGCACTTCTCCTGAGTGCTCAACAGGGCCTATGAAGGGACGAAGTTGTCATTGACTGCTGTGTCAATACTGACTGGGCCACTTCTCTCCAAAATATGAAGGCAGTGCAGGACATGGACTTGGCAGGCTTCTGATGAATGCAGAGTCATGAGTGATTGTAAATAATCAAACTATGGTCCTGCTGAGCCACTCTCTATGAGGACAATGCAAACATAACTCACAGCTTTGGGTGCATGCTATCTAGTAACAGGTCACTGTGTCCTGATGTCCAATGGCATATTGAGCCTCAGTAGCAAGATGAGGCCTCTGCATTATTCATGCATGAGAGCTGGCATTTGGAGAGATGATGCTGTCCAATGTAGCTCCCTCTTGAGAAAGTCCAGCGCTAACCATTGACGAATATTTTTCCTGTTAGTGTCGCCTTGCTAAGCTGCTGTCGCACTGGCATGAGTTCATCCATGTATGCAATGATGTTTTAGCTGCTTGAAGGCTGCCATGCCCACTGCCTTGTTGATGCCATGGTTGAAAGGACTGCACTATGTCGAGTTGCTTAAGGAGGTGTGCTAGTGGAGTGCTGATCACTATCCACAGTGGCCACATGTTCGCTAGGCTACTGCACTTTCCAAGGATGACCACATCGTTAGGGATGAAGGTGACTAATGCTGCCTCCATGATCATTGTGGGATACGTTGACACTGATAATGAAGGTTATGTTGTGTCCTCTCTATCGAAGCCTGAAGAGAACTTCGATCCTGAAAACTTGACTTCATCTTATTCCTCTTGAAATCTTGTAGTTATGAGGTTGTCACAGACACGTCTGCCACATCATGCCTGTGCAATGGCATCCTCACATGGCTCGTCTGACTCCTCGCCCTCTTCAGATTCATCCCCTTCCAAGCCCTCCTTATCTGAGGAGAGATCTAGCTCCTCCATGTCCCCCTCTGGCAACACATTGTTTTTGCTTGTTTATCTTTTAAATACTGGTACAATTTATTTGTAACTGTAAAGTTTTACTCATAATAAGGTTTTTGTAGTAACGATAGTAAAGCTTATTGGGAGTGGTAAGGTTTAATCATTAAAATAAATTTTTTAAAAAATAAATAGAAGTAAAAATAAACAAATAAATAGAAAGAACTAAAACTTTAAAATAAAATAAATAATATAAAATAATTAAAATAAATACCAAAAACACATACCTGTGTAATTACGAAATATGTAACTTATAGTTGTAGGTGGTACTAGCATTTAATAAGCACAGTAAACTGTAGCACACATAGGAATTATTCTAAGTTATTTAAGAAAGTAATTAAAATAACTAAATAAAATAAGTAACCATGGCAGGGCAGGTGTTATGTTTCAGCTGTGGAATATAGGAACTTCTGGATGCCAAGGCGATCCAGGACTAACATCTCTGCAGAAGGTGTAAGCAGCTGGAGAAATTCCAGATCAGGATTATTAATCTGGAAGCCAAACTGCAGACACTGCACAACATCAGGGAGGGGGAGAAACACCTGGACACTTTACTCCAATATCATGACACTTGGTCACACCTCTTAGAGTAGGGCCGTATGTTTTGGCCAGCTGTGAGGGACAGGAGGATGTGACCGTGAGTGAGGCAGGAAAAGGAGCAAACAGCCTGTTGTGAAGGAGCCTCAGACTTTGCAATTGTCAAACAGGTACAAGGTGCTATGTGAACGAAAGCGAGGTCTGTGGGGTGGATGAGGAGACTGGCCATGACACCATGGTACAGGGAGCCACTCAAGCGGGAAGAGCTAAAAGAATGTAGTGGTAGTAGGGGACAATATAGTGAGGGGGATCGACACTGTTCTCTGCAGCAGAGAGCAAGAGACCAGAAGGCTGTGTTTGCCTGCCTGGTGCCAGAGTTCGGGATATCTGCTCAGAGCTGGAGAGCAACTTACAGTGGGAGGGGGGGATCCAGTCATCGTGGTCCATGTAGGTACCAACGACATAGGCAGGACAAGGAAAGATGTTCTGCATAGTCAGTATGAGGAGCAAAACACCACATTAAGAAGCAGAGCCTCAAAGGTAATAATCTCGGGATTATCACCTGAACTGCATGCAAATTGGCACAAGGCAAATAAGATTAGAGAGATGAATGTGCGGTTCAAAGACTAGTGTGGGAAAATGGGCTCCAGTTCGTGGGGCACTGGCACCAGTACTGGGGAAAGTGGGGACTGTACCATTGGGACGGTCTACACCTGAGCCAGGCTGGGACCAGCGTTCTTGTGAACTGCATAACTAGGGAAGTAGAGAGGGTTTTAAACTAAATGATGGGGGCAAGGGATCAAATGTGGAAAGATGTGATATGTCAAAGAGTAGAAACAAGGTAAGGGAGGAAGGTATTAAAATGGGATATGATAAACAGACAGTGACAGGAAGGGACAGAGATTACAGAGAGCATAAATCTAAGAGTAAATCAACAGATAAGGCTAGAGGTTACAAAATAATAAAAGGACAAAACTTAAGCCTCTATATCTGAATGCACATACCATTCAAAACAAAACAGATGAAGTAATGCTGCAAATAGAAATAAATAAGTGCAATCTGACAGCCATTACAGAGACATGGCTGCAGGATAGCATAGATCTGGACCTGAATATCGAAGCATGTGTGACTTTTAGGAAGTATAGGACATTAGGAAAAGGTGGAGGGGTGGCTCTGTTAATTAAAGACAACATTAGAACAATGGAGAAGGATGACCTAAGTTCAGGAAACCAGGATATAGAAGCAGTTTGGGTACAGATGAGGCAAGAAGTCACAGGCCCCCTGATAGTAATCACATGGTAGGACAAGATATCAAAGAATAAATAGTGGGAGATTGTCAGAAAGGTACAGCAATGATTTTATTTTTAATCATTCATGGGATATGGGCATCACTGGCTAGACCAGCATTTATTGCCCATCCCTAATTGCCCTTGAAAAGGTGGGGGTGAACTGCCTTCTTGAACCGCTGCAGTCTATGTGGTGTAGGTGCACAGTGCTATTAGGGAGGGAGTTCTATGATTTTTCCCCAGTGATAGTGAAAGAACAGCGATATAGTTCCAAGTCAGGATGGTGAGTGGCCTGGAGGGGATCTTCCAGGTGTTGGCATTCCCATGTGTCTGCTGCCCTTGTCCTAATAGATAGTAGTGGTCATGGGTTTGGAAGGTGCTGTCAAAGGAGCCTTGGTGAATTTCTGCAGCGCATCTTGTGGATGGTACACACTGCTGCTGCTGTGTGTTAGCAGTGGAGGAAGTGAATGTTGGTGGATGGGGTGTCCTGGATGGTGTCAAACTTCCTGAGTGTTGTTAGAGCTGCACTCATCCAGGCAAGTGGAGAATAGAGTACAAGAGAAAGCTAGCTAGAAATATAAAGAAAGGTAGTAAGAGTTTCTCTAGATATTCAAAATAGAAAATAGTTAACAAAGTGAGCATTGATCCTATAAACAGTAAGTCTGGGGGTTTAACAATGGAAAATAAGGTGATGGCAGATGAATTGAACAGTTATTTTGCATCGGTCTTCACTATAGAGGATACAAGTAACATCCCAGAAATAGCTGTGAACCAGGAATTGGAAGGGAGAGAGGAACTCAAGAAAATTACAAATCACCAGGGAAGTTGTACTTAACAAATTGTTGGATCTGCGGGTGGACAAGAGCCTCGGTCCTGATGGATTTCATCATAGGGTCTTAAAATAAGTGGCTAGTGAGATAGTTGATGTGTTGGTTTTAATTTTCCAAAGTTCACTAGATTCAGCGAAGGTTCCATTAGGTTGGAAAATGGCTAATGTAACTCCTTTATTTAAACAGGCAGGGAGACAGAAAGCAGAAAACTATCAGCCAGTTAGTTTAGCATCTGTCATAGGGAAAATGTTAGAAGCTATTACTAAAGACATTATAACAGGGCACTTAGATAAATTCAAGGTAATCAGGCAGAGTCAACATGGTTTTGTGAAAGGAAAATCATGTTTACCCAATTTATTGGAGTTCTTTGAAGAAATAACATGTGCTGTGGATAAAGGGGAACCAGTGAATGCTTAGATTTTCAGAAGGTATTTGATAAGGTGCCACATCAAAGATTATTGCAGAAAATAGAAGCTCAAGGTAAAGGAAGTAACATATTGACGTGGATAGAAGATTGGCTAGCTAACAGGAAATGGAGAGTAGGCATAAATGGATCTTTTTTTGATTGGCAATATGTAAAGAGTGATGTGCAATAGGGATCAGTGCTGGGCCCTTAATTCTTTACAATTTATATGAATTTGGATGAAGGGACCAATGGTACAGTTGCTAAACTTGCTGAATACACAAAGATAGGTAGGAAAGTAAGCTGCAGTAGGCAGAGCAGGCTTGAGGGGCCAAGTGGCCTACTCCTGCTCTTAATTTGTATGTTTGTATGTTCGTATCGCCCCTTTTCAGTGCCAGGTTTGCAGGGAGCAGCAAACAACGATGATGCAGGACATTCTCTTTGGTGAATATTGGAAAGTCCTGCCTGATCAGTGCAAACCTCAGAAATGCATCTTCAAGAGGCCAATAATTTGCTCTGTTAAGGACCTTGTGGCTGAATGTGCAACACTGTATCTCTCCTCAGATGCATTCTGTGGATGACCAACGGATGTCCTTAGCCATGTCTTCTGGGGTACCCCTTATTACAGAGGAGCCAACTGTCTAAGCACCGAGCTCTCTCCATTATCTCTCGTACCTGATGTGACTCAAAATGTACAAGTCATGTGAGCTCCCTGGGTACCTAGCACAAACTTGCATGATCTGCTTTCTGTGATCACAAATTAGCTGAATGGTCAAAGAGTGAAATCCTTTCCTATTAATGAATCTCACAGGCAGATGCCAGGGAGCTCTCAAGGCCAGATATGTGCAGTCGATGATGCCCTTCATTTGCGAGAAGTCTGAGATCACGGCAAATCCCACAGGTCTGGCAGTCTGGCTTGCTTCATCCATGTGAAACCGCGTGTAATGGTGAGCTTTATTGAAAAGGGCATCTGTCACCTCCCTTATGCATCTCTGCTTCACCAATTGTGAGATTCTACAAAGGTTCCCAGTGGAGCCCTGGAGGGATCTGCTTGCAAAAAAGTTCCGTGTGGCAGTAACCTTCAGAGCAAACGGCACTGGGTGCCCTCCAAGTCCGTGAGGTGTGAGTTCCTTATGGACAATGTGACAAATACAAGCTCCCACATTCCTAAAAAAGCAAAAGTGCCTGCGGCACTGTCTTGTGCTCATCTCCATGTATGAGCTCGGTCTTCTGTGGACCCTTGGTTACGCAAAACATCTTTGTGGATTTGACCCCACCTCGCCAGCATCCTGGTGCCCCACTGGCGCTTATTCCTCAAGGCAATGATCTTCCCTGAGCTGTGCCAATCAGCTACAGGTCCTTCTTCTCCTCATTCTAATCGAAGCTATCAACAAGACTGTGTTGCCTGCAGCCTGCATTCTCCACTCCTGCTTGTATCTGTGAACGAATACAATTGAGCAATCAATGGTTCCCGTTGAATGGTCCCCCTCCATATATAAGGCAGGAATGCAGTCTACAGCCCTTGACTTGCCCTCACTCTGTACATGGCATAGCAAGGCCAACCCTTGCAGGATGACATCATCCTAGAGGACAACAGGTGACTGAGATTTCCCTTCAGACGTGACTGCACCTTCACAATGAGGGTCTTAACTAGGGTTAGGCTTCTGGTGGTTGTCCTCCAGTGGCTTTGACAATAACTACTCAGCAATTTTAATATATAATAGATAGAATATTTATCAGCTTCTATTACAATACTACCAAAGCTAAAAATTGTGTTTATTGGTAATTCTGCCCAGTTTACCTTAGTGCGCAGCTCTGATCACACCAGCTGTAAACAATTGGTAACCAGGTCTGTGTGTATCATTGAAAAAACTGTTTTATCTAGTCGATGATGTTCAGATATACTAGGCAATATGTCTTAGCTTCACAAAAATCTAACCCTATGTTTAAAAATAACTAGACTATAGAATAAATTCAACCAGTGGGCATTGTGTTGAAAGAGGGTGCAAATCATGTTTCGTTTTGGCACAGCTCCCCACTGGGATTGTGAGATCACTGAATTTGCTAGCAATTTGGATTCATAAGTCGAACTTATTTTTATATCTTTCTCAAAACAACTTTCTGGTTGTATCATTGCATCTAATTATAATTCAATATAACCATTGAATAGGTAACAATGGCTTTATTTTATCATGGTCTGAAAGCACAAAACATGAAATCTAACATCACACCAAAGGCACTAAAAACCATGAATTGTGCAATGCTTAAGCAAAAGACACAACAAAATCAGAGTTTGCCTAACTATTTTCCTTGCCGTCTGCCTGAAGCTTATGTTTACCTCCAAGCTTTGGTCACCCCTGCTAATCTATAACACCATGACTCAAGAGTCTGTTATTTGACTTATTTCCATTTTTAAAGTCCCTTGGAATTTTCTTTACTTTAAAGGCACTAATATAAATGCAAGTTGTTGTTATTGTTGATGTTGTTGCAACAAAATCATTGAGAAATGCAAGTGAATTCTAATGGAATACACAGAACAACAGAATTCATTATTGTGTCTATTCACAATCTGGTTAACCAAGCTGTTATGAATTCCACAGATCTTTAACTTCTGTTACAAATTTGTGTGGAATTCTATCAGGTTCAATTTGAAAATCTAACCAAGTATAACTCTAATCTATTAGTTTTAATTTCAAGGCATGACCCATTGGGCAGAATTTTTCAGTTGCCGGGTGGGCTCGGCGGGAGCGGGTGGGGGGCAGTCGCGGAGCTGGTCACTGCCCGAGATTGGCTCTGCGCTGCCATTATACACGGGCGGGCCAATTAAGGTCCACCCAGCGTAATACACAAGCGGTAGCGCTCAGCTCTAACTGTGCGGGTGGGGGGGAGGAGGGAGAGTCGGGGCCAGTGTTCTGAGGCATGGAGCTATTCTAACCGAGACATGGAGATGCCTCAGGGAGATTGAAGGGCTTCTGAAATTATTAAATAAAGGGTTTATAAATTTATTTAAACATGCCCCCTCATGTGACTGTGTCACATGAGATGGGTCATGTTTTTATATTTATGAAATTTTTATAATTTATTTAATAAAAGCTTTAGGAAACCTCATCCCGCTCATAGAAACATAGAAACTAGGAGCAGGAGTAGGCCATTCGGCCCTTCAATAGCTGATCATCCAACTCAAAAGCCTGCTCCCGCTTTTTCCCCATATCCTTTGATCCCTTTCGCTCCAAGAGCTATATCTAACTCCTTCTTGAAAACATACGATGTTTTGGCCTCAACTACTTTCTGTGGTAACGAATTCCACAGGCTCACCACTCTCTGGGTGAAGAAATTTCTCCTCATCTCAGTCCTAAATGGACTACCCTGTATCCTCAGACTGTGACCCCTGGTCCTGGACTCCCCACCATCGGGACCATCCTTCCTGCATCTACCCTGTCTAGCCCTGTTAGAATTTTATAGGTTTCTATGAGATCCTCCCTCATTCTTCTGAACTCCAGCGAATATAATCCTAACCGACTCAATCTTTCCTCATATGTCAGTCCCGCCATCCCAGGAATCAGTTGGATAAATCTTCGCTGCACTCCCTCTACAGCAAGTACATCCTTCCTCAGATAAGGAGACCAAAACTGCACACAATATTCCAGGTATGGTTTCACCAAAGCCCTGTACAATTGCAGCAAGACATCCCTGCTCCTGTACTCAAATCCTCTGGCTATGAAGGCCAACATACCATTTGCCTTCTTTACCGCCTAATGAACCTGCATGCTTACCCTCAGCAACTGGTGTACGAGGACACTCAGGTCTTGTTGCACATTCCCATCTCTCAATTTATAGCCATTCAGATAATAATCTGCCTTTCTGTTTTTGCTACCAAAGTGGATGACCTCACATTTATCCACATTATACTGCATCTGCCATGCATTTGCCCACTCACTCAGCTTGTCCAAATCACACTGAAACATCTCTGCATCCCCCTCACAGCTCACCCTCCCACCCAGCTTTGTGTCATGGATGAGGTTTCCTAAAAAATGCGAAGGCTGCTTAAAGTTGGATGGGAAGCGTTTACAATTCTTAATGGCCTTAATAGGCCGTTTACATATTGACAGGCGCACAGCCGACTCCGGCACGCGCTTGCCGAATGAAACATCGCTAGTCAATGCGATGCGGTCGGGGCACACGCCCAATGTCATCGTGCATCATGTTACGCGTTGGCATGTCGGGCCCGCCCCCGCACGCCGATTGAAAAATTCTGCCCATTTGTTTCTGAAACTGCATCTCTAAATCCTGTGGATGAACATTGATGGCATCCGTAAAATATTTCTGTTAGACTAACTTATTCATAAGTCCTTGATTCTTCTCAATCTTTTCTCTCTGAATATCAGGATTGCAAAACAATAGCAATTGCAAAAGCTGCATTCTAGTGCATTGTGACAGTTCTTGATTGTTTTGCTGCTTCTAACAAATATTAGCCACCGCCTTGCACATTTTCTCACTCTTCTTCATGTACATTAATGGCCTGGGCTTGGGTATACATGACATAATGTGAGTTTCAAGCACACAGACTGCACAAACATTATCAAACAGGGATCTTTTATTCTGCTGGCATCAAATCTTCATAAGCATTGATGGAAAAGCTTAACTCCAAGAAACAAACTATTTACAATGGACATGTGTGTCTGATACTACAGATCCACCAAGGTAATGTCGAGAGCTTAACTCCTGATCTTTAATCAGCCAGGTAGCAGAGTTCAGTTGGTGGAGATCCTATTGTTAATTTCCCATGACCATGTGACCTAGATTACCTTGCCTCCCATACACAAAGGAAATCTTCCCCTTTTTGTGACTTCTCAGACATAGGGTTGCTGCCCAGATGGTGTGCCTAGTTCTCTAGCAGCTTTAAGCCTGCTTCAATTACCCTTCCCAGTTCCCTAGCCATTGTCTGAGGCTTCGAGCTGCCCTATTCATGGCCTTGGCTGCTCCATGCTGCAACTCACAAGTTCTGAACTTCTGCTCCTGCTCCTTACTGCTGCCCTCACTCTGTACTCATGGCATCTGGCTCCGTCATTCCCACCACCCTCCCAGCCTGCCAAAACCGCTCCCTGCATGGAGGGGCCCATAGGAGCCAACCAGTTCCCCTGCTCGGTGCTCTTCCGCAGCATTGCCACCTGCTGGCAGAGGGCCTGTTACAATGGCATAACTTCAAGGTTTGCAGATGACATGAAACTCAAAAATATGGTAAACAATAAGGATAATAGTAGAAAATTTCAGGAGACCATAGAGAGACTGGTGAAATGAACAGATACTATAGCAGATTTTTTTTAAAAAATTGTTCATGGGATGTGGGTGTCTCTGGCTAGGCCAACATTTATTGTCCATCCCTAATTGCTCTCATTCAGATGACATTTTTAAGAGTCAACCACATTGCTGTGGGTCTGGAGTCACATGTAGGCTGGACCAGGTAAGGATGGCGGATTTCCTTCCCTAAAGGACATTAGTGAACCAGATGGGTTTTTACATGACTTTTAATTCCAGATTTTTATTGAATTCAAATTTCACCATCTGCCATGGTGGGATTCGAATCCACATGGGCATTACCCTGGGTCTCTGGAATACTAGTCCAGTGACAATACCACTATGCCCCTGTTCCCCTCCCCACCTCTGGTAAACTTAATTTAATTAATGAAATTTAATGCAGAGAAGTGTGAGGTGATACATTTGGTAGGAAGAATGAGGAGAAAAAAAACCTAAATGTACAGTTTTAAAGTGATTGCAGGAACAGAGAGACCTAGGCGTATAAGCACACAAATCTTTGAAGGTGCCAGGATAACTTGAGAAGGCTGCTAAAAAAGCACTTGGGATCCCTGGCTTTATTAATAGATGAATAGTTTGAAAGGGAGGTGGAAGCAGATTAAGCAGTAACTTTCAAAAAGAGAATTGCTAAATACTTGAAAATAAATATTTTACAGGGATATGGGGATAGAACAGGATGGTAGGTCTAATTGAATGGCTCCACCAAAGAACTGGCTCAGGAACATTGGGATGAAAAACCTCCTTCTGTGCTGTATTATTCTGTGGTTTATTTCCTTCATGATTAAGGGTGTATGCCATCTGGTCCATAGACATTTAATGGTTTGTTTCCCGCTGTGCGTGAACAGATTTTTATCACCAGCAGGAGAAATCAAGATCTGCACCTGAGCTGTCCAATACATGAAAGTGTAAGTGAATTATTTTAAAGATGCACGTTTACTGTGGGAATCTGACATTTTATGTTGAAATCATGTTAAAAATAAGGTGGTGGTAACACATGGTAAGATTGTTTTTAAAGGTAGACTTAGAATCCCGCTGTACTTAGGATAAGACTCCAGCTGGTTCTGCAATTTTATTAAAAATCCAAATATTTGGAGTAGTGTTACAGAGTGATTGTAATTCACTTCATTGCACCTGTAAAATCAACTGTAGAACTAAGAGCAGCAGCAGAAATGGGCATATCTCTTGTTCCCTTACTCTTCTAATTGTATCACTGGAGAGTTTGGTGGCATAACTGAAAATTAAATAATGGGTGTGGTTAGTATTACTTTTCACCTTAATTAGAAACTTAAATGTGATGACCTTTGACCTGGAAGCAGTACAATAAGGAAAATTTGTAATTTATTTGAAATGGCTGTGGAATCTGAAGTTGTTTTTAAGCATGTTTGAAAAGGACTTTTAAAAATTTGCACCAATGTAAGGGGATTAATTGTAATTTTCTTGGATAATAGGGAATACTGGTCCAGATGACCTGGCGACCATTGACCTGAAAGTAGTATCAACAGGAACAAAGTTAAGACAGAAGCTGTGTGGCCAGACAAAAAGGAAAGCTGCAGACAAGGAAGAACTGCAACAGGGAAAGAACAGAGAAGGCATATTTACCTGGAGCTATGTTTGTAATACAGATAGAAATGACAGAAAGCTGAAGACAGGGATAAAGCAGAGATTATGAATTGGACAATTCTATGGTTATGCTTCAATTTTGCCAGAGCCGACCAGGCCATTTAATGAGGTATCTAGCCAGCCAAGTCTCCTCAGAATCTTATATACTTCAATAAGATCACCTCTCTTTCTCCTAAATTCCAATGTGTATAGGCCCAAACTGTCAACCTTTCCTCATAAAACAAACGCCTTATCCGAGGAATCAGTCTAGTGAAACTTCTCCGGACTGCTTCCAATGCAAGTATGTCCCTCTTTAAGTATGGTGACTAAAACTGTGCACAGTATTCTAGGTGTGTTCTCATCAATGTCATGTACAATTGTTGCAAGACTTCCCTACTTTTATACACAATTCCCCTTGCAATAAAGGCTAACATTCCATTTGCTTTCCTATTGCTTGCTGTACCTGCATGTTGACTTTTTGTGATTCATGTACCAGGATACCCAGATCCCTCTGCATTGCGGAATTCTGCAGTCTCTCTCCATTTAAATAATATTCTGCCTTTCCATTCTTCATGGCAAAGTAGACAACCTCAGCTTTACCCACATTATACTCCATTTGCCAATTTTTTACCCACTCACTCTATATCCCTTTGCAGCCTCTTTGTATCTTCTTCACAACTTGCTTTCATAGCTATTTTTGTATCGTCAGCAAATTTGGCTACAGTACAGTTAGTCCCACCATCTAAGTCATTATTATAGTTCATAAATAGTTGATGCCTGTGGCACTCCACTAGTTACAGTTTGCCATCCTGAAGATGACCCATTTATCCCGACTCTCTGTTTCCTGTTAGTTAGCTAGTCCTCTATCCATGCTAATATATCACCCCCAATACCTTTAATGTGGCACCTTTTCAAGTGTCTTTTGGAAATCCAAATACACCGCATCTACTGATTCCCTTTATCCACCCTGTTTATTCAATCCTCTAAACACTCCAATAAATTTGTCAAATATTATTTCCCTTTCACAAAACCTGCCTGATAGTATTATGATTTTCTAAATGTCCTGCTAATACATCTTTAATAACTGACTCTAGCATTTTCCAAATGAGAGACATCGGGCTAACTCGCCACAATATCATGCATTTTGTCTCCCTCCTTTCTTAAACAGAGGAATTACATTTGCAGTTTTCCAATCCACTGGGACCTTTCAAAATTTTGGGAATTTAGAGAATCTTCCTTCAATGAGCTGTCTGGTTCCAGGGCTTCTTCATCCTCAAGGTCCAGACCTCTAGAGAACCATGCTGTGGAGAGTGCAGCAGTCTGCCACAGTAACTGTGACTCTGTAGGAGTGTACTGTAGGGCACCATCTGATTGGTCTTGGCACTAGAATCGGATCTTCAGAAGCCTGATGGCCAGCATGACTGCCAGGAAAGCAAGTGCACGCTTGGAAGAAGCTCTTCTTATACCACAGACCAGTTGAATATTGAGGTAGTGGAAGCCCTTCCTGTTGCTAGATCTCACTGTGTGCCTTGTTGGTCATAAGAATGCAATCGATGATGCCCTGCACCTGGGGAATCCAGCGGGTCGGGCAAAACCCACTGTCCTCTGTGCTTGTAAGACTTAATTTGTCACGAAATGAATGTATTGTCTAGATTAGGTTCTGTTCTGTTCCCCATTCTGCATTTGTCTCCCCTCACTGGTTTACCCGACAATGCATGTAGCCTGTATGTCCCCTTGAAACTCTCAACACCACCTGTTTACAAGCTCTTAATGAGTTCTCTAAGTTGAGGATGAATTGGAATTTGAAATGTAACAGGCAACCCTGAGCTGTGCAATTAGGGGTGAGCGCACGTGGCTTGAAGGGGAGTTTGTGCTCCAGGCAAAGTTCTACACCTGGGCCAAGGTTCGAATTTCATGCAGCCCTGTGAAGATGAAATTGTTTGCAAGTGCACTTCAGAAGAAAATAAAGCCTCGTATTTCCATGCACCAGTTTACTTGGAAAACAAAGAACGGATTGGGAAAGTTGATGAAATATTTAGTCAGCTAGAGATTTTTATTTTTCAGTTAAATTATCAGACAACATGAAAGCTACTTCCTTTACAAAACTACAAAAATTTTATGTTGATCCAGCAAAACTACTCCCTCTTCAGCGACCTTTGCCCTGGCCAGCTGTTGTTAAGGGCCGAGGGAGGGGAGGTCGTGGAGGAGGACGAGGGGGTTGAGGGGGTCAAGGCGGTGGATTTAGAGGACGAGGCGGTGGTTTCAGGGGAGGCAGGGGAGGTGGTTTCAGAGAAGGCAGAGGTGGAGGAGGTGGACGTGGTTTTAGAGGTGGAGGCGAAAGGTGGAATTGCAAATATTTGAAGATTGTGCAGCAACCTACAAGTTTACTGTTTTAGTCCTCCTTATTTTGCCAGATATGAACTACATCAGGATTTTGTGGTTTATTGTATAAAAGGTATTATTGTATTATTTGCATAGTAATAAATCACATCTGTATGTATTGATATAAATGTATTTGAGGGTCCAAATGCCACTCCATAATTTGTTTGTATAGTGATGGAAATATCATCAATATTCCAATCCAACTAGTTCTGAACACCTTTGTGCACAAGAATACAAAGGAAGTAGTTTGTATTGACCTAAGGCAATTGTACAATGTTCTACTGATTATAAAAATACTTGTTCTACAAAATAGTACATTTTGAGATAGTGTTTCAGAATGATATTTGTTTTAAAATAAATGTTTCTACACAAAAAAACCAAAAAAAACAATGTTAATTGGCCTTATTGGCAATCCTCCCCTGACCCTGGTGATCATAGCCGGCACCGGGAACAACTTTGGGAAACCAGGCAGCTCTGGTATTTTCAGGTACTGTCCATCTCCGTTCCCAACCTCGGCGGAACCCAAAAGTTGAGTCCATGCTGTCCATCAGCATAGCATTGATGCTGAGAAAGCCTTCTTTGTCTCATGAGCATATACAGAACACAGATGTCAACGTGATGCCCTTTGTACACCCGAATATTTATATATGCACACATGAAGCATGCGAGTAGCAGGATATTAAAAAGTATAACATGTAAATTACAGGAAGAAAGTGACTGAAACAAAAACAATAAAGGAGAGTGTATCTACTTGAGGTGGTAGCAGTATTGGATTTCAGTCTTCAGACGTGCTGAGCTCAGCTTGATTGAAGTTTTAGCCAGCTGGTATACAGAAGGATGGATGTGAAACCATCTCCTTCTTTCATATCCCTTACCATAATGTGCTCAGGAATCAGACTGGCAATCTGACTCCCAAGTTATTTTGTGTTATTACGTATTAGAAACTACACTGATGTAAGAGCAGTAATATAATAGCAAGATAAGATACTCTGTATGGACAAAACATTTTGAATATATATAATCAGTGTGATCATTATTAGTTGAGATGTATAATGTGGGACATGATCCTCACAAACTGTGGTTTGGAAGAAAAGCCAGTGAAAAAACGCCATGTTTATTACCGTTATATAACATGAAATAACAAAATAGCACAGTTTTATATAATGTTTCAGAACAATGATGTGCTTCAAAGTGATTTATGCGATTTGTTCACGTGTTTCAAAAAAAAATTCATATAAACATTAGCCCGTTAAAGAGAATTGCAAATGGTCTTCTTTAAATGTATCTTTATATGTATGAAAAAGCACCACAATGGTATGAATATGTACTTTTATTACTTTTGAATGTCTTTTAAACCATATAGATCATCAATGGCTTGAGAAATTGTATACGATTGTTCTGTTTGAAATTCTGTTTGAAAAGCATTCTTTTTGCCCCAGGTGAAAATGATGAGCTAGGAATTTAAAGTGGACCTTTGGATCAAAGTTGAAAGGTATCGTAATGGCTGTGCCTGGCAGTGGTTTACAGCTGCAATCAGTCCATGTGTGCATAAAGAAAGAATCTTTGCCATGTTCAGCAGCTGCATGCTGGCGGCAAGATTTGGGAGTTTTTTTTACCTGACAAAACAATGAGTGTGATATGCTGGAAAGACTGATGGCAAAGTTTCTGTCACAGTCACTCTGTGTAGGCAGGAGTGATGCTCCTCACGTGTCTACAGATCCACCTTCAGATGAACTTTGATGTAAGCTTCTTATTTGATGCCAGCTGTTTCTTTCAGACATGAATGCATGCTTTATAAATCATGATGCCACTACTAACCATTTGGGGCTGATATCTGTCTGTATGAGATTCCAGGCTTGAATCATTGGTGGATTTTTAAAACATGTGCTCTTAATAAAAACAAAAGTCCAATATCTAAGCCAAAAGATGCGTCTTCAGTTGCCTAACAACACAATAATGTTATGTGAGCAGAACAATTCAAACTTTTCTGTTGACTCATGTAAAGAACTAATGTACCAATGATTCATAAGTTTATTATTCCACTTTCAAAATGAAAAATAAAACCTTTTAATCAGTGTTGAAATAAAGGCTAGCTTAAGGACATATTATAAATAAACAACTTTTTGTGTAAACAACTGTTCTGTGTCAATGCAGCTATCGCACTCATGCTCAAATCTAACACACCTGCTCACACAATCTGAATAAAAAATCCATCAATCAGATGAAACATTTTTTATCTGAAAAGAAGATACTTCACTGTCAGGTTAACCACCAAAAATGTTTGGATGAAAGAATTACTTAGGTTAGTCAATGCACCTCAAATTTCCCCAGGGTAGAAATCTGAGCATACAATCAGCAACCAATGATATAGGAGCAGGCAAGGTGTAACACGTAACCACACATGTCTGAAAAAAACACATCTATGGTGTATCATACTAACATAAAGATTTTCAGTTTACCAGCAACAGTTTGTAAGTTTGGGTGACACTACAATGCTCAAAAAAGCTGCTGGTTCATCATTGCGCTACTAGCCTTTATAAAAAGAGAAAAATGCATAGCATGTCAAATGTGAAATGATCATTATGGATTAGGTTTAAAAAAATTACTCAAATAAACACAATGAAAGGCAATTTTTCATTGAGTTCTTCACTGTCAAGTGCTGCATAGTGAACATCGCTTAAATGTTGTACATCTTTACGATAATCAGTAAAGAATGTTTTGTAAGTATGAATTGATTCTGATATTTCATTCTTCTATTGTTGCTAATTACTTTGTGATGTTTCTTTCTACTCACCAGCTGCAGCCAGTTTTCCAGATGGGTTCTAATTTAAGAAATTCTCATTAGATTAGGAGTGATAATAGGTTTATAATCCTCTCAGTGTCTCTGTGATCACTGTGTAATCCCCCTCTTTCAATCTCTGTCTCTTCATTCTCTGATCTTTTACTCTCTCTGATCTCTTGGTCTAATCTCTCTGCCTCTGATCTCTCATCTCTGTCTTGTCTTGCATAGTGATTTAACAGCACAATTTCTCTCAATTCTCCACTCCCTTTACACCACTTTTATTTACTGTGTCTGTGCCTTCTTCGTAAAATAGTTTAGGACATATCTGCTAGAAGCTGCTAAACTGTTATAAAATGTGGCTTAGTTTTTGATAATATTAACTACTAGTCACCCTAAAATCTTCACAAAATAAGATTGAAAGGATCTCATTACATAAACTTTACGTTTTATTTTTAGATACTTACATCGCATACTTTATTCACCAATTAACAATAATAATACAAATAAGGGAAATTGCATGGTGGTGATGATTTTCGTCATAATCACCCCATGGCTTTGGACCTAATTACTAACTTGTCCTTCAGGTTATGAGTTAAATGACTTATGTCACTCCGTGATTTACTTCTCAGCAAATCGCTGCAACCATACCTGCCCTCCCCACACCCCGCCCCATCAAAACTCGAATAAACACCATCATACTTCATTTGGAGAAACCAATCTTTCATAGATCGAATGATCTCTAAGGCATGGATTTCTCATTTCCAAAGCTAATTTCAATCTGGTGCCAAAGTCAGGGGATCTCCAAGTGTTCAACAACTGTTGTCATCAAGCAGGGTAAGCAACCAATTATGTTGTATTATTCTCACAGACAGCAAACCAGGCAATTAACAGCACTAATTTTCTTTCATTTTTCAATGCATAGAGCAAAATAAAGATTGGGGCTTACACATGGGATTGAGGAGGATGGGGCGGTGGGGACTTGAGGGGATGGGGGGGTGCCTGCGTGTGGGTGAGGGGGATGAGAAGTGAAGGGGGTTGAGTATAAGGGATGGGAATAGGTGAGGGGGGGATGAAGGGGCATGCGGATTGCGAGGTCATGGGGGCATTAGGTATTTGGGGATGGGTGAGGGAGGTGGGGGGAATCCTTTCAAATTTAACATAGTTTTGAGATACTCAAGATTCTTTTACGCCCATATATTTGTAAACTGGAATGGAGGCAGGCCTTTTAACCTGCTCATTCCAGATTTGACCCGCCTCGACTCCTATCTTAAGTCTGCCAATGCAGGCAGCAGATTTGCCTCAAGGCCAATTAAGACCCAGGGAATGCAAAATTGCGATCCCTGGCAGCCTGGAGATGGAGGCGGGAATGCGACTCGGTTTAGTCCTGACTCCTGATTCCCTCCTTTCATGTGATAATTGGGCCCCTGGTAATGGGAGATAGAGAGTGCAGGATTAAGAAGTTATTCCCAGTTTCAGTAATCAAAACAACAATACAGCAAAGAAATATGTTTTTCCAGGGTTTTATCTCATTAGGTTCATGTTACATGTTAAAAAATATTCGCCATTTTAAAATTTTCATGCATTTTCACTAAAGATTAAGAAAAAATTGACCAGTTAAAACAAGTTGTCAAACCAATTAACCATCAACAGTTAAAAAAACATTCTGGTTAGCATCAACTTCATCTCTAGCCAGTCAAGGGAGTTAGCTCAAGGATTGGCAACAAGAAGAATCCACTTCCATTCAACACTCAAGTCAAAAGCAATAGGACTCTTGTTAGAAATGGTGCATTTTGGGTATCATATTGAATAAACCCAGCCAACATATAGCAAATGCCTTTACAGATTAGCCTGGCATACCTACCCGCTTCTTTTGTAGTGGCCAAAGTGCTGAATAAAATACATGAATAATGTGTCAAGCCAGGAGAATGCTGTGCAGTGATCCATATAATAGCTGCTGTCAATCATGCCAACAGCTAGTGAATTCCATTACTGGAAAGAGTGACCTTTCCCTGGGAAATTCAGTCTGCTGTGCAGAAAAGAAACAATTACATTGGGATAATTGAATATTAAACCGTGAATTAGTAAAGACGGCTGCTGTGATAATTACAAGGAACAGCATACAACTACCTTTTGTTTCATGTGTGTTTTTGGATGGTAGAATCTGTTGTGCTTCCTGAATGTAATGAATAAGTGAATGAATTTGTATATTTTGCACAGAATGTTTCTCTGGGAGAGTTAGGGGAGAGCTTATAGTTTTGTTCAAACACAAAATGTTAAAAAAAATTCCTGCCTATTTTCTCTACTGAAGTTGCTGACTTATGCTGAGTGCAGTACCATGCACACCAGCTGCCCTTCAATAGCCTGGCCATTCTTCATGAATGAACCTAGAAAATAAGTATTGGCAAGTTATGTTACTCTGATGGGCATCACGGTGGAGCCAAATCCTGCCATCAGCTCATAACCATATATGAAAAAAATCCAACAAGAGTTACTAGAAAGCAAAATAAAAACAATGAATGTTGTAGGTTTTGTCAGGATCTGTAAGAAGGAGGATTAAGGGTGTAGGCCAAATTAGATCCTTTCACATTCAGACAAATCCTAAGAGCTCAAGGCCAGCAACAGTAGCTCTTTTGGGAGTGCAAGACTCAGATGTTTAGAGGGCCACTGAACTATTATCATTCATAGTTGAATTTCACCCCCGTTAAGCATTAAAATTAGGGCATTAACAGGCGACCCTTGACTTCCTGCAATCCCTGCAAAGCTTACACTGACCCATTTAAACTAGGCAATAAAGGCCAGCAAGGTTATTATTTGTCAGGAGGGTGCTTTTAAGGATAAATTCCTCCTCATTTCAGTCCAAAATGGCCAACCTCTTATCCTGAGACAGTAACCCTTAGTTTTAGACTCTCCAGTCAGGGTGAACATCCTCCCAGCATTTACCCTGTCAAGTCCCTTAAGAATTTTGTTTTTTCAATGTAATGACCTCTCATTCTTCTAAATATAGGCCTAGTCTACTCAATATATCCTCACAGGACAATCTCCTCATCCCTGGATTTAGCCTAGCAAACCTATGTTACATGTCCTCCAGGACAAGTATACCTTTCCTTAGGTAAGGAGACCACAGCTGTACACAGTGCTCCATGTACAGACTCACCAAAGTCTATAATTTTACTAAGACTTCTTAATCCTTATATTTTCATTCCTTCGTAATAAAGGCTAACCTACCATTTGCTTCCTGATTGCTTGCTGTACCCGTGTGTTAACTTTCTGTGAAGTATGTACAAATACACTCAGATCCCTTTGAATGCCAACATTTCTCTGTCTCTCATCATATTCTGTTTCTCTATTCTTCTTACCAAAGTGGATAACTTCACTCTTCCCCACATTATTTTCCATTTGTCATGTTCTTGTCCAATTATTTAACCGGTCCAAATTCTTTCACACCCATCTTGCACCCTCCTCACAGCTCACTTTCCCATCTAACTTTTACATGAACAAACCTGGACACATTACACTTGGCCCTCTCATCTAAATAATTGATATAGATTGTGAATTGCTTAGGCTCAAGCACTGATCCTTCTGGTTCTCTGTTAGTTAAAGCCTGCCAACTTGAAAATGGCCCATTTAGTCTAAATCTCTCTTTTCTGTCTGTTAACCAATCCTCAATTCATGCTTATACACTACTGCCTAATTTTGTATAATGACCTCTTGTGTGGCACCTTATTGAATGCCTTTTGAAAATTCAAATACACTATAACCACTGCTTCCCCCTTATGCATCTATGTACAACCGCAAAAAACGATTTTCCTCATAAAACTAATTTGACAATGCCTAATTATTTTGTGATTTTCTAAATGCCCTGTTCTCCTGTATTTAATAATAAATTCTAATATTTCTCTACCACGGATGTCAGGCTAACTAGTCTATAGTTCTCTGTTTTCCCTTTCCCACCTTTCTTTACCGGCAGAGTTCCATTTATTACCTTCCAATCCATGGGTACCATTCTAGAATCTAGGAAACTGAAAGATCAAAACTAATGCAACAAATCCCTCTGTAGTCACCTATTTTAATATCCTAGGACAGTGTCTCTCAACTCGGGTTCCACAGAGTCCTTTCAGGCCTTCTGCAATGCAGGGTCAGCCCATAGGTGGGCACGATGGGCAACTGTACAGGGCACCTCGGTCAAGATTAAACGAGTGGTGGCTGGAGGCTCCCTCAGGCCTCCTGTTCTTCCGCCTGCTTCTCCCATGCTCTATCTCTGCTCCTACTCCCTTAGTGCTCTGCTCCCACTGTGCTCCTGCTCTTCAGCTCTCACCAGGCTCCTGCTCTCTTTGTGCTCCTCTTGCTTCTGCTCTCCACTGCTTCCCCCACGCTCCTCTTTCCTTCTACTCTCTAGTGCTTTCTTTGTGCTCTGTTCTCCTCAGATTCCAGCCCCCTTCCTTGCCCCAACAAGTGAGAAGCAGGCACACCAATCTCACAAATATCTGTCAGTAAATACCTGTTTTCTTAAAAGCATTATTAAAATATTCTTTAAATGCAGCACTTTCATGAGTATTATATAGTATTATAATTCAACTGGCAGTGGTCCATGATTACTAATCCATTTGAAAAGGAGTCCTTCACCAAAAAGGTTTGAGAACCACTGATCTACAAGATGCAGCAACTTGCCAAGGCTGTTTTGACACCACCGCCCAAAATTGTAACCTCTAGCGCCTAGAAGGACAAAGGAAGCAGGTGTATAGAACGCCACTATGTGCAAGTTCCCCTCCAAGTCACACATCATCCTGATTTGGAAATATATTGCTGTTTCTTCATTGCCACTGGGTCAGAATCCTGGAACTGCCTACCTAATAGTACTGTGGGTGTACCTTCATCACACTGACTAAGGTGATTCAAGAAGGTGGCTCATCACCACCTTCTCAAGGGCAATTAGGGATAGCCAAAAAATGCTAGCCTTGCCAATGATGTCCACATCCTGTGAATGACTAAAAGAAAAGTTATATTGATAATGGCACAAGCACAAAAATTCACAGAAAACAGATGTTGGAAGTTAATACTGCTAGCAAACTGAGGTACTACTTTCTAGTTGTCCTGCTACGTATATCCTGATGGATGTTTGTTCAGGTGCTATTCTTCCCACATTAAAGTGACACATGCACTGCAGTAATTCAAAATTGACTTGAACACTACATTATTGAGAAATGTTTGTATGGCAACATGGAAATCTGCTTGAACTGTGAAGAGGATCTGATTTGTTCTTTGAAACATCCTAGTTGAACCTCAGAGTAGTCCATGACCTTAGGAATGGTGCAACAGGCTTGAAAGGCCTACTCCTCTTCCTATATTAATGGCTCAAAGTCATGTATCAGCATTGTTGATTGGCAGTCACAGCTATCCCCTTCAGTCATGCTAACATCACCATTAAGGCTTCCACAGACAGAAGGCAGACAACAAATATAATGAGGCTCATGTAACAAAGAAGAAGTCTCATTGGACAGAATATAGGCATTCTCAAATGACATTTTAGGTCCCTGCAAGGCAGGCCAAAGTGTCCAGAATGACTGTAACTTGTTGCATATCACATATTATTGTAATAATGGAAGACTTGCTGCTTTCAGAGCTGAAGGTGATAATGATGAAGGACTTACTTCTCCATGGAATGAGGAGGGTGGATCAGGACAGCCACAGAAACTTGTAGCCCAGTGCTCTCAATGAATAAAGGATGACTCACCAAAGTGAAGACTTTAGAGAGAGTGCAGAAAAGATTTACAAAACTGGTTCCAGGAATGAGGGACTTCAATTATGTGAATAGATTGGAAAAGCTGTGGTGTTCTGCTTACAGAAGTTGGAGTGGAGAACTGATGGAGGCGTTTGAAATTATAGGAATCTAGAGAGAGAGAGAGGAAAACTGTTCCCATTGGCAGAAGGGCAGAGAATAGAGGACTCCAATTTAACGTGATTGGTAAAAGAAGCAATGATGACAGGAGGAAGAATATTTTTATGTCGTGAGCGGCTAGGATCTGAAATGCAATGCCGGTCATGGAAGTAGATTCACTTGTGGCTTTCAAAAGTGAATTGGATAAGCACCTGAAGAGAAAGAAATTGCAGGCTTACAGGGCAGGGGCGGAGGAGTGGGATCAGCTGAGTTGTTCTTGCAGAGAGAAGACAGGCCGAATGGCCTCCTTCTGTGCTGTAACCATTTTATGATTCCATGTCAAACTACAATTACTTCTCAGTGCCCCCAGCTAACAAATTTGCTGGAGCTCCAAGTCTACTACTTCTACCTGTCTCCTGAATGAGACTGAGTGCTGAGTGGCATGAGTGATGACAGCTTTATGTCCAGTGCTTCATCCAGTGAAAACCCTTCTTACTCTTTAACTACTTCCTCTCGTTGAGTATCCATGGGCTGGGTCTGTAGTGTGATGCGATTACAGAGCTGTTGATGAAGCAGCAGGAGTTCAGGATTTCCATTCTTGGAATGGAAATGCACTGCCTGAGACTGTGGTGGAGGTAGATTCAAATCGAGGCCTTCAAAAGAGAATCAGATAATTATCTGAAGAGAAAATATTTGCAGAGCTATGGAGAAAAGGCTGGGGAATGGGACTAGGTGAGTTACTCTTGCAGAGCCGACATGAACATGATAGGCTGAATTGCCTCCTTCTGTGCTGTCATCATTCTGCCAACAAATTGAAATCTGGAAGTTCCTGTCAGTTATTGGAGTGGTTGGTTCTTTCCTGCGAGGCAATCCCTCTAACATGAAACACAAATGAGCTTGTCTAGTAGTACCCACACTGACCTTGCAGCTTGCAATAAAAACACTAGCTGGTAAGGTGTACAATTTTTTTTAAAAGAAGCATTACACCTGCCACTACCCATGATGAGCATTTATCAGCTTTCTAAAGCCCCCGTGTCCCGATCTCATCATCACACTCTTGGTCCCATCTAACTGATTTTCAATATCTACTCCTCATTCAAATGAAAATGTTTCAGTGATGCTGTTTTTTTCCTTTACCCACAGATCTTTTTTTGTAATATCTGGAGTTGAGAAATCAGGGCTGAATAGGTTCTTAGTGCAGTTTTACTATATTTACTGATATTTTTCAAAAGTCCCAGGAATTTACAATGTAAAGAATTTCAAGTTGAGAAACACAATAATCACTCATTAATAGTTACTCAGTGTAAACTTAATGGAACATAAAATTTATCTTTCTTTCAAATAGTGCATCTAATACATGCAGGGGCTGATTTTACAGTTCTCTCACAGTAGCTGTATGGGCACTATGTACCCCTTCAGCACTTAAAGCTGAACTCATGCTGTAAAGGTGTGGTGAACTAATTTTTATAATATTATGGCATTCCTGGGGTACATTAAATATCCAAAGCCAGTATAATTTACAGATGTCAGAACTGCTGACCATCCTTAAGTTGTCCTGCTACAGAGGGAAGGGAAATGGCTCCACCAACTGAGGGAAGGTGAACTAAAGTCAAGTGCAAACTGCCTGAAACAGTTTCAAAATGTTTGGAAGTCCTTCACAGAGGGGTGCTGCTAGGTAGAGATCCTTTTTTCAAGAGCATCTGATAGATTGCCAAACATGATTCTAACTGTGACTACCTTTGTAACCTTGCCTTACAACACACGTCAACAGTACTTCACTTCTACCTGGTAAAGCATCAAAGAGGAACTACCTGGTATATATTGCACTATAGTAGCTGCTTGCAGCTGCAGATATGCCCATGTTTTTGCAGAATGCACTGTTTGTGTCATGCAAATACCATTGGCACTGTCACACAAAAATCTTTCAAGCTAGGAACACATTACTGATACAAATGTTGTGCATTCATTGATTCACATAAGTTGGCTGATATAAGTTAGTGTTGCTGGTCTCTTACTTTCCTCATTCCTGGTATTTATCCATCTTCTTGCAGGAAAACAGTTATTAGCAGGTGATTACCTGAAGGGACCCAGAAGGAATCAGCAGAACTAAATGTCCCTTCTGTACTACCTCACAACATTCTGCAAAAACACAAAAGGGGAGCTACTCATTCCCTCATGGAGAACCCAGCTTCTACCCTTCCAGTGTGGACCTAATGGGTTCAGTAAGCTTGTGACTAATGGTGACCCACAGGATATTGAGAGGTGTCAACCTTGTGTCAGTGGCAGCATTCTCACGTTTGAGCAAGAACATTGTGAGTTTAAACCCTATTCCAGAGTCTAAGAAGTACAGAAGGAATGCTGCACTGTTGGATGTTCTGCCTTTCAATTGAATTGAAGTCGTCATTAATCATTGCCACTGGGCACTCTTTGGTTCCATCAGCCATTGCAGACAAAGTTCTTGTAAACTAAATCAGGAAAAATCAGCGGTCGGTTGGAGGTGGCCATAGGGTCATCCGTGTGAACCTGGCTATAGCATGTCCAGTGAATTCTTGATGCCTCAAGTGAAGCATTACATGGATTATCAATGCCACAGGCATTTTCTGCCAAATTATACTTGATTGCATATCTGGGTAATTTCTCACATTATTAGGTACTAGTGTAATAGTTGCACTGAAATAGCTTGGCCGGGGATGGTTAGTTCTGGTGAGAAGACCTTCAGCACTACGAAGATGTTGTCAAGGCCTATAGCCCTCACTTGCATACTTTTTAAAAAATTTGTTTATGGGGAGTTAGCATCGCTGGCAAAGCCAGCAATTATTGCAAATCCCTAATTGCCCTTGAGGAGGTGGTGGTGAGCTGCCTTCTGCAACCGCTGCGGTCCATGTGGTGTAGGTACACCCACAGTGCTGTTAGGGAGGGAGTTCCAGGGTTTTGACCCAGTGACAGTGAAAGAATGGTAATATGGCTTCAAGTCAAGATGGTGTGTGACTGGGAGCGGAACATGAAGGCAGTGGTGTTCCCATGCATCTGCGCCCTTGTCCTTTTAGGTGGTAGAGGTTTATGGTTTGGAAGATGCTGTTGGAGGAGCCTTGGCAAGTTGCTGCAGTGCATCTTGTAAATGGTGCATATTGCTGCCACTGTACACTGGTAGAGGAGAGATTGAATGTTTAAGATGGTGGATGGGGGTGCTGATCAAATGGGCTGCATTTTCCTGGATGGTGTTGAGCTTCTTGTGTGTTGTTGGAGCTGTACTCATTCAGGTAAGTGTGGATTATTCCATCACACTCCTGCAGACAGCTTTGGGAAATTGGGAGGTTACACTCTGCAGAATTCCCAGCCTGTGACCTGCTCTTGTAGCCACAGTATTTCTGGTCTACCCAGAGCTGTATATAATAACTGGTAGCCTTTTTTATTCCAGCCCTCCTGAGATAAAGGTCAACATTCCATTAGCCTCATAATTTTTTTGTGTGCCTGTCCACTAACTTATACTGATTTCTACACTCGCATCTACATAAGAACATAAAAATAGATCCAGGTGTAGGTCAAATGGCCCTTGAACATGCTCTGCCATTCAGCAAGATCATGGCTGATCTTCTACCTTGACTCCACTTTCCTATTCTATCCTCATACCATTAACTGTGGAGCCCATAAAATCTCATGGCTTCAGAACAAACAAGGCCAAAGAAACCTGATCATTATCTGGCAATATCTCAGGAAGGGACTGAATGGAAGTATTCACTTGACACTTTGATTGTTGACATTGTAAATACTTCAGCCTTGTCCTTTGCATTCACATGCTGTTTATTAACACAAGTAACAGAGCACTAACACGTGTGCTTCTCCAACCAGACCCTATTCTAAACTACTGATTAACATTGTAGCCCGCGCTACACAGCAATTGGGTAATACAATCACGTGGTCAATCTGATCACATTTTCTTAAAGGTGTATTGCACCTCAGATAACCACATCCCTCCCCCTTTACTTGAAAGTACAATTTACAATCTTTACAACATATCAACTATTTACATAAACTATTTATAAATTCAGTCTTTCTGGAGGCCTCTGCAAACGTGTCGAATGTCATAGTTCTATGACTTTGGATCGTTTATCTGAGGCCTCCGTCTCAGGAGTCATGTGTCCATTAGGCCCTCCAGTAGGAACCTGTAAGTTTGTCTCTTCGACTCTCTCAAGCTCAACGGATCCTACAGGCACTTCCAAACCAAGTGGAGTTCTTTCCACATAAGGTGTAGACTCCAACGGGAATGCTTTCCCCCTCTTCCGGGCCCAATCGCATGCACACTTGCTGCCTCTCCCTTCCAAGTTCAACAATATGAAGGTCAACTGTCAGGAAGGTTCTCAAAATCAGGATGTTGGGCAAGGCTAAATTTAATTTGGTATGATCAGCTTTCTGTTGCGTTAAAAAAATTTAGGGGGTCTTTTAAGTAATTCCGCTTTTTCTTCCTACGTGTCTTCTTTTGATGGGTTTTCTTCTTGGCAGCGCTGACTTTAATCTTGGCCTTCTTTTCAATTTCCCTATTGGCCAGACTAGGCTCAGGTCTAAGCTCAACTTGAGTGAACTTAGTGGTTGAATCTTCCAGCATTTCCTCATCTGTCAGCTCCTTTGAAAACTCAGGGATCTCTATTTTTAAAGCTTCTCGGCTTTCACATAGCTGATTCTTCAGCTCTTCCATTTCTTCTTTATATTTGTTAGTTGTTCCTTGGAGAGTTAAGCATTGTTGTGTTTTCTCTGCTAATTTATTCTTCACCTCGGCCAGAGATATGCTGAATTATTTCCGTTCTTCCTCATACCTTTTTAGTGGTACAAATTGGGATCCGAGGGAATCTTGTGGTATGCGAAAGTCTTTCAGCAGGTTTTCTTTTTCTTTTTGGAGGTTACTGACTTCAACTCGAACCCTGTCCTGAAACATCATCTCTACGAGTTCCTTTTGTTGAGTCTTTGCATACTCCTTTTCCCAAACAGTAACATTTCCTGCTTCGGATTGAGATCTCAGTGGTCTCTCAAGGTTAATCTCTCTTTGATCCTCTGCCCACTATCATTATTAGGGGTAGATTAACAGACTGATTTCCATTCTGTACTTGAACCTAGCATCTACCTCTTAATTATATGTCTTCACCAGCATATGTCTTTAATTTAGCATCAGGATTTTTCAGATTTAATGAGTGGTCTCCTCCATTCAGATATTTAAACATATGTTCCCCTATAACTGTCATGGTTGCCCCTGTATCCACCTCCATTTGGATTGGTTTCCCGTTGACTTTCACTGTCACATAGATTGGCTCTGTTTTACCCATTTTCAAGTTGTGTAGTGAGTAAATACCTGACTCTGTTTCTTCTGGTTCCTCTGTTATGTGGATCCTATGATTTCTACCTTTTTGCTTAGGGTTTTATCTTAATCTGTCATTACAATATAGCTTAATTGCCCATTACGATGGCAGTAGAAACACTTGATTCTTTTAAATTTTCATTCACTTGCAGGCTGTCTGGTACCATTTCTGTCTTTAATATTGTAGGTTTCCTCTGTTAAACCATTGCTTTTTGCTGGTCTGTTAATGGTGGCTGTTTCCCACCTTTCCGAGTAGCCCAGCACTTCCGCACCATTTCTAACCAGTGCTTCCCTCCAGACGTGAAGGGTGGCGCCATTTTATACTCCCTTGATTGCTTCTGAATCCCTGAATCCATTGTGAGCGCCAACTCCAACACCTTGCTGATGTCTAAATTTGTTTCTGACAACCACCTTTTTTGAATGGCGTCTTCATTAATCCCACATACTAATCGGTCTTTTAACATGTTGTTAATCGATGTTCCAAACTCACAGTGCCCTGTCAGTTGTTTTAAGGCTGCTATATAGTAAGCGATTGTCTCTCCAGGGGCGCAACACCTCGAATTAAATTTAAAACGTTGCATTGTTACCGAGGGATTTGGCTGAAAGTGGCTTTTCACAAGATTTATCAACTCATCAAAGCTCTCGGAATCTGGGGCGTTGGGTGCCGTTAGGCTATGAATTGGGCCGTATGTTTTACTGCTACACATCGATAAGAGGATTGCTTACCTCTTCTCTTCCCCCAATGTGTCGTTGGCCAAGAAGAAGAATGCAAGGCATTCAATATAATGTGACCAGTCATCGGTGATCTGATCAAATGGTTCACTATGACCAAACTGTGGCATACTGGAGGAAGATAACTTCAATGACTATGATGAAGGTTGTACTTACAATCGCCTTGCAAGGTACGGCTGAATTACTTCTGTTTAATTTCTGAGGCTTTTTTTGGTGTTGTCAACTGGTTGTGTTTTGCCTCGTCTCCAGTTGTTATGATCCTTCTGTTGGGTCGCTTTGCTCAGCGAACACGGTTGCATACCTATCTACTGGCGAGTGAGTTGGCAAACAAGATACTGCAGACACAGAGACCAATGTAAGATGAAGCACATGCTGTTTATTAACACAAGTAACAGAGCACTAACACGTGTGCTTCTCCAACCAGACCCTGTTCTAAACTACTGATTAACATCACAGCCCGGGTTACACAGCAATTGGGTAATATAATCACGAGGCCAATCTGCTCACATTCTCTTAAAGGTGTATTGCACTCAGATTACCACAGTTACTCTCATCAATGACATTGTGGATAGACATGTCTTAAGCAAGTAGGTTGTTAAGTACTGATTTGCTAGCTGGGGGCAGCCTTGTTTGAGCTGAAGTCATATGATCTCATGGGGTCTACAGTCAATCCTGAAGACTCCCAGAGCTAAATTTGTTGGCACTGCCTCTGATGGGTATAGTTCCTATTGGGTTACTGAATTTATTCAAGGCTGACTTATAGCTTTTTGACAGACAAGGGGTCAAGGGTTATGGGAGGCAGACAGGAAAGTGGAATTGAGACCACATCACATAGCCATGGTCTTATCGAATGGTGCAGCAGGCTCAAAAGGCTGAATGGCTTACTCCTCTTCCTAAATCCTATGTTCCAGTGGAAAAGAGCTGGTGCTGAAGTAATCCGGGATGTTCTGAAAGTAAACATTTGTAAACCGTACCCCTATCATTTACATGTGACATTGCCTGCTTTTGGATATTTCATAAAGAGAATTGTGCAGAGACCATATATTCTGTTTGTTGACATCTTTAAGTGATCACTTAAATCGAAATTAACATCATTTTCTTTGGCTCATTACTTAGTTTTCTCTAGATTTATATTTCTGGTAACTTCGTGTGCTGGGGATCTTTCCCACATTTAGCTGCCTGATCTGGGAATCAAGCACTCCCAAGTCTGTTGCGGGGCAGTGGGGTAAAGCTTCTTCCGTTTGGCTCCAACCTGCTAATTTCTAGGTACATTCAGACTGTGTTCATATGTGTTCCCTATAGGCAGCAAGACAGGAGATCATGACTCAGGCTAGACTAGAATCTGAATTCCAGAAAACTCAAATGTCGCTCTCCATTTTAGTCGGCTGGTGAATATTTTCACAACTGAATAATTTCACTACATGTCAATGCACCTTTACAATCCATAAGCCGATTCCCATTGAGGTGACAGGATGAAGCCCATGAAGAAAATGTTCCAGACACCACACTGAGCTGGAAGGATAGTCCTTTGTAGAAATTGTTTTGTGTGTTTAGGACATTCACACTTCAATGAAATTGAAAGCCTTCTCTAAGAGATAGAAGAGACAGTAGAAGCAGGGCTCAAGATGCCAGACGGACAGAGAAATGAGCAAATCTAATATTTTAAGTTTAAGTTAAGTTGAGCAACTTGAACAATAACCATTAAGACCTGGATTCCAGAGTGACAGAGGATAACAGTAATGTCACTTACCAGAAGGCAGTAAATGATAGTTTTAAATTGTTACTTTTCCTAAGCATTGACAATTTGGTGTGAAAATTTTTTAAAGAATATCTTTTTCTACCTCTTCCCCAAATTTAGTTTAAATATTGTAAATGCTTTAAGAATATTGCACTGCCAGAAAGAGCGGGGGAAACAGATCCAATAATAACTTTCAAAAGGGAATTGGATATAATCATAAAAAGGAAAAATTGGAGGGCTATGGTGGAAAGTTCAGGACAGTGGGACTAATGAAATAACTCTTGCAAAGAGCCAACACAGGCACCATGGATCAAATGGCTTCTTGCAATGGTGTATGATGTTATAGTCTTTTAAAACATTTCAGACACTCAAATTTTAATAAATGCCAAGGAAAAAAGGATACTTGGGAAACAATGTGTTAAATGATACACATGTGACGAGTGTTTCTAGAACTTTGCAGGGAACCAATTGTGGTAATGAAAAGCACAATCTGAGAGAAGGTAAAAGAGGGAGAATGATTTAAAATCATAATTTTACAACACAGAAAGAGGCCATGTGGTCCATTACACTTGTGATCGCTCTCTGAAGGAGCTATTGACATAGTCCCATGTTCCCTACTGTTTCTCAATATCCTTCAAAACTTTTCACATTCACTCACTTCCTTTATGGAAGTGTTCATGGATTCTTCATCCATCGGGGTGAGTAATATCTCATCCTAGGTACTATCTCAATAAATCTTTTTTATTCTTTTCATTGAATTGACACCCTTCCTAAAGTACAGTGTCCAAAATTTGACATTTGAGCATTCTAACTGCTGCCTAACCAAGGATTTGTGTAGATTTAGCATTAGCTTTTAGTTTTTGAATTCTATGAAGTAGATTTTCCATGTCCATGCCACTACCTAAACATGTCAGATAATATATATCAGAAAATAGGCAGTAACTTCCGATGGGGTGGTAATTGAGACAGATTGCCACTCCGCTCGAAATTACTTACCTGGAAATCCAGGCAATTCTATCTTGCCCAACCTTCCGACTCAGGTCGGGTGACATATGTGTGGTGCAGTGAGCTCCTGGGGCCTACAGTTGAGGGCAACTCAGTTGCAGGTAAATAAGCCATGCCCCCTTTTTTACACTAGCTGCCATAAACCATGTAAGTTTAAAGGTCCAGCCAAGTTTAAGTGTCAGCGGGAAGGTGAGTGTAGAAGGTAAGTGGGTAAGTAGGGGGCCGCGGGGAGTCATATTAGGTCGATGCTATAGTTACCCAAAAGCTAGAAGTGCTTTTAATTTTTCTAACTTTATCTGGGCAGCTATTGTTGTCAACCATCCAAAGTTTGCAATTTAAATCACAATTTCCGATGGTTCCCAGTGTAGGGTGATTGCCCATTGGAAGTTTGAAATTCCTGGGCAATTCCCATGCAATCCTTACCTGGGAACTTCTGAGGCGGGGTGGGGGGGAGGTGGGGTTCACCAATTTATCTTTAGGGTACCCCCCCAGATACATTGCCTTGGAGCTGGAGCTCAGAAGTTATGGCCCAATTTTGAGGTATTGAGATACTTCACCATGTGCAATAATACAAAAAAATTACCTTCACACTCCTATACATAAAATCTAGGATCCATATGATTTTTTTAAAACAGAAGTTCCAATTTTTGTGTGTTCACAAAATGCTAACTATAGGCTTACATGTCGATTTAACATTTATTTAGATTAGATGGGGCATTGAGCTTTCAATTTTGTGTCATGCTTCAAATTGAAATGGCCTTTTCAGGTTGTGTGCCACAAATTCACTGCAGTTGTGTAGTAAATGATTGTGAGTCAGAGAGGATGTAGTACCTCAAAATCAACTTGAACCAAATACCCTGCCAAATAATATATAAAACTGGTTATATTTAACAATTACCACAGTTCTCATGGGATAAAAGGTTAGCTTAAGGCATCAACTGCTTTCTCGGGCTTCTTTAGTTCAGCCTGGTAAATGATGATTGCTGCTTTTCCTTTACAACTTTTCACATTCCTTAAAAATAAACTTATTGATTCATGCCACATCAATGGTCAAACTACTGTGTTATTTGGACCACACTAACATGAGTTGTCTCAACCAATGAATAGCATCAGGTTATAGAAGGTACATTTGTATAAGAAGAGATTGTAGGATTGTAATATCAATAAGAAATTTGGACCTCCACATTGTATTAGTGATGTCCAGTTGATTAACTGTAATATTTTTTGAAAGTGCAATTCTCTATGCTAAAATGTTTTTGTAAATACAAGATGCTGCATAACTGGGCTATAAAAATGTTTCAAAAAGCACAAGGCAGTTCATGTCAGCATTATGTAACCTCTTCCAGGGCACTTTAATAGCACAGTGCTATCCATGCTGTTTCTCATGTGTACAGGAACCAAACAACATAACTCTGACATTAATACCAGAATGTTGACACAATTAGCAATCTTTCACAAAACTCACAGAAAATGTTATCATCAAGGTTGTAATGAATAAAAATCTACGAGCTCTTTAACTAGTATAAAATTATATAGTGATAGCATCAATAGCCTAGTATAGCCAATTAAGAAAGTACAGCCATAGCACAATGGGGTAGATTATGACTATGGGTAGGATAGGGCCGCTGGCTGCCCAGTGGCCCTCACAAGACACCCAGCAGTTTTTGAGGGTTGGGCTTTGTTAGCACAGCGCCAGCAGGCTGCAAGCAAAAAAATGAACGCCCTGGGGCAGCCCAGGGTGAACCGCCAGGTGATACTGGGTGGAATCTACAAACCACACACTTCACCCAGTACTGTCCTAAAATGGCAATGGGGTACAGCATCGGATCCTTGCAAGCAAAAAGGTCTACTGCTTGAATCAGGCAGATGATCCATCTGTCGGAACTTGGCATTAACCAGATTGGAAATAGTAACGAGGCAGTAAGTGATCCACTGCAATTTTAGAGTGTTACTGCACTGTTTTCTGCTGGTGGAAACAGTGAAAAACTACCCCAGTATCTCTACAATCAATTTTATGTTACCTATATGGTTATATTTCTGCGGAAGTAGATATTGGTATGCTAAAAATGCCTATTTCTGCTCAATTCAGGGGTATCATGCTAGCATTAATTATTCAATAGTTTTGTTATGCTAAAAACATTTATCATGGGATTAATGTAACCAATTTCACCATTAAAAAAAATTAAAAATCCCAAGCATTATAACTTTGTATCAAACCAAAACATGTTTTTTTTTGTAGAAGTTACATGCCCTGAAAAAGGTTGCAATTTGAATCTCCATCATCCCAAAACTAAACAATAAGCCTAATGAAATATTTTCTTCTCCAAGAACAATAGTCAATAGCCCAAAGCACACACTTCTAAGGTGTTTTCTCTAAATCAGACAGATGCCTAGTACCAAGTTTTGCTTCAGCAGCATTCAATAATTTCAGTCTTGTCTGCCTGATGAAGAAAGTCAGAGTTTCCAGTTGCCAGATTCAGTAATGCAATCCCAGTCAGGTGCTAATTGATGGCACAGTTACCACTGCAGTTCTACTTCTAGTTCAGTCAACTATACCATTGTAAGATTTGTTATGCATCATTGAAAGGATTTCCACAGTATGAGTGGTTATGGGTTGTCTGTACAGTGGGTTGGTTGCCTGAAAGTAAAGACAAAGTGAGGATTAATAATGAGAGCTTAGTAAAGTTGAATTCAATTCAGTTTTTTTCACCAAAACCACTGTACGACCAAACAAAATAGCACTTGTGTGATTGCATTTAGTGTGGTTGGCTTTCAACTGCCAGGTGTCTGATTGTCAATCAGCCAATAATTCTAAGGCCAAGGAAGTGTTTAATTTTATGGGTCCAGTGGAGCTCCTCCCAGATTCACAAAAACACTCTGGCTTGCTACCGGCCCATTCAAGTTCTCGGCACTTATAGCTCACTGAAGTGCATGCTGAAGATGGCACTAGCCTCCTGATGCCAGCTTTGTGCAGAAATCGAGGTTTAGGCCCAGTCTCTCTCATAAAAGTCAACATTTGGACAAATCAGTGGGCAGATTGTAATGCAGACTGAACTATACACAAGTAAACTATGTTTGACGTAGAAATAGCTAAATGTGATACAGAAAACAATTTGGGCAATATTAGATTTGGCATTTAACTTATTAACATGAGCTTCCTGCACCCTTTTCATCTAACCCAATCAATATACCCTTCTACTCCTTTCTCTCACAAGTGCTAATTTTGCTTCCCTTAAGTGCATCATTTGCCTCAAACACTTCTTGTGGTAAAATGTTCCATATCCTTACCACTCTTTGGGAAAAGAAGTTTCTTCTGAATTTCATATAGGATTTATGAGTGACTATCTTATATTTTTGGCCTTTAGTTTGGTCCCCCACCATGCCAAACAAATGAATATATAATCTCTACATTTACCCTATCGAACCCTTTTATTAACTTAAGGACCTCTGTCAGATTACCCCTCTTTTCCAGGGAAAAGAGCCCTAAATCTGTACTATTTTTTATGATGGTTATAACCCCTCAGTCTGATATCACCCTTATGAATCTTTTTTGCATTGGCTCTAATGACTCCATGTCTTTTTTACAGCATGGAGACCAGAACTGTGCACAGTACTATGTGCGTGACCAAACCAAGGTTCTATACATGTTTTCACAAAGCTATGACCTTTTATTTTTGAAAATATGATTTTTCAACTTTCAACTGACTGTAAATTTTCCAATTTGAACTGAGACAGAGCGAACTGCTTAAAAATGCAAGGCCACATTTCAAGGTGAAGGTGAGAAACAAACAAATCAGCCTCATGGGAGTGTGAAGAGACAGACATTTCCTATAATCCATCGAAACTCGTATTGGAGTGGGGTAAGTAAATTGTTCTTTCAAAAGCAATTTAAAAACTGCAAAAGGTTTTCTTGGGTCTGTAATATTATAGTGCTAAAATGTCCACATTCGATGTTAATTCTTTCATAGAACAGGATGAGAAAACTGGCAAGAAGTTAAGGGCACTGTCCTTGGAAGAACTAAAAGGTGCAGCTAGGTGGAGGTGGAGTTCCGCCCGAAAGCCAGAAAAACTGAAATTTTAAAATGGGTGGCAAAACATCTAGAGGTGGAAGTTGAGGACACTGGAACAGATAAATTATTGGCAGAAAAATTAAGTTTGGAGCAGCGGAAATTGGAACAGGAATTTGAGGAAAGAGAAAGAGAGGCAGAAATGGGAAAAAGAGGGAGAGAGGCAGGAAGGAGGAAGGAGAATTCCAGGAAAGAGAAAAGGAAAGGGAGTTAAAAATAAAACAGCTCAAGGTGAGAAGGAAAGATCCCACTGTGCCCGTTGAAGACACCCCTGGTAATAGAACCACCCCTTACTCATACTTAGGGGTTGAGGTATTCAGATTTGCCCATTTAATCCCTAAATTTGATGAAGACAAGGTGGACACCTTCTTTATCTCTTTCTAAAGGTTAACACAGCAGTTAAAGTGGCCAGCCCAACACTGGTCTTTGCTGTTGCAGAGAAAGCTGACAGGAAAAGCTCATGAGGTTTACTCCCTCTTGCCTGAGGAAAGTGCAACAAGTTACGAGGCAGCAAAAAAGGACTATTTTAAGTGCGTACCAGTTAGTGCCTGAGGTGTACCATCAGAAATTCCGTCCCCTCAGGAAACAGCCTGACCAAACGTACCTGGAATTTGAATGGCTTAAGCAACTCACTTTTGACCAGTGGGTACAGGTGCTTAAAATTGAGGCCATCTACGAAAGCCTTTGTGAAATAATTCTCCTTGAGGAGATCATACCCTTTCCAATAAGTACTCACATAGAGGAACAGGGTGTAACAGGGACCAGACAGGTGGCAGCCTGGCTGTGATTATGAGCTTGTCCACAAACCCTCATCCCAAAGGAAACCCTTTCTTAGTCACCCCCAACTAATTGAGAAGGATGGAAGGTGGGAGAGTGATAGGAAATTGAGCACCCATAGGAGAGAAGGGACTGCTGGACAACCTGCGCTGCTGCTTTTAGTGATTTATGTCCTGTATTTCTTGATCTCCTTTGCTCTTCTACTTCATTTAAAACTTATCATTCAAGCAGTGCTTGGCCTCCTTATTCTCCCTGCCAAAATGCAACACCTCACACATCTATATCGAAATTAATTTGCCAAGATCAATAACGTCTTCTTGTATGTTGTCACATTCTTCCTTTGCATTAATTTCATCCCCAGTTTGTTTTTTCCTACAAATTTTGAAAATGTACTTTTGACTGCAGAGTTCACATAGTTCATGTAAGTTGTGAACAACAGTTGTCCCAGCACCAAACCCAGTGAAAACCTCTTCCCAACTTTTGTCTGAGCAGCTGCCCTTCCCCTTATTTCTGTTTGAGAGGCAAAAGAAATATTAGCACCATGGAGGAGGTAAAGTGAAGAACCAGAAGGCATATCTCTAGTATAAAAGATTGAAATGTAACAGAGAGCAGAGAAGCTATCCGGCAATGAATGGAAACAGCCAAGAGGGGATGTTGTAGAAGCACACAGTTTATTAAATGTCACAGATAAAGTTAATCCACAACAAAACTCCCAGGTACACCAGGACTCTGGAACAAATAAGTATGATTAAAGGATAATGCCAGTAAGAACTTTCTCATGCAAAGAGTGATTAATACTTGAAAGACTTCTGGATTGAGGGTAGGAGAAAGATTTTGAGAAGTATGTAAGTGTTGTATCCAGGTAAATTAGCTAAGATGGGAAAAATAGCCACCTTTATCAACATATGTCTTGTGCCCATCACTTGGTTTTACTATGTCTAAATCTGCAACTATCTTAATATTTTAATCAGACTTTTCTTCTTTGGGGAAAATTCCCATTGTCTGATTTTCAGTGAAGTAAGATCTCAACTGAGGAAATTGAAAGTAAACCTGATGAGATGGAACAAGAAAATGACAACAATGAATTCTAAGCTTGCAAGTACTGCAGAAGTATTGTAGAGCTCAAGCCTCTGTGTTTGAAAGTCATTGGGTGCCTTCCAATGTATTATTATTGGCTCAATAATTTCTGTAGCAATTCTGTAGAAATTAAATATAGCTCAACAAAAATCTTACCATCTCGTATCGGGCTCTGGATCTTTCATTTTGAAATCTGGCGAATTCTCGCCTATCGTGGATAGTGACAATCAATTTCCAAATGGCAAGCAAGGCAATGCCCACTGCCAAAATACTACCAACCACTGCTAACAATACAGTTACTGGGTCGGTTTCACTCGCACATTCTGTAAAACGAGAACAATTCAGTAAATAAAAGGATGAATGAATAGGTCTAGCTCATTCTGCAAATGCAGAATTCAAACTCTAGTACCACGCAATAATCACTCAGTTTTATGTTTGGAACACTTCTCTGCAATGCATTATTGCCACTAAGAAATATTTGGAAAAACTACAACTTGGTCCTATTTAGCATCTTTAACATAGCTAAATCTCGAAAGGTGCTTCACAGGTGTTGATACTGATTCTTTGTGAGGGAATTAAGAAAGGTGAGGAGGGATTGCTTGAAGAAATGGGCTTCAAAAGTGAAATTATTTTTGATAATGGACAGGTATGGGGTTTGAACCTCAGCTCACCATCAAACAAGACTATGTACCGCCTCATTAGGCCTCAGAAGGTAGCAAGGGAGAAGGATGGAGTCAGTGGCAAAGAACAGTTTTTAACATGGACCAAAAGCTATGGCTTCAGTCTTTCTAATATTCAATTATATAAAATCCTAGCTCATCCACATGTTAATATCAGAGAGGTAGTCTGAGAGAACAGTGATTGCTATGGGCTCTAGGGAAGTAATGAGAGTGATTGAATTAGGTATTGTCAGCATTAGTTTGGAAGGGGAACCATTTGCCTAAAGGTGACATCAATGAGGGGAGAACGTAGACAACGAAAGGGAGGAAGCCAAAGAGGTTAAATCTCCAAAGTGATTTTTTATAAATAAGACAGGAAGCTATTGCTGAATATATTCCTGCTGAATTTGAAAGATGTGAGTGAGAACCCCACGAGGGCAGTCCAATGGTGTGAGACACCATGGAGATATCGAGGAAGGCAAGGAAGGATAAGGTAATCACAGAGGATATCAATGATGAATTTGACCAGGGTGATCAACATGCTTTGGAAACAGGACTGGAGGAATTCAAACAGATTTGAATGGAAGGCAAAAATGGAACTTGGTATTGATGACAAGAGTAGGAAAGCCAGTTAGAGAGATGGGGTAGCAATTGGAGAGGATGGGAAATGATGGAAGGTGCTAACTGCAATTGTTAAAGGGCGGAGGGATAGTGCCATTGCAAGGGGAGGAATGTTGGCAAGCACATGAACTAAGAAGATTGACTAAGGGATCAGCTGCTGGATTAAAAGGTGGCTGAATCATTGGGGATAATGTGGAAAGGGGATTAAAAAAGTAATTAAAGAGTGGTCAAAGTAAGGCGAATGAAGGATTATAGAGAGGTCAGATAGAAGGTGGGGTGGTGCAAAAGAGGAGGAGGTGGTGGAGATTGATGGGTGAATCGCTTCAACGTTGGAGATAAAGAACTATTCATATTTTGTGTTGCAGGTGAAGATAGAAAGGGCTGGGAAAGGGTTTTTTGGAGATGATTTATCATGAAGAAAATGAATCATGGATTGTCCTTACCTTCCAGAATGATTCTAGAGTAGTGGGATGATTTGTACCATGAAGACAGAGGTGCAATCATGGTTGATTTGATACAGGTGGGTGATGAGATCAGTCATGCACCAAATATGCTTAATTCTGCAACTCTCAGAAGCTGTTTCCAGGGGAGCAGCAGCAATGGGAGACAAGGAGCTGGATTTAACAGGGAACCATATTCCCTACCACTAACCCTCCTCCCCTGACTAAAAAGTCGGCTGGGAGCCCGCCCACTAAAAATCCAGCTACCCTGCAGCCATTTTACACTGGGCGTGTGTCAACTGGCTCAGGGTGAGACTTCCGTCTCCATCTGGGGAGGAAGTCCCACCTTAGAGTGCTGCAGGTCCCAGCAGTGTCAGGTTTGAGCAGTGGTCACTGCTGGGACTACAGGCAATCCCCGAGCAAGAGGAGGTTATGGAGCCAGACTTAGGTCTGGAGCATTGGCAGGGCCTAACTGGCAGGCTCCAGCTATGGAAGATGGAAGAGCGGGTTTTAGAGGCTGGGGTTGGGGGGCGGGAGGGTTAAAGCGGTGATATGACCTTGAGGGTGGATGCCTCTGATGGGCAGGAGGGACCCCCAAAGAGGACTCTCCCCTTCCCTGTCTTGTCCAACACCAGTCTGTGCAGTAAAAGCTGCCACCTGGCATGGGCCTCCTCCTGCCATGGGTAAAATAACAGCCGAGGCAGAAGGAGGTGCTTAAGTGGCCAATAATTGGCTGCTTAAGGGCCACAATAGGCCCAAGGGTGGGCAGGCTGCCTGATGCCTCCCCTCCTGTCCCTTAAAAAAACAAACAGGTCTGGGGTGAGTGGGAAGGCCACGTGCTGCATTTTACAAGTCTCCCCACCTTCAAACATAGCAGGAAGGGACATAAAATCCAGCCTAATGAGTCATTAGGCAATACAGTGAGTCATTTGATAGAGCTGAAAACATTGACGACAAATTGAGGAATGCCATTGCCCTAGTGCCATAATCTTGTGAGTTGCAAATATAGCTGAATAACAAAAGACATTGATTCACTACTGCCTGTGTAAAAGCTCAATCAGCTGAGTAAAGAGAATATGTAGTGATGTACTATGAATTTACATCTTCCTTTACTTTTCAGTTTTTATTATATGTATACACACACAATATATATCACATATGAAAAACCTTCCTGCCTTGCTTATTTTCTTATTTAGCAGCAAGCTCATTATAACAAAATAGCATGAGAGACTGTGAGGCAGACAAGATTGACCAGGTGCATGTTGGGTCTGTGTTGTGCAACAGAGAGTGAGAGAGAACATAAGTATGCATGAATGAGTGAGAGGAAATGAGATCGAGGCTGTATGGGAGAGAGAGAGAATTAATAATAAGCAGAAAGCACACTAACCTGGTTCCTTCAGAGCAGTAAGGACAGATTTTCCACTGACATGTTCTGAATAAGTAAACCTCATGACACAGTCATTTTCAGTTTTGTATAAGCACAGGACTGCATCCTGATCATCTGTTTCTAGAAAAAGATGGGAACAATCTTTAGGCCAGTAGTAGGAGCCAGCTCCAATTCTACAACTCCAACAAAATGGGACAGGCTAAAAGCCCCATTGTTTTCTGTGAAGCGCAGAGCCAAAGGGCATCAGCTATCTAATTATACTTAATAAGAAAAATGTTCTTTTTACTAGTTTCTATATATTGTTGGTGCTATTTCAGTTTTCGTGCAACTTTGCAGTTTTGTCAAGTTTGCATGAAACAGACTTTCTATGCAAACATCTGCAATTCATTAGGCTTTCAAAATACAATTTTGAAATTGCATGGAGTAGCATGCAAAAACAAAATCTGCCTTCACAGAAATGCCATAATTTTTCTAGACACACCACTCTAAGTTAAACCATTTCAACCAAATTAAGTGGCTTCCTACAAAAAATGTTTTGTTTAAAATGCAGATTTGGCCCATTCAAGGCATAGTTTCAATTTCTAAATGCAAAAACTTGTGTTTTAATCATTTTCTATTAATTGCATGCCATTTAAGAAGTGCATTTGAATTGTATTAGCATAGTCTAATTATCGATGGCTAAGTCTAATTATCAATGGCTAAGCCAAAGTGCAAAAATCATTGGTTGATCATTGGAGATAGGACACTGAGGTTTTAACTTTTATTACAATCACTACAATAATTCAGTCATTTTGATGTGCATTCTTATGATCTCTTTAATGATAAACAGCACTATGCTAAACTTGTCAGTAATTCTGTGTGACTTACTACCGTTCAGAAAATGTAACACTGGCCATAAATCAAACAGTACTTATGCTGACACAGCGGCAATGGCTTTCTGCCAGTAGTTGGAAATCGGGATTTAAGGCCGTTAGTTGGTGGCTAGGTCCAATTAATTACTTTGTGTGCATGTATGATTCAGGTTCATGGGTGAACTATATGGGGTATATAATATGACAAATCCAGAATTAGGGTAAAACAATAACATTTATATTCATCATGCAGCTGTTGTCCTTGCAGAATAAAAGAGAGTGAACCTGAGCCCAATGAAGGAGTTGTGTATGAAGAGTTTTTGGTTTTCTAATTAATCACTGAAAGAAGTTTGTGAAATAATAGAATGTTAACTAAATGAATCAGTTATGGGTTCCAGAATCTTTCATTGCACTTTATGCTTATAAAATGCACTGGCATCTCTATCTTTGCCCTTTCATCTGTTGCACAGTTACATTATCTGTTCTCTGAAGTTTACTTTGTAATGCAAAGGGATCCTGTACTTTTAGAATAAAATCAGAAACAATGGGCTTAATTTTGTGGCGATGACATGGGTCCCACCCACTGGTTGGAGAGCCAGTGGGAGCCATGCGTTGTCTTTCCACGAGAAGCCTGACACTATTCTGAGGTGATCAGGCACTTAACTGGACAGTGTCAGGTTTCCCAGTGAACTAAGGCCACAACAGGGCAGAAGTACCACCTCTGAGAGATGCTAGCCAATCAGAGGCTGGCAGCTTTATAGGGCTGGCCACGTCACTGGGAGCAGTGATCATTAGTGGTCATTGCCGGTATTGAACTATGGCCTACCCAGAGGTTCGGGGATGGATCCTCCAGAATAGGTAAGTGGGGTGAGATGAGATTCCCAGGGAGGGAGTTGGGAGAGGTGGGGGGAGGGGGGTGGGGAGGGGGGTAAGGGATTGACAGTAAGGGTAGGGGTGTAGCTTCCCATGGGGACCCCCTTCCCAATTCCTGGTCCCTCAACAGGCACAGAGTGCCTTTTAATGAGGGACATCCCTAGAAGGTTGCAGACAAACCCCAAGTGAATGCCTTGCTTGCTGCTAGCTGAATACCAGTGGTGGTGGGATGAAGCCCTTAAGAAGCCATTTAAGGGCATGGATTTTCACCAAGTCATGATGACTCGGGAGCCTTTTAAAATTGGCGGCTGGGACCCGATGCATGGGGGGCAACAGTTCCCTGGTGCATTCCCCATGGCAATGCATCGGCCAGAGTCAACTTGCCTTTTTCTGAACTTAAACATAAAATTGGAGGATAACGGTTCCCTGGTGCATTCTCTATGTCAACACCTTGACCAGTCAGAGTCCACTTGCCAACATACCACCGCCCATATCTCAAGCAGTATAAATTGTTGTTCCCTTTGAAATATAGCATTCTTGCATCTGTCCTGATGGGTGCAAGACGAAAAGTTTCAACAGCATATCTCTTTTTTCAGCAATACTCATTATAAGTAATTAGAGTAATTACATGTTGCTTTTTTTTACAAAAAAAGAGTAAGTAAAGGATTTACTTACTGAGGATGTCCACTGTCAGGATCTCATCCTTGCAGAGTTTTTGACAGGTCTGATTGTCAGCCAGTCTTCCTGAGTTAAACAGTCTGCAATCAATACACTCCCTGTAACAAATAGTGACATAGAATTATTCTTTCTGATTTTCACAACATGAAAAATAAAGGAGGGCACTCTGCAGTCAGATATATCTTTATGAAGTACTGTATTCTACGCAAACATTCAAAATGAAGACAAGAGCAATTTCTGTAGATGTTAGACTTTAAGCCCAGACATTTTATAATGGGGTCAGAAGACAGATCAAACAGATTAGAGACAGCAAAGACTTGGATAATAACAGAATGATGTGTAGGCTGAATTTTTGTACTTTACAGAATGCCTCTTTCCTCTTTGACAGGTTCCCCGCCTAGAAGTCATGAAGGGTTTTCAAAATTCCCACATTTTTCATATCATCAACAAGGATATGACTTTTGGACTTTTACTTGAAACTAGACAACGAGAGGAGACAGAATATGCATTCTTCCTTTAAAATAATCAACACGAAACTAAAGCCCATCAAAATCTTGCATAAATAATCGCTACTAACTATGGGGGCAGGAAGACCACAATCATTGCAATTATGCAAACCCATCAATACTCCACACATACAATGGCTTTCAGTTTAAGACTAGTTACGGGGGCAGGAAGACAATGATAAACATCATGCAAGCCCATTAAAAACGAGACAACAATCACCTGGGGAAGCCCACCAAAATCAAACCAAGAACTAACCTTGATTTGGATTGAGATAAGAAATTAAAAAAAAACAGTATACCTGGGCCAGCAGATCTGAAGTGAGCAGCTTTGGGCAGGGACACAGAAGGGTGAGCAGTTTTGAAAGCTGACACAGGGCAGTGAGCAGTTGAGAGCGGTTGAAGCTGAGTTTAAGCAGGGAGCTGAGCCAAGCAGGGAGGAGATCCGGAGGTTTGCAGGCCCACAGGCAACATCACGGAGAGGGGCACAGGGTGGCAGACTCAACCAAAGACAACAAGGCCGCAAATGCAGCCCTCCACGAAGATCGACCATCCACAACTGCGCCCTCCACCCAACTGAAGAACCTTCGCAGATTCCACAGACCAAGGCCACGTGGGGACGGCTGGCCCCAGAGGACACAAAGAGCCTACCCCAAAACTGCAACCGGCTTACCTGGCTGGATTTCGAACTGTCAAGGAACCCTGGTTGGTGAGCATTATCCCTGACCTCTCCTAGTTCAATTTAGTTAGGTTTTCGGGGTGGGACAAGAGTAAGGGGATTAGTAGCATGATTTTCCCACGATATGCCGTGAGTTCCCCGTTCTTAACTAGGTGTACTTTGTTCGTCTGTATAATCTCAGTGTAATCCTAATGTTATAAGTTCATTTGTGACTTCAATAAACACAGTCTTTTTTTTCTTGCACCAAAACCAGTTGTCGGCGGCACTTTGTCACAACCCCCAAATAAGTCCAAGGTCTAGAACCTAGTGGAAGCGATTTGGACCGCTCAGAAGTCAGAGGTGAAGCTGACACACACACCACCACTCCCTACAGTCAGCCTGATTCACAAGTTTGGCTTCTAATTGTGCAGGAAGAACACTGGAGCAGGATAAATACACTTAGGATTCTCTGCTCCAGGGAAAATAGACCCAAATTTAAAGTTTCTGCTCTTGATGATAGTTTTCCATCAGTTGTATTAGCAGGATAAATACATTCTCTCTATGACTTTTAGTAATGGGTCACTCAAAGCTGCAATACTGTAACTATGCCTTTACTTGTTTGCTCTCACACTTTCAAGGAATTAGTTATTCAAACTGTTGGATCCTTGCTCACTAGTTTAATTGGACTAATGGATCCAGGTTGCACACTTGTTTTTGGATGACCAAGTTGGTACCATAGACATAGCAGATCAGTAGACAGTTCTTATGTAGAACATATTCTATTTACTTACAAAGCAGCTCAGCAGCTACACTTGTGTGCTTACAACTAAAACCCTGTCTCTACATTACAGACTCTTATTCTAGACTACTAATTACTGCCTACAGACTACTAAGGTAGCTCGCACTACTCTGTCATTGGATAATAAGATCATGTGATCTTCTATTATAACATTCATCTTCAAGGTATACTACACATCAGATTACCACATTCCTCCCCCTTTACTCAGAAATATATTTTACAGTTACAATTACAATTTTTCTCAAAATATCAAATTATTTACACAGATAAGTGATTTACAAATTCAGTCTTTCTGGGGGTTTCCTTATGTGTGTAGAAAGTCTCAGCTCTACAGCTTCAGATGTTTTGTCAGGAACCTGCTTTTCTGATGTTGTCCGAACAGCAGGTTCTTCGATGGGCACCTGCAAATCTGTTTCCTCAACTCTTGCGGGTAAAGCTGATCCTTCAAACACATCTATACTCAGTTGAATTCTTTCAACAAGAGATGTTGATGCAGTCGTGAACACTGGACGAATCATTTCCTAAGACTTTGTTTCTCTCCTCCTTATATGATTTATATGCCTCCGTACGATTCGGTCTTCTACTTTCATGTGGTAAGAAAGAGGTCCAGTGACTGCACTTATTTCACCTGATAACCACTTAGGTCCTTCACCAAAATTTTTCACATATACCGTCTCTCCCACGGTAAACTTTTTGTCATGACTATGCCAATCATGTACAATTTTCTGATTTCCCTGTGACCCCTTTCCACCTTCCCCCCTAAATTTGGCGTTACTAAGCTCAATCTTGTTCTGAGACGGCAGTTCATCAACAATTCCACAAGTGTGACAAAGAAAAAGTGCTAACTTGGTCGCTATGGAATCTTCAGTTAATTTCTTTGTACCATTTTTGAATGTTTGAACTGCTCGCTTGGCCAGTCCATTCGAAGAAGAGTGGTATGTTGAAGATTTTACATGAGTAATACCATTGAGGCTGATAAACTGTTGAAACTCAGCATTCGTAAATGCTGTCTGATACGACCATTATGAGAGGGACTGAACATAAAAGTAAGGATGTTATGCTTCAGTTATATAGGGCATTGGTAAGACTGCACCTTGAATACTGTGTGCAATTTTGGTTGCCTTATTTAAGGAAGGAGGTAAATGCATTGGAGGTGGTTCAAAGGAGGTTTACTAGATTGTTGCCTGGAATGAGTGGGTTGTCTTACGAGGAAAGATTGGACAGACTGGGCTTGTTTCCACTGGAGTTTAGAAGAGTGAGGGGTGATTTGATTGAAGTATACAAGATCTTGAACGGCCTTGACAAGGTGGATGTCGAAAAGATGTTTCCTCTTATGGATGAGCCCAGAACTAGGCAGCACAGTTTCAAAATTAGGGGTCGCCCTTTTAGGACAGAGATGAGGAAAAATTTTTTTCACTCAGAGGGTTGTGTGACTTTGGAATTCTATGCCTCAGGTGGTGGTGGAGGCACAGTTATTGATTATTTTTAAGGCAGAGGTAGATAGATTCTTGTTAGGCGTGGGAATCAAAGGTTATCGGGGTTAGATGGGAATGTGAAAATCAAAACACAAGAAGATCAGCCATGATCTTATTGAATGGCAGAGCAGGCTTGAGGGCCAAATGGCCTACTCCTGTCCCTATTTATGTTCCTATGTACAATGGAGGAGGAGGCTCCACAAATATCCCATCCTCAATGATGAGAGAGCCCATCACATCAGTGCAAAAGATAAGGCTGAAGCATTTGCAACAATGTTCAGCCAGAAGTGCCAAGTGGATGATCCATCTTGGCCTCCCCCTGAGGGCCCCAGCATCACAGATACCAGTCTTCAGCCAATTCAATTCACTCTGTGTGATATCAACAAATGGGTAAAGGCACTGGATATTGCAAAGGCTATGGGCCCTGGCAATATTCCAGCAATAGTGCCAAAAACATGCTCCAGAGCTTGCCACGCCCCTAGATAAGCTGCTCCAGTACAGCTACAACACTGGCAAATACCAGGCAATGTGGAAAATGGCCCAACTATGTCCTGTACACAAAATGCCGGACAAATCCAATCGGGCCACTACCGCCCACATCAGTCTACTCTCCATCATCAGTGAAGTGATGGAAGGGGTCATCAACAGTGCAATCAAATGGCATTTGCATATCAATAACCTGCCCACTGGCACTCAGTTTGGGGTCTGCCAGGGTCACTCAGCTCCTGACCTCATTAGAACCTTGGTTCAAACATGGAGAAAAGAGCTGGAATCCTGAGGTGAGGTGAGAGTGACTATGCTTGATATCAAGGCAGCATTTGACTGAGTGTGGCATCAAGGAGCCCTAGCAAAACTGGAATCATTGGGAATCAGGGGGAAAAGTCTCCACCAATTGGAGCCATACCTAGCACCAAGGAAGGTGGCTGTGGTTGTTGGAGGTCAATCATCTCAGTTCCAGCACATCACTGCAGGAGTTCCTCAGGGTAGTGTCCTAGGCCCAACCACCTTCAGCTGCTTCATCAATGGCCCTCCTTCCATCATAAGATCAGAAGTGGAATTGTTTGCTGGTGATTGCACAATGTTCAGCACCATTCACGACTTGTTAGGTACTGAAGCAGCCCATGTCCAAATGCAGCAAGATCTGGACAATATCCAGGCTTGGACTGATAAGTGGCAAGTAATATTCGTGCCACACAAATGCCAGGCAATGCCCAATTCCTACAAGAGAGAACCTAACCATCGCCCCATGACAGTCAATGGCATTACCATTACTGAATCCCCCACTAACAACACCCTGGGGGTTACTATTGACCAGAAACTGAACTGGACTAGCCATATAAATACGGTGGCTACAAGAGCAGATCAGAGGCTAGGAATCTTGTGGTGCGTAACTCACCTTCTGACTCCCCAAAGACCATCTACACGGCCCAAGTCAGGAGTCTGATGGAATACTCTCCACTTTTCTGGATGAGTGCAGCCTCAACAACACTCAAGAAGCTTGACGCCATCCAGGACAAAGCAGCCCACTTGAATGGCACCTCATCCATAAACATTCACTCCCTCCACCACCAACACACGGTGTGTACTATCTACAAGATGCACTGCAGGAACTCACCAAGGCTCCTTCCAAACTTATGACTGATACCATCCAGAAGGACAATGACAGCAGACATGTGGGAACACCACCACCTGGAATTCCCTTCCAAGCCACTCCCATTCTGAGTTGGAAATGTATCGCCATTTCTTCAGTCACTGGGTCAAGATCCTGGAACCCTCTCCCTAACAGCACTGTGGGTGTACCTACACCACATGGACTGCAGCCCACCACCACCTTCTCAAGGGCAATTAGGGATGACAATAAAGGCTGGCCTAACCAGCAATGCCCACATCCCATGAATGAATAAAAGAAAAAAAAATTAGTGAATAACTTAAAAATCGGAAGTACACTTTCATTGCTTCCCACATCCCTTCAGTACTTTGCCCAAATTGCTTTTCTTTATGTCTGACCTTGATTGTGAGTTTGGAGATATTCAGTTAGGAAGAGCAACATAGCAAAGCATGATCCTGTAACAATTTTAGACATAACCTGTAGTGAGGATCAGCTGGTTGACTTCATTCTAGCTTGCTTACAAAGGTGTTGTAGCACTCTCCCCAACCCCCCACCACCCTCTCACTGCTGCCCCACTGAGGTCAGCAACTTAAGCACAAACTGTGGTTCAAAGCTAGACCTACTGATCTGGATAGTTCAGTATTACATAACACCATGGGCAGGATTTGCTGGTCCCAACCAAAGTCAATGGACTTTTGGCTGTTCTCCAAATTTTCCGGTTTCACCCGTGCCAATTCCCACCCATCTCCCCACTAGGTCATCTGGGGGTCCACAGCAGAATTCGATATTACTATTTATGGATTTTTTCTTTAATTGAGTTAAGCTGAAAAAATTTTGCACTATCAAAATGTAACAGAAATTGTGAAGCAAAAAGCATAAATAATACTTGCCTAATTTGAATTTGTCAGTATATAGTAGGGCCATTCTATTTGATAAAAGTGTTCAAATCCAACGTTCCTTTAACTAGAGCACATATGAAGAACTTGTACACTTGGCTAAACAGACTGAACGGGTCTGATCTCTACCTTTTCATGCCACAGGCATCAGGGCAGGTCGGACACTTCTCACAGGTATCCCCAAACGCTCCAGGTTCAGTGCATGAACACTGGCCACATGCACAGCTTCCTCTGCCGCTGCAAATTTGCCCATCATCTGAGAGACATGAGTTCATTTCTGTTGAACAGTTGCAGTTGTCCCCAATCCAGCTGGCATGACACTTGCATTCACCGCAGTGACACTCTCCGTGCCCTGAGAACAGAAGAAGGCAGAATGAAATATTCGATACCAGTTAATAATTACTCTGTAAGAAAGAATAAGTATTAAAAGAAACATTTGAAACCTGTGACAACTTCTTGGCAACACAAGTATTCACTGGGCAATGGGTATGCAGATGTTCAAAGCTATTCTTGAAAGAAGCTGAGAGGAAACTTACTTAACTGAAGGAGACTTATGATGAATTCACATCCAAATATGTATATTCTTATATTTCTCTGAGACCATCATCCAAATTTTAACAGTCGCTGTGTTTATACAATGGCACTGTCACTGGCATCAGCTCCTATTTCAGCAGCACCAGGGTATTACAAACAAGGCATCACTAATGACTCCCAACACCCCTCATCAGGTGATTTTGCACATTCTGCTAGACTCTATGCAGCTGCTGGAAAATATAAAAGGCTACTGCCAGTGGCATTGCACATTGCATGCTACCATATCTTCTGTCACTGACACTGTAATCAGCCTTGGGTGGATTCTGGAATACGAGAAGGTAACATTTATATCAGAAGCAATTTGCACGAAATTAACATGGCAGAGAAAGACATTCAAATAGCTTGAAAGGTCTGCTAGGTTCCTTTGATAAACTTACAGTCAGATGGCTCCAGCCATCCTATTCTGTTTCTCCCATTAACACGTTAATTATCATTTTTTTGAGCTGAGCCAATGAAAATCAAATTCACATTCAAATAAAAGTGGATGATACTCAATGAAGTTCAGATTTGTGTGATTTGTGGAGTGCTGCTTTTCAGAATGGGTTTCGAATGACTCAAATTTGGAAGGTTAAGTATTTTGAAGGATTTTCGATGCAATCAGACTTGTGAGATTTTCTATTGCACACTTATTTTGGTAATTCCACTGAAAATGAGTGAGGGAGGGAAGGAAGGAAGACAGCCTTGCACTTATTTAGTGCTTTTCATGACCAGTAGACATCTGAAAGTGCTTTACAGCCAATGAAGTACATTTTTGAAGTGTAGTCACTATTGTAATGCAGGAAACGCAGCAGCCAATTTGCACTCCGCGAACACCCATAAACAGTAAGGTAATAATGACCAGATAATCTTAAGCTTTTTATGTTGATTGAGGGATAAATATTGCTCAGGACACGGGATAATTCCCCTGATCTTCTTTGAAATAATGACATGGGATATTTTACACCCACCCGAGTAGGCAGATGGGGCCTCGATTTAACATCTCATCTGAAAGATGGCACCTCTGATAGTGAAATGTTCCCTCTATACTGCACTGGGGTGTCAGACCTGTTTTTTGTGATCAAGCCCTTGAATGGGACATGAACCCAGAATCTTGTGACTCAGATTGTGCTACCACAGCTGACAAGACAGCTGTTCACTCAGTTCCAAATGTAGACCTTTATCTAAAATATGCCTCTCTAAACTCAACATCTGCTAAATTGTAGATACTAGAATTACAGGCGTGTTCCTCAAGAAAACAATACCATGTCAAAGTGAGTGTCATTGATCTTGGGGTGACCAATTACACTCCCAAAACTGAAATCTTAAACATTTTACCTGAAACTTGATTTGGTTTTCAGTTGCTTTGGATGCACCCAGTCATGTTCTGCCACTACAGGTTTGTTAAGCTAGCAGCAACAATTTCCCACCTCTACCCCAAGAGACAGGCATGGCTGCACAGGTGGGAATCCCACAGGATGTCCACCGCAATTTGTTAAATAACCACCAGCCTTGAAAATCTGCCTGGAATCAGCCCATGGCTGCAGATACCATGCATACCACCAAAATGGAAAATTCAGCCAGGTCAGTCCACATCTGTGGAGAGAGAAACAGGGTTAAAATTTCAGGTCGATAACCTTTTGTCAGAACAGTCACTGACCTGAAACAATGGGCTGGATATCCTCAACGGGGGTAGCGGGAGTCAGAAAAATTCCTGGCTCAGCCCACCCACCATGGGAGAAAGTGGCAAGAAAGATGCATTTTTCATTGTGTGAGGTTGGGTGTGGGCTGCAGCTGGGCCAGCCAACCCAGGAGAATTCAGAGTCAGCCATGGGGGCTGCCAGGTGCTGAGGCAGGTTGTTTCAAAGGCTCATCTCGATATTGTAGAAGTTCAATCCAGTTATAATGAAAAAAAGGCACTCTAGCCCTCACCCGGCCACATGCTCCCCTTGTCCCATACCATCTCATGAATTCTCACCCACCCCTTATGGCCCCTCATGCCCCATTTCCAAGGTATGCCCCCCACTGACCCCCATGGCCCCTCATGCCCAGCATGCCAATGTATGCCGGTCACGCACCCTCTATGGTCCCTCATGTCCCACATGCCAAGGTATGCCCCCACCCACCATCTATGGCCCCTCATGCAAGATTTTCCCTGGCCTCATTATGCATTCTTGGCTGACAACCCAGAAATCCATTAGTATCCTCATACACCTGAGCCCCAGGGAAAACATTGCTTGATTGACAGCTCTGGCTCTCTGATCTCTTCTGTCAATTGCACAATGTTTACTTACACTAGATAAAGAGATTTCAAGTGCTTTCAGTTTCAGCTATTGATACTTTAAAGGGTCTAGGTGATTGCCATTTTTATTGGCCTGTAGTAAAAAAAGTTTTTTTTTTAAGGAAGTGGAAAGTTATCAATGAATAACTTTTTTAAAGCTTTTTTTTTTACACACCATATTATCACTATAGGGTTCATTGGTTCTATACAGGATATGGTATAGTGGGTGAATGGGCATGGAAGTGCTGTAGCTTAGCATAGGGGCATGTGGGGACATAGGGGGTTTGTGAGGGGTATACATTGGCATGGGAGGCAAGAGAGACCATAGGGGATAGGTGGGGGGTATACTTTGGCATGGGGGGCATGAGGAGGACCTTTTGAACTTACCTTTCAAAAGGTTCTCTTAAGCAGACTATGGCTCATGGCACCTCTGAGGTGCCGTGAATGACAATTCTTTGAAAGGCTGGCCTGACTCCATGAAAACTTTGGAGGACTAGAGGGCATGCCTATCCCCACAAAAGAGTCGCCAGGCTGAGAGTGCAGGTTGTGGGCTTGTGACCTGAACCAGCCTGCACCCTTATAAGACACTTCTGAAAACTGGAAACCCTGGGAATGGGGTGGGGAGTTCCAGAATATCGTTCTGGTCACCACTTTCATCCCTCCATGAACTCTCCCTGATCCTATGAAAATTCAACCCAGTAACTCTGTTTCTCTTTTCTCACATGTTGTCTGAGCTGCTGAGCATTTCCAGCATTCTCTGCTTTTTATTTCAGGTTTCCAGCATCTGTGGTACCCTGCTCTTGGAAAACTTTGCCTAACGGTTCCAAATCAGACCATTGTAGGAAGGAATATCTGTGGCCATTTTGACAGATAGGGTGGGGACACTGTGGCTGGTGGAGATTATCACTGACCAGACATTTAACTGGACCAACCACATAGATACTGTGACTACAAGAGCACTTCAGAGGTTGGGAATTCTGCAGTAGGTATCTCACCTCCTGACTTCTCAAAGCCTGTCCAATATCCACAAGGTGTAAGTCAGGGATGTTTGGGATAAAATACCCTCCAATTACTTGGATGAGTGTAGCTTCAACAACAGTCAAGAAGCTCAACACTACCCGGGACAGCACAGCCCTCTTGATTGGCACCCCATCCACCACCTTAAACATTCACTCCCTTCACCACTGATGCACGTTGGCAGCAGTGTGTACAATCTACAAGATACACAGCAGTAATTTTCCAAGACTCCTTCAACAGCATGTTCCAAACACGTAATCTCTGCCATCTAGAAGAACAAGGGCAGCAGGCAGGTGGGAACACCACCACCTACAAGTTCCCTTCTAAATCACACACCATCCTGACGGGAAATATATTGCCATTCCTTCACTATCACTGAGTTAAAATCCTAGAACTTTCTCCCTGACAGAACTGTAGATATATCTGCACCACATTGACAGCAGTGGTTCAAGAATGTGGCTACTACCACCTTTCAAAGACAAATATGAATGTACAATAAATGTTGGTGTTTCCAGCAGCATGTACATCACATGAATAAATTTTTAAAAATGTTTGCACACCTAAAGGAATCAGGAAATGATCCCTGCAGCTGAGGATGAATGTCTGAGGATCACTAGAAATTGGTTCTCCGGCAGTGTCTAAATAATGACAGCGAGCCACTTATGCCTGTCACATCTCCAAAGGCAGCTTGCCTGAACCACATTTTGGACCACCTGCCTCACCAGTAGTAGACCTTCATGTAAGTTCCTGGAGGAATGGGAAACAAGCTTGCTGCTCCTCCTGGCTCTGCAGAAACCTATCTTTCTTTGCTGGCCCCATTTAGGCTGCAGCAATCTGCTGAAGAATTGTGAGTGGGGCAGGCCCAACGTGCATCCCTCCTCAAAGCAAACCGATTTGGGTGAAGGGGACCAAAACTAGTGTTATGTACATGAGGGAGCCGTGTAAGGGCCTGTTTTGGGCAGCCAACATGGACGTTTGATATATGGTCTGACTGAATTTCAGGTCAGGTGTCTTTCAAATACCCTTAGGGGGCAGGAGTTGATTCCTGAAATTGGGTCCCGTCTCTATTTTACAGCTCTAAAACAAGCATAGGGTGGAATTTTTACTTCAATTATTCATGCAGCCCCACTAATCTCATCACTTCAAATTTTAGACATGAAAAATTACACTACAGATCCACATCTAAGGTTGAGACACAAGATGTTTGTTAAATGCTGAAACTGATTTGTGAGTACCTGCATCCAAAACCTTATTTTTTGCACTAAGTGGCTGTAGCAAATGTTCAAAGTTTAAAGTACAGTTTATTTTTAGTGCTAGCTCTTCAATGAACACTGCACTGCCCCTGTAATCTTTGCGCTTGCTGGGCTCAGCAATTCTGCACAGCTGCACTCAATGCCATCTGATGCATTACCCCAAGATTCAGGCCTCTTACAACTGTGACACTAGTTGGCTAATCTAGTCGTGGTGGGAAAGATCCAACTAATCTTGATTAATTTCAAGTTTTTGTGTGATACTAAACTATTGTAAATAAATGAAAGTTACATAAAACCTACTCCAGATTATTTCCAGAAGTGGATGCAATTTATAACGATAAACAAATAAGGTCAAAATTAACAGATTTCTAGCTACCATATGATTCAGATGGAACTTGAAAAATAAACAAACTAAATTAGAGGAGACAGGGACATCCTCCAAAACATTCAAACCCAAGTCCCCAAACTGCAGCAAAACTATAGTTACCCAACGTATTCCCTAATTCTTTCGAGTTATCAACAGTCACAGATTGCAACTCTTTCGAGTACAATCACAGTTCTTGGTTTCCAGGAGTGGGACATGAACCCACGACCCTCTGATTCAAAGGCGAGGGTGCAATGAACTGAGCCACAAAACTATCAGCTGCTGCTTCTGTTTGAGTTAAAACCCCACCAAAATTACATTAAAATACATAAAAGGCTCTGTCCAGCTACAACAGGTTTGTCCAGCTGGCAGCCCACAGGCCACAATGTGGCCCATGAAGCCCTTCTATGTGGCCCCCGGAACCACTGATCAAAATGCCGGTAAGACTGGTCAGTGAAATTAAAGATTCCGGCAAGGGACTGGTCCTCCAACCACAGCCTGTTTCCCTCCCATGTTTGCTGCTGATAGGCTCACTGTGAGCCTATCAGCAGCAAACATGGGAGAGAACTAGGCTGTGATTGGAGGGGCAGCAAACACCAGTAGCTGTGAATATGTGGAGACAGAGAGAGAGTGTGTGGGGCGCAAGGGGCCAACTTTTCCCTCGTTTCCCTGGTTTTCACCACAACCCCCGCACCCCCCCCCCCACCCCCGTCCCCCAAACTGCATTTCCCTCACTCTCTTCCCACTTCCCCCAAACTCTTGCCGCTTTCCTTCGCTCTCTCCCCACTTCCCCCACGGCTCGTGCCACATTCCCCTGGCTCCCACTGCTTTCCCATGACCCTTGGAGTGCACCTGCGTTTGAGCACCGCTAGACCTCAGGCCTCGCTCCATATCACTCTTCTCCTCTCATCGCACGCCTCCCCTGCCGATTTAGTGAGTGAGGGTGAGTGTGAGGGTGAGGGTGTGGGTGGTTTACACAGGCAATGTCCCTGAACTATACAATAGGTGGATTTTCAACTAAGATTATATTACAGCACAATCCAATTTGTCTTAGCAAAACTCGAGCATTGAACACCCAACCATATGGATTACTGACATCACTTTTACTGTTAACATCCAACCCAGATATCTGACTGACCTAATGTTTACTGTTATTACCGATCCAAATACATTCTTATAATGTTAATTATAAGTGTGTGAGAGAGGGGTGAGTGTGTGTGTGAGAGGGGTGAGTGTGTGTTTGTGTGTGAAGGGTGAATGTGTGTGAGAGGGGTGAATGTGTGTGTGTGCATGTGAGAGGAGTATGTGTGTATGTGAGAGGGAGGGTTGAGTGTGAGGGTTGTGTGTGTGTGAGAAGTGAGAGGGTGGTGAGATTGTGTGTCTGGCTCACTCCCAGTCTCAGGGTTCTCACTTACCTTCACCGCCACACACCACCACACACTCTCACCCATTCTGAACAGTGGGTGAGGGTGAGTGAGTGAGCACCCAAGACTGGGAGTGACCTGAGACTCACCCTTTCGCACTCCAATGGTCATCTTCATTTATTACTTGTTTTTAAAAAAATACCAATATATTGTTCTGACATTCTTTTGCTCAGCAAGTTGTTTCCTTTCATACATCAGCTTTTTTTTTTAAATTCATGTTTAATGTTGTGCCAAACTTTATCTTTCTGAAATTTGCTCATTAGCCACGGAGTGAGAAAAAAATTGAAATGTGGGCCCCCCCACATAAAAAGGTTGGACAAGCTTGAGCTACAATGTCAATGCAGTAAATCTACTCCCTTATCTAAACTTTAGTTATCATGTGACAGATAGTGCTGCGTGTTCACCAGAAAGATGACAAAGATTTATTGTTTGAAGTAAAGCAGCAGCTTTTTGCTATTAGGAATTTAGTGGTGACCTGAAATGCAGACCTCTATTTGCCTAAAAGGAAAGGCTGAAAGTGCAGACTATTTATTGTAAAAATGAAAAGTACTAAACCTAATTTCTGATATTAGGGAATACATTTAAGGAACTGTATTCCTCCATCTCAAAAGCCTGAAACAAAAATCTTTTCAATTAAACTAATCCTTGCCCTTCATATTTCCTTCTTGCTCAATGTTTGCCTTCCTTAACACTTTCTCTGCAGTTTTTGCACTTGTTACTTTAAACTATTCCTTATGTTGAAGATTGTATTGCCTTTGGCCCCCAACTGCATGCTTTGTGTTCTCACCACCAGTTCCATTCACCCCCTGGGTGGAATGGCAGCTTGACCCAGTTGGATCCTGAACTATGGGCCAGATTTTTGCTACTGAGGTGAGTAGCTCGAGTCAGGAAATTTCCTGACTCAGCAGATCTGGCTCATTTTAAAGGACCACAAAGCACACAATTTAACTCTGGGGAGGCGAGGGCAGGATTGAGTTGGGCCTGCTGAGTGCCTAAGTGGGCTGGTTAGAAGGACTGCCTTGGTTCTCTGGGACTTTGTCCCAGTTGTTTTAGAAACTGTTAGGCTCTCTAGCCCTCAGTCCTCAAATCCCTCACACCACCACCCAGTCCTCATCCCCCATTCATGCCACTTCCATAACCACTCACTCAGTATCCTCAATGGGCAGAACTCAGGAGCCACGTAGAAAAGAAAAACTTCAAGCAATCTAATAGAGCTCTCACTCACACTCACTCAAAAGAATTCCCATTCGTGAAACCCAATGATTTTAAATCCCCTCAAGTGTTCAATCTGTTATAAAAAATGTTCTATTCAGTAACCACTTCAAAGACAGCCAATCCTTTAATAGCTTCTATAAACTGTCAAACAAACTGAACTCAGCAACTCCCACCCCAATGAGGTAAGTGCTTTTGTAGATTTTGAAACTCAGCCAAGCATTTATAATGGGCTTAGCTGTAATAACAACACTCGGAAAATGTCAACAAATAACCCTATTGAAACTGCAGAAACAGATGGCAATATCGTTTCTAACCTATTCCAGATTACCTGTTAATCAAAGCAGTCCAACAGAGGATTTTTAAAAATTCTAACTGATAACTTTGTCCTGTTTTATTCCATGTTTAAAGGGATGAGGATTTTTAAAAAAAACTTCAGGTCATGAAACCTAAGCAGACCTTATCAGTCTTTCAAGTTTACATCTAGTCCATAAATTCATGACTCACACATTATGGGTTAAGGCCCTTATGATAGCAAAAATGGAGTCTGTTTGAACTCAGAACTAATGTCAAATGGCCCTACTGAATTTGGAAATGGGGATGGGACTTCTGCATCCAGGTCCCGCCCAATATTCTTAAAGGCCTCCAGAGCTGGCCGACTTTTCGAAATTCCAGCCCCAAGTTTCCAACCTCTCTTCTTTACAAGGACATCCACCTCCATTATATTGCCCCAACCTCAGTCTATTTGCCATTGGAACCCTCATTCACATCTTTGTCATCTCCAAACTCAATTACTTTGATACTGTCCTGGCTGGTCACCCTGTACCCTCCATGAACTTTAGCAGGTCAACGGGTTTTTTTATGCTGTGAACAGTCATACTGAAGGGCCCAATAGTAACAAGTGCAAAAACTGCAAATTGTGCAAGACATCCTGGCCTTTGTTCTGATTCTAAATATGAAGTAAATCTCATTTATGCCTTCAACACTATTCATGTCTTAGGCTCTCTGCGTTGAGTGGGAGGATGGCACTCTGTGGCTTTTTGCTGCCTCAAAAAAGTAGTGCCCATTGCACCACTAGACGTGTGGGTACCTATTCCAAATATACTAATCTGATTATCATCATATTACACTGGCCAGTGGAAGTTATGTTCCCCTCCACCTGACCAGCATAAATATAGAATTTCTAGATTTCTATTATTAGTGCAAATTTTTTTGTTCAGCTTTTTGGATGGGGAAGTGGTGTCTCAAACTGGGACTTTTTCCTTTTATCAGCATTTTTTTTTAGCTTTGTACATGTGTTTCAAGACAGTTAAAATCTAAGAAAATTCATGGCATCAACATAATAACATCTTATATTTCTATACAGTAAAATCTTTATAATCTGGAATGCGCAGGGAACGGGTGGTGCCGGTTAATCAAAAATGCTGGTTAATGGAGAGTTCCAGTCTTCAACAGTACCTTGAATCATAAGTTATAGTATAAAATAACACAGTACACAGGTATAGGTTCCAGATAACTTTGTAATTGCTTCTGGTTGGTAAAATGATGATTCGTGTTAGGGGAACATCAGAAATTCCAATTAGTAGAGAATTCCGGTTGGTAGAGTGCCAGACAACACAAAGTTTACTGTAGTGACTTTAATGTAATGAACTGTCTCAAGCTACTTCACAGGAGCATTATAAAACAAAGTATGACACTGAACTACATAAGGAAATACCAGGTCAGATGACCAAAAGCAAGGGAAGTCTGCAGAGAGGCAGGTGAGGAGCCTCCAAAGAAGAAGATACCCTGTAGCAAGGGCGTAAGGACAATTCTAGCATCCCTACCACCACCAGCTGAGATCACTTACACAAAGCAGGGGTTGTGTTACAATCCCTGTAGAGACTGATAACTTTTGAAATGAGTTATTGATTTCCCAGTGACCAATACCAAGAATTGCACAATATTTCACGCTTTAAGGCTTTCACACAAACTAAAATCAATTTTGAAATGTAAAATCTCATTTTATATTATTTCATACAACATGAGGACAAACTGATTTAGTTAATTATTGGCTCCATTCCCCAGCTTCACCTCCTCGAAGCTGCCTCTGCAGGTGACCATGAGGTTGCTGTCCAGGTCGCTCCATCCCTCTCAGCTGCTCCCCCTCATTAAAGGACCTGCCTCCTGAGTGGACAATTTAACATGCTGGCACTCCTAGTCTCAAGGGCCACTCTCGCACATACTTCCTCCAACCACCCCACATCTCTCAGCCCCCTTTTACTTCACTCAAGTGCTACAAGCCAATGGCACTTTCGAGGCATGACCCCAAAGCCCTGGCAGCTGAACTCTCTATCCTCACAACAATATGGTATGACCGCTCTTTTCAAGTATTCCTGGGAAGGCACAATGTCTCACCCATTGGCTGCCACACTCAGCACTGACCTGCTCTTTGCCTCCTGATATACCAGAAGCATGCATGTACCTTGTTCAAAATTGAAATGGGCCACTAAAATCCTGGTCAATTGGCATTTTAAGTGCCCAATTATCTTGGTTTCAGATCTGTGTGCCATTTTGACTCCACTTGCTGTCCATCCCTCAAAATCCACAGCTGGAGGGATGATGCTGGAACAGTCTTCCCACGTGATGTAACATTCTCCCCCCACCACCCCCAAGGCCGATGGCAAAGGGGCCTGAAAATCCTGGCCCTTTTTAAAATCCCTTCAGCCCTAGATCCCTTTAGGATTATGCTGATCAGAGAACATTTGCTTAAAATATCAATATTTATCAAAGTATTTAGACTTCAATGAAAATAGCATCTAATTTCCTTATTTAGTTGATCAAAAAACATAAAATCACTCCAGATGTTTGACATTTACATGATAAAATAGTCAGCTGACCAGAGTTTGTATTCAAATGGTTCATCTTGACAGTATCATGGGAACCCCTGGTTCCTGTTTCTTCAACAGATGTCTCGGTAATCTTGTGAACTCCAGAGCAACTGCACACAATAGTTTAGCAACAGCTGCCAAATCACTAAATGGCAGCAACAGCTGTTTATAATATTTCAAAGAAGAAGCTTTTTCAATTGGTCAAGCCAAAAGAAATCAATATTTTCATAATTGGATTGTGTATGTCATTCCAACACATCCTACCACTTTCAAAAGGAATTGGGTTGTGACACTCTAAACTAACTTCACACAGGAAATGTACAACTAACAGGAGATTTGGGGCCGTAACTTTGGAGCTCCAGGGCAGTGTAACTGGGAGGAGAGGTACCCCAAAGATGCCGCTGGGGAACGCTCCCACCCAGAAGTTCCCAGGAAAGGATTGTATGGCAATTGCACGGGAAGTGCAAACGTCCGACGGGCAATTGCCCTGCACTGTGAAGCATCCGAAAATGCGATTTAAATCGCAAACTTCGGATGGTTCCGACTGTGTTACATCAACAGTCATCCAGAAAATGTTAGAAGAATTCAAACCACTTCTAGTTTCTGGGTAACTATTGTGCAGACTAACACCAGCCCCCCACAGGACTCCTGCCACACCCCCCAAACTCCGAGGAGACTGCCCCCCCCTGCCCCCACCAACTATACCCCCACGGGATACCCCCCACCACAGGTCTCCCCACCCTCCCACAGGACTCATCCCCGCCACCCTCCACAGGGATGCCCCACCCAGACAGGAATGCCCTCCACCAAGGCCTGACTGCTGGCCGCTTCCCCCCCACCCCCAAGCACTCTGCCCCTTAGGCCTGGCTGTTGACCTGCCCACACTCTCCTCCCCAGGCCAGGCCCCACTACCCCACCCAACCTCTCCTCTTCAAGGCCCGGCTCCATCCTGGCCAGGCCTGATTCCCCCCTCCCTGAGCTGACCCCCCAAATCCTATCCACTTACCATATACACTTACCTTTTCCCTGGCTTGTCAAAGATGTTTAAACCTGGCTAGATCTTTAAACTTACCTGGTTTACGATAGTTAGGGCTGTAAAATAAGAGGCATGGCTTACTTACCTGTGACTAAGCTGTCCTTGACAGTAGGCCTCTGGAGCGAGCTGTATTACACAGATGTTGCGCGGCCTGAGTCAGAAGGTCGGGCATGATAGGATTGCCTGGATTTCCAGGTAAGTAGTTTCGAGCGGAGTGGCAATCTGACTCAATTGCGATTCCATTGGAAGTTATGGCCCTTTAATTTCATCATCCTAGATGAATTCAAACCTGGGGCCCAGGGGTGAAACAAAAATGTGCTAATCCACTTTGCCACAGGTCCTCCTTTATTCTCAATTCTAAACTACTTAAACAATTTCCATCTTCTTATTCTCTCTGCAAAGGCCCACACACTGTTTGAGAAATACATTTTTGAAGTTGTTGGGAAGTAGGCCGCTTGCACGCTCAGCAGAAAGCATTAGCCCAACTCTCCACATTTTAATCAGGGGGAAGTGGTGGCATAGTGGTAATATAGCCAGGCTAGTAATCCAGCCGCCCAGGCTATGGACCCAGGCTCAGGATATGGGATTGAATCTCACCACGGTAGCCGGTGGAATTTAAGTCCAATTAGTGAAAATCTGGAATTAAAAGCTAGTCTGGGTAAACATGACAATAAGACCATTGTCGACTGTCATAAAAACCCATTTGGTTCACTAGTGTTCTTTAGGGAAGGAAATCTGCTGTCCTTACCTGGTCTGGCCTACATGTGATCCAAACCCACAGCAATGGAATGGAATGCAAGCCACTCAGCTGTATTAAAGTGCTACAAAATCTACAAAAAGAAATGAAACCGCACAGACCAATCGACGTCGACCTAGGCATTACAATGGAAAATCTGGCCCTGTTGACCCTACAAAGTCCTCCCTACTGGGCCCTGTGACAAAATTGGGACAGCTGTCTTACAGACCAGTCAAACAACAGCCTGACATAGTCGTACTCACTGAATCATACCTTACAGACAATGTCTCAGCCAATACCATCACCATCCTGGGTATGTCCTGTCCCACTGACAGGATAGATCCATGAGAGGTGGCAGCACAGTGGTATACAGTCAGGAGAGAGTTGTCCTGGGAGTTCTCAATATTGTCTCTGAACCCATGAAGTTTCTTAGCATCAGGTTAAACATAGGCAAGGAAGCCTGCTGATTACTACCTACCATCCTACCTCAGATGATGAATCAGTGTTCCTCCATGTTGAACACCACTTGGAGGAAGCACTGGGGGTGACAAGGGCACAGAATGTACACTGGGTGGGGAATTTCAATGTCCATCACCATAAGTGGCTTGGTAGCAATACCACAGACCGAGCTGGCAGAGTCCTGAAGGACATAACTGCTAGACTGGGTCTGCGGCAGGCGGTGAGGGAACAAACAAGAGTGAAAAACCTACTTAACTCATCCTCACCAATCTGCCTGTTGCAGGTGAATCTGCCCATGACAGTATTGATAGGAGTGACTACTGCACAGTCCTTGTGGAACCGAAGTCCCATCTTCATATTGAGGATACGCTCCATAGCACTACCGCAATGCTAAATGGGATAGATTTAAAACAGATGTGGTAACTCAAAACTGGGCATCCATGAGGCACTGTGGATAATCAGCAGCAGCAGAAGAATTGTAACCAGCCATAATCTGTAATCTCATGGCCCGGCATATCCCCCGCTCTCATTACCATCAAGCTGAGGGATCAACCCTGGTTCAATGAAGAGTGCAGGAGGGCATGCCAGGAGCAAAAATTAGGTGTCAACCTGGTGAAACTACAACACAGGACTACATGCACACCAAACAGCGAAAGCAACATGCGATAGACAAAGCTAACAAGCTCACAAGCTCAATCCCACAACCAACGGATCAGACCTAAGCTTTGCAGTCCTTCAAGATCCAGTCGTGAATGGTGGTGGATAATTTAACAACTCACAGGAGGAGGAAGCTCCACAATGGTTCACATCTTCAATGATGGAGGAGTCCAGTACATTAGTGCAAAATACAAGGCTGAAGCATTCGCAATAATCGTCAACCAGAAGTGCCGAATGGATGATCCATCTCAACCCACTCCTGAGGTCCCCAGCATCACAGAACTCAGTCTTCAGCCAATTTGATTCACAACACGTGATATCAAGAAACAGCTGAAGGCACTGGATACTGCAAAGGCTATAGGCCCTGACAACATTCTGGAAATAGTACTGAAGGTTTGTGCTCCAGAACTGACTGCACCCCTAGCCGAGCTGTTCCAGTACAGCTACAACACGGGCATCTAACCGACAATGTGGAAAATTGCCCAGGTATGTCCTGTCCACAAAAAACAAGACAAATCCAACCTGGCCAATTACTGCTCCATCAGTCTACTCTCGAGCATCAGCAAAGTGACGGAAGGTGTCATCGACAGCTATCAAGTGGCATTTACACAGCTATAACCTGATCACCGACACTCAGTTTGGGTTCCGCCTGGCCCACTCAGCATCTGGCCTCATTACAGTGTTGGTCCAAACACAGATGAAAGAGCTGAGCTCAAGAGGTGAGGTGAGAGTGACTGGCCTTGACATCAATGCAGCATTTGACCGAGTGTGGAATTAAGGAGCCCTAGCAAAACTGGAGTCAATGGAAATCAGGGTGAAAACTCTCCGCTGGTTGAAGTCATACGCAGCACAAAGGAAGATGGTTGTGGTTGTTGGAGGTCAATCATCTCAGTACCAGGACATCACTGCAGGAATTCCTCAGAGTAGTGTCCTAGGCTCAACCATCTTCAGCTGCTTCATCAATGACCTTCCCTCCGTCATAAGGTCAGAAGTAGGGATGTTTGCTGACAATTGCACAATGTTCAGCACCATTCGTGACTCCTCAGATACTGAAGCAGTCCATGTCCAAATGCAGCAAGACCTGAACAATATCTAGGCTTGGGCTGACAAGTGGCAAGTAACATTCGCGCCATACAAGTGCCAAGCAATGACCATCTCCAACAAGAGAGAATCCAACCATCTTCCCTTGACATTCAATGGCATTACCATCCCTGAATTAACCACCATCACATCCTGGGGGTGAAACTGACCCCAGAGACTGGACTAGCCATATAAATACTGTGGCTACAAGAGCAAGTCAGAGGCTGGGCATTTTGCAGAGAATAACTCACCTCCTGATTCCCCAAAGCCTATCCACTATCTACAAGGCCTAGGTGAGTGCAGATCCAACAACACTCAAGAAACTCAACACCACCTAGGATAAAGCAGCCCATTTGATTGGCACCCCATCCACCACCTTCAACATCCACTCTCTCCACCACTGACACACAGTTGCAGGAGTATGTACCATCTACAAAGTGCACTGCAGCAACTTGCCAAGGCTTCTTCAACAGCACCTTCCAAACCCACGACCTCTGTCACCTCGAAGGACAATGGCTGCAGATGCTTGGGAACACCACCACCTGCAAATTCCCCCTAAGCCGCACACCATCCTGCTTTGGAACTATGTTGCTGTTTCATCACTGTTGCTGGGTCAAAATTCTGGAACTCACTACCTAACGGCACCATGGGTCGACAACTACGCCACATGCACTGCAGCGGTTCAAGAAGGTGGCTCACCACCACATTCTCAAGGGCAATATGTGATGGGTAAAAAAAGCTGGCCTAGCCAGACACCCAAATCGCGTGAAAGAATTAAAAAATAGCATTTTGTAGCTAAATTATAAAATAGGTGTTCTTCCAAAAAATCCAAATTTGATGTTCAATAATAGATATTAGTGCCATAAAAAGAATTAATGACATCACAAGATCGTGCACTTGAAAATGTACAATGGATACTGAGACTGAAGAGTTAATTGTTAACTCCATTCCTGTTGACAAAGCTTCCTCCACCCAAAGAGAGCAGGGGATGGGAGGCAGAGTGGTGGCAGTGTGTGGATTTTCAAATTCACAGCTTCCGATTTCTGATGCTTATGCTCCACTGTAGTTTGGCTGAGACATAGCCTGCTTTCATGAAGTGAAACTCTTTTTTCCCCTGTGGTGATACACAGTATCCAATCGAATAGCTAAGGGACAAGAATTCACTGCACACAGATGGTAGGCAGATTGGATTGGCAAAGTGGAAACTTGGCACTGAGATGGTCTTCTTGCTCTTGGTTTGAAAAATGAATATGCAAAACATAAATGACTTTGATTTGGCTAATTTTTACTATGTGATTTAGAGCAATTTTTCACATTTTCAGTACAATGCCAGCAAATATTTTTTTTTGATTCTTTATATAATTCACTTTCTGCCCTTGCAATTCATAATTCTAACCAGTTTTGGAAGTTTACTTATTCAAGTATGTATTTAGTTTTCTTATTATGGATTGCCAAACTGGCAACGTAACTGGCAAGAAAGCACTAATTACAACAGAATTGCAACAGCAAAAAACTTGTATTGCTCCACCTGGACCTAAAACAATTTAATCTTTACAATGCTGGTTTGTTAGTGCATTTCTCTTTCAATTGTGTCAAAGTTATGTTAACTTTTGTTCAATGTTTATACTTTCCAGCTCCCACAATATTTCAGAAACGCATAGTGCAAAACACAAAGGCCCATGTTTTGCCATAAGAAAATAATGGTGAGCTACCACCGTATTACTGATATTAAACTGTAAATTGGACACAACTTCCGATGATCGCACATGCACAGTCAAACATTAAAATAAAGAAATTACTGTCTAAGTTGCCCTGCTCCTCCGGAATCTTTGTGAGGGATTTGGTACTGGCGCATAGTTGCGGTACTTACATGATAGATATCCATTAAACACAACATAAAAGTAAGGGCCTGTTCATTCAGGTGTAAGTGAATGTTTACCAGCATGTTAAACTTTAATTACTGCCAAACAGCCTCTCTGGCACTGAAAATTGATTTTTTTTTCAAACAAATCTAATTTCTTCAGGGTTTAATTATTGTTGGCGATCTAAGATTAAAAATGTCTTTTTAAAAATTATTTCTTTCTGCCTCTTATTTCTCTATTATTCTATATTTCCTTCCCTCCCTTCATTTTGCTTCCTGCACATGATTTGACATTGAACTAATGGTTCTAACTCTCCGAGTTTAGATCTGCAAGTGGAATCTAACACACTTTGAATCTCATGGAGCATTAGAACCATATCCTGGCTAGCAATGCGTGCCTGCAAGTAGCAGCCATTCTGGGCATATTTTCCAGGGACCAGCCAATTAAGACGCAGCACTAAGTCTAGCATCCAATTAGGATAGGCAGGCATGAGGAGCAGGCAGAAGCCTGATTGAGGGCGCAGTAACTAAAGGGACACCAGCAGCACGCACATGTAGAACTGTGCATTCTGGACAGCAAAGCTGCAGAAGCAAAGGGTGGAGGTAGACTGATGTCAGAAGGGGAAGGACAGCCCCAGGATTTATAGGCATGGGACTTGATGTGATGATAGAAGCTGTGAGGGCACAAAGAAACATAATCTTTCCAGAGAATTGCAGGAGGATGCTCAAGATGGACTTGTCAACCTCTGACATCAATGCCATTATGTCAAATAACAACCACCATTGAAAGAGTGGATAACCTAATAGAGAGTCAGATGTGGCAGGCCAACAAGTGCATGGAGGCACACAACAATGGACTTCACACGATGGCGGATACAATGAAAAGCTTTGAGTGAACATTTGCCTTGATGGCTGAACACTATATCCAAATGTATTCAAGTGCAAGTCAGCCCTGGGAGCGGTCAAGTAGTCAGGGAAAATGCCTTTGGGGGTCTCCTCAAGGTGCCCCCCCCATTCCCCAAGTCATAGCCCTTCCCAGCAGCCCCTATATCAGATGGACACGCTGCCCTCAACTGAAATGTGCCTGGATAAGGGCACCATCGGCTTCTGTGACAGTCAGATCAAAGCCTGGACACATCATAGGCACCACTGAATGATCATTCCCCGCTGGCCCATCCTCCTTTGCATTCTCCTCCATTTCCAAGGAAGCCTGTCTGTCTCCAACATCCTCTGGTGAAAACTCCACTCCTCTTCAAACAGCCAAGTTGTGCAGAGTGCAGCATGCCACCGTGTGAAATCCTTGTTGGCCCATATTAAAGGGTGCCCCCAGAGCGCCAAGGGACCTGAACCACCCTTTGAGCAAGCCAATGGCCCTAGTAGACAGAAAGCATCTACTGAACCTCCCTTGTGCCTCTTGTGGTGGCGTGATGCACTTGGCAGCATCCAGCTCTTCATAGGTTACCCCTTGTCACTCTGAAACAATCCACTGAAGCTGTCTGAAGGTCTGAACAACTGAGGCACCTGAGAATGCTGGAGGATAAAGGTGCCCTGTCAGCTCCCCAGAAACCATGCACACACCTGTAGGATCCTCTTGCAGTGGTCACAAACCAGCTACACATTGAATGAATGGAGGCCCTTATGATTAACAAATACACCTGGCTGATCCATAGGTGCCTTGATCGCAACACGGATGCAGTAATGATGCGTTGGACCTGAGGGAAACTGGCCATCAAGGCAAGCCTCTCGGCTTGACTGGCTACATCCCTTTAAAACTTGAAGTACTGGGCTGCTCTCCAATGCAAGGCATCTGTCACCTGGCAAATAAATTTGTCGGTTGCTGATTGTGAAACTCAACAGATGTCTGCAGCTGAGCCCCGAAATGAGCCAGATGAATAAGGGTACAGCTTTAAAAGTTGTTGCTGCTCTTTATCTCTTCAACTGGCCTCAGTGCAATGACAACAAGTCCCTCTCTCTGTTAACTATCCAACGTACTTGCTTCAGGGAGTTGCTCTCATTAGCCTTACATTATAGTTGGCCCATTTACTGCTAGTTTCCCCCTTCATAATGCTGCAATGGCGGTGGCTTGAAGTGTTAATGCTTTCCCAGTGTGCATGCTCCTTCCTCCTCTTCGATGGCTTCTTGACTGGGCATGCGATCCGTATGCAGTAGGGAAAGATCCAATGCACCCATCAAATGATCCTTTATTGGCTATGTGTTCACGAGGGTTCTGACCGCACTGCCAATCTGCCCCTGGGAAAACTGGGAGGAGGTGGAGCTACATCGGGTTCCCGGCCCATTGCTAGTTCCTGCTATTTTCTCAGCCTGGCTGACACTGGTCCTGCCTCCAACTGCCCAGTAAAATTCCACCCAACTTGCCTCATTAAGAATTCATCTGTCAGATAAATTAACACAGGTCCCAGATTCTCTATAGAGAGCATCACGCTGAAACAGATTTCTAATTCCAGTGCAAAATGCCATAGAAAGTCTGTGAGCAAGTGTAAATGTAATGAATGGTGGGCACTATTCATTCACTGCTGACTGTAAATTCCAACCTGATATATACTGCACTTCCTTTTAGACCTTAAAATTATTATTCAATTATAGGGTTTTCTGAGGTTGCGCAGTTTATACCAGTACCTCAGGAAGTCGCTGATCTAGGCTTTTTATTCAAATTGGCTGCAGGGTATTTAGGAAGAATCTCAGCCACTATTAAAGCACAGCAAATTGGGGAGAGAAACCATTCTTTTGTGGAGCAGCTTTTCCAAAGCTGAAGTAAAACCTCAGGCTTTACTACTTATTTGTTGTTTGTGTAGCAGCCTGCATTAATATCATCTAATGAAAATATTTTCCAATGTAATGAAAGCTGGTATTAAGTTATGGCTCAACGAAGTGGAAATCCTCATTTTGAATCGTATTTCAACTGTCTCCAAGAACATTTGTTTCCAAAAATATACTCTTGTAAATATTCAAGATTTGCATTACGATTTTACTTTATAAACAAAAATTCAACAGTTCTAAAATCCTTCATAGCAGCCTTTACTTGTGTTAGCAAATTTATTCCAAACCTTAATGCTATATGTAAACAGCTGCAATTGATCTCAGACTGGTAACTGCGGTACTGGTTCCAACCAACAAGAACCCTGTTTACATTGCCTGACTGGAATTCTGATTCTGCCCGTAACATATGCAGAATTCCTTACTCCGCAGATAAATATTAAATGTTTAGAAAATGCAAATGTTGGCATTGCAATTTTCTTAACAATTCAATTAATTGCAAGTAGATTTAAAATGTCAAGTTTTATATTTTGATACCCCATAGAGGCTAAACCGTATGTCGTGTCATATTCAGGCAGTGTGAGATCACCTCCTGCAGGAAGTTTCACATCGCTGCCCCCTGTTCTTATGAGGACTCTATTCTCTAATCCAGGTTTCTGTGTCTCCAGTGCATCTGCACTCTCAATTTTCCTTTCATGCCAGAGTTTGCTGGTTAGGAGATTGATTACAGATAATGGAAGGAACTGACTAGTAGTATCCAACAAGGATGTGTGCTGGGACCTCAACTATTCACTATATTGAGTATTGACCTAGATAATAAAATGGAGAGCCACACAACCAAGTTTGGCAATGGTACAAGGATAGGTGGTATAGTATACATGGAGCATAAAATTACAAGGAGACAAATGTAGAAATTGTGACTAATGGATTTCAATGCAGTTAATTACAAAGTCTCCATTGTGGACTAAAAAGGATACATTTGAATATTTAAATAGTGTAAAGTTAGGAACAGTGGAGGGCCAAAGATATTTAACAGTGCATGTACATGATTTACTAAAATATAGTGGTCACATATGAAAAATAATGTTAGCCTGTATATCTAAAGGGCTAGAATATAAAGGGAAGACATTTTGCTACAGCTATTCAAAGCCTTGTTCAGACTACATGTAGAGTACCGTGTACAGTATGCACAGCGCACTTTAGAAAGAATATACTGGCCTTGGAAAAGTATAACATAAATTTACAGGGTTTCCAAGGATTGAATTATGAGGAGAGATTACACAAATCAGCTTTATATTTCCTGGAGTATAGAAGGTCAAGGGGTGACTTGATTGATAATTTTAAGGTTTTGAAAGTAATTGATAGAGTAGATAGAAAGAAACTTTCCGCTTTTGGGGTACTCTACGATAAGGGGATGTGATCTAAAAATTAGAGTCAGGCCATTCAGAAGAGAAGTTCGGAAACACTTCTTCTTCCAAAGGGTGGTGGCAGTGTGATACGTTCTCCCATAAAAAGCAGTTGATACTAGCTTAGTTAATATTTTCAATCTGAGTTTGCTAGGTTTACTCTAGAATAGGATGTTAAGGGATATAAAAAAGGTGGATGGAGTTAGGATACAGGTCAGCCATGATCTTAGTGATTGGCAGAACAGACTCGAGGGCTGAATGACCTACTCCTGCTCTGAAGTTTCAAAGTGTGCTTTTTTCTCAACCATCCATGAGTCATTACTATAATACTTGCTCTCTACCTCTTGTAACCTTCATTTGTGAGTGCAGTAGACCTCCCACACTACTGAGCAGGGCACCAAGCACTCTTTCCAGGTTAGGCAGTGATTTACACAGACTTCCCCAAGTTAGTATAACATATTCACTGCACATGGTGCGGTTTCCTCTATATCTGAGAGAGCAAATGGAGACTTTGCTGAGCACCTCCATTTTGTGAGAAAGTGTGACCTAGGCTCCCTGTTGTTTGTCACTTTAATTCTCAATCCCTCTTGCAATCTAATCTCTCTGCCCTTGGCCTTCTGCATTGTTCCAGTGAAGGTCAACAGAAACTCAAGGAGCAGCACCTCCTATTTTTACTTGGCATGATGCAGCCCTTCTACCTTAATACTGACTGTAACAACTTCAGTTCTTAACCACAGCTCTCATTTTCTCATAAATAAAAACAAAAAGCTAAAAGCTACTGCGGATGCTGGAAATCCAAAACAAAACAAAAACAGAATTACCTGGAAAAACTCAGCAAGTCTGGCAGCATCGGCGGAGAAGAAATCAGTCAACGTTTCGAGCCTCCATGGCCGAAGTTCTGCCGAAGGGCCATGGAGGCTCGAAACGTTGACTGATTTCTTCTCCGCCGATGCTGCCAGACTTGCTGAGTTTTTCCAGGTAATTCTGTTTTTGTTTTGCTCTCATTTTCTCTCCTGTCATTAGGGTTGGTATTTAATAAGAGACACGTGGGTCCCAATGAGGACCAGAAGTCAGCACTTTCGCTTGCATGTCGGGACCTGGCACACACACAACTCAGATGAACATTTAAAGGGTTGGTGGCGGCATAAAAGACACATGTGATTACATGGTGGAGGCAGGTATTCAATGGTGGACTCTGCAATCAGGTGACAATGCAGCAGGTATGAATAGGTTATAAAAGAGATCGATCCTGGACAAACAGGGAGACTCTGCATTACAACCACAACTTTCCTGTCCACTTCCATTCTATCAATATTTTGTTCTATTTCTTGTTGCAATCCTGCATCACCCTCACCCCCCTCAAACTTCTCACCTCATCACTCCCCACTTATTATTCACTTGTGTCCTGGGTCACCCCCTCTCACATCCAAGCTCCTTTAACTGCACATATGTCTGAGCCTAGATAGAGACCAGCCCCTTGGTTTAATGATGCCGCTTTGCAGATTTTCCTCCACATTGTCAGGGAATGGTGGGAGGTGTTCTTTTCTACAGATGGCAACAGAAGACCCTCCCTCTTGACCAACACAGCCTGAACCGAGATCACAGAGAAGGTGAGCAACTGTGACATCCTCCAAAGATCCTGGATCCTATGCAGGAAAAGGTTCAATATCCTGCTCCTATCCACCAGGGTAAGTGGCATGGTCACATGTTACCAAAGGGTCTCTCATAGGGTCATCAAGTAATGTATGTTTGCGAGCGGGCAGCTAGGCCAGGCGGATGAATGCATGACCAGTCTCACTACCGCATGGTAATTGAGGCCAAAATTCAGCCTCAATTTGACAGTTTGGCTTTTGTGAGCGCTTGGATCCAACGTGCCACTAATAGGTGTGTCACAGGAGAGTCCGTGTGTAGAACACTTGCTAGGGAGGGCACAAGAGATGTCATAGCCATGCATGCTTATAAAGCGGTTAGACAGACATTGAGATGACACTCAGTCCTTCTGTTTGCCTGCAGGATAAAAGAGAACATAACACAAGGGAAGTGGTGGAGACGCTGACAACCACATACTGACAACTGCTGAAGAGGAGGCTGCCAAATTAGCAGACAAGGAAGCTGGACAATCCTGTGCTGACAGAAAGGCCGGAGTCTCAAGACATCAGAGTGAGGATGTCTCCAGCCTAGCGTTAAGAACTGGGCATACAGGAGATACTTGTGATACACTGATGGGGAAGGAGATTGTGCTAACTCTTGGTGTTCTCCACTGAAGGTTCTCACAGCAAGGTGGAACACCTGAGTCAGCCTACAGCAAGCCCAACATCCGCCTCCAAGGATAACAACACTGACCACTCAGAGGATGCACCATCACAACATTCCCCTGCACCCTGACCAGCACAGAGACAGTCACCTTGGTGGGTATACATTCGCGATTAGGCTCGGGGTCACAATCTGGTGAGCACATCACAGACTCAACCTCGCAGCTGATGGAGGATGACAGCTGAAGTCCCTGACAGTCAAAGGACTGTTGGAGGCCAGGCCTATGCTGAGCCCCATGTGTGCTTCTTTTAACAGCCTGCAGAGACAGGCAGGGAAACATCTGCCGGAGATGCCAGAGGCCATGCGCAGATTTGAGAAAGGTGGAGGAGGTCATCTAAGGCCAGAGTGCTATCATGGCTCTGGCTTGTGAGCACTTGGCTTCTTCCATGGAAAGGTTGGCACCTGCCATTGACAGCTAGGTCTAGCAGAACAATCAGTGGCTGCCAGATGCGTGCTTGGGCCTGTATTCTATTACTGTCCATACTCTGCGCTCTATTCAGTGATGGCTAGGTGAGAGGAGGTACCTCTTCTCCTCCTGGAGTCAAGGAGGTGCCATCACACACTGACAGGGAGGAGGGGTACCAGCAAGCCACCTCGGAGGTGTCATCTCAGGGCGCTCTAAGGATGCGCTGTCACTCCTCCATCCCACTGCCAGTGGCCCCAGTGCCTCCAGCAGGTGAAGCTGAAGAGGGTACATCTGCACCTGTGCAGGGGACCCTCAGAAGGCAGGAGACCTCTAGGGCACGGACCACCAGAGGATGGCAGCCAAGATCAGCCCAGGTAATGGGGCATAGCACTCAGCAGGCTGCATCCAACCTCAGCTGTGGATGTCAGGGTAGCACCAAGGCATGGTGGAAGAAAGTGTAAACTTTAAAAAATTATAATAACACCAAGGTGGCATCATTTCATGGATGTGTTCAGTTATGTTTTAACATATAGTTTGAATCACTTTATTCATTTGTGGTGATTTTGTTTGGAGTTTTGCCGACTGATGGGTACTTTTAAGAGAGTGGCACTTCATTGACTATCAATGATGGTGAAGTGGGTCTTTGGAAACAACATTTATTGTGGGGCTCGGATGTAGTGGCATCTCAGAGACGCTTACATTGTGCAGTTTTCTATTTTTGGCATCCCTTGTTGGTTCCTGGGTTTGGAACCCAGCTGGTAAGCCAGCATGTGGCGCTCATCCTTTATCATCCATCACAAGCTGTTGTCTCATCAGCAACTGCAGCTAGAGTATTCCATATGTTGCAGGTGCATGTACATAGTTCTTAGCAAGGCCTTGCCAGGATTTGGAGCATGTGTCATTGAGTCATGGGCAACTTCCTTGCAAATTGCAAGTGTGTGTGGCTTTGATGGCATCATGCATTTGGGCTTGCTCAGGCCAAGGGCCTGCAGAATTTTTTCTCCTAGGTGCCAGGGTCGAGAGCCTGTAGGTTGGTTTGGAGGGAGTGATCTGGATCTGTTGGCGCTTCTACGGCAACATTTTGTGAGGAGATCAACAGGTCTTGCAGGAGCCTCATTCTGGCTGACATGAGGTTGTCATGGGCATGTTTGGTGCATCACTCCATTGGCCTGACATCTGCAGTTGGAGCTGCGCCATCCACTCCCTCAGGAACATGAGGTTCCTTCCCTTCTTCCTCGTCTGCCTCCATCTCCCAGTCTTCCAATTCCTCAACCGTTTTTCGGCACGAGATTTTGTAGGGCACAGCAGACCACAATGATCCTGGAGACTCTCCGTGGCACACACTGAAGCACTCCACCTGAGTGGTCCAGGCAGCAGAATCTCATATTTAGCAGTCTGATGGTTTGTTCTATTGTTGCCCTTGTTGAGGCATGGGCAGTAGTGTACCCCTCCTCTGCTGGGATTTGTGGGTTCCCCACAGATGTCATGAGCCAGGTTTTCTGTGGATATCCCCTGTCACCCAGGAACCACCCCTGCAGCTACTGAGGTGGGGGGGGGGTGGTCAAAGAGCTGTGGCCTGCCTCCTATAGTCCTATACTATTATCACCTCTGTCAGTTTACCATTCTCTGTTCTTCACCAAATCACTTTACAGTTCAATTTTTTTTTTGTGTATATGTCCCTCCTTTTCCCTTAGTCTGTTCCTTCTTATAAATTGTTCATCTGTAATATATTCCAAATCCCAATGAAGCATTATACTTGGAATGTTTTTTTTTTATTTCTCCACAGATGCTGCCTGAGCTGCTGATGATTTGGTTTTGTTCTTTCTGGAGGCAGGCTAGATTTATATTACAACTTTAGCTTCAATTTGAAGAATAAACTGATTTTGTATTGATGTTAATGTTACGTGTTAATGTTCCCAAAAACATGGTATTGAATGAGCCCATACTTCAGAAAACAGGAATGTTTTTGTGAAGCTATAATCTGCCATTGATGACATCTGTGATTAGCAGGGATATGCAACAGTGAGCCAAAAAGCTCAATATAACTGAACCGATAATAATTCAAGGAGGCAGTATGAATGAACTCATGCCAGACTGAGCATTTACACATACATTTACATTAGAAATATGTAGAATCCCAAATATAGATTGGAGGCGTTGTCATGCAATAATGAGTCAATCATAAATCTACATATTTTTTATCCACTGATTTTTATTTTTATTCACTTATCCTTTTTTATCCCCCCATCTATCCCATTTTCTATACTTTTTTCCCCACCACCTCCGACCCCCCATCCCCAGTAGGGCCATCTGTTACTTGTTACATGTTGTTCTTTCACACAAGGCTACCCTTGTTCTGCTACTATCACATTCTGCTTTCTTACCTTTATGCCACTATCAGCACCATTTTTAGCCCTTACCACTACCATTTACACTCCCTTTGTCCTTTAGATCATGGCATCTTTGTCAATCTCTCCTTTGTCCCCACCTATCGCTGGCCTTCTATCCAGCTTCACCTGCTCCACTCCCCTTAAACAGTATAAATTTCATCACATTTCCACTTCTCTTCAGCTCTAAAGAAGGGTCATATGGACTCCTCTCAGGAATTCCACATTGTGATGAAAGGAATTAATTTTACTTGAAGTTCTTAATTAGTAACAAAATGATTATAAGTTCTATCATAAAAAGTAATGAATTAAGTTTTACAAACACATAATTAGGTAGACCAGGAAATATGTCTATATTAACTTGACTCAGAAACAATGACTACTATACTTGACAGAGTTGGAAAGATTAAGAGCAATATTTGCTTACTGTTTTCTTACTGTCCTGAAGTTTTTGATACGTTACTTATTACATTGTTTGATTGCAGAGCTGTTGAACAATAGGGGAAGATTTCCTCTGCCGTGTTCTTTGGAAATGGAATTAAGATTTTTTATGCATAGTGATAATCTTCCCTATAAATCAAAATTTATCAGTTTATCAGAAACCCCACGTATGTGTATTATGAGATTTCTGACAAACTTCTGTTGAAGTTATAGCAGCAGAATGGAAGAAGCCCTGAGGAAATTCACCCCAGGATTAAAATGGTTTAGAGGCCAAATCCAGACAAAGCCCGTGAATAGAATAATCTAACAGCTAATTCTAACTGAGAATACAAAAAGCATTCCTCTGCCACAGCCATTTTGGTATCACCCCTTCCATCACTTGCTATATGACTTTCATGTACCAGCTAGAATACAGTGACCTTGTTAGGGGGACATTATTAAATTGGATCTGGCGCCTCCTCACTAAAAGAAGACAAAGAGTGGTGTGTGCTGGGGAATCATCCTCTCCCAGAGATGTCCTCTTCAGAGTGCCCCAGGGAACAATGTTGGGACATTTACTCTTCTTGACATGCAAGAATAGTAAATGGAAGACCTTCCCAACAAGTTAATAAAACAGGGTGTGACTATGTGTGACTGTGTGGTTTACGCATTAGGGGAAACTCAAGATCATATTAATTCACTGCAAGGTGAAATTGCAAAAATCGCAGCATCAATGGGAGATGGCACTCAATATCAAAAAATGCTAATGTCATGGGTATCACCAACAAAAAAGATCCACCAACAGATAGCTACAAGTTCTGTAATCAAGTTCTCCAATAGGTAGATACACAACCATATCTGAGGGTTCATCCTCAAAACAATTTTCAATGGGGATTCCACAGTCAGCAGATAACGTTGGAAGCAAACAGGGTTTATAGAAGATACAAGTAATATCCCAGAAATAGCTGTAAACAGGAAATGGAAGGGAGAGAGGAACTCAAGAAAATTACAATCTCCAGGGAAGTGGAATTAAGCAAATTGTTGGAGCTGCGGGCTGACAAGTACCCGGGTCCTGATGGACTTCATCCTAGGGTCTTAAAAGAAGTGGCTAAACAGATAGTTGATGCATTGGTTTTAATTTTACAAAATTCTCTTGATTTGGGGGAGGTTCCATTAGATCGTAAAATAGCAAATGTAACTACTTTATACAAAAAAGGGAGGGGGACAGAAAGCAGCAAAATACAGGCCAGTTAGCTTAACATCTGTCATCGGGAAAATGTTAGAAGCTATTATAAAACTTTATAAATTCAAAGTTATCAGGCAGAGTCAACATGGTTTTGTGAGAGGGAAATTATGTTTAACCAATTTATTGGAGTTCTTTGAAGAAGTAACGTGTGCTATGGATGGATGTACAGTACTTAGATTTCCAGAAGACATCGAAAAAGGTGCCACATCAAAGGTTACTGCAGGAAATAAAAGCTCATGGTGGAGGGGGTAACATATTGGTATGGGGAGAAGATTGGCTAGCTAACAGTAAACAGATAGTAGGCATAAAAGGTTCATTTTCTGGTTGGCAAGATGTATTGAGTACAATGCCACAAAGATCAGTGCTGGGGCCTCAACTTTTCACAATTTATATAAATGACTTTGATGAAGGGACTGAAGAAACGGTTGCTAAATTTGCTGATGACACAAAGATAGGTAGGAAAGTAAGTTGTGAAGAGGATATAAGGAGGCTGCAAAGGCATATGGATAGGTTAAATGAGTGGGAAAAGATTTGGCAAATGGAGTATAATGTGGGAAAATGTGAAATTGTCCATTTTGACAGGAAGAATAAAAAGAGGCATATTATCTAAATAGTGGAGATTGCAGAGCTTTGAGATTCAGAGGGATCTGGGTGCCCTAGTGCATGAATCACAAAAGGCTAGTATGCAGATACAGCAGGTAATTAGAAAAGCTAATAGAATGTTATAGTTTATTGTGAGGGGAATTGATTACAAAAGTAGGGAGGTTATGCTTTAGTTATATAGGGCATTAGTGGGACCAAATCTGAAGTACTGTGTATGGCATTGGTCTCCCTATTTAAGGAAGGATGTAAATGCATTAATAGCAATTCAGAGAAGGTTTACTAGACTAATACCAGAAATGGATGGGTTGTCTTATGAGGAAAGGTTGGACAGGCTACGCATGTATCTGCTGCAGTCTAGAAGAGTAAGAGATGACTGGATTGAAACATATAAGATCCTGAGGAGTCTTGACAGAGTAGATGTGGAAAGGATGTTTCTTCTTGTGGGAGAATCTAGAATTAGGGGTCACTGTTTAAAAATACGGGTTCACCCATTTAACACAGAGATAAGGAGAATTTTTATTTTCTCTCAGAGGGTAATGAGTCTTTGGAACTCTCTTCCTCAAAAGGCGGTGGAAGCATTGTTTTTGAATAGCTTTAAGGCAGAGCTAGATAGATTTTTGATAAGCAAGGGGGGGTGGTGAAAGGTTATCGGGAGTAGGTAATTCAGCCATGATCTTATTGAATGACAGGGCAGATTTGAGAGGCCGAGTGGCCTACTCCTGCTCCTAATTCGTATGTTTGTGTATGTAGGGTTCTTGGATTTCTGAGGAGGAATCTTTGATATTGTAACAAAAATATCAGCATTATAGCCTGGAGAATGCAAGTTGTGTGTGGGATCCTTATATGGTGAGAGATTTAAATAAGATTGAAGCAATCCAAAGACATGCTGCACAAATCAGTATGGAAAATATACCAGTGTCACTTCCTTGATCAAAGATTTGAATAGGAATCACTACAGCGAAGGAGGGAGAGAAATAGACTGACCATGTTCTATAAAATATAGAATTTCCTGGTGGGAATTAACAGAAGTAAGTACCTGTTGCCCTCTGGCAATGACAAAACACAAGGTAGCCATTGACACAAACAACAAAGACCATTTGTTTCCAAGAAAGTGTATCAGCAATCTTTCTTCTCAAGGGCAATCGCACAATGGAACAAGCTGCCAAAGGAAATAGTCACAGCCCCATCACCTGAAATCTTCAAGACCCCATCTTTAGACAAAGATCTAACTTATAGTTTTATAGTTATAAGTTTTTATTATCAGGACTATCATTTCAGCAAGTCATACCTGATTGAGCTAGCGCTACTCCTATAAATGTTGGCAGAATATGGATATTAGCCTGTGATGCCGACATAACTAAAGCAGAAGCAGAAGGAGAATCAATGAGCATTAATGAGGCACCAAATTATTCATGGGCTACAAGGGAGCTGGAGAAGCGGGGGAGTGGGTAACGATGGAAAACATTCCCAGTGGGAACTGCAAGAAGCATGTCAGTGTCAGTGTCTCGGTAACTTGTGGTGCTTGCTCAAAAAGAGGGCTGTCCGAGAAATATAATGCCTGTGTGCGGTTCTGAGGTCAATCTCTGAGAATGTGCCTAAATTAACAGTTTAGTGGTTGAAAGAGGTGGACCCCACAAACCTCACTTATGGTAACATAGGGAAATTTTTTTCTTCATTGCAAGTGACAACTGAATGCCTGACAACCTCAATGGAATCTCTGACAGCTGCTCATGACCAGATGAAGAGTCTGCCTCGACAGACTGCAAATCTGGCGGCTGTAGGGGACAGATTAGACAGCATTATTCACCCTGGCTTTCAGGGTGCAGGCAACTGACTCTCAAGGCTTTCAGAATTTGTTAGTTGCCATTCAACCTCACTGATAAGTGGACAAAATGTAAAGCCAGGAAATAATGAAGTTACATCAAGCTCAGTTATTCATTCATATTATGCATTGACATGTAGGGGCAGAAATATCTCGTGATGTTTTAAGGTAATGGATTTAGGAAGTTATAATTGAGGTTCACGCAACAGATTCCTGGGATGAAGGGGTTATCTTATGAGGAAAGGTTGGACAGGTTGTGCCTATTTTCACTGGAGTTTAGAAAAATGAGAGCAGATCTTACTGAACATATAAGGTTCTGCGGCAGCTTGACAGGGTGGATACTGAGAAGATGTTTCCCCTTATGTACGAGACTAGAACTAGGGGGAACAGTTTTAAAACAAGGGGTCTTCCATTTAAGTTGGACATGAGGGGAAATTTTTTCTCTCAGAGGTTCATTCGTCTGTGGAATTCTATTCCCCAGAGGGCAGCACTGGATATTTTTAAGGCTGAGTAAGATAGATTCTTGATTGGCAAGGGAGTCAAAGGGTATAGTGGGTGGGCAGGAAAGTAGAGCTGAGGCCACAATAGATCAGCCATGATCTCATCAAATGGTGTAGCACGCTCAAGGGGCCGAATAGCTTACTCCTGCTCCTAATTCGTATGCAGGTGAAGGAGGAGGATGAGGAACAACAGCAGTGGTGACGAAGGGAAAATGTTAAACTGGGAAGAAAAACTTTTGATGATATGTTGAGTTCTGATGCCCCTTGCAGCCATCACTCAGGGGTCTTCACTCCATAAAAGCAAAATATTGCAGATGCTGGAATTCTGAAATGCTCCATGTTTTCCTGCCCCCAAAATTGCCCCTTCTCAAGGAGTCTACATGTCTAGGCCTTTGTGAATGGCAAAGTTGAGTTTGTGACATAACAATTGATTGTAGTCATCACATTCACAGCCAAAGCCAAAACTGTCTGGGCAGATGATTTCAGCTGCAAGTCTTCATATAGTACAGAGGTGGCCAAACTTTCTGAACCTCAGAGCCACATACGATAATCTTCAGGCATTCAAGAGCCCCAATACATGGGCAACCTGTACATGTATTCAATATGACTGCTTGCTTAAATTAAACTTTACCTTATAACACTATTATAATAGTAATACTTCTTAAGTCAAATGATAGTTACAGTTATCAGGGCTAATCACTGCTACAGGTAGGGAGAGGCCTTGTGAGTCTCCATCCTGGATACAAGTCTTTGAAAGGGTGTGATAGAGACTACAAGTCAGAGGGCCAGCAGCGAGCGGGTGGGTTAGGGAGCCAGGGATGCCACTCCAAATTGGCGCTGATTGGGTCACATGGCCCTAAGTCAGTTCAGTGGGAAATTACGTTAAAAAGAACTGGCCAACGTTGAAGTGCACTTACCTTTTCTAACCTGCCAAGACGCCGACATAGCGTGTGACCAGTGCGCCAATGAGAAAGAGACATTGCAGATGTAATAAGGCCCTTGATTGCCATTTTGACTGCCTTAATGGCTACCCACCTCAGCCACAGGGGTTTTCTGGCTTCACTCCGATCCCGCCCATGAGAAGATGGCAGGCAAAGGAAGACTTAAGAATAGTCAACCCAATGACAATTTCCTCTATTTTTCCAGACTCCGATCCAGTCTCCACCGGGCTGGGGAAATTCCACCTGAAGTGTAAGTTAATTGCATGACTTATCAAACCAACAAATGGCTGAGTTTGTAGACCTTTGAATGTTCGGAAAGATTGTCTGAAACATCAGATTTGATTGAAGTGATTAGAACAACATACCTCAGCTATGGAACTGAAACTGCTGAAAGACAAATTGCAGAATTCATTTTAAGACAGAAAAATCCTTTGCTTCTGTTACAGAGCCCATACCCATTGGGAGCCGCACTTCATGTATATAAGAGTCACATGTAGCTCACGAGCTAGAGTTTGGCCGTCTTTGGGTAGTATGTGGCACTGCAACCACCCCATTGTCTTGTTGGTTGAATGCCTTTTTCGCTCATCAAGTTCCATACTGACACCTTAATAAGATCTGCATGTAAATTTTTTGATGGGGTTACATCTTATTAGGTTTATATGCTATCTGACTCCCCTTTCTTCTATCCTGTACTGCTCCTCGTCCATTAAAATTACAAATATTTGAATTCCAATTGTGATGAACTTTTCACTGTCGGTGAAAGAAAATATATCCTGTAAGTCTTATGGGCCATCAGGTTGTCATAATCAGCTCCATCCAGCTGTATTGTTAAAAACAAGCACTTGAAAAGTTCCTTTGTAACTTAAGCCACTCCTTTGAGCTGCACGTGCAATGCCCAATGCTTCCAATTAGATGATGCTGACAATGTGTACACTTCACCTAACTTATCATTAATTATCTGTGATGTCAACTGAGAATACAGTAAGTCACTGGTTTTGAGAACTCCAACATGAGTCACCTGATTTTAATACAGGATAACAAGCTTCTGGTAGAATCAGTAAATGAACACATAGGGCTGAATTTAATGGCCTCCCCTGCCCCACACATGCCCACCCCCCCCGCCACCAAGAGCAAGATGGTAGGTGTGGGTGGGGCCTTAAACTGGGCACCATGGCAATGGTTCCCAATTAATCGGCACTTATGGGCCTTCTCCCTCCGTAGCTGGGACCTTGTGGCTGGGCTGAGGGGGGTTTCCTGTTCGGGCACCCATGCCCATAAAAGAACCCCCTCCCCCCCACCCAAGGTGCTCCTTCCTGCTCTGTCGATCCCAGGGCTCCAACCCTGTTCACCATGGCCTGCCATCCTGGCCCCAGCAGGACCCAAGACTTATCCAAAAGACCGGACTTCATCGGCATCTACACTTTGAGACTGCTTGCAGTCTCAGCAGTGGCTACCGATTCTGTTGGTACTGCTGGGACAATAGAGTTGCCGGCCATTTGATTGGCCAGAAGCTCTCTTAGGCGGGCCTTCCTCTTTGAAGGGGGCAGAAGACCTGCCCTAAGTCAGTTAAAAGCCTGACGGGAGTAAGATGATTGTGGAGTGAGCCAACCAAGTGCATGTTGGTTCGCCCCCGACTTTTATGCCATAGGGTGGGAACCACCCCACCCAGATAAAATTATGCCCATGGAGGGGAAAAATGGGAAAACCCATGAAATTGGGCATGGGGATTGTGGTGCACAATTCACCTGTGTCCATTCCAGGTGATGCAGGCAGCATCCAAGCCTGCTAATGTGTTGCATGTTAATTATAATGATTGTGGCATGCAACCCAGTGCTAAATGTACTGCTGAGTGCCTGCTGGCCTCAGCAAGGGACCCAAGTTTGTGTAAGGAAAGCACCAGGTAAAGCTAGCCTGCACTACCTAAAACCAGACTGCACCTTTTAAAGAAGACTGCAGCCAGGGCTGGAACTTATTAAAGTTAAAGACTAAAATTTTGGCACAAGCTTGTAATGCCTGTGCTAATGCTGTTAACAAGGTGGCAATTGGTGCAGGCTGTAATATGATGGATCTTTCTTCTAAACCAGCACCTGTAGCACAATACCAGCTGAATTGTGTGGCTGGGATGTCCAAAATCATAATATAAACAACAGTGGTGGCATTATGTGATGAAAATCTGACAGAAATGAGTTCTGTCCCAGAATACGCCTTGAAAATTGCTGATACACTCATTGTGAGCCACAAGCTCACCAAAAATGGTGAGTAAATTCACACCCCTCATCCCAATAACAGACCATTCCTACCCTCAGAGGCTAAAGACACTTTACACTACTTTTGATTCTAGAAAACCAGGGTTCATGCTTTCCTTTAGGTTACTAAATCTGGCTCCCTTATCGAAGTGATAAACTGGGAGACAGTTTTTTTGAGTCTAATGTCTGCTGATGGAAGTAAATAAGTAAAATTTAGCAAAATGCTGGGAGCAGGCTGAGAGACAACAGTCTCCTAAAATCTGAATTAAAACACCAGAGTAAAAGAATGTAATGATGTCACACAATTGCAATAAATAGATCATACGTAAACTTTTTGAATCAGCTACAAAAACTCTCTGTTCTTGTAGCTACAGATGACTCATCATATGGATTAAAGAGACCCGTGCAATCACTGCCTGTGTAAAATATCTTCAACTTTGCAAAACTACCCTCTGATGGTGGATATGCTCATCCCCCAATGTATGTACATCTGTTGTCATTCAATGTAATGCTTTTAATGGGAAAGGTAAGCATTATCTGCAAACCGATTCAGGATGGCACACTACAGAAAACTAAGTATGACAAACAAAAGTGCAGATTTCTACTGTCACTGGCTTATTCTCCACACCCAGGTGAATGTAAAACAGATGTGGAAGGTCCAGGCAACTTTCCAGTACCTACAAATTGTTTCAATGTAAGGCTCATCTGCTATTGCCAAACCTTTCATCTACTTGTGTAGTCACTCAAAGCAGTTCAGATTTTCTGACTTAGATATTACAATGGAAGTTTCTGTTTCCTTATCACTGGATTGTATCTTAATAATTATGCAGCATATTCACAACAAGAAAAAGCCTAACTAATTCCCCTGACCTTCAATGGCACCAAAATTGCCGAGTCCCCTCTCCAGCGACATTCATGGGTATGGGGTCACCAGTGACTTAATGCTAAACTGGACCAGCCATTGTATCATTGCAGTTGTAGGAATAGGTCGAAAGCTGGGTACTCGATGATGAACCTGTTTCGTTATGTGGTCAATGTCTAGAAAGGGATTTTGGAGATTGTCTATTCTCTCAAAGTATGCTGCTTGAGCTATAGTTTCTCAAAAACATTACTCTTTATTCACAGCAAATATTTACACATTTGGACCTCTACACGAGGTTGGAGCTTCTCCTCCTTCCAGATCTCTCTTACTTCTGTCATGCAATCTGACATCATTATTACATCAGCATCATGTATGCTTCTGATGTTAACCCTTTACTCTACATCTCCCCCCCAAATCTTTATTCCTATCACATTTACATCCTCCTACATCTCCCCACAAAGTATCAGACTTTTAGTCTCTGAGGTGCCTTGACCAATCTCCCTGATCTTGTTCTGATCTCCTTTTGAGGTTGAGGATATTCTATACTCTCCCTTCTGTCAGTGGGAGTGTTCTCCTGGGTGGCAATCGAGATTGTAGCAAGTCTTTCTTCTTCTTCATCAGGATTCAAGTAGTAATCCCAAGCTTCTATTGGTTTTCTCTCCAAGGATATTAAGGCATTGCAGTTTCTCTTTATGATACCCTGGTCTGCCTCAATCCTGTACAATCTTGGCTGTGGAGTTTTTCGGTGATTGTGCCTTCCCCTCTGTTGGTCTTGGACCCATACTCTCTCCCCAGCTTCAGCACTGGTAACTCGGTGAGCTGGTTACCTGAACAAAGCCATATTCGTTTGTGAAATTGTAGAATAGCTCATTAGCAAATTGTGACCCATTGTTGGACTATGATATCCGGGATGCCATGTGTTGCATAAATTTTCAAGGGATTGGATGACTGCTTCTGCTGTGATACTATGCAATCTGTTTACTTCGATCTATTGTGAATAGTAACCAATAACAGTATGAAAGGTTTTCCCCCTAAACTTAAATAAGTCCATTCCCAAACCCTCCCACGGCCTTGATAGAAAGGTAGAGGTAATAGTGGTTCTTTTTGTTCTTGGCTGTTTATTGCACAAGTAAGACAGTTAGAAATCATTTCTTCGATAGAGCAAGTAATGCCTGGCCACCAGACTGATTGCTGTGCTCTTGGATGACATTTTGCTTTCCTTTGATGTCCTTGGTGAAGTCTTTGAAGAACATCAAGCAAGTGTTCTCGGTATGACTATTCTCTCGTTGAAGATTAGTAAGTCGTCAATGAGTGTAAGGTGCTTGCGCTGTTCGAAGTATTGCTGCTATGGTCAGCAATTCTGGGTCTTAGTGTACCAAGAACACAGAAGAGATTAAAATTTGTTTAATCCTTTTGAAAGCATTTCACTTGTCCACATTCCAGCACCACTGTTGACCCTGTCTCAACATCTGTCTCAAGGGCTCTAAGCAATCTTTGAAGCTCAGTTATGTTCATGGGTTGTGGAAATTCTCTGAGTACTTCTGTTTTTATGGATCAACTGTGATTCCATTGGCTTGCACTATATAACCTAAAAACCTGATTATAGGTTTCACAAACTCACATTTTTCATCCAATGTTAGGCCTGCATCCTTTAAGACTCTCAGGGCTGCTCTGACTCTACCATCATGCTCTTCTCTCATGGATCCATGTATAAGAATGTCATCCATATGGCATATTACTCCTTCCATGCTTTCTAAATGTTAGACATTGTTTGCTGGAAAATTTCTGGAGTGGACACTATTCCAAAGGACACTCTATTAAAACAAGAACAACCAAATGGCGTGGAAGGATGTTCTTGCTATAGAAGGAGTGCAGCGAAGGTTTACTAGACTGATTCCTGGGATGGTGGGACTGACATATGAAGAGAGATTGAGTTGGTTAGGATTATATTAGCTGGAGTTCAGAAGAATGAAGGGGGATCTCACAGAAACCTATAAAATTCTAAAAGGACTAGACAGTGTAGATGCAGGAAGGATGTTCCCGATGGTGGGGGAGTCCAGAGCTAGGGGTCACAGTCTGAGGATACGGGGTAGACCATTTAGCACTGAGATGAGGAGAAATTTCTTCACCCAGGGAGTTGTGAGCCTGTGGAATTCGCTACCACAGAAAGTAGTTGAGGCCAAAACATTGTATGTTTTCAAAAAGGAATTGGATATAGCTTTTGGGGTGAAAGGGATCAAAGGATATGGGGAGAAAGCCGGAGCAGGCTATTGAGTTGGATGATCAGCCATGATCATAAGGACTGGCAGAGCAGGTTCGAAGGCCCGAATGGCCTACTCCTGCTCCTATTTTCTATGTATGTTTCTATGTATAAATGTGGTCAGAAATCTGGACTCTTTCTCCAGAGTCAACTGCCAAATTCCACGGTTCGCATCCAATTTGATAAATAAAGTATGCTTGGCCTGTTTGGCAAGGCTCTCATCCACTGAGGCCATCGGGAGAATCTCAAGTTTCACTGATTTGCTTAGCCGAGTTAAATCCACACAGATTCTCATGCAGCCATTAGGCTTTGGGAATGAAAGCATTTCCTGAACACCATTTTGTTGGCATGGTGACTGGTGAGATAACCCCTTGATGCTCCATATTTTCAATTTCACCCTTGACTTTGTCGAAGAGTGGGTAAGGGAATTTCCTTTGTGTAAAGAGACAAATTGGTGTAGCACCAGATTATAGGGCGATATGGTACTCAATATTTAACTCCCCTAGGTCTATAAACAATTTTGGAAGTTCATTTCGAAATGTACTGCTGTAATTCTCATCACCAACTTCATCCATTTTATAGATTAAATTCAGATTTAGGCATGCCTTTCTGCTTAGTGGATAGCACTCTTGATTTTGAATGACATAGAGAGGTTTGAGGATTTCTCAGTCTTTATGGGGAGAATTTTTTCACCGTTGGGGGGGCTGAGCGGATGTGGGCGGGTGCACAGCCAATTGCCGCCCGCGATTGGCTGCGCGTTGCAGTTTTACGTGGGCGGGCCAATTAAGGCATGCACGTGAAAGAGTGCAGAAATCTCCCTGAGGCACAGAGCTGTCTCAGGGAGTTTAATTTCATTTTTCAGAATTTAAATAAAGGAAAAAAATTCCAGACATGTCCCCTCATGTGACAGTGTCACATGAGCAGGGACAGGTCAATGAATTTTAATTAAAAAATTTATTTGACTAATAAATCCTTCCTGAAACCTCATCCCATCCATGGATGAGGTTTCATGATAAATGCGAAGGCTGCCTGGGCTCTTCGTCTGCCCGCCAACCTTAAGGTTGGACGGGCAGCTCCGTTAAGTCTCTTAATAGGCCTTTGACAGCTCGGCAGGTGCGCAGCCAACTCCGGTGCGCGTCTGCCGATCTGAAAATCAGAATGACGCGCGGTGATGTCGGGATGCACGCCCAACGTCACCGCGCATCAATTTTACACGTCGGCGAGCAGGGCCCGCCCCCGCATGCTGACCCGAAGATTCTGGCCCATATTTCAGCTTTATCTCTGCTTGGTCTCTGAATTTTAAAGTTGTTTCACCAGGGCCTTGTAATTTGATAGATGAGGGTTCTGTTAGGAAATAGAGATAGTTTGAAGTCAGATATATTTGTATTTTAGGGTGTTAGGAATGAGCTTTAGCTTTAACAAAAACAAAAAATACCTGGAAAAACTCAGCAGGTCTGACAGCATCTGCGGAGAGGAACACAGTCAACGTTTCGAGTCTGAATGACTCTTCGTCAGAACTAAGCAAAAATAGAAAAGAGGTGAAATATAAGCTGGTTTAAGGGGTGGTGGGACAGGTAGAGCTGGATAGAGGGCCAGTGATAGGTGGAGATTGCCAAAAGATGTCATAGGCAAAAGGACAAAGAGGTGTTGACGGTGACATCTTTTGTCCTTTTGTCTATGACATCTTTTGGCAATCTCAACCTATCACTGGCCCTCTATCCAGCTCTACCTGTCCCCCCCCATAAACCAGCTTATATTTCACCTATTTTCGATTTTTCCTTAGTTCTGACAAAGAGTCATTCAGATTCGAAATGTTGATTGTGTTCCTCTCCGCAGATGCTGTCAGACCTGCTGAGTTTTTCCAGGTATTTTTGTTTTTGTTTTGGATTTCCAGCATCCGCAGTCTTTTGCTTTTAGCTTTAGCTTTAAGTTTGATTTGTGCTTCTGTATCTGTGTGTTAAGAAAAGGGGAACTTGAGTTTTAGTTTCACTTATACTTTCTTATACACTCTTATGCTTTTCCATCATTTAAAAGGCTCGAGTCAAGATTGTGATGGAGCACTCAGGAAATGGAAGGGTGGAGCTGCATCAATAGTCAGTAAGCTCAACATGATTCAGAAAAGAGCAGTTTGCGCTGAACCAGCACTCCTACCAGGAGTTCACCACTCATCATCACTGAGGCAATGAGGTTGCAGTGCATACAATCTATAGGCTGTCCTACAACTACTCACCAAGACAGGGCCCCTGGCCCAGCAACTGCCACCAATACGAAGGAAGTGCAGTAATACTATAGCTGTAAGAACACTTGTAAGTTTCCTCCATGTCACTCAATATCCAAGCTTGGACATATATTACCATTCCTTCATTGTTGCTGGGTCAGAATCCTGGAATTATTGATCTAACAATATCATGGGAGCACCATCACCGCAAGGACTATAGTGGTTCAATGAGAAGGCCCACCATTACCTTCCCAGGGAAATTAAGGGATCTGCAAACATGCTTGCATTGCGGCATTCTATCTGCTCAACCTAACAATTATACCAGCAATTAACCATCTGAAAGAATTATTTAATTGTTTACAGTGTTACCATGTGAAAAAAACTTAAATTTAATTAGCATGAATCAATGCACACCACCAAAGAAAGCTGGGACACTCCATACAAGCATTAAAATATTTAAACCAGGCTCTCCAAATGCAGCTAGGAGTCAGATCTAAATTTAAATGTAGGTCGGCCAAGTCTCCCAGGGCTCAAGAAACCCAGCAGGAAGGTAGAGATGGGAGAGCCTAGTCAAGCAGGTAATACTTTTTATAGCACTACTGGTGAGCCAGGAGGAGGAGAAATGCTTCCACTGGCCACTCAAGCATATGTTCCACTGATTGCAGCTTCTCCTCATGCTGCGAACTGATGTCCCCACTCCTCCTCAGACTGCCAAAACCCCCTTCTGTAGCCAATTTTCCGACCCCATCTTCTGTCTCACAAATCAGGGTATAAAAGATGGTACAAATATATGGATATATGAGAGTATTCTGGCATTCTCCAAACTGGAGAGGGATTACTGAAATTTAGAGATTTATGGCTACTAGTACAGCAGCTACTTATATTTATATATCACCTCTAGCATTATAAAATGCCCCAAGGCACATCATGGGAACATTATGATGCAAAATTATAAACCTCTGGATGGAGGTTCACTACGCTGACACCCTAGTAGCTGATTACAGCATTTCAGCAGAAGGAAGGCAATGAGCTCCCCTGATTCAAAAGGAACAGTATCTCATACTTCGTGGAATCATTGCTCAAGTTTCAAATATGTCGGTGATAAGGTGAACTTATTAGACTTTCAATAAATCCAGGATGCCTACCAATTAAAGTGCTAATGCCAGCAATACAAGAAGTCTAACTGTAAACTAATCTCATTAATTTTAAATCAATCTGTGAAACAGAAGCTCAGTACCAGCTTTTAGTGACAAAAGCTGGTTAAATCTGAATTATATGGAAATATCTGGATTGCCTTTTTAATCTTGATTATTAATTCCATCAGCTGCAAAATAAACTAAATAAAAGTTAAATGCTGCTGATAATATTGTTATAAGGTGAAAAAATGTACATGGTTTGTCAATTCATGCTCTGATTTTCTCTTTGCTGATTTGGCAAAAAGGGTCAATTCATTAACACAGTAGTTTCTGCGCAACTAATTGAGATCTGACTGAATAAGTGTTAAAATAAGATGAAGTTGCTGCTGCAAGATGATTTGGGAAGCTAGATTTAGGTATCTGGTAATTCCCTAGCTATAACCTGGGCAATAAATTCCATGTGGATCTTTGATGAGCTGTTAAGAACTCATTTGGTGCTTTTTGAATACTGCAACAGTTTACTAAACGCATTGGCCTGGACTTTCACTGGTTGGGATGATTTGAGACCCTTTAAAAATTGTGGGTGGGTCCCAATTCCAGGATGCCTGACCCCATTCCCAGGCTGCCCAATTTTCAGGAGTGCCTTTTAAGGGTGGGGGCTGGTTTGGGTCACAAGCCTGCACTGGGCACTCCCGAGATGGCCGGTTCCATTGCGGTGATAGGCATGTCCTACTTCTCTGCAATTTTCATGGAGTTGGGCCAGGTTTTTAAAGAATCATGGTTCATGGCACCTCAGCAGTATCGTGAACCATAGTCAGCATGAAGGGACCTTTTAAAAGGTGAGTTCAAAAGGTTGTCCTTATGCACTCCCATGCAAAGGTATGCCCCACTTCCACCCTTGTGGCCTTTCATGCTTTCTATGCCAAGCTATGCCCCCCTACCCACCAATCCCATGGCCCTCTTGTCCCCATGACAAGCTATGGCACTTCCATGCCCACTGACCCACTATACATTCTATTGTTGGAGAGGGTTTAATTTAAACAGCCCTGATTTCTACTCTCACCACCTGTTCGAAAACAGAAAGGCATCTCTGATTTTTGATTGCCCCCTTTACAAGTGGTGGCATATATCCCAACCCCTCAATTTTGGTGTGATCCAATTTCTATTACTAACCTCACAGCAAACTTGAGATAGGGTGAATCAGAGGGTTAATTTATTTGCACACATTCAAACGCAAGAGGAAGGTAGCAATGTGGCTTCCTTTTCATTCATACAGTAAAGGTGAGATAGAGAAAGAAGGGGCTTACAGGGCATGGCCACAGAGAAAAGAATTATTGTTCCATGTGAGTCCAGAGTCCAGAATCAAAATCCAATGGTGTATTCTTTCAGAGGTCAGCAGGTTGAATGCTGATGCTGGATAAGTCACTCTTCCCGTAGAGATGACTTCCACAATGGGATATGCACATAGAGATGAATTAGTCTTGTAGGCGATTGTATAGAAGGTCAGAAGTCCCAGTAGAAATAATGTAGATGGGGTCAGGAATTTAAGCCTGGACAGAGCTCTGGTTCTGAGCCGCTGCTTGCTAGATGGAATGTGGCAGACTGATTGACAGTATATTCCTTTGTCTGGATTCTTGAGATTGTTAATGTTTCAATCATTAAGAATCTGAAAGGTGACTGTAGGGTCCATTGGCCTAGTAGACTAGTAACCTCCAATGGCCAGGCCTGGCTTAGGAAAGGTAGATGGCCTTTGTAAAATTCCCTTTGAAGCTGGTTTCTTCAGCTCACAGGGTCATTAGTGTCTCTTCAAAAGTAATAAGGTGTCAGCTTCTCTGACTGCCAGAAAGTTCCTTTTGTTTGAAAGTCACAGCCAGCCATGGCTTCAGTCATTTTAAAGTCTTTGTCCAGTTTTTAAATTTTCATAAGTTAGCCATGATAGATATATATTTCATAAAAATATATTGTGAGGTCTTAGTTCCGTTACATATAAAACCAGTGAACCCTGTAGTGACAATAGGATGTGTTAAAAAAAAGTTTTTAAAAGTCATTTTTGAACATAAGTAATCGAAGTAATGAGTAATGAATATAAAGTCCTTCCACTTCCTTCCAATAAAAGTGTCAATCATCCAGGCTCTTTAAAGTATCAATAAGAGAAACTTCAAGCACTCAAAACCTCTTAACGTTGTGTAAATAAGCTTTGTGCAATTGACAGCGGAGATCAGAGAAGCAGAACTGTCGATCAAGCAATGTTTTCTCTGGGCCTCAGGTGTTTGAACAGAGTAATGGATGTCTAGGCTCTCAGCTAAACATAATAATAAGGCTTGGCAGAGGATCCACAAATCCATTACTCTCTGATCTCTGCTGCCAATTGTACAGTGTTTATTTACAGAAGGCTAAGAGGTTTTCAAGTGCTTGCAGTTTCAGTTATTGATACTTTAAAGGGTCTGGGTGATTGTCACTTTAATTGGGCTGTAGTGAAAAGAATTTTTTTACATAGTGAAAAGTAAAGAATTAATAACTTTTTTAAAAGCTTTTTTTATATATCCTATTGTCACTATAGGGTTCATTGGTTCTATACAGTGTATAGTGGGTGAATGGGCAAGGAAGTGCTATAGCTTGGCATAGGAAGCATGAGGGGCCATGGGGGTAGGTGGTGGAATAGACTGGCATGGGGGGCATGAGGTGGCATTGAAGTGTGTAGTGGGTGAGAGGGGTGGAGGAACTTTCTGTTTTTATTTTAACTGGGATGAAGTCCCACAACAATAAGGTAGGCTTTCGAAACAGCCCACCTTGGCACCTGGCAGCCCCTATGGCTGCCTCTGATCTCTTTCCTGGCCTGGCCTGACTGCAGCCCAGGGGCTTACAGGGTATGGCCATAGAGAAAATAATTATTGTTTCACATGAGTCCAGAGTCCAGAATCAAAGTCCAATGGTGTATTCTTTCAGAGGTCAGCAGACTGAAGGCTGATGCTGGATAGCCACCTCCACGGCAATGAAGATCCCGCCTTTGCAGACACTTCCTACTGAAGTGGCCGGGCAAAGCCAGGAATTTTCCCGACTCCTGGTTTCCACCTTGATGATGAAAACCCAGGCCAATGTTACGCACATGAGTTCTTGAAAGTACTTGCATAAAAGCACCCTCCAGTAACATATCCTCTTTTGTATGGGAATGTGCAGGTGATTTAGTTATGTGTGAGCCACCTTTAAATTTTTCTCCGTGGCCTTGCTAGTGTAGTAACTTAAAGGAGCTAACTTGTGCGTGGCTTATGCAGGGAATTCCAGGTTGCTGCGCGCCCACAAGGAGAATTGCTCCATTGTGAGGATTTGTTTCTTTTGGAAGGGAAACAGGAAAACTGATGTCAAAGGGAAAAATGGTTATGAGGTGGAAATCCATCTCGATCAGTGGTGCAAAACCGGCAATATTGGATCGGCCATCTATTATATGCAGCATCTATATTCAGTTCCATTGATTGATGTCACCCAGTTTTCACCATTGGCTTAGATATATTTCCACCCCCTAAATATTAGAAATGATAACGTGTCTATACACAGTGTTTGGGCATGTAATATTTATTTTACTTTATCAAGTTATTAATTTCACTAAATGCCTTAATCTAGTCCCTTTGAAGAGAATGACATAGGTAGAAAAGAAGCTACTTTGCAAGACTGCATGGCAGCTTTAGGAGGGAGTGGGGTCCACAACCGCCTTATTATTTTATATAAGGTACCAGTTTACTGAATACGACTTCAAATGTACCTGAAAGTAACTAATAGAATTTGGATGAGAATCTGGTATACGTTTGCCATGTTAAATAGGGCTGATGCTACAGCAATTTTGATATTAACTTGTGCTAAAAGGGGAAGCAGCTTAAATTATTTTTAAAAATTCATTAATGGAATGTGGGCGTCGCTGGCTAGGCCAGTATTTATTGCCCATTCTTAATTGCCTTGCGATGGTGTTGGGGAGCTGCTTTCTTGAATGGCTGCAGTCCACACTGTGTAGGTACACCCTCAGCGCTGTTGGGAAGGGAGTTCCAGGATTTTGACCCAGTGACGTGAAGGAATGGCGATATATTTCCAAGTCAGGATGGTGAGTGACTTGGAGGGGAACTTCCAGGTATTCCCATGTGTCTGCTGCCCTTGTCCTTCTAGATGGTAGATGTGGGTTTGGAAGGTGCTGTCGAAGGAGCCTTGGTGAGTTCCTGCAGTGCATCTTGTATATGGTACACACACTGCTACTGTGCATCAGTGGAGGAGGGAGTGAATGTTTGTGGATGGGGTGCCAATCAAATGGGCTGCTTTGTCCTGGATGGTGTCAAGCTTCTTGAGTGTTGCTGGAGCTGCATTCATCCAGGCAAGTGGAGAGTATTCCATTACACTCCTGATTTGTGCCTTGTAGATGGTGGACAGGCTTTAGGAAGTCAGGAGGTGAGTTACTCGCTGCAGGGTTTCTAGCTTCTGACCTGCTCTTGTAACCACAGCATTTATACGGCTAGTCCAGTTCAGTTTTCAGCCAATGGTAACCCCCCATGATGTTGATAGTGGGGTTTCAGTGATGGTAATGCCATTGAATGTCATGGGGTGATAGATTCTCTCTTGTTGGAGATGGTCATTGCCTGGCATCAATGTTACTTGCTACTTGTCAGTCCAAGCCTGGATATTTTTCAGGTCTTGCTGCATTTGGACATGGACTGCTTCAGTATCTGAGGAGTCACGAGTGGTGCTGAACATTGTGTAATCACCAGCAGTGAACATCCCCACTTCTGACCTTATGGTGGAAGCAAGGCCACTGATGAAGCAGCTGAAGATGGTTGGGCCTAGGACATTACCCTGAGGAGCTCCTGCAGTGATGTCCTGGAACTGAGATGATTGACCTCCTTTTCCTTTGTGCTAGGTATGACTCCAACCAGCAGAGAGATTTCCCCCGATTCCCACTGCCCTCAGTATTGCTCCTTTATGCCACATTTGGTCAAATGCTGCCTTGATGTCAAGGGCAGTCACACTCACCTCATTGCTGCTACTGGATAATATGATTAACTTTAAATAATACACAGTTTAACAAGGACCATATGAGAACATTTTCATATGGTGACTCATCAATTCTGAGATATTTTGGTTTTCTTCTGCATTCAACATTTCAACTGCAATTTGTGTAAGAGGAAGTTATTTGCAAAATCCCTTAAGACCTGATCCTTTCTTCTGTATGATGCCTGTAGTACACATTGTAAAAAGGTACACATTTGTGTAAAACAAATTCAGCAATTGTCTCATCCCCGGGTCATGAAAATCAATTATTTCAATACATTTCTTTTCTTCTGTGCAGTTTGGAGATGGGAATATTTTTGTTGAATGACTATAATATTTTTGTAAACCTCCCAAATTGTGTCCATATGTTGCTGCCAAATTAAAAATAATCTTTTACAATGATTTTCAAGGCTTTCTTGCATGACTTCCCACTGCAATTAAAGTTCAAAAATATAGCAAACGACACAAGTAATAAAAACCAATAATATAAATATTTTAGTGTTGAAATACGTAATTGGATAATCAACTAATTCAAAAAAATGCCTATGCATTTAAATAAAGGCTTGCACTTATTTAGCATTGTTCTTGATTTCAGGATGTCCCTAAGTGTGAAGTACCTTTGAAGTGTAATTACTTTTGTAGTGTACAATGCTAACATAGTTTCATAAATGAATTTCGTGTAATAAATTCATGGAGATGTTTCTAAATAGTACATAACACACTTTAAAGAAAATAAAATAAGCAAGTCTGGAAATTAATTTAAATTCTTCTGTGGCTTTAGCTCATGTTGTAGACAAGAGACAACTGTTATGATAGTGTGTCATGACAGTATTATAAATTGTGAAAATGGACTATAAGTCAAAATGGACTGAGGTCACATGAGTTTTGTGGATTTCAACCATTCTCTTTCATCTCACATAGAGACAAAAGGATGCATTCTCAGATATGAAAGACATTTGTAATTCAACGAGTGCTCGACAAATATAAATAGGCGCCAGTGGCTTTGATGGTTTCCCTTCACACACAAAGACATTGACTGATAAACTTTAAGATGTGAAAAGCCACAACAGCAGGTGGAGGAGGATTCAGACAATAATTAAAATTATTATAATGCCTTATTTGGAAGATGACTTTGCATTTTTTTCAGTATCACATGATACAGTGGCCATCTTCAATCCCTTTTAAAAATACAGCTGAATACCCTTTATCCGTACATCTGAAAACCAAACACGTCCAAAAACCAAACTTTTTTTTGAGCGGACCGTAATGTGAGCCAACACAAACCTCCCCGATCTTTTGCAGGGGAGCTCTGTGCCCCAAGCCGACAAAGTAACATGTAAAATAAAAGGCAAACTTATGAAACAAAAGCCAATGTTGATGAGGCAGATGAAGCTGGAAGAACTGTTCAAGAAGGCCTCCCAGCGGAATGCATCGACATTCAACCCTACAGATATATCACATCTGAAAACTGAAAATATCTGAATACCGAAATGCAATCAGGACCAAGGATTTTGGATAAAGGGTACAGCAATCTGTATAGCAATCTGCTACGAGCAACCCCATTGACAGAATTTAATTGCACAGGGACAAGGGGATCAACAAGCACAGCCAATGAACTGTTGTAATCAACCAGGCTAAAAAAGGCCCTCACCACAGTTCTTTGAAAGAGAAATAAAGAAACCTCCTCTCTTCCACCCTACCTGGTTCCATCATCAAGCTTACTGGAGAAAACCAATTCCTACACCAGGATCTTTAGGTTGGCGAACGGTGGGTGGGGGGGGGGGGGGGGAGGAAGAGGGGTCCACTCACCGATGTGTAAAATGACGCGGGATGACATCGGGCGGAACTCCCGATGTCACCCCACATCATTTCAATTTTCAGGTTGGCGGGGGTGCAGCCGAATCAGCTGTGCACCCGCCAACCTGTCAAAAGCCCATTGAGGCCATTTAAAAACTAATTGAAATAATTAATGGACCTGCCCGTCCAACCTCAAATTTGGCGGGCAGGCCGGGAGCCCTGGCGGGCTTCAGAAAAGGCATGAAACCTCATCCACAGGCAGGAGAGGTTTAATGAGGGATTTTAAAAATTTAATAAAGGTTTGATTATAAGTGATGGACATGTCAGGGAAATTTTATTTTTCCACCTGCACCATTTTTAAATTTGGCACCGATCTCCCTGAAGCAGCAGTTAGCGAAAGACTGCACTCTCAGCTGAGGGATATTCCCCACCCCACCCCACCCCGCCCGCACAGTGAGTGCATAGCACTTCCTGGCGGATGTCACGCTGGGCGGGCCTTAATTGGCCCGTCCATGTAAAATGGCAGCGCAACCCCAATCGGAGGCACGCCCGCTCCTGAACTCCCCCTCCCCCCGATGGGGGGACAATTCTTCCCTTACTGACCGACTATGGGAGTCATCACAATTGCTGAGACATCTCTGCAGTGTCAAAGCCTTCATTTCAGTCAACATAATAATGCGACTACATAACAACAACAGGCTTGAACTGACAGAGGCTAAGGCCAGAATCTTCCAGCTCTCACCTCGGCGGGTTCCCCCACAGCAGGGCCATCGAGCCATTGAAATCGCCATTCAAATCGGCGGGACTGGAAGATCCTGTCAGCGTGAGGGGCTGGAAAATTCCAGCCTGAGTTTCATTCCATTTTTATGAGTATTGTTTTTATCTTCATCAGTACCTAGTTTTGATGCGTGCATGAGAGTTCGAGTGGGAGAGTGAGTGGGATGTAGTTTCTTTAGTAACCTCCAGGGCAAGGGTGTTGAAAAATAAACTTTTTTTTCCCCTTTGAAACACAAAAGGGTTGCCGTTGGGTTATTTGAAATTGATTCACTCACCACAGGGATAAGGAATACACACCCTCATGTGCAAATATAACTGATCACAGGCAATAAAAGGTTAACACCTTAAAATGTGTCCATGGCACAGTCCATCCAAAAATTAATAGTCTTCAGGACAATTCTGGTGCGGTGTAATCTGTAGCCACAGACTGTGAGTCAGAGATGTTTACTTCTCATTAAAAGCCAGTAGCTGGGATTTTCCATGCCCACCGGCATCAGGCATGTTCAGTGGCGTGAGTGGGCTATATGGCGTGACTGGTTTCATGATGGCGTGAAACCAATCTTTCCCGCCATTGGACGTCAGGAATCTCATTGTAATACATTTGCATATCATTATTAGGTCTGCCCGCTGGAACAGCAGCTGGACCACCCACCCACGTCGGTGGGAAAGCACGCCGATATGTTTCACAACAGCATATAAAAGGTGTGCATTTGGTGGGCTGCACTTTGAGGGGAACTTGGATTTGAATACACAGTAACGTTGCGCAGCGCTCAAAAGGGCTGCTTGTTGTTTTCAAGCTTGAGGCGCATTGGGGGAAGGGCAAGGACAGTCCTGTGGTTGAATGTAGTGCACAAGCATTCGGGTTGTGGGGGTAGGGTGGGTGAGGGAAGTGACCACACATTAGGGACACCTTATATAAAGTGACCATTCCTCTGCAACTGAGATAGTTCAGGCACAGCCATTGATATGATTGGCATTGGGCTTCTAGCTTATCTGCCCACTCAAGCAACACAGAGGCATCAAAGTGCCATCAAGTGCTTCAGAGCTTTGCATCCCATGTGCACAGACTGCAAAGTAATGAGCATTTTAGTGGACTGCAGAACAGTTGGACGACTGCGCATTTTGTACAATCTCCTCGCTAAAGCTGGTCATGGAGCACTTAATCAGGATGGGTTCTTAGTACATTGAAGCTAACCCATGTGTCTCTCTCTTTCATCCTGCAGGAGGGGTACTTCAGGATCATGAAGCCTGGTGAACCAGCTATATGCCTTGTGGCTTACAGAGAGTGAAGACAATGGAGGAGAGAGTGACTGAGGTGCCTGGCTCCACAGAGGGAGGAGCAGCACCCTCAGGAGGAAGGGGTGGCTAGGGCTCCCGCAAATGCCACTGTAGAGCCACAGCGAGCCATCACAGGCCGGTGCCTAGCGAAACCCAGGATCTATAGACACCGCCTTTCATTCCTGCTGATGACAGAGAACCAGTGTCGCCGAAGAATGTCTAGGGAACTGGTCGGTCACATCTGCCACCTGCTGCAGGATTTGGTGCCATGAGGACGTGGAGGGTATTCACTGCCAGTGGCCGTGAAAGTGACAGCGGCACTCAATTTCTACACCAGTGTCTCCTTTCAGGGCTCCACAGATGACTTTTGTGGGACATGACAAGCCTCCACCCACAAATGCATTCATGAGGTCACGGATGCCACCTTCACGAGGACACACAACTTTGTATGTTTCGCCCGGGACTGGGACAGCAAGGATGGAAAAGCGACTGGATTTCCCCAGATCTCGGGTTTCCCACAGGTGCAGGGTGCCATCAACTGCACTCAAGTGGTGCTCAGGTCTCCATCACAACACGCAGTCAACTACATAAACCATTCGCTGAACATGCAGCTGGTGTGCGACCATCCACAAACGCATCCTGCAGGTCTGTGCACGGTTTCTAGGAAGTGTCCACGACTCCTACATCTCAGTCGGTCACAGATCCCTGAAGTATTCCAGGGTCCACAGAAGTTTCAGAGATGGCTCCTTGCGGACAAGGGCTACCCACAGAGAATGTGGCTGATGACACCCGTGTGGTGGCCTCACACTGCAGCAAAGCAAAGACATAATGAGGCTCATGCTGCAACATGCAACTTGGTAGAGCAGACAATCGGGACACTGAAATTGAGGTTCCAGTGCCTGGCAGTTTGGTGGAGCCCTGCAATATAGTCCACAGAGAGTGTCAAGCATTGTTGTGGTCTGCTGCAACAGGGAGAGGTTCTGGCTGAGGAGAAAATGGAGGAGCTGGAGGACTCCTCTGCTGAGGAGTACGCTGATGGGGATGACGGTGAGGAGGTCCTCAAAGGCAGCAATGACTGGGATGAGACCATTGCACTGGCTAGATGAGGCAGGCGCACTTGGGAGGCCCTCATAGCTGCCAGAATGATGACATGCAGTGAGGAGACCCATAGATCCTCACATTGCATCTGTGAACATTTGACTCCAGTCTGGCTTGTGGCAGCATGCATACCATCTATGAGAATGCTCCTGTCATGGAGATGCAGTGGAGGCCCTAATAGTCGCTCGATTGCAGGAGGATGATGACAACATGCAGTGAGGGCACTCAATATATCTACACATTGTCTCTGAGAATGTCTGACTCCTGTCTGGCCGAGGATTGCTCGGTTGCGCTTTGTGATCAGGGTCATATCTTAGAGACACTGCCATGAAACTTTAGAAGCACCTGATCCTTTGTCTGCCTTCAGCACCTGACCCCTTCAGGAGTACAGCGTCACCGGTCACAGATGCTGAAGAAATGGGGGCCAGCCCCACCTTAAAGGTGCTGAGGGCACTCAAAGAGATAGATGGAACTCTGACCCCTGCCCACTATATCCTGGCAGCAGTGGTGACCACCGTTGAGGTGCAGGCATTAGTAACGTTTCCAGGGAGTGTGAGGCCGGACCATCACTTTGGCCTGAAGGCTGCACAAAGCACAGGGAAGAGGCCCTGGACTGAGACACCTACCTTTATCTTGTGCAGAAAGGTTTCACATGTGAGTGACATGAACACTGCTCATCAGAACAGGGAGCCATAGGCAGGGAGACATTCTTGGTGAATAGTATGTACAAGTGATTAACATCCATGCCCAGGCTGTGCAGCTACATCTTCTTAACATTCCTAGCTCTGCTCACCGGTCTTGGTGCTCCCTGGTCTTGGTGCTTCCCGGACATCCACAGCGGAGGTGGAAGCAGCCTGCCGACTGCTATGCCCTGTCTGTGATGACCTTGGCAGGCGTCCTCTGCAGGGCCGAGAACTGGGGGGTGGGGGTGAGTGGGGAAGAACACCTGCTGATCCTCCTTCCTCTGGGTGCCCAAGGGCCCCAGGCTGACTCCTTGAGGTGAAGGGGTAGCAGGAGTGAGATTGAGCTACCCCACACCCCTCTCACATACACACTGTTGAAGGCCAACTGGGGCATCAGTGATGGAGTTGAGCTCATGTGGCAGTGCAGGAGCGACTTCCTGGACCAAGGTCTGCATGGCGGCCGCCATCCTACCAGTGTTGACCTTGGTGCATAGCAATGCCGGCATTATGACTTCAGCCTGATGGTGGACAAACTCCTCCATCGTGCTTTGCAATCTGAGGAGTGCAGCGGACATTCCTTTTTGATACTCCCGAACTTGTCTTTGCAGCTCCAGCAAACGTGACATGACTGAGTCCAGAGGCTCGTCATCTGACTCGGACTCAACAAATTTCTGGCCTCCAGCAGTCCTCTGAGTGCCGGGTACCTGGAAATCCCTGCCGCCGCTTGCTGTGGATCGGACAGTGCGATGTGCTCACCAGATTGTGATCCCGAGGCTATTCTAAAGCTAGGTCCCACCGAGGTGTGTGTCTCTGCACTGCTGGAGGGTGTGGGTGAGCGCTGTGACGGGACTTCAAGGAGGGTGCCTCCAGATTCCTTTTCAGAGGTCTCTACAGGGCTTGATCGGAGGCCCTGAATCATGGACTCTGTCGGTTGTTTCCCAGATGTGCCTGCAGAAGCAGGTGGAGATAATTAGTGCATGGCAGTGGCCTGTGAAACATGACACATCACTCACTGCACGGTTGCCCGATGGACATTGCACCACTGGATCCTCACTTGATAGAGCACCACCGACCTCACCGTCAGCACAAGACCGGTCTAGATTGTTGCCGGCTAGCTGGGTGGCTCTGTTTTAAAAGTTTGTGAGGACCTTGATTTCGGGAATTCCTCCACCGGTTTGTGACCTCTCCCTCTTGTTGTGTGCCAGCTTGTCCTACATGAATAGAGATGGAGAAAGCATAAGCAAGGTGCCTGCCAGGCCATATGATAAGCATGCCTGGCATGTGTAGGTGGTGAGTGGTCCCATGGACGGGATGAGGACAATGAAGGTGTGTGTGAAAGATTGAATGGTGATTTCCCTTGAACTAGCAGTGAGTGAGGGCCCTGTGGATGTGTGATGGGTTTGTGAGTGTGTGAGTTGAGAGTGTGAGAAGAGTGACTTACCCTGGCAGAAGGAAGGAGATCATTCATCCTCTTGCAGCACTGGGTGGCTGTCCTCTTTTGAAGGGCATTGATGCTGACCACAGCTGCCACCACCTCCCAATCCTGATTGGTCACACCGCTGCCCATCCTGCGGCCAGAGAGGGATTAGAGGACATCGCGGCGGGCCTCCATGTCACCCAAAAGGAGTTCCAGTAACATGTCGCTAAGCCTGGGGGCCTGCAGTCTTTTTGCCTTTGTGGACATCTTCCCTACAGCAGTCATGGGCTGGAAGCACTGAGATGTGTGTGCGTGGCTGGACTTTAAATATGGCACCTGGCGTGATGAAGTGGCGAGGTGGTGGCCCACCCGCCATCGAAACGGTGTCTTTCCCAGGAATGCATGAGTAATGAGGCAGGTTTGGGACGATACGGCGTGAAATCAATGGGGTTTGAAAACAATGGGAAGTGGCCAAAGTGGTAAAGAAAAGTTGACAAGTCGTTGGGCGGATGCAGTTGGAGCAGGTGAAGTATTGACTGGGCTGCCCATGGACACTGTGTTGAAACCACTAATCTACCTGAATTATTTGGATTCTTAAACTCAATGGAAACTAGTTAAATTTTCAGATCATACCCAACAAGAAGAGACAGGAGAATCGAAAGAGGCAGTAAAACAACAAATCTGGGACGATTCTGCCCACTGAGTGCATTAAAAATTATTCCATGTGCCCATTGTAAACCACTGAGTCACAATTCAACATAAACAATCCAGCTGTAAGTTTAGGTTTTTAAGACCACTGAACTCAAATATATATTTTAATCATAAACATCCATATAGAACTCAAGCAACAGCTTGTTTCAACACCAAGATTTTTAATTGTTTCTGGTTAGTTTCCTTGCCACATGTCAATGCAGTACAAGGACAATAATAATCTGAATGACTACCTCCCCAAAGGACTCGCAAAAAAGATACAAACACTATGTTCTTTCCAAAAATAGAGTATCGGGCATAATTCAAAATTTTGGTATAAATTAGATGGAAGCCCTAGATAAACTGAAAGATCTTTAAACAAACAAATTTATTGGTCTAATGATACTTATACCAGAGGGCTGACATAAATTATTGAGGAAATTTGTAAGGCATTGACATCATTATGAGAGGTCAATGGGCTATGGGGAAATGCCAGTGGATGAAAACATGCGAATATGATACCCATATTCAAAAAGAGTGGCAAAACAGAAACAGGCAACAACAAATCCATGAGTTTTACTTTCTTTCCACATAAAAATAATGGAATAAATTATTAGGAATTATCAATGGAGGATTACCGAGATAACAACCATCATGTAATGAGCAGCAGTCACCATGGTTACAGAAGGAAAAAATCCTTCCTCACCAACCACTATGATTTCTTTGAGGAACTGACAATCAAAGTCAACTATGGTAAAGCCTACAATACTGCATGCTTGAGATTTGCAAAAGGCATTTCACAAAGGTTCACATGCAAAATGACTAATTAAGTTAAAAGCTCTGGAGATTAGTGGCAAAGCTTGCATTTGGATGATATTTGCTAATGGTAGAAAACAATGGGAAGTGGCCAGAGTGGTAAAGGCAAGTTGTTAGGGGTGCGCAGTTGGAGCAGGTGAAGTATTGACTGGGCTGCCCATGGACACTGTGTTGAGACCACAAATCTACCTGAATTATTTGGATTCTTAAACTCAATGGAAATTAGTTAAAAAGGCAGTCCAGAAACTACAGAATTTGATGGAGTAAATATCTGAACATGCTGAACATGGCAGTTGAAATCTAATGCAGACAAGTGTAATGCATTGCATAGTAGGGAGAAAAAATAGGCAACACATCTACTTCATGAATGATGTTGAAATATCAAAGGATGAAATTGAAAGAGACTGAGCAGCTTAGTGAATGCAAGGTTTACCATGTCCAGGCAAGGCAGTCAACAAAACCACCAAGAATGTTTTCATGCAGACAGCAGGCGGAATCGTCCCAGATTTACACTAAATGCGGTAGCAGGCGGGTAAAAGGACATTTAACCCGCCAGCCACAATGGCAGCTTTTCACATCATGTTGTCCCAAATCCACCGCACTAGCTATCCATTCCCCAGAAACACGCCGTTTCCATGGCTGGCGGGCTCTCATTTGCCTGCCATGCCATCACCTCGCCACTTCATCACGCCAGGTGCCACATTTAAAGTGCAGCTGCGCGCATACATCTCAGTGCTTCCAGCCCACGACTATTGCAGGGAAGATGCCAATGAAAGATAGAGAGTCTGCAGCCCCCAGGTTTAATGGCACATCACTGGAATGCCTTTTGGGTGCAGTTGAGGCCCGCCACAGTGTTCTCTACACCTGTGGCTCTGGCCACAGGATGGGCAGCAGCACCACCAATCCAGCATGGCAGGTGATGGCAGCGGTGGTCAGTGCCAATGCCCTGCAAAAGAGGACAGCCACTCAATGCCGCAAAGGATGAATGGTCTCATCCTTTGCACCCTGGTAACTCACTCGTCTCATCACTCTCAACTCACACACAGTCACAAACCCATCACACATCCACAGGGATCCCACACCTCAAGGGACAACACCACTAACTCTCACACACTCTCTCACATCTCCATCAGGCTCACCCTCTCAAGCTCGCGTCCTCATCCCATCCACGGCTACACTCAGCCCACAAACATTCCACACAGTGCCATGTGTCCTGGTCACATTCTCTCCATCTGTTTTCATGCAGGAGAAGCTGGCTTACACCAGCAAGGAGAGTTCCCAGACCGGGGGTGGAGTGGCCCACATTAGGCCTCTCACTTACTTTGAGAAGCATGCCATCGCGCTGACTGGTGGGGGTGTGGACCCTGCCTGCGGTGATGGTGAGGCTGGCGGCAAACACCCACCTCAGGATCCGGCACCACATCATCCCTCTCTCAACACAACAGTGAGTGCACTCTCTCTCTCTCTCCTGCTTTTGACCCTGCTGCCATGCACAATTATCTCTACTTCGATTCGCAGAGAGGTCTTCAAGGGACCGATACCCTCAACCAGCCAGTCCCTCAGCTCCATCTAGATCCTCATCTCCAGCCAAGAGGATACCTCCTCCAGTGAAGAGGTGGACATAAGCAGCCTGAAAAACCCGTCACAATGCTTACTCACACCCTCCACCAGTGCAGAGAAACACACCTGGTGGGACCTAGATATAGAGCAGGCTCAGGTTCACAATCTGGTGGTCACGGACACAGGTCCGCAGCAGGAGGAGGCAGGTTCAAGTGAGCTCCCCGGCACTCGGAGGACTGCAGGGAGGAGATATCTGTGAGGCCCAAGGCAGATGATGAACCTCTGGATTTGGCCTTCCAATTCATCCTAGAGAGTCAGCAGAAGGCGGGGAAACATTATGAGAGCTGTTGAAAGCCCTCAACAGTGTGGCACACGTGTCGGAGGAATGCTTCTGCCTGCTCTCTGATGCAGTGGTGCCCACATGTGTGTGTAAGGAGGTCTCCATGGGGAGGATGGCGGACACCATGGAGACACTGGTCCAGCAGAATGCAGAGATATGTGCAGACCTGCACTTCATCGCGGGAGCCATGGGTGAGTTCCTGGAGAGGCAACACGAGAAGGAAACAGGGCAACTCAATGCCCCTCCAGGTACACATTTCCCTCAACAAGTCAGGCCGGGGCCCTTGGGCACCCGATGGGAGGAGGAGCGACAGCTGGACACCCCGGGACATCCACTGAGAAATCTCAGATGCTGTCCTCTCCCTCCGAGTCCCCTTTGCCTGTGAGCCCATTAACCGTGTCCTGTCTCACCGCAGAGGGAGCAGCTGGCCCATGAGTGATTCTGGAGGGGAAAGTGTGTATGTGGAAGGTCCTTTCGGAGACTTGTGTAAGCACTCTCACACACACACAATCGTTCACGTATCACACTCTTCTCAATGTCCTGAGCATTTTCAATGCTGCCTGCTGGGGTTCGCTTTTGGTTGTCCATCTGAGCTGACCTGCATCTCCTCCCACCCAATGATCACACTCCCATGCAGCACCTGATCTCACCCAACATGACGGCCATTTCACGTTCGATTTGGACAGCTTGTTCTGGATTCGTTTTTCGTGCACTCCCCTGTCTTTTCCCCACCCCCAGTCAGCCATTTCCTTTCCCCCATCACAGTTGACTCCCCTGCCCCCACCACTGGTATCACCTTCCACCTCCCCTCTGTGACCTACCAGCCGCAACCCTTTTCCTTTGTTTCCCTTTTTCAACTTAGGTATCCAGGTGAACATGCATGTTCCTCTCCTTCCTGAAAATCCCACCCCAATACACATTAACGTCCCCAAGCTCCTCCTTCCCACCCCCACGGTCCGTGCCTGCTTCCGAGTCCCCACCAACTATCCTTGCCATCCCTTCTATTGCTACTGTCAAATCAGCACCCTCCCACCCTATTGCCTCACTCTGCCCTCAGTCATTCTCACCATTCCTTCATACCACACCCACCCTCAGTGCACTCCCCAGGAGGCAGACATGGATCCATCAGACCCCTCCCTTGCACATTCACCTGCACATCCCCACTCCAGACCCCTTCCCTCATGGAACCCCCTCCCCCCTTCGCAACCATTCCATCCCTGGAACCCCTTCCCCCCTTCGCACCCCTTTCCCCTTAGTCCTTCCACCCCGTCACTGGACTCCCACCCCACTTAGTCCCTCCCCCATCCTTACTCCTTCCTTCACCCTTAGTCCTTCCCCCTTCCCGACTCCTTCCTCCAGCCTTACCTCTTCTTCCAGCCTCACTTCTTCCTCCAGCCTTACTTCTTCCCCCTTCCTGACTCCCTCAGACACCCTTATTTCTTCTTCCACCCTTACTCCCTCCCCTCTCCGCACTCCTTCCACCCCCTGGACTCCCTCCCCTCTCCGCACTCCTTTCCTTCTCCGCACACCTTCCCTTACACCTTCCACCCCGCCTTACACCTACCTCCCCAGTTGCTGTCTTCTTCCCCACCTTCCCCACTCCTCCCCATAGTCCCTGCCCCCCTCCAAACCTCACCCCCCGACACCTACACTCCCCTCTTCCAATGTCACATACCCAAAACCTTCACTACCCCCTCCCAACCTCACACAACAAAAAAAGGTAAGAAAATTATTGCACTCCCAATCTCACCCCTACCGACACTTCTTCCTCTCCCAGCCGATCCTAGCCCTACCTCTCCCACCCCCTCGACCATCATCCGTTGTGAGTTTCAAAGGTAATTAACCAACTTCCATCAGCTGCTTCGCAGCAGAGCCATGTCCATGATAATCCACCCAGTATGGCATGCACATTCCTCCAATGTGCCGTTGCTGTCGGGCTCCAGCATCTTCTGCTCCTCGGATGTCCACGATGTGAGCAAGGCCCTGACGGTAAGTCCCAATTTCTGCACGTCACACTTATCAAGACGTGTTCTACACCGGCGTGTTTTCCCGCAGATGTGCACAGATGATCCAGCAGGAGGGATGAGTCTGGTGGGTTGGCCTTATAATGATTTGGGGCTGATGTATTACAATGAAGTTCCCGACGTCGGTTGGCGGGGAACGCGGTCCCTCATCGGCAGGCGGAGCGGACGATCGCAAACTGGTTTCACAATGTCGTGAAACCGATTTTTGGCCTTCTTGTCACCTTGTCCACTCATGCCACCAGACACACCCAACCCCAGCGGGCACAGATGATTCCGCCCAGTGTACCAATACCTAGAATAAACTTCCAAACAGAGGTAAGAAAAAACTAGAGGTATCAATGGGAGAGGAGTTTGTTCTAGATAGATGAATTAAGATGGTCTAAAGTATCTTGCGTTCTTCAGGTAAAGGACTATGGAAAGAGAGAGAAGCAATCGTTTCCCAATATTTGTGGTCTCATGTCTGTCCAGACAGACATCTCGTTCACCAAACAGTAGGCCTGCCTGGTGGTACATGATTCAATTGTACAAGGGCCATCTCTAGAATTAAATAGATTACAAGAGTAGAAAAAATGTAAAGTGTACTTACATTTATCTTTAATTTTCACTCAATGTAAAATTTATGAAAAATAATTTAGCTGACCCCTTTGGGAATGGGAGTGGAGATAATGCACTTACATGTGCCACCTAGTATCTGGTTCAAGGGTACTGAACTGACGTCTGGGAACACCCAATCAGTTATGGGACATAACAAAAAAAAAGTAAGAAAACTACTGCACTTACCCACCCCAAGAGTGAGCTGGGAGGTTAGAGATTGGGGACGGGCTGCGGTGTTGGGGGAGTGGGGGGAGGAATCAGGAGAGAAGGCAGAGTATCCGTCACCTTCCTGACTTCTCCCTGATTAAGTCAGGAGTGGGGAAGGCCTTCTCACTTGGAGGTCAATTGAGGCACTGAAGTGGCCTATTAATGGCCACTGCTTCTGATGGCACTGCTGGGATTGAAGAGCTGCCAGCCATCCGATTGGCCAGCAGCTCTTGGTGGTGGGCTCCTCACATTTAAAAGCATAGAAACACAGATGGCAGGCAGTTAACTGCCTAATCGGCATACAATCGCGCAGAGCTCCTGGAATTATTGTTCCTTCACTATCAGTGGATCAAAACCCTGGAACTGCCTTCCCAATAGCACTGTTAGTGTACCTGCACCAGATGGACAGCAGCAGTTCAAGCAGGCGGCTCACCACCACCTTCTCAAGGGCAATTAGGGATGGGCAACAAATGGTGGCCTTCCCAGCAATTCCCACATTCCATGAAAGAATAATAAAAATGGCTGCGGCAGGGTTGCCCCCCAGCTTTCCAGCTGGTGGACGGGGACATTGCTGCAGCCATTAAATTCATCCCCAAATGTACAATTCAGACTTGCTGTAATGTCTGCATTTACTCTTAGGGAATACTGAGAGATTGTGTAAGACTAGCCAATAGAGACATTTTTGTATCATTCCATTAACAAGCAGCTGTTGGGCAAAGTGACAGAGAGGATCATATCTTTATGGGAAAAAGTCAACATTTCAAGAATCTGTGCAGACACATTTACTGGTTATGTTATTAACCCTCTGCAAGCTGAAAGGTAATGGAGCTAGATGAAATAACACCCTAACCCTTTTCTCTAATGCCTCTTCTGTGGTCAATGAAAATAACTATATTTATCTATGCTGTGTACAGATTTGCAGGAATGCCAAAACCATGCCCTGGGGTTATAGAAACAGACACTGACTAGACAGAAAATAACACTGGCCCCTAATCTCAGCAAGACTGTAACCTATCTGACTACTGGTAAATAAACCTAATTTTACCAAGAAATGAACTACCGTTTACAACAGAAATACATTTGTCAGCCAGCAATGCAAGGCTGCAGAAAAGCCACATTAAAATTAAAACAGCATAGAGTATGAGGCCTTTTGATATATAATTTTTTTATGCGTGTCAAGGAACAAAGGTTGCTTCTGTGAACTGGATAGCAACCCCATATCACCTTTGGAACTGGAGTCCCAATACCAGCTCAGATTTTAATGAATGACTCCAGCCATGTAATTTGTGGACTGCATCAGCAGTTTCAAAGAGGTAAAGACCCCTAACAACAAAAATTGGTCATAACTTAGCACAAGTTGGCAATCTTACTAAAAATTCTATAAGGGGACTAAGCTGAGAAATAGATAAATTCTTGCTAATGCATGTGTTCTTCTATCATTGGTGTTGAGGTGTGTTGTTTAAAACCACCCACAAGTTTTTCTAACGCTTGATGAAAAATACTGGTAGAAACTCAGAATGTACCAGCAAACACTTGTGCTTTTTTCCAAAATTTATTTTCTATCCCTTTATGTTGATTCTTGTGATATCATTAGGATGTTAGGACAATGAATGGGAGAACTTGAATAGTTGCTCCAAATAAACTTGCATAATTCTCCAACTGGAGGTGTACTCTGGAACTTTTACATTGTTCTATATAGTGCAAACTTTTAAATGAAAGGTCATGGAGCTAGATGAAACAACAACCTAACCCTTTTCTCTAATGCCTCTTCTGTGGTCAATGAAAATAACTATATTTAGCTATGCTGTGCACAGATTTGCAGGAATGCCAAAATCATGCCCTGGGGGTTTTGCAACAGACACTGACTATACAGAAAACAACACTGGCCCTGAATCTCAGCAAGACTGTAATCTATCTGACTACTGGTAAATAAACCTAATTTTACCAGGAAAGTAACAACCGTTTACAACAGAAATACATTTGTCAGCCAGCAATGCAAGGCTGCAGAAAAGCCACATTAAAATTAAAACAGCATAGAGTATGAGACCTTTTAATATATAATTTTTTTTATGTGTGTCAAGACAAGGAACAGGTGTGCTAAGGAACAAAGATTGTTTCTGTGAACTGGATAGTAACCCCATATCACCTTTGGAACTGGAGTCCAAATACCAGCTCAGATTTTAATGAATGACTCCAGCCACGTCATTTTTGGACAGCATCAGCAGTTTCAAAGAGGTCAACACCTACAACAAAAATTGGTCATAACTTAGCACAATTTGGCAATCTTACTAAAAATTCTATAAGGGCACTAAGCTGAGAAGTAGATAAATTCTTGCTTATGCATGTGCTCTTCTATCGTTGTTGAGGTGTGTTGTTTAAAACCGCCCACAAGTTTTTTTAATACTTGATGAAAAATACTGGTAGAAATTCAGAATGTACCAGCAAACACTTGTGCTTTTATTCAAAATTTATTTTCTATCCCTTTATGTTGATTCTTGTGATATCACTGGAATGTTAGGACAATGAATGGGAGAATTTGAATAGTTGCTCCAAATAAACTTGCATAATTCTCCAACTGGAGGTGTACTCTGCAACTTATACATTGTTCTATATAGTGCAAACTCTTAAAGCTGCTCAAAGGGCCATCTGCTTCTGAAAAGAGATACATATTGCCGAAGCTTCTCAGCTTGCACTCATGAGGACAAATGTAAGAATGCCAAATTTCAAACAATCACAACAATTTATACTACAGGAGAAAAGAGTGCTGATTGGCTGGCAAGTCAACTGATTGACCGAGGCATTGCTATGGAGAAAGCTTGCCAACCAATCAGCACCCTTTTCTCCAGTAATAAAAATTTTTGTGATCATTTGAAATTTGACATTCTTCCTTTTATCTTGATGAGTGTGAGATGGAAAGCTTCAGCAACATGCCCCTCTTTTCAGCAATGACCTCTGTTTGTTGTGACTGTCTCATGCTCATCCTCAGCATAAATTCATAACCGAACTTATTTTGGAGGCTGTAAGTTAAAGGTTGGTGACTGGTTCCAATATCAAGTGTGGCTGGAATTTTCCAGCCCCTCACACCAGCGGGATCTTCTAGTCCCGCCAATGTGAATGGAGATTTCAATTTTTCGCCAACCCCGCCACAGGGGAACCTGTCAGGGGTTGGGGGGGGGGGGGGGTGGGGAGGAATTCTGGCCTGTGTTTCTGAATATTTAGAACATTGTGTTACAAATACCTGGTTCATGGTTCATAGCAATATTTTAGAGGTAATTTTTAATTCTGGGAAGATTAAAGTCTAACAGTAGAAAATGGGATAAATGCAACTAAAGCAGCTTGAAGACTATTACACTTAAAAGGATGGGGCCGTATTGACCTAAAGGGTTAACAGCTAGGAAAGTGAGATCATAAAACAACAGGTGGGCTTACTTCATTGGACAATTGGAGATGAGGTGTCTACATTACTTGCAAAGAAATGCAGCCCAGAGAGGTTTTGTTTTGGGAGTTACAGCTACAATTAATTTAAAAGCATTCAGTGACTCCTGGAAGGCTACGTCATCATGGAGATGGATGGAGCTTAAGAAAGTTCTAGGGTTTAAATTTAGCTGTGTGCTTGTTGGGGGACTGTGTGTTCTGCAGCGGGGAAAAGGCCATACTGAAAAGGTGCTGCTGTTAGCAGGCTCCAGGCTGCAAATGTGTTGCTGTTAGCTGGCTCTGTGTAGATGGGGCTCAAGAGAAATGCCAAGAGCCATTTAATAGCTCTGTGTAGTTAGGGCTCAGGACAAGCCCTGGAGAGCCGAGAAGGTGGCAGAAAGTCACTGGCTCCCTGCTAGAAAGAATTAGGGCTCAGAAGAAGCCCTGGGAGTCATTTGTACCTTGGTGTGGCTGAGGAAGTTGGAGCTTTGTGAAATCCAGGGACAGTGCCAGCCCAGTGAAGCTAGCTAGCTATTAAAGAGCTGAAAATGCACCAGTAAGTAGAGGCTGGAGTGCAGTCCAGGGGAATGTCATCTTCAGAAACAAGAATGAAACCCTGGGAGGTGTTCAGTTATTAAGGCAGTCCGAGTTGGAACAGCTTTGAGGGAATTCAGAGGCTTGATCTTCAAAAATGAAAAGTTTGGAGTCCCTCATGAGAGAGACAGAGTTTCAACAAGATTGACTGACTCACAGTGTTTACTGATTCTGGGTGGGCTTCTGAGAAATCTGTGGGATCTGTCTTGGTCGCATTTGCTATTTATTGTACAGTGTGGTGTGTTTGCCTACAGTTTTGCTGTTAATTCACATGTACCTCATATTAACCCTGAATATTAGAACGTAAGAAAGATATTGTAAATGTTATATCTTTTTTATCTTGTATAATAAAGTTTATTTTTGTTTGTTCAAAACCCATGGAATCGTATGGCTTTATTCTCTTAATAAGTGTATCTCAAAATTTGTCTACTTTAAACCAAATGTTATTGGTCCCTAACCGGATCATACCAAAAACTGGGGAGTCAGGTCAAGAATCATAACAAGTCTGAACAAAGCTTTTCCGTTTTTTTACAGCAAACTATATGAAAAAGCATAGGCAAATTGAGTGGAAGGCTCTATTTAAAATGTTAGTATTCTCATGTCTTTCTTGATCCAATAGTTGCGGTCAGTTCCATACCAATATGTCTGTTATTTGGGCAAGTTTCAAACAAAAAGATCAGCAACAGTGTTTCATGTTAAAACAGTAACATTTTATGTTCAGATAATTTTTTGATAGTGCAATTTGATTAGTACAAGTGACAACAATGAGAATTTATTAATGCAGCCGATTATAAATTTACTCTGGATGCTTGTTTAATCAAAACCTAATCTGTTTCAGCGTTTACATCAATCTGTCACCACTCATATTACACGAGTAGCTTTTGTACAGGATTAATGTTAAAAGTTTTTATATTAAAATAGGAATCCAAATGACTACCACCTACCAAGTATTGAAAGGGATGCAATTGCAGCCTTACTAAAGTATTCTTTGTGTTCCTATGCACTTGAGACATTATAAAAATATAATTTTGTGCACCACAAAATGTTTTAACGTGCTGTCCTAAGAGTTAGCCTTTAATGGATGGGAACTAGATTTTTTAGAACATAATATAACTCATTTAGTTGTTAAACCCTAGAGGCTTTTCTCTGTATGACATTTTCCTGCATAAAACATCATAATTTAAAATATCGGTTCACTCCACAGAGACCTCTTGTGTTCTGCTCTGCACAGTCCAAAGCTCTGCTTTTGTAAAATTTTGTTCACACAGCGCTCCCCTTTACCATTCCATATTGGTTTGTAACTATAGGAACAATGGAACATTTTCAATGGCTGTAGCTCAAAGGAAAAGATACTTTGATACTGGAAAGAGTCTCTGTGGGAATACTGGCATGCATAGTGCTTGTATACTAGAGTTGTATTCAAGAATGGAAGTATGTAAGTGTTAGAGGTCAACAATGCTAACTTGCTTGATCAAATTAGTTCCTGCCAGCATGAAACATAACACATTAAAAGGATTAGTAATAATGCTGTAAGTTAGTCCTTAACAAAACTTGTGTATACAAAAGAAAGTTGATCTGATGTCAAATAGATATTTTTGCATGTCCCACATGATGTATAATGCACCACATACACGCAAGTCAGGCATAATTGATGAAATGGTCATCAATATGACACGCTTGCACAACCAGAAAGAAAGCCTTCATTCAATTGATTTGATGAGGCATTGGGGCACCATGCAATCTCCCCAAGTTGATAAAATCTCTTTATTGCACCATGGGTGTGTGATTTAAGTATGCCAATGAAGTTTCCCGCCTCTCCAAGAAGGGACTATTGCATGGCATGTTACCCTTCAATGTTGAATAGCAGCAGACATGTATGCATCGGGCTGGGATCACATTTTTTGGGGTTTAAAGCACCCTCACCTCCCCTCACCCATCACAGGGGAGGTTAACATTGAGACCAGTACGTTTTCAGTCTTCATTGTGCAATTGTTAGACTCTACTAAGATTAAGCACTTACTCATAGGGAGGCAAGTCTGAGGACCATAAGCTCAGAGCTGATCCTAAGTGTGAGTTTTTAGTCCCATAGCAGCTGCACTTCCAAAGTGCTGTCCAAACCAAAAAGATAACAGCGATATAGATGTAGATATAGCAGGCTGTCTTTGTCCCAAGGGTTGCAGAGGAAAGTCAATCTGTAATTTATTACAAGCTTACTATCCTACTACTGCTTAATTAGTTGCTCTGAGTCAGTGATATTATTCAGTTATCATTAGGGTAATTAAGCAATCTCCTGAAGAAGCATTTTCTCACATGTCATCCATTGAGTTAAGAAAGTGAGCGCTGGTCCTGTAGAAAGTGAGTCCATGGAATTAATGAAGGGAAATAAGGAGATGGCAGATGAATTGAACAGGTACTTTGCATTGGACTTCACTATAGAGGATACAAGTAGCATGCCAGGAATAGCTGTAAATCAGGAAATGGAAGGGAGGGAGGAACTCAGGGAAAATCACAATTACCAGAGAAGTGGTATTAAGCAAATTGATAGTGCTGTGGGCTGACAAATCTCCAGGTCCTGATGGATTTCATCCTAGGGTCTTGAAAAAGTGGAGGAGACAGAAAGTAGGAAACTGCAGGCCATCTGTCATAGGGAAATGTTAGAGCCTATTGTTTGAGATGTTATAGCAGGGCACTTAGAAAAATTCAAGGTAATCAGGCAGAGTCAACATGGTTTTGTGAAAGGGAATTCATGTTTAATCAATTTATTGGAGTTCTTTGAAGGAGTCATATGTATTCTGGATAAAGGGGTGGATGTACAGTACTTAGATTTCAGGACAGCATTTGATAAGGTTATTATGAAACCATCAAAGGTTATTACAAAAAATAAATGCTCATGGTGTATGGATAGGCATATTGGCATGGACAGAAGATTGCGTAGCTAACAGGAAATGCAGAGTATCCATAAATGGGTCTTTTGCTGGTTGGCGGGATGTAACGAGTGGTGTGCCACAGGGATCAGTGCTGGGAGCTCAACTTTTCACAATCTATATAAATGACTCGGATGAAGGGGCCAAAGGTATGGTTGCTAAATTTGCTGATGACACATAGATAGGTAGAAAAGTAAGTTGTGAAGAAGACGTAAGGAGGCTACAAAGTGACCTCTAAGTAAGCGGGTAAAGATCTGGCAAATGGAGTATAATGTAGGTAAATATGAAATTGTCCATTTTGACAGGAAGAATAAAAAAACATATTATCTAAATGGTAAGAGGTTGCAGAGCTCTGAATTTCACAGGGATCTGGGTATCCTAGTGCATGAACCACAAAAGGCAAGTATGCAGGCACAGCCGGTAATTAGAAAAGCTAATAGAATGTTATTGTTTATTGTGAGGGGAATTGATTACAAAGGTAGGGAGGTTATGCTTCAGTTGTACAGGGCACTGGTGAGACCACATCTGGGAGTACCGAGTACAGTATTGGTCTCCCTATTAAAGGAAGGATGTAAACGTATTAATAGCAGTTCAGAGAAGGTTTACTAGACTAATACCAGGAATGGATGGGTTGTCTTATGGGGAAAGGATGGGCAGGTCAGGTTGTATTCATTGGAATTTAAAAGAGTAAGAGGCAACTTGATTCAAACCTTCAAGATCCTGAGGGGTCTTGACAGAGTAGATGTGGGGAGGATGTTTCCTCTTGTGGGAGGATCTTGAACAAGGGGTCACTGTTTAAAAATAAGGGGTCGCTCATTTATGACAGATAGGAGAACATTTTTTTCTCAGAGGGTCGCAGGTCTTAGGAACTCTCTTCCTCAAAATACAGTAGAAACAGAGTCTTTGAATATTTTTAAGGCAGAACTAGTTAGATTCTTGATAAACAAGAGGATGAATAGTTATCAGGGATGGGCAGGAACGTGGAGTAGAAGTTATAATCAGATCAGCCATGATCTTGTTGAATGGCAGAGCGGGCTTAAGGGGCCGAGTGGCCTACTCCTGCTCCTAATTTGCATGTTCATATGTATATTCATTGGGCATCATCTAGAAAAAAGATATTCTTACATTGGGAATGATGGGCATTAGTTGCAGTATAAATCAGCAAAGTCCTGACAAAAACAAGTTAAACTTTAAAGTTAAAACAGGGTTAGTAGTCCTTTGTACTGTAGTTCACATTCTAAAGATGGAAAGGAACTGCATATTTTGTCAGCTGTTTTCAATCATTAAACCTTACATTGACAGTTGGAGGCCAGTGAACAACATTTGAGTACAATGCCTGAAATCCTGCCTTAAATTCATAGATATGCAAACCAGAAGTTACGATAAAGCTCCAGCTTATACTCTTTTTGAATATAATGCCAATGCTGCATGTCGTGAGCAGTACAAATGTGATATTAATATATTTTATCTATACTCTTTATTTTTTTTTATCTGTCCTATATTTTCCACTTCTATCTTTGTTCTTTCTTTCTCTTCAGATGTGACAGCTGCTATTGTTTTTGTCTAGCTTTCCTTCCCTCTTCACTGAGGAAAAGCAGAAGGCCATTATAGTGGCAATGCCATGCACTATTCTTTGTGCTATTGAAAGCTCCTTATTAAAATGTTAAGTCTCAAAATATTGGAAGTCCAAAGCTCTGGTGTTTGTAGATAGATTGCCAAACAGCAATATTGTCATGAAAGTATAATAATTCTCATAATATTATTGTGATTTATTGTAGAAGTAGGTTAATAGTGGGGTTTGGATAGTTTCACTGTGTGTTTGTGTGTGTGTGTGTGAGGGGGGGGGATTTAATTGAATTGGAGACAGCTGGTCTGGAGACTTTCACTCATCAAAAGAAGCTAGGTTTGAAACGCAAAATACGTAAACATGGCTGAAGTTTTAGAATATGAGGTGAGGAGAATTTGCATTTGTGGATAATTCAGGGTAGTTTGATTTTTAAAGATTTGGTAGGATATTACACCTAGCCAGAGAAGCTAGGCCAAGTAATGTGCTTATTTTTCCCAAAGATTACTGACAATATTAGCACCATGAATAGATTTATATTATGAGAAAAGTAAAGTTCCAAAGACAAATGGGAACAATGGAATTTACATTAAAAAGGAGAAATATGTATAAAGGAGATTGAAGCTATGTGTCAGGGAAGGCATTGTAAGATCTACTAGAAGTGTGAAAAGCCTTCAGTATTTATGCATTAAGCTGCTGCTCAAGAAGGTGGGAAAAGCCACTTTGAATTCTACTGTCCAGGGTATTGCATTGACTTGCCTGGGTCTGTTTAAAATCTATTTGTTTTTTACTGTTGCCTTAACGGGGGTGTAACTGGAAGCCAGATTAATTAGGGGTTTTAGGAGTTATTATAGTAGTAATTTGTACACTTGTGTATGTGCTTGAAATCTTTTCTTTTGTTAATAAATGTTTAATTTAGTTTTGTAAGAATCTCTAGGGTCTTGGTGGACTTGTTACTACTGAATTCAGGGCACGCATCTCGAAATAAATACAAATTGCAAAATCATTTCCCTCATGGATTTGATCCACCTGATCCACACATTGTCTGCCGTGTCATAACAATATACATAATCACAACACAGCATCCCTATCAAGACACAGGTTAAAATTTATGCTGCTCTTTCCTGCATATATGCAATTTTACTAGGAGACATAAGTTTCAAGAATTGGTACAACAGCTAGTTTCTAACTGCCTTTTAAATAACATTATATAAAAAATTCATAATCATTTCACCCTGTCACACCAGCTTGCACAATAACTAAACCTTAAATACCCATCAGCAAACTTATGGCTTCTTCCTCATGCCTTAAAAATACTAGTTTCTATTGCCAGAGGTTCCAAGCTTAAGTAGTTCTGCCTGGGTCTGAGCTTGAAACCACAGTTGCAACCTGCTGTTTTGAGAGGTAAAATTGAAAAAAATACGTTAAAAAGAAAACATTCCAAGCCATTTGAATCTTTAGATGTAGCAATACAAAGTCTGTTCATAGGGTGACATTTCCCAGGCTGAGAATTTCCCTTTTACAGTCCTAACTCCATGCAGTTGCACATTGCATCATTTGCTACATAGTTGGTGGGTTTCAAGGAACTTTAACTCTACACTTGAATGCGCATCATTCCCATCTCCACAATATTGTCCAATTCTGCCCCGCCTCACTGTCAGCAGCCTCATCTGCGCTTTTGTCACCCTGAGACTCATTTTGCGACACCATAGAACAGTTGGGGTGGGCGGTGTCAGAAAAATAGGGGGAAGGCGTGATGGGATGCCACATAGATGCATACCCATCTCCTGGGGAGCTCCGCAAAGACAGCCGACTGGGAACCAGGTCAGCTGCCCACTTCAGGGAGGCAGGCAGCCAATTAATGTAATTAAGAACCCAACTAGGGATCAGTATGTGACAGGACTGGCATCTTACAGGAGTTGGAGCGTCCCCACCCCCCCACCCGCACCATGTGCAGATGCCACCAGCTTAATCAATGCAGCCTCCTAGAGGCAGGTTTAGTTGCCTTGTGAACCAGAGCTCATTGGTAAGGGGTTGAGGGGCTGGGGGGAAGGGTGAGGGTGGACAAGTTGTTGCTCTCATGGAGGATGGGGATCCCAGGGTATCAAATGTCCCAATTATTTTTGTGGGCCATGATGGAGTGCCTCTGCTACTCCAGGACCCACAAAATAAAACTGACCAATTGTTTGGCAAGCCTCTTCAGTGGAACTGATTGACCTGGCATAAGGCTCTGCCCATTTAGAATCAAAAGTGACTATCGTGATCCTACTATGTTTTAAGAGCTCACTTTCATATTAAAAGGTTTATGTCGCCTGAAACAGCCGAGTGATTTAGGCATCCAGCTCCACTTTGCAAGACACCTACTACCAGCTGCCTAATTCAGTTTGGGGACCCTCATTTTCATTTTCTTAACTGTACTCAGTCAACTCTCTCAAGACATTGAGAATGTTGGACACATCCATGATAACACAAAATATTCAAACTGGTCGGAAAATTAAGCTTGATGCACTGAATGACTTCTTCTTTCATACTTAACGTTCTTCTGAAGCTTGGGTTTTGTTGCACAATGTACGGGAGTATAAATAGACTGAGAAAGTAATCCAAATAAGTTGGGTGATGTTCAGCTTTATATTAATAAAGAATTGCTGGTAATTAAAAGGGGTATTGTCTTCTTTTTCTAGGATCTATTTGTTGGTTCATTGATTGGCCAGGAACATCTTACTTTAACAAAATCCTGTTTTTTAATCTAGAGAACAAATCACTTTGCAGCAGACTATTTGGTACAGTCTACTATCTTCCTTTAAAATAGTTAGTTGAATTATAGTATTGTCATTAGGACAGGGAGAATTCTCAGGCTTCTGCCAATGCTCTTCAACATCTTGCATCTATGAGGGGTGTGAGATCATCCCCTCACCATGTCAGGTTGATATTTGAGCATTGATGTATGGGGAAGTCATTGTCACAAACTCCTTGCTTGACTAATCCCTGGTTTAATATGTCTAATAAACACATTATATCAAAAATGACAATGTATTTCCTGGCTGAAAACCACTGATTGAGTTTTAAAAGACTGAAACTGCATCCTAGTGGCTTGAAACAGCAGAATCTAAGATGGCTGAACATTTGCATGACTGTTCCTCACAAATGCCAAGGCCATTACAACCCATCTCAAAACCCCATCAGAAACAATCACTTTGAAGGAGTGCCATCTCCTAACCCATACACAAAGCATCCAGGCAATCACCTGGGTGCTCAACTGGGTGGGGACCAAGCATTATACATAATCACCTCAGACAACGAAATCTGGCTGAGAAAGGAATTCAACTAGCCATAATTTAATCATGCAAGCCATGGACCTGAAATCCAGTAGCCATGACCATGTTGAGTAACTGGTCAGTTGGAAAGAAAGGATCGTGTGACAAGTCAACTGACCCTCTTTTGTGTTTAAGAAATTACTTTTCTCCAGGTCACGAGAAAGAAGCAGAAGAGATGCTGAAGGAGCAGGATCTGAGTGGGCCTCTCTCTCTCTCTCCCCACTATTCTGCCAAGCTTGAACCCTGTCTGCTGTTTGGCCACCCACATGCCGCAGGCAGTGTCTTAAGAATCAATCCAGCAGCTGCTAACTCTATAAGAACAATGTAAATCATCTGTCAACATATTTAAATCATCTCGATGCCAAATCCAGAGGGACCACTGAGCTCAATCTGAAAACATCCAAGTCAGCAGTCTACAAGACCCATATACCCTTAACTTTCATTGGACTCTAAAAATACTGCTTATCTATCCTCCCACTCTGTAACTTACGTTTTGTGAGTGTGTGTGTGTGTGTATGTGAACCTTGAGTGCACGTGTGCATGAAAGTCAGAGCGTTTTTGTTATTTTTATTAGAGCAGGTTAAATACAATAAATACAATTCCCTTTTTAAAAACTTACAAGGAAACCTGTCTGTCTTTGTCTTTTAGTCATAGCATGTAAACAGTTAAATACTCACTGAATTTGCAAGCATATCCTTCTAAAAACCTGCTGCAGTCAATCGAGGATTGGAATACAGGAGAGTCATTCTACCCCTCCTCACCTAATCGTAACGATGTGCAAAACTTAATAACTGCCGTGCATTTCTTGAATTTTAATTTCAAACAGTCACATTGAAAAATACACAAAAGCCAAAGTCCAAACATATTTGAAAGAAAAGCATTGTATATGTTGAATGTTTAATGTATTTCTCTCCTCAGAGAATTAATTATCCTGATAACAAAAGACTGTTAAAAAAGAATCAGCAAACACAGCTCTGAACTGAAGAACTGAAGAATGAACAATACAGCAGCATTTACGAGTACTTATATTCTAATAGTTTGAATGAATTAGATTTTTGCTGGTGGCGATGTAGGAGACAAAACACAAAACCACTTCTTTCATCCTCACAGACCCTGTGTAACCCTGCTTCCTGCTAAGATCAGTTCAGTCTAGATAACTTGTAGATGCTTAGGGTAGGCTTCCTTACCATACAAATCAAAAAGAAAACAGATACAACTTCAGACTTCATTTTGGGGAATAATATCACAGATAAAGCAACATCCAACCTCAATATCCAATAAAAGTGAGTTCCAGTCAAAATGCACATAATTATCATTAACTTCACTACATGCCATCTTGTTAATTGGAAGGCATTATCAGATTAAAATGTAGTAATGCCCCTTGTTTGTGTAACTGCATTTTTCAGCATTTTATAATATACAGCATGAAACAGCTATTTATGTATAGGTAAACATAAACGCAAACTATCTCTAGATAAAATCTCAGTCCCGATACTTTCTGAATGATGGCTATTCTATTTTGGTTACAAAGGTGAATCAGAGGACTTAGCACAATACTGGCTTTCAATCACTTGCTGATGGTTTTCTAATTTAATTAAAACAGAGAAGAATACAGCCGTTATATTCAAAATGGATTCTTATTAGCATTAACATGCAACTCTGACTTAAGCTATGCAATTCATGTAATTAAGCAGATTTTACCTTTCACTGTTCTGAATGACAAACCAGCAGAAAAGTATAACTCCTTCATGAATGTTGTCATGCTATGCTTTTTGCAGCTGTCTAAATACAGTAGCTGTATATTTTATATCTATAAAACAAATGTATGGGCATTTTGTTCCCTGTTATTTTTGATAAATCTCATGCAAATTACATATAACTGTTCAATATGTGTATTTTTTCTTTAACAGGATCTACCTATGGTCTAAGTTGGTACCAGAGCTGGCCAAGTTCAGCAGGCCCCAACTGGCAAACTGCATTGTGAGACATTGTTAAATTTGAATGTTACCGAATTTCAGTTGGGCCTCAGGCAGGCAAGACTATGAACAAAGTAATCACTCTGACTTGCCACTTATCATTCCATTTTGAGTACAAGTCCAATTTCTCAGCCAAAATATCTACACCAGTGCATTGTTCACAAATGCAAAAAAAAAGTGAAGGACCTCTGCAATTTAGCAGATGGTAAGAGCAGTAAATTACAGAGGTATATAGGATCCCTCACTGGTTTGTATGTGCACCTATAGCTAGAATTATCAACACAGGCTGCTAAAGAAACTGCAGAGTAGAAGACTGATCCAAATTTCATCCCGACTACAAACAAAAGGAATATGTTCAAGAATTGTGCTTTTTCTGAATTGCCCAGAAGCATGGGGAGCCGATGTTTCCCCATTGCTTTCTCTTTGGCAATGCCTCGGTCAATCAGAGCCATCTTGCCACCAATCAGCACACTTTTCTCCAGTAGCAAAAATTGCTGTGATTGTTTGAGATTTGACATTCTTGCGTTTGTCCTGATGAGGGCAAGGTGTAAAGCTTCAGCAACATGTCACTCTCTTTTTTAGCAATATTTAAATTTTGTACCACCAAGTGAAAATAATTGCATTCTTCTTACTGTAGACAGAAAAAATTGAAATCATAAAACCATATGAAAAGTCAAGGGCAAGAAACAGCTGTTCAACCTGATGATTCCTCTTCAAGCTGCCTCCTCATCTAAATGATTTCAGTGTGCAGCACAGGATGGAATGTGGTTCTGACTGGCTATATATTCAACTGGGGGACCAGCAGCATGGGTGGCAACACACAGCTAGCCTGGTCTTCTTAAAGACAGCCTCTGCCTTTTAAAGGGGCAGAAGCTGCTGCTGACTGTAGAAGTTCTGGCTGGAAGGTAAAGCACAGCAAATGATGCAACATGCAAGGGAGAGAGCTTTCAGGTTTTCTGATGTGGTGCTGGAGGCATTAGTGATAGAGGCAGAAAGGAGGAAAGATGCCATTTTCCCCAAGAGCAGCGGAGGCACTCAAGGCACACACTGAGAAAGGAATGGGAGCAGATGCCACAGAGATCAGTTCCCAGAATCTGGCCCTGAGGACCTGGCTGCAGTGGTGGAAAATATTCAATAGCCTCACACAGGTAATCAAGGTCAGTGAATGTATCTGCAAAGGACATCTCTTACACACCACTCCACCAAAATCTCATGCTCCTCAATGCATCACATGCCCATTACTCACCCATCAGTAATCACAACATTCAGACACTCCATCTCACCCTGACACACAGACAAAGCTGACAGCCTCACACCCAGCTCTCACAGCTTCCACATAGCTTAGTTACCCACCTACGGCAAGTACTTCACCCAAAGCATTGCAACACATTTGCCAATATCCTTTTCTCTCTCTTCCAGGACCACATTCCATCCTGTGCTGCACACTGAAATAATTTAGATGAGGAGGCAGCTTAAAGAGGAATCATCAGGTTGAACAGCTGTTTCTTGCCCTTGACTTTTGATATGGTTTTATGATTTCAATTTTTTCTGTCTACAGTAAGAAGAGTACCACAGGGAGCAGCAGAGAAACAGTGAGGGACAGACATGCCTGCATCGAATGAGCTCTCTGGAGAAGATGATGTTCTGCATCAGACAGCCGGCTGTGACTGAACCTGCTGCATCTAGCATCACCGAGAACATCCAGAAGGACAGTGTGTTCCTGCCTATGTCCCATCTCACGTCACCGTCTGGTATGAAATGCAAGTTGCAAATGGTGTGACCATGGACCACTTGTTTTCCATCCCACTCACAATCTCTCAGCCAACCCTCCCCTTCTGCATCTCTGCTTTCAGATACCTAAGAACTGCCAACCAGCCAATGTAGCCTCAGCATGAAGCTACAGCAGATCTCTAATGAAGGAGCACCATCATTTGATCTGATATTCGCAGCCACCAGCTCAGATACTGAAACTGTGCAAACTTTAGACGGGTGTATATGCCACCCAACGGGCAGAATTTGGCCCTTGGTTGGCGTGTGGGCTCCACCGGCTCGGCAGCAGGCAGATAGCCGAACCGCGCCGTTGAAATGTAGCCTGCCGCCATTTTGAGTGGGTGGGCCAATTAAGGCCTGCCCGACAGGAAGCGCATAGCGCTTCCTGTGTGGGAGGGGAGGGAATCCTCAGCTGTCAAAGTGCATGCATGCGCGCGAAAGAGCACACTGCTCCCTGAGACTAAGTGATGTCTCAGGGAGATTAGTGACAGTCTGAAAAACTTAAAAAATAGAAAATTAAAAATATTATTAACATGTCCCCCTCATGTGATAATGTCACACGAAATGGGACATGTTAATAAATATAACATTACATTTATTAAAGTTTTTAAAAAGGAACATGAAACCTCATCCCGCCAGTGGATGAGGTTTAATGTATTAACAGAAGCCCACTGGGGCTCCTGGCCTGCCCGCCAGCCTTAAGGTTGGACGGGCAGGGCCTTTAATTATTTTAAGTACCCTGTCAATGGCCTCATTTGGCCATTGACAGGTTGGCGGGCGGACAGCTGATTTCGCTGTCCGCCCGCCTTCCTGAAAATTTAAAGGGATCAGGATGACGTCGGGGGTTCCTCCCGACATCATCCCGCGTCATTTTCCTGTCAGTGAGCGGGCCCTGCCCCCAAATCGCCGACGGGAAAATTCTCACCAACGTCTCAGTGCTACAGTGCAAGGTCAGACTGAGGGCATGAGAGCCATGCTTGATGCCACGCACGGTCAGACAGCTTCTATCATGGCCACAGATACCAGTGTGCAAAGGGTTATGCAGATTTTCACAGCAGTCCAACACCACCTTCCAACAGGTTACTAGGGCTGCTGATACAGTGCACCAGGGGATTGCCAGTGGTTACATGGTGCATAAACCTGTCCTCTCTCAGGGTGACGGTATTCATCCTTCGACCACTGCCACTCTGCTGTTGCTGTTCGGGGTTTTCCTGCATTTGCAGTCTTACCCACTGTAGGTCAGTAGCTTTTCACCAGCTCTGCTGCAGCCACTGGAGCAGCACTACATCAGAGCACTAGGCCAGGCAAAAGCACCTGCAAGACAGGCATTACAGGAATGCACCTGCATGAGTTTTGTGCATATCATCAGAAGTGTTGCTGGGTATAGTTTTATGGAATGTTCTTTAGTTGGTGGCTTTTATTTCAGGATTTTGACCAAGAGGACACTGTGTTAGCATAATAGATTGAAAGCAGGTGAAAGATGGATTGGAATGTGAGGAATTGTGGAGCAACTATGATGGTGTGGATGACTTTTAAAGGGAACCGGTGGTAGAGATCTGCTCACAGCCAGTTCATTCAAGTGAAGGTATCCCAGAAGCCTCCTTCCTGCCTTCTTCTCTTCCTCCTAAGGTGGCCTCCCTATGTCTGGTGGCAAAAGCTGTGTGCTCATGATTTCAAGGTTTTTGAAACTAACATGAACTTGGAGACCTGCTCAGGTGAGTACTGGACAGCTCCCATTGTCACCCCCAGCAATCCAGATAGTGGAACCATTGCTTTAGCATGCCAACAGCATGGCACTCTCATTGTAGGTGTGCTGTCTATGTATTATCGGATGGCAGAGGTGAGTTATTAGCTAGTTTTAAAGCAGGTTTCTGTTGTCACCCAGCAGCCAGCCTCTGGTTCTTTGTGGTGGGCCAAATATGGTATGCCTGACTGATGCAGGATGAAGTGCTCCTGAAAAACCTCTGGTAATTAAGGTCTTCTATTGAGAGCCCTCGCCCTTCTCACTTGGCTTCTCCTCTCTGCTGCCTGTGCTCCATTTCTAAATAATGCTGCACCCAAGAGGGACTGTAACTGTTAACAAAGTAGGCTTTTTCCAAAAATGCTACCAACTCCTCTGACCTCGTTGTCAAGATTTCGCCTTTCTCTTGAAAGTCCAAAACGTTAGCAAAACTCCTCTAACAACACAAATTCGGTAATTTCAATAACTCTGCACCAGCAAAAGTAAGTCAAAAGCACCACTCCTGATGGATGGTTAACACTTTAAGTAAAGAAATAAGGGGAGTCCCTTATGCAGCTGAATGCATGTTTAGCTGGGTGTGCTTAAGAGAAGACATCAACTGGACCTGCAGGGTCCAAAGTGGTAGGTTGTTCATCAAATCAGCATTAGAGGCTTTGACATCATAACCTGCAAGCTTCTCGTGCACACAAGCATGCTCACACCAGTGCCCTGCCACTCAGGGCCTGCCTCAAAGCCTGTGCTGGACTTGGCCCAAAGTGTTCTGGGACACCTTTTTTTGAATTCGGGCTTTCCAATAGTGACAATATGGAGCTCAATTTTGCGACCCTACTATTTATTTAGTAGCTTGTTGCATTTCCAAAAAAATTAACGTGCATCATGTGTAATGAAATGATGGCAGTCATTTTGTACACAGCAAGGTCTCACAAACAGCAATAAGAACAGTAATCAGTTAATCTAGTACTCTACCAACCTACCTGCGCTGATGCAGCATCTCTCTCCATTTTGAACATTCCTAATGATTTTGATCCTATTACACTATCTAGCAGATTATTCCAAATATTTATCACTCTTTGAATACAGATATCCTTCCTAATACTGTATATTTTTCAAGCTTACTTCTCACTCACTTACATTGATATTCTCTAATTCAGCTTTTGTTGAATTGTAGAAAGTGACGATAGTCTGATCCCATTTTCTGCTTGCTCCTTTTAGCCTTTAATGTGTCTTTTTCATGCAACTACCTAATTTCCTTTTAAAAGGAATTATAGACTCTGTATAAAACAATGGTTGTGGCAGAGAATTCCATATTCTAACTATTCTCAATGGAAAAACCTTTTTTCTAGCATTCCATTTTATTTTTCTTGTCATTATCTTAGGTTAGTGTCCCTTGTCACTGTCTCATCAATGAGTGGAAATAATCCATCACTATTAGTTTTATATACTCTTGTATAATCAGGATATTCTTTGTACCCTGAAGAATCTTATCAGGTCATGCCTTAACCTTCTCAACTTTAGCAAAAAGAGCCCTAACCTTTCAAATCTCTCTTCATAAATGAAACCCCTCATCTCTCATAAAAGCACACCACACTTTTATCATTGTTTTTATATCCTTTCTATAATGAATTGCCCATTACTGCACACAATAGTCCAAATGCAGCCTCAACATTAACAGTTTAAATTGGTGGTGTTGAATCTACTGTCACTTCTAAGTCCCTGTTTAATTGTCTCTCAATTCAATTCCATTTATCATATGTTTATGATGTACACATATTGACCAAAGTACAATACTTTACATTTAGCACTGCTAAATTTTATTTGCCATTAATTTGCTTAACTATACAACTATTTCAAATTCCACAAATCTTTGTTGTGTCTTCTATCTCTTCTGCTCCACCAATTTATATCAGAAAATCTTACATGCGTATATTTCATTCTGACATCCAAGTGCTTAAGCTAGATTAGAAACAACAGAGGTACAAGAACCATCCCCTCTGACATTAAATTCAACATTACATTAACATTGTAGCTCTTATGTGAATTGTTTCTTATTTTTTTAATGAACTTATTTTGCTCCATGCTCCATCCTGAATTCTCGGGATTTTAGTTTAATTCGAAGACTTTCATGGAAATATGCAAAATCTATAATAGGGAGTTCCACAATTTTTTTTTATTCATTGACAGGATGTAGGCGTCGCTGGCTGGGCCAACATTTATTGTCCATCCCTAATTGCCCTTGAGAAGCTGGTGCTAAGCTGACTTCTTGAACTGTTGCAGTCCATGTGGTGTAAGTACACTCACAGTATTGTTAAGGAGGGAATTCCAGGATTTTGACCCAGTGATGTGAAGGAACGGTGATATATTTCCAAGTCAGGATGGTGAGTGGCTTGGAGGGGGACTTCCAGGTGGTGGCGTTCCCAAGTAGCTGCTACTCTTGTCCTTCTATATGGTAGCGGTCATGGGTTTAGAAGGTGCTGTCCATTGAGCCTTGGCGAGTTCTTGCAGTGTATCTTGTGGATGGTACACACTGCTGCCACTGAGCGTCGGTGGTGGAGGGAGTGAATGTTTGTGATATTGGTGCCAATCAAGTAGGCTGCTTTGTTCTGGATGGTGTCAAGCTTCTTGAGTGTCATTGGAGCTGAACTCAACCAGGCAAGTGGAGAGTATTCTATCACACTCCTGACTTGTGTCTTGCAGATGGTGGACCAGCTTTGAGGAGTCAGGAGGTGAGTTACCCGTCGCAGAATTTCTAGGGTCTACCCTGCTCTTGCAGCCACAGTATTTATATGGCTAGTCCAGTTCAGTTTCTGGTCAATGGTAACCCCCAGGATGTTGATAGTGGGGGAGTCAGCAATGGTAATGCAATTGAATGTCAATGGGCGATGGTTAGATTCTCTCTTGTTGGAGATGATCATTGTCTGACAGTTGTGTGGGGTGAATGTGACTTATCACTTGTCTGACCAAGCCAGGACACTGTCCAGGTCTTGATGCATTTGGACATGGACTGGTTCAGTATTTTAGGAGTTGCAAATGGTGCTGAACATTCAACAATCATTAGTGAACATCCCCACTTCTGACCCTATGATGGAAGGGAGGTCATTGATGAAGCAGCTGAAGACAGTTGGGCCGAGGACACTATAGGACACTACCCTGAGGAACTCCTGCAATGATGTCCTGGAACTGAAATGATTGGCCTCCAACAACCACAACCATCTTCTTTTGTGCTAGGTTTGATTCGAACCAGCGAAGAGTTTTCCCCCTGATTCCCAATGACTCCAGTTTTGCTGGGGCTCCTTAATGCCACACTCGGTCAAATGCTGCCTTGATGTCAAGGACAGTCACTCTCACCTCACGAGTTCAGCTCTTATGTCCATGTTTTAACCAAGGCTGTAATGAGGTCAGAAGCTGAGTGACCCTTGCGGAACCCAAACTGAGTGTCAGTGAGCAGGTAATTGCTAAGTGAGTGCTGCTTGATAGCACTGTTGATGACCCCTTCCATCACTTTACTGATGATCGAGAGTAGACTGATGGGGGGTAATTGGCTGGGTTAGATTTGTACTGCTTTTTGAGTACAGGACATATTTGGGCAATTTTCCACATTGCCGGGTAGATGCCAGTGTTGTAGCTGTACTGGGAAACTTGGCCGGGGGTGCAGCAAGTTCTGGAGCACAAGTCTTCGGTTCTATTGCCGGAATATTGTCAGGGCCCATAGCCTTTGTAGTATCCAATGACTTCGGCCATTTCTTGAATCACATAGAGTGAATCGAATTGGTTTAAGACTGGCATCTGTGATGCTGGGAACCTCCGAGGAAGCCGAGATGGATCATCCACTCAGCACTTCTGGCTGAAGAATATTGCGTATCTTTTGCACTGATGTGCTGGGCTCCTCCATCATTGAGAAAGAGGATATGTGTGGAGCCTCCTCCTCCAGTGAGCTCTTTAATTGTTCACCACCATTTACGACTGGATGTGGCAGGACTGCAGAGCCTAGATCTCATCCGTTGGTTGTGGGATCGCTTAGCTCTGTATATCACTTGGTGCTTATGTTGTTTGGCATGTAAGTTATCCTGTGTTGTAGCTTCACCAGGTTGACATTCCATTTTTAGGTATGCCTGGTGCTGCTCCTAACATGCCCTCCTGCACTCTTCATTGAACCAGGGTTGATCGCCTGGCTTGGTGATAATGCTAGAGTGGGGGATATGTAGGGCCATGAGGTTACAGATGGTGTTCAAGTACAATTCTCCTGCTGCTGTTGGCCCATAGTGCCTCATAGTTGCCCAGTCTTGAGTTGCTGGATCTGCTCGAAATCTATCCCATTTAGCATGGTGGCAGTACCACACAACACGATGGAAGCTATCCTCAATGTGAAGGCGGGACTTCGTCTCCAGAAGGACTGTGTAGAGGTCATCCCTACCGATACTGTCATGGACAGATGCATCTGTGGCAGGCAGGATGGTGAAGATGAGGCCAAGTATGTATTTCATGTTATATCCCTAAAGAAGTCAGGTTTCAGCAGGCAGAATCTTCTGCACCTAAATGAATGTTGACTATTTATTATTACTGTTCAGCTATTCCTCTACACTAACTATAGATTATAGTTCCTATTAGTTTCCCCATTTCTGATATTAGGGTCATTGGGTTCGTGGTTACCCAAGTCAGGTTTTCCTCACTTTTTAAATATAGGTATGATGCTTGCTTTCCTCCAGTCCTATGGAACATAAGAATTTAAAACTAGGAAGAGTAGGCCATTCGGCTCTTTGAACTTTTCCATCATTCAACAAGATCATGGTTGATCTTCTACTTCAACTCCACCTTCCTGCACTATCCCCTTATCCCTTGATTCCCTTATTATCCAAAAATCTATCAATCTCTGTCTTCAATATATGAAATGACCAATAATCCACAATGTTTTGAGACAGAGAAATCCAAAGATTCATATTCTTCAAGTGAAGAAATTTCTCCTGGTCTCAGTCTTAAATGGCCAATCCTTTATCCTGAGACTGTGACTGCTAATTCTAGGCTCTCCAGCCGGGGGAAACATCCTTGCAGAATCTACCCTGTCAAGCCTCTTAAGAATTTTATGTGTTTCAATGAGATGAACACTCATTCTTCTAAACTCCAGAGAATATAGGCCCAGTCAACTCAATCTGTACTGATGGGATAATCCCATTCTCCCAGGAATCAGTCTAGTGAATCTAGTTTGCACTCCCTCTAAGGCAAATATATCCTTACTTTGGTACGGAGATCAAAACTGTACACTATGCTTCAGGTATGGTCTCAGCTAGACATTATGTAATTTCAGTAAGACTTCATTTTTATACTCTAACTTCTTTGTAATAAAAGCTAACACACCATTTGCTTTCTTCACTGCTTTCTGTACATACATGTCAATCTTCTATGATTTGTGTACAAGGACACTGAATCTACAACAATTCCCTTCCTCTCACCGTTAAAAAACATTCTGCTGTTCTATTTTCCTTCCCAAAGCGGATAACTTTACACTTGAATTTCATCAGCCATGTTTTAGCCCAATCACTTAACTTAGCTTCGTGTGTCCCCTTCACAGTGCCTCAGCAGTGTCCAATGATTCCTTCATGTTTAAGTCAGTGTCTTGCAATTTCTTTCCTAATCTTTATTAGATATATTCAAATGTAATTTCTAATCTTCTTCAAGATAAATGCTATCTTGATCAGGAGAGTTGTAAATTACAAATCCGGACTTAGTTCAAAATTCTCTAAGATAATGCATGGTAGTACGAATCCAGTGTCATTTAATTGTTGAATAGTTCCAGGAAATATTACACTAGACACAAAGCATGAATCTTGGATGAAGAAAAGCAATGTCTGCTAACCTGCATTTGAAGTACATCTCTGGCTGATTAGGTACAAACTTTATTTAATGTAACCTTCAGGAAGTCTGAGGAACATAACTGCTTTGTTACAAGCTGAAAAATGTCAGATGGTGAGTGGCTACAAAGGAAATCTTGATGGCCAGTAGGGTACAGGTAGCTCAAGTGGTTGAACATTTGACTCCCATTTGAGGAGCAAGAGCTTGAATCATGGTAATAAGACCAGTCTATTTTCATTGGGTGTATTTCATCAGTGTTCATAATCCTGTTTGATAGAGTGCCTTGCGGTAGGGAACTCTTTTTCTTTCCTCAGGTATCATGCTCTAAGAAGGCGACGATGGAATTCCATATGTTAGTCCATGCTTATGCTTGGCAAGGTACTGCAGTGGTTTGCCATTGCCTGACCAGGAGACTCTCCCACTCTTACCAGCTGCCACAGGCATTTTGGAAAGATTGAAGATTGATAATCAACCTGTTTGACAATGTTATGAATGCATCTTCCATGGACATCAAGTCATCAAGTCCCAGAGTGGGACTCAAACCCGCAGTTTCTAGCTCAGAGGTAGGGATGCTACCACTGTAAAAAATAACTCTGAAACTGTTACAAGAGGTGGGATCCCAGAATCTGGGATTTCAAAGTTTTGGGGATTTGCGTCTGAGGTTGCAGGAGGCATGGAGGCTGCCAGCTGTAGAAGAAATCCTGTACTGCAGAAGCCATTCTAATAGCACATAAGAACATAAGAACTAGGAGCAGGAGTAGGCAACTCAGCCCCTCGAGCCTGCCTTGCCATTCAATACGATCAAGACTGATCTCATTTTGGCCTCAACTCCAATTTCCCACCCTCTCCCCATAACCCTTCAATACATTACTAATTAAAAATCTGTCTATCTCCTCCTTAAATTTATTCAGCATCCCAGGATCCACTGCGCTCTGAGGTAGTAAATTCCACAGATTCACGACCCTTTGAGAAAAGTAATTCCTCCTCATCTCTGATTTAATCTACCATCCCTTAGCCTAAAACTATGGCCTCTCAGTTCTAGAGTGCCCCACAAGGGGAAACACCTGCTCCATGTCTACTTTGTCTATCCCCTTTAGCATCTTATATACCTCAATTAGATCTCCTCTCATCCTTCTAAACTCTAGTGAGTACTGGCCTAAAATGCTCAATCTCTCCTCATAAGACAAGCCCCGCATCTCCGGAATCAATCTAGTGAACCTCCTCTGAACCGCCCCCAATGCAACTACATCCTTCCTCAAGTAAGGGGACCAAAACTGTGCACAGTATTCCAGGTGCGGTCTCACCAATGCCTTGTACAGTTGCAACAACACTTCCCCATTTTTATACTCTATTCCTTTAGCAATAAATGCCAAAATTCCATTTGCCTTTCTTATTACCTGCTGTACCTGCATACTAGCTTTCAACGATTCATGCACAAGGACACCCAGATCCCTCTGCACTGAAGTATTCTGAAGTTTCTCTCCATTTAAACAATAAATCGCCTTTTTATTCTTCTGACCAAAATGGATAACCTCACGCTTATCCACGTTAAACTCCATCTGCCAAATTTTGGCCCATTCACCTAACCTGTCCATATCCATTTGTAAATTTCTTATTTCTTCATTGCAACTTACTTTTCCACCTATTTTGGTGTCATCTGCAAACCTAATTTTAGTGCCTTCTATCCCTGAATCCAAGTCATTAATATAGATTGTAAATAATTTGGGCCCAAGGGCCGAACCCTTTGGCACCCCACTAGTTACAGTTTGCCATCCAGAAAAAGACCCATTTATCCTGACTCTCTGCTTTCTGTTGTTTAGCCAATCCTCTATCCAAGCTAATATATTACCCCTAACTCCATGTGATCTTATCTTGTGTATTAATCTTTTGTGCTGCAGCTTATCAAAGGCCTTCTGGAAGTCCAGATATACTACATCTATAAGATCCCCATTATCCACTTTGCTTGTCACAACTTCAAAGAACTTAACAAAATACATATAATTGAAATTGGTTGGCACCATATGTAATCTAAGAGTAACTGGTACTGCCTGCTGACAGAAAAATAAAATGTTTTAGGGCAGACAGGTAAGCTTGCATTGCCCAGCTTGGCTGGGATTTTATGGGGTGGCGGTGGCCCCTGTCCACTGGTTGGAAAGTCAGGGGCAACCTGACCTCAATTGGTCATGGAAGCCGCAACTGGATTTTATCATCCCAAGGTAATTTATCGTCTGCAGTCGGGGCCTTTTTCCCTTCAAAGGAGGTTGCAGCCACAACTCCCTGCCCCAAAGAGCTGTTGGCCAATCGGATGGCTGGCAGCTCTTCAGTTCCAACAGAACCATCAAGAATGGTGGCCACTGTTGGGACGACAAGCAGGCCCAGATATGCCAGCATGGAGGAGGCCCTGGAGTGCAAGGAAGTTTGTGAGGCTTGCTGGGGCCAGTCAGCAGGTTGTGTGGGCAGGGAGGGAGTTTTTCAGCAGGGTGTCTCTTGTTGCCTAAGCTGGAGGGGGGGGCGGGTTCCGTGGCCTACAGGGTATCTAATCAGGAGCCCAACCCATCCCTGAGCCTGCAGGAAGTCTGGCAGGGTATATCTGGTGGTCTCGTCAAGTGGTGAAAAGCCTATCTGCTGCTGGTAAAATACTAGTGGTGGAAGGAAGTGGTCCCTAAGTAGCCCTTAACTGCCTTCATTTGGCCTAAGGGTGAGATGGCCATATACCACCTTCCCCACTGCTGGTAAAATGCCAGCAGCAGCAGGAGGGTGCCAGGCACACCACCACCACCCCACCAGATTTTATGCCCACCTCTCTTCCTTCCAGCAGACTCCCTGGAGCCCTGTAAAACCCTGGACCTTGTTAGTATTAGTTTGAAATGTCTTATGTTACAATGTACTAGACTCCTAATGAGATCCGTGGCTCTTGTCTTCCCACATCCCAGAGAAAACCTCATTTACATAAATGAACAGAAACACATTTGGCAATCCCACTAATACATGATTTTTCACTTTTACACGCAGTTTCATGGTGGCCATAATATGCAAGAAAATATGCAATTCTGGCATTCTAAAAACTTAAATGTGGCCACCCTTGATATGATTCACAGGGAATTCATGCAAAAATTAGACAGGTTCCGAATGTGTGCGTGCAATACATTAATGGGGATGAACCTAGTCAGTCACTGACAGAGGCACAGAATTCAAGGAAAAAATATCTGGCAAGCTAAAATTCCATGAAATTTTTTATATTATTACTTTCAGTTCTTACCCTTAATATTTGAACTCCCAAGTTCACACATAAAGGTACATTTCTGACCTTGCACTCCCAGTGAAAAGCTACAGCAATATGAACCACAAATTTAGGTGTGTGCTTCAATCAGTTAATTTAAATGGGTGATATATCGTGCACACTGCACACCTAACCTTTCAGTACGTGCTTCTGCCAGGAAAGGCTTCCTGCTAGAAATACAAACCATTCATAAAAGTGTTATTTGAAATTAGGTTTGGAAAGTTTGCCATTCAATTTACTTAATATGATCTGACCAGTTTGTAGCTAACCTACCTATAGTGACTTCAAATCAAATGATCCTAACACTTTTTCTTGGATGGTGTCAAGCTTCTTGAGTGTTGTTGGAGCTGCACTCATCCAGGCAAGTGGGGAGTATTCCATCACACTCCTGACTTGTAGACAGTGGACAGGCTTTGGGGAGTCAGGAGGTGAGTTACTCGTCGCAGGATTCCTAGCCTTTGACTTGCTCTTGTAACCACAGTATTTATATGGCTAGTCCAGTTCAGTTCCTGGTCAATGGTAACCCCCCAGGGTGTTGATAGTGGGGGATTCAGTGATGGTAATGCCATTGAACATCAAGGGGCGATGATTAGATTCTCTCTTGTTGGAGATGGTCATTGCCTGGTACTTGTGTGGGGTGAATGTTACTTGCCCAAGCCCAAGCCTGGATATTGTTCAGGTTGTGCTGGATTTGGACATGGACTGCTTCAACGTCTGAGGAGTTGCAAATGGCGCTGAGCACTGAGCAATCATCAGTGAACGTCCCCAGTTCTGACCTTATGATGGAACGAAGGTCATTGGTAATGCAGCTTAAGATGGTTGGGCCTGGGACAGTCTGTTTCAGCTTGAGAAAGTTACCAGGGACAGTGATGGAGTTACTGGCCAGATTTCATCTTCAACAACAGTAGCAAAGATATTGGTCTGGATTTTCGTGCAGCTATGGAGAGGTGTATTCAAAATGGCAGACAAAGAGACCCCAGATCCAAAGGCCCTGCTCCCATATCCAACAGAAATCTTTTTGCCAGGGTAGTGTGGGGGGGGGGGGGGGGGCGGTGGTAGGAAAGGACTCCCACAAGTGGAAAATCCAAACTCCATAGGGCTATTTGAACTCAGTGCTCAAACAGACCCCATTTTCACTGGATCAAGGGTCTTATCCAGCAGTATTATAGTTACAAATTTTTAGGATAGATGTAAATGTGGATATGTTATGTAGCACTGTCAAGCTGTCAAGTTATTTAAATGGCCAGCCATTTAAAAATTGAAAAAATCTGCCTGCCTGTGTCTGAGAGTTGAAAAATTAAATCTGTTCTAGCAGTTTCAATAGCTGTTTGCTGACTTAACACTAAGTGCCATCATTTTAGCATTATTAATGCTTGACTGCTTTCTACAACCTATCACTATGACAGCAGGGGTCTGTACATTCACATTTTGATTGACAGCTCAAAAAGTTTATTAAAGGGTTAGCTGTCTTTGATGTGAGTTTATAAATACAAATGTTTGTTTTTATAGGGGATTAAGTGTTGAAAGGATTGAAGTGTATTGAACCAGCTTTCATGAATGAGATTCTATTTTATTTGGTTGAAGTCTGTAATGTTTAGAACTTCATCTTATTTAATCTCAGCATGGTTCCAAAGGTTTGCCTATGGTAGATAATGGGTGAGTTGGCATGAAGGGTGTAAGGGCAAAGGGTGGTGGTTGGGGAGGTCATAAGTTGGCACGAAGTTGGCATAGGGGTTATTAGAGGACATGGGGAATGGGTTGGGTGAACTGACATGTATGAGCATTTTTTATTCATTTATGGGATGTGGGGTTCGCTGTCTAGGCCAGCATCTACTTAGCCATCCCTAATTGCCCTTGAGAAGGTGGTGCTGAACTGCCTTCTTGAACCGCTGCAGTCCATGTGGTATAGGTACACACACAATGCTGTTAGGGAGTTCCAAGATTTTGACCCAGTGACAGTGAAGGAACGGCGATACATTTTCAAGTCAGGATAGTGAGTGGCTTGGAGGGGAACTTCCAGGTGGTGGTGTTTCCATCTAACTGCTGCCCTTGTCCTTCTAGATGGTAGTGGTCATCGGCTTGGCAGGTTCTGTGTGTTTGGGTGTGGGAGGGTGAGGGAGTTTGAGGGGTGAGGGCTAGAGGGCTTAATGTTTAAGAAAACAACTGGGATGAAGTCCCAGAGAATTGAGGCAGGCCTCTTAAACAGACTGCCTCAGCACTTGGCAGCCCCCGTGGCCACCTCCAATCTGCATCGGGGACCAGCAGGCCCAACTCCATCCTTCACCCGCCCCTCCCTGGAACAAAAATCCCACCATTTAGGGCAATTTTTCTCAACCTGGGTGCAGGGTGCTGGGAGATTTCCCGGCTCTGCGCAGCCGCCTTGGGAGCAAAAATTCAGGCCGTTTGCTTTGAATTCCCTCAGGGACCCTTTCCCCCACCCTTACAAAGCAAATATTGTTAGACCTTGGAATAGCCTAAACCTCTAAAGAATGCACTCCTACTGACCCCGCAAACTCAAAGGGCAGGGATAGGGAGAGAGACTGGATGGCTATAATGAAGGTTCAGATCATGGCCCACAGATTTTTGAGGCTCAGTAAAGAGAAATACAGGATGTGCTTCCAATCAGTACCTATCCTCGTTCACATGCTGTGTAAGTTACCGCAGAAAATTAGAAACAAGGCACTTACAAAAAACAATCTCAAAACTTAAACTTCTATCCTCATGTAGTTCGAATCCTCACAGGGAAAAAACTCATTCAGTAGGGTCTTGGTAATGGAGCTCATAGCAAAAATAAAGGCACAGGGCCACTGGATCAGAAACGCTGGGCATGTGCCAAATGAGAAATAAAAGTGCCAAGTTTGGATCAGTTGAAACATTCACGTGTGTCCAAAATCTGCTTTTCACATTTAGCTTCCCACCAAAGAAATACTGCTTTTCAGCAAAGGAATGGATCTGGCCTTAAAATAGAATTGCCATAAAATCAGGAATCAAGCCTATTGAGATTTCACGGTGACCTTTCTTAGTTTTAAGTACATACTGTCCACACTCTGATACATTTAGAAATTTACACTCCTGCAAAATGCTGTCAGATTAATCCTTCATCTGTCATTCAAAAAACTCCCGCAGATATTGACAGCTATTTCCCCCCCCCCAAAAAAAAACATTTCTCCTTAAGGCCGAGGGGTTAAAGCAAGTACAAATCAATTTATGCTGTAATTAAACACGTAGAATCTCAACTTACCTGAACAGAGTTTGCCCTTGTGCCGAGCACATGAGAAGTCATCACATTCACAGAATGTCCCATAAATCCTTCCGAACTCGCTCTCATAGCAGGCACACTGGTTGCAGCTGCACTCCCCTCTGCCACTGCAGATCGGCTTTCCCTCTGCTTCACGGCAGAACGTCTGGAATACATTACTTGTTTCTCCATCCTGGCATTCACAATTGGCTCCCAGAAAGCCCGGATCACACTTACAGATCCCACATTCATAGGTTCCATTACCACTGCACTTGGAGCTGTTGGCTTGCATCTCTGTTGCACAGTCACAGTTACAAATATAGCCAACGGTTATACTCAATGAATCTTTGAAGCCAACTGGCTTAATGGTGAAGCTCTTTCTACCCTGGGTCTCTAGGCAGCTCTTGGCTTCTACAGTGACATCAAAAGACACCTAAACAGAAATAACATTACTAAAGACGGCAATACTATACAAAGGTCAAAGGCACAACAAATTCAACATGTTTGCATATAATTATCTCCCTTACTTTTAAAGCAATGTTCTTAGACAGTGCATCTTGAGGAGCACACAGCTTCAGTGAACAAGTTGGATAGTCCTAACTTGATTGTAGCAAATTATTTACACACAGTCCAGAAAACAACACACATCTTTGCAATATACCTCAAAAATATCTGTTTCCTTTTACTCTTCCCAAAACAAAACCAGTTTGCTTAGAAAGCAATGGGAGATTTTAACTTTATCTGCCTCTATTGTTTTCTTAACTTAAAAAAGATTGAGATTTCCACCAGGCAGACAGGCAGTCAAAATGTCTCTCTTGCCCACCTTTGAGCCAACTGGATCCTGTTGAATGTGAGTTTTGCTGAGGCCTCTGGATGGGGAGCTAAGCTAGCTAAAAAGTTGTGACTCTTCTTTAAATATGCAGGTCAACATCTGATGATCCTTTTTGGATCCTTGCTGCAATTTTAACTTAAGCCTGAGTGGGCAGGTCTCCAAAGAGTTAAACTTACAGTGGTGGTTGAAGCTAACTAAAACAGCAATTTCCATTAGCTTTGAAACAGCTGGACTTCCAACATTATCTTTTTACATTTCAGCGTACATTGTGCCAGCACTTCTGCCCTTGTATTGTATTGACAGCTCTGTCTAATCCTTTGTTCATATGGGTGAAACACATTTACTCACGCTCAATGAGTTTTTCTAAATTTATAGACTTTCACAGTTTTTTCCAACCTATACTTTAACATTGTCACTGCTGTCCTTACCCAATATAATTCATTCTAAGCTTGGGAAATTGAATACTGGCATTATTTTAAACTAAATTTTGTTCATCTGGATTGCAACAACTCAAAATGCTATACCACAAACAGTCTTCAGCATCACTACACCAAATGCATTCTGACATTCATGCAGAACTTGCAACCAACCATGAAAGAATTTTGATTTGCACTAATACAACAAGTCCAAGCTGCATGCTCCAGTTATTCAATGCCTTCATTATTTTATTGAATAGTTGGATAGGAGGAATTAAGAAAGGTCAGAAGTACCAATATTTACCACCCATATTCTAGGAATAAACAGACTGTGGAGTTTCTATTTCTGATACTGTAGGCAGCCTTTGATCGATCCCTCTGTATGTGCAAACTACCTCTCCGTTTCCAATATTGCATTATTCTCTAAACACTTTGAGCATGTTGCCTCCCAAATTCAGGCTCAATCAGGTTTCTTTTCCTGCCACAACACTAAAATAGCTAGAATCAAAATTACAGATGAATCCCTTGTGACTATGACCATGAAGCACTATTTCTTCTCCACTTTCTCAATCCCTCTGTGTCTTTGACACCGATGAATCACACCAACCTCCACCAATAAGTTTTCTCCACTGCAACATTCCTTCTAAGGTAAGTAGAGAACAAACAGACTGTGCAAAAGCAGTGTTCCCTTTAAGATTCGCTCATGTGCAACCATGTGGCAATCTTAAAGGGACCTTGCAGTGCACAGCGGAAATTAAAGAGAACATTGCTTCATTGTTCAGCTCAGTAGTATTGCTTTCATTTGGCTTAGCTCTTACCTATCCAAATTGCAGCCAGAACAAATCAAGCAATGGCCTCTCTTTCCATCCCTGCACGACTAACTTATGCTGCCTCCTCTTTGTTGTTTACATGTGGCCCCTTGACAAGCCTCACTAATGATTGGATCCTCCTGCCCCCACTCACATGTGATCTGATGTCCTCCATGGCTCCCTGCAATCTTCTCGCCATCTGACCTGATTTCTCCATCCCCCTGTATTCTGCAACCTCACTGGCCCAGAGGGTATCTACCCTCTTCCCGAATCTCTTCAGCCCTCCACAATCTACTTTCTACCCTCCCTACCCATTGTCTCTGGCCCTCCTCCCCGCTACTCCCAATCCTCACCCCCACTTGCCCAATGTCTCCAGTGCTAATGGTATGTTAATTATATTGTTAAGATACATAGGTGAGGGACATTGTTAACTTAAATACTATGAGCACATATAAATAGGGGCCAGTTGGGACGCTGGTGTGTGAGAGGGGAGCTGTGAAACTGAACAAAGTCAATAAACTCTCTCTCTGTCTATAAAGAAAAGTTCTGTGTTTTGGTTTCTGCTTCACCAACTGGCATGGATCCTATTAACATCCAGCCGTGCCTGCAATCTTCTCCCCTCCCCCCCGCAGACCTTCCTGGTTCCCTACAGCAATGTCTTTTCCCATTGACCTATAATGTCCCCAGTCGACATTCTCGCCTCGGGTTTCCTCACAGCAAAACTGATTGTTATTGTTGTTGCTGCTGCTTCTTCTTCATAAATGATGGACTTCCTTAGATGCAAATTTGTTCTTTTCAACATACTGCAAAAGGAATAGGAACAATAACACTGGTTCTTTTATTCTTTGAGATTTTCTGATGAAGAATTGCGTCCTGCTAATCATATGTATCAAGCATACAACTCGCGCACAGAGTACATTTCACATCTTCCAAAATAAATACTTCTGGGGTGGAAAATTGTGCTTCCTATTTATACATGCATTTTTTGTACACTCATTTACAACCTAACTTACAAGAATGAACAAGAACACATAGGGTACACATGGAAAAGGATGGCAGCCTAAATGTTGAGTTTGCTTTCTCTTAAGTCACAAGATTTAAAAAGTGAATTGAATCTTGTCTGCTGACCTGATAAAGGCAAAAATCAAGTTTTGTAACTACACTGCTTATCATTTAAATTATAAAATGAATGTGCTACAATGTGTTTGTCACGGTTTACCACTACACCACAAGCTCCATGCCTTTTGTATTCTATGCCTCAATTTATAAAGCCCAGAATCTTGTATGCCTTATTAACCACTTTATCAACCTGCCCTGTCACTTTCAACAATTTATGCACATATAACACCAGGACCCTCTGCTCCTACACCCCCTTTAGAAGTGTTCCTTTATTTTATATTGTTGCTTTTTGTTCTTCCTCCCAAAATGTATCACTTCACACTTTGCTGCATTAAGTTTCATCTGCCATGTATCTGTCCATTCATCAGCCTGTCTATGTCCTCTTGAAGTCTATCTCTTTCCTGCTCACAGTTCACAACACTTACAAGTTTCATGTCATTTGAAAATTTTGAAACAGTAACTTGCATTCCCAAATCTAGGTCATTAATAGAGATCTCCAAAAGCAATGATTCCAATACTAACCCTTGGGGAACCCTACTATCTGCCTCCCTTCTGCCTGAAAACATTCACCACTATTCTATGTTTCCTGTCACTCAGCTAACTTCATTTCCCTGCTGAAACTGTCCCTTTAATTCCATCAACTTTGACTCTGCTGAAAAGCGTGTTATGTGGCCTTTCAACCACGACCTTTTGGAATCCCATGAACATCACATGAACCACATTACTTTCATGAACCTTCCCTGTTACCTCAGCAAAAAACTCCATCAAGTTAGTTAAACACACCAATTCATGCTGGCTTTCCTTAATTAATCCACATTTGTCCAAGTGACTGTTGACTTTGTCCCCGATTACTGTTTCTAAAAGCGTTCCCATTACCAAGGTTAAACTGAATAGCTTGTAGTTTCTGGACATATCCTTACACACATTTTTGAACAAGGGTGTAAAACTTGCAAATCTCTAGTCCTCTGGCACTACACCTGTATCTAAAGAGGATTAGAAGGTTATGGCCAGTGCCTCCACAATTTCCTCAGTATCCTGAGATGCATCTCATCCAGTCCTGGTGACGTACCTACTTTAAGTACAGTCAGCCTTTCTAATACCTCTCTTTATCAATTTTAGCCCACCCTTTCACTATGACTTTGGCAGGATCTTCTTCCTTGGCAAAGACAGATGCGAAATACTCATTTAGTTCTCGGCCCAACCATCTTCAGCTGCTTCATCAATGACCTTCCTTCCATCATAAGGTCAGAAGTGGGGATGTTCGCTGATGATTGCACAATGTTCAGCACCATTCACAACTTTTCAAATACTGAAGCAGTCCATGTCCAAATGCATCAAGACCTGCACAATATCCAGGCTTGAGCTGACAAGTGGCAAGTAACATTCATGCCACACAAGTGCCAGATACTGACCATCTCCAACAAGAGAGCATATAGCCATCGCCCCTTGACATTCAATGGCATTACCATCGCTGACTCCCCTGCTATCAACATCATGGGGGTTATCATAGACCAAAACCTGAACTGGACTAGCCATGTGAATACTGTGGCTACAAGGGCAGGTCAGAGGCTAGGAATCCTGCGACGAATTACTCACCGCCTTACTCCCCAAAGCCTGTCCACCATCTAGAAGGCCCAAGTCAGGAGTGTGATGGAATACTCTCCACTTGCCTGGATGAGTGCAACTCCCACAACATTCAAGAAGCTTGATACCGTCCAGGACAAAGCAGCCCTCTTGATTGGCACCACATCCACAAATATTCACTCCCTCCACCACCGACCCACAGTAGCAGCCGTCTGTACCATCTAGAAGATGCACTGCAGGAATTCACCAAGGCCCCTTAGACAGCACCTTCCAAAACCATGACCGCTACCACCTAGAAGGACAAGGGCAGCAGATAGATGGGAACACCACCACTTGAAGTTCCCCTCCAAGTCACTCACCATTCTGACATATTGCCATTCCTTCACTTTCTTTGGGTCAAAATCCTGGAACACCCTTCCTAACAGCACTGTGGGTGTGCAATACCACATGGACAGCAGCAGTTCAAGAAGGCAGCTCACCATCACCTTTTCAGGGGCAACTTGGGATGGGCAATAAATGCTGGCCCAGCCAGTGAAGCACACATCCCATGAATTAATAAAATGAAGTACCTCAGACATGCTTTCTGCCTTCGTGCATAAAGTGCTTCCTTGGTCGCTAAATGCCTCCAATTCTCCATTTACCACCCTTTTACTATTCATTGGCCTATAGAAGACCATTGGATTCCTTTTATGTTGGCAGTTCCTTCGCTTTCCTTCTCTCTTTTCTCATTTCCCCCTGAAATTTCTATATTCAGCCGAGTTCTCACTTGTGTTATCAAACTCACATCTGTCATTTGCACTTTTATTTCTGCTTCATTTTACTTTCCATCTCTTTTGTCATCCAGGAGCTCTGGTTTTGCTTGTTCTACCTTTCCCACTTTTTGGAATGTACCATCCCCCCTTTAAATGCAGCCCATTATTCCTTTACAGCTTTGCCTGTCAATCTTTGATTGAATCAAAGAGACAGGGCACATGCATCTCCGGGCTCCTTAAAGGCTTTTCACTCTTATTCACTAGTAATAACACAGGGACTCACGCAAACACTTATTGCAGATCAATGTCTTCTCGGCACAGTCTTAAATTGCAATGCTCACAAAATCAGTAGCATAAAAGAATGGGAAACTTGGGAGTTTCAAGGAGGAATCATTTATCAGCTCCAGTGAAAGAGTCTAAGGTCAGTGCCTTCTCAATGCTTTAGGTAATCATAGAATTGAGAGTAATTTTTTGCATATTTAATTTACAACAAAATTCAACACTGCTGTTGTAAAATAGCACATGGGCCAGGATTTTTCCCTTGTCGGGCAGACTCGGTGAGGGCAGGTGGGAACAGTCGGGAAGCCAATCGCCGCCCGTGATCGTGGCCAGACCGCAATTTCACGCTGGCGGGGCAATTAGGGCACACCCAGCGTGAAATGCACTTGGCAGTGCTCAGTGCTGCCTGTGTTGGGGGGAGTAACTTGCGAGAGCGCAAGTTCGTGCAGGTGCGCGCTGGAAAAGCTCCCTGAAGCACAGAGCTGCCTCAGGGAGATGAAGAGTTGTGAAAATAAAAAATAAAGATTTTTAAAATGGTCAAAGACATGTCCTCTCATATGACTCTGTCACATAAGCAGGGACATATTAGAAATTATTTTTTTTTTTAATGACAGATCGAAACCTCATCCCACCCAACTGTAATTTGGACAGGCAGTGAAAAATTAAATTCAGTTACATTTTTAAGGGCCTTAATAGGCCTTTTAATTATCGGCGCACACGCTGCCAACTCCCGAGCATGCCCACCGACCGAAATATCACGCAAGCATGCGATGATGTCGGGATGCTCATCTGATTTCATCGCGCGTTATTTTACGCTCGAGCGGGTTAGCCGCGTGCCCATCCGCTCAGCAAGAAATCCTGCCCATGAATATATTTCATGTACTGAGATCCTGAAAATTGGGCTCTACTCATGATTGTGTGACACCACCTAGATTAACACCTGAACTGCTATTTGTGATCTGTGGGAGTAAGTGATTGCTCCAGATGCACCAGCCAATGTTATTCAAATTTAGGGAGCTAGGTCATTGGGAGCTAGGCAAACATTGGCAGACTTTCAGACCTTTGTTCTTTAATTTATATGTTTTCATAGAATTCTAGCTGATCTCCTGTAATATTGCCCATCCCTAACTGCCCTTGACAAGGTGGTGGTGAGCTGCCTTCTTGAACCACTGCAGTCCGTGTGGTGTTAGGTAGGGAATTCCTAAATTGATGCCGGTTGGTCTGTCCAGTTTCATTCCTTTATCAACTTCCAGTGGTTTGATACAACTGATGGCTTACTAGGCCATTTCAGTGGGGAATTAAGAGTCAAGTCAACCACATTGCTGTGGGTCTGGAGTCACAGGCAAGAACCACAGATTTCCTTCCTTAAAATACATTGGTGAACCAGATGGATGACAATCAACAATGATTTCATAATCATCATTTTTAATTCCAGATTTTTATTGACTGAATTCAAATTCTACCATGGTGAGATTCTAACCCAGGTCCCTAGAGCATTACTTTGGGTCTCTGGATTACTAGTCTAGTGACAATACCACTAGGCCACCATCTCCCCCTATTTGGTGTTAGGTGTGCAGTATAGTGATATAAAGATGTTAACCTGGTGCATGGCATTATGGTCAATGCTCTAAATTAGCAGGTCTGGGAATTGCAGCAACTTGTAAACAGTTGAGATAAACAAAAAATGTTGGAAATGCTCAAAAGGTCAGACAGCATCAGTGAGCGAGAAAAACATAGTTAAGGGCCCTGATATTTATGGTGAGGGAGGCTGGAAATGGCCAAAGAACTCAGCAAAGCCAGGAACTTGAGGAACTGCAAAACTTAAAGGCACAGCCTTGATATCTTTTATCAATCCATTTCCCATCCAAGCAGCAAGGCCAACTGACAAGCTGTGCGGCGCATGGCAGGGAATACCAGCAGCAGGGACGCTTGGAGACAGACTCCAGTAATTGGAGGAGGGAACAGAAAGGAGATCACCATGGTGGGGGCTGGAGGGAGGGGTGGGCAGGCTGAGTTAGACATCACAGTAAGGGAAAAAGAGAGGACATCGGATCTGCGGGACGTCAGTGAACATGAGGTGGGAAGACAAAGGCAGTTGGTATGGAGATGCCAAAAGCATTCTTGAGGGGTGGCGACAGCACTCCTGCTCCACCTGGCCCACAGGAGTTACTGGAAAAGGCACTAACTTCTGGAGCCAGCAGCTCCTGCCTCCCTTTCACTGATGGGGGTTTCTGTCTCCTAGGAAATCCATGTGGTATGAGTTAATTTAAATTAGCTTCAATTGCACTGTGAAAGACTGATCTTAAATATGTTAATGAAGCGCCATACCTTTTCACAGCTGGAAACATTAATGCCATGAAAGCCAGGTAAGGACGCATTTTACACATCTGACAGTTCAATTGGCATTTTTCCCCGCCTGGGGCTACTTGTATACCCAACCTATACTTACTAACTAACACAGTTTCAACTGGGGATCAAATCTGTGACCTTCCTGCTTTATTTGCAGATCAATGCCATTATTTTACATTTAATTTAAATAGTAACAAGGATCTTTAAACTAGAAAGGATCTTTGTTTTTTCTTGCTTTTAGCAGTAGAGTAGAACTAATCAGAAACAAACTCAGTTCAGATCAAATTAATTCATATTTTCAGCAAGCAAGTTAAAAAAAAAATACATTGCATAACTTCTTGTATGTTGACTCACAGGACACACCCTAGCATTTCTAAACCTCTAACCTTCTGGAATCAACAAGAAGAAACAAAACACGTTCATTCAATAAAAAGAGAAAAAGGAGGCGAGTTGAAAATAGCACCTTATTTTTAGATTTATGAGGTGGTCTTTAAGGTGATGAGCTTTACAGGCTTAATGAAAGTTATTTCTAGCACATTTCGGTAGCATGATAAGTATTTATGCAGTCTGCTAGAGTAAACCAAGGGTTAGTCACATCATTAACAACAAGAATTTAATATGAATGTCACTTATATTTTCAACTCCATTTGAAACCACTCCTCTTAATTTTGTTGTTCAATTGAATTATCTGTTCATTTAGTGTTTTTTTCATAACTTCAATCTGTTCATTTAAATTGAAGTTATGAAAAAACACTTCCCATGCTTTTTTTATTAATACTGTTTAATCTTATTTACTGGATAATTTAATTTTATTTTGAGCAAACATTATTCTGAGTTAGCAGAAATAGATGTTCTGAGTACATAGCGGCTGCAATGGTTCTCTACACTACACTCACTCCACTTCACAACACTGACACAAAGAGGTGGCTTAAAGTGCTACCCTTTGGAAAAAGTACTTTTTTGGAGGCAGTACAATGTTGACATCACATATTTATATCAGCCCTTTAAATTTTTTTTAAAAGGTGTCTTTAGTTAGAAGCTGTGTAAATTTGCTATATGTTAAAAGAATCACTTAAAAACAGAACAATGTAACACTCTTATCAATCACACTGTGAGTAATAATCGAACACTTACTGTGTCTCCAATTTTAAGGTCACCGCATTTTCTAACTCCAGGGCGTGAAACACCATCCTGGCATGTGGCAGTCAAGGAAAGCTTGATTTCTTCTGGCTGGTCCCCTACTGTTAGTTCAACCTTAGACCGAATACTCTAGATTAAGACAAATACATATTCTTTAATATGATTAAATAAAAAATATTACATAAACGTTCTTTATTATGAATATATTAATCTCAGTTTATTCAACATGATAGCAACTGATTATCATGTAACAAAAGCTTCCTTTTATAAACCGAACACCTAAATTTAGGGTTGTCAATGTCTGGGTTGCAGTCATATGTGGTACAGGTGTACCTACAATGGCCACAGGGACGGACATTCTTAATGAAAATTGTGAAGCTAGTTCCACCACCCACCATCAACTGTAAAAAGCTTTCAGCATCTGGGAATAATGAGTAAACCTAGTAATTGACAATACTATTGGAAAATTAAAGAAATTAAGGAAATATGTAAAGGTAACAACCTTAGTACTAAAATCACTTCATGCAGGAAACAAAATTCACCTAAATATCTATGCGTTACCAAAATAAACAGCTTTTCAGCTTCTTTCACAAGGGAAAGGTGGCTTTATCAATCTAACAAAAGCTGGACTGATTACCAGTTTGTGGCGCATGCAGAGCTTGTCCAAACAACATGGCCTTCAGTATTGGACCTCATTAATGTAACTCTCCCTTCATAAAGAAACTGATGCTGGCTTGCAACAGCTGCCCTTTGACCCATGTTAGCCTCTGCAATGAACAGGGATGCAATTGACTACAACTGGTGCCTATACCCTGACACATAATCACTTATAAGCCCTGTACCTGGCCCCTGCCACCGCCTCTGCTGCTAAAAGGTCGATTGCAGGCTTTCCATCCCTATGGTTGCTCTGCTGCAATATAAAGCTGGGAGCAGCATTAATTGCTTTAAGGCAAGACTTCCACCCCTATCTTGGGAGCAGGTGCCACCCCTATCTTGGGAGCAGGTGCCACCCCAGAGAGCTACTGGCCAATCCAATTGGCCAGCAGGTCTGTAGTCCCATGAGCATCAGTGGGAAGCGCTGGCAACTGCTGGGACGACCGGTAGTCCCACCACACCAAAGAGCCCACATAAGTCCAGGGTTGGGGTTTCAGCGAGAGGGATGGGGTACTGGGCTCAAGAGGCCAGGGGGAGGGTTAAAGGGGGGGGGGTACCTCCAATTGCCCCAGGGGGCCAAGAAACGAGGTTTCTTCCTGTTGTCTGACACCAGCCCACGCAGCTAAAGCTGAAAGGCTTCCCGCATGGCCCCAAGGATGGGTGGTTCGCCCGACACCTCACCCGTCTCCTGTAAAACTGCATACAGGTCATGAGCGGAAAGTAGGTGGCGGGAAGTCACCCGCTGGATTTTATGTGCCTCCCTGACTTCAAAACCACCAGCAGGAGAGTATAAGTTCAGCCTGCAGTATTAGTCAGCAGCCCAGTAAAGTACAAAATTGGAAGGCAAGGGCAAGAAATGTGCTGAGATGTCCATCTGATAAACCACAAGAATACGTGTTGAAATAGCAGGAAATGGAGCAGAAACATAACCAACATGCAGTTTGGGAATCAAGGCAACACATTCCATTTAGCCACTAACATCAGACCATTTATATAGTGAGTTTTCTTCAGCTTCAGTTCAAAATATTGTTAAATTGTGAAGGCCAGATTTAAAAGGTGTCGGTGAAAATACATAACATGTACAATTCAAATGAGAAAGGAGTTAGAGACTAAAATGGTGCTTATGAAATGTTTCACTTCATACAAAGATCCATTAGAATAAATTCAATCGAGACATCACAGGTCAACATATCTCATTAGCCTAAGAAGTACAGCTGCAAAATGTATACTACAGATTAATAAAGCACCAGTGTCAGGGACACTTCTTAAACAAACAAGGTACATGTATTCTCAATACTGTAAACTACGTTTCTCCAGAGCTAATTAATAATTTATGCATCCTAAATCCAAAGTATAAAATGATTTAAGCCCTTCCTAACAACACTCCAGGTGTATCTACACCACAGAGTCTGCAGCAGTTCAAGAAGGTAGCTCATCACCACCTTCTCAAGGGCAATTAGGGATGGGAAATAAACGCAAGCCTAGCCAGCCATGCCCACATCTCGTAAATGAATAAAAAAACTCAACGCAGCAGTATCCCTAAATATATTTCTAAGTGGCCTCATATGATGTTTACATTAATTCTCCTTGTTAGCCCGCAGCTTTCACATAGTTGAATTGCACAAGCAATCCGGATATGCTCTTTTTGGCCAAGAATTTTTCATGTGTCTTTCGCTCAATATGTAAACAAAACCAACTGAAGTCTTAAGCTGAGAAATTTCATCCCCTTGGAGATGGCATTTTAGCAGATTTATGGATGGAGGGTTGAAATTTTGGCCAAAATTAATATCTACCCGGTTTCTACCCCAATTAAACTGAATAGGAAATTATGAACAAGCTACAGGCAATTCTCTGTCTGTCTCCTCTCCCCCAAACCCTAGCAACACTTTGATTTACATCTGGGGGCACCCCTGGGTTATCCGCAAATCCAGGTGCATCCTTGATAAGCACAGCCGAAATCTGTTGAGAGTAGACATAGATTCCGTCCTTGGCCTAATGAAGGCCCTAGCAATGGCCAACACAAAGTTGATTACCATTCTATGCTGGGCCTTCCATCTCTATTAAAATTAAAAGCTAAAGTAAAGCTCTACTCAATAGAAAAGATTCTTTTTACTGTACTCCTGTGCAACAGGAAAATTCCATTTGCCTCTTCTCAGAAGCAGAAGCTGTTTACAGTGCATTTCAAAACACATGGCATGGCAGTATCATGCTGCTACTGGTGAACAATTTTTTCACTTTCTATTGTTACGACTGGAAAGGGGACAGTACACAGTTTATCTAGCCCCACTACTCCACAGGTCACAGCATTATCTCAAAAATGTATTTCACTCATCAAAATGGCCAATTATTTACCTTTGCTACTGTAAGACCCAGAATAAAAGAGACATTAACCAGTCTTCTTTCAATAAACATAGAATGATTAATTTATTATAAAACAAAACCTTTTTTTTAAACAAGTAGCAAGAACTGGTTAACACACAATTATAGTCTGGATGTATAACTATCTTTCCCTTTTAAAAATACCGCAGCGCGTGTCACACACACACACAACACACACACACACACAGAGAAACAAATAAAGGACAAACAGATAGGGTCTCTCTGCAGATATGGGCTTTAGAGGATAGGCATTATAAAATAAAGGATAAAGTTCGCAAGGTCTTGACGCTGTTGATCTGGAGCTCCTTCATGTGAAGATGGGCTGCTGGTCCCAGTAGATGTCTGGAGGTTCTCACCAACAGAGCTTTGGTGTGGCAGAGAATATAGCTTGGTCAATCCCTCTTATCTTAGCCTCTCAGGTTTCCAAAAAACAGACAAGCTCCATTGAGCTGAGGATTCTCAGCTGGATACTGCCAACAACTTTATCTCAGGCAAGGCAAGGCAAGAAAGTGAGCTGGGCAGCCTTTACTTTCTTAGTTCAGTTCCAATTCAATTCAAAAACACACAAGTCCAAAACTTAAAGCTCATCCCTGTCATGTGTTTCCACTAACTCACTATCTTTTTGCCTTTAAACCAGTTTTTTTTCCAACGATTAAAGTAATTGCAATGCAAACAAGCACAGAGCTCTTCCCCCCCTAAGTACCATGCTGATCAGGTGATTTCTTGGAAAAGGATACTTATTGACAGTTCCAATGTGAACTTATTACTCCAGGTCAGCATTCAAAGATCCAAATAATGCAATGTCCTTCCAAATTTTAAAAGAAAAATCCAGTGCTTGGAATATGTTTTTCCAAACATTATCAATCCCATTGTCAAAATATAAAGAGAATGTTGGGAGACAATGGGTTACAATTTGTTGATAATAATCTCGTCAACACTCATAATATGCTTTGGCAATGGGAACACTTCCTTCACCCAGGAAAATAATAATAATTTTAAATGAGTCCTGAGCAATATGCAGGGTGGAGCTGCTTCCCCTCTCTTCCTCTGCTGTGGGATGTAATAATAAGGCTGGATTTTATATATCTTTCACAGTCCCAGAGATACCTAACATTTAAATCAATTGACGAAAATTTGTCAGACTTTCTGATGTGCGCATGCGCAATGAACTTGTACAAGGTACTTCACCCAGGGTGACCAAGTGTTGCATATTTTTTGGGATTGTCCCATAATGGAGGCCACTGGCCTGGACTGTATGTTGCCTGGACAATGATGTTCACATTTTTCAGCTTCTTAAATTCCACACAAGCACACTATACATCTTTGGGGTGCTCCCATTTCCCCTGCCCACCTAATCGGACATGTATGCCAGGCCTATCACAGGTTCATCAGCACCATCCCCCACTCTCAAAGGCTCACCAGTCACCCCACCCTCTCACAACTCTCACAAGTTTGCCAACAATCCTTGCCCACTTGTATGGCCCTATACCAAAGTGTCCATTAATTTTTTCCCTAAGAGTTGGTTACCCTGACTTCAGTTCAAATTTTCACTCATAAAATCTACCCTAAAGAGCTATTCTAGGGCACTGGGCTGCTGAGCAGAGTGAAAAGCCTAGTCTGATACGAACATCACCCACTTAATATTGAGTTTTTCCGGGTAATTCTGTTTTTGTTTTGAACTCAATATTAAGTCTGGAAATATGCAAAGTGCCTAACCAATAGATGAGGTGCTGTTTGTCGAGCTTGCATTAACCTTCACTGTACACTACAGTAGGGTGAGGACAGAGAGGTGAGCATGAGGGCAAAGTGGAGAATTAAAATACCAGAAGCTCAGAGCCATGCTTGTTGTCTGAATTGAGACATTCTACAAATCAGTCATCCAGTCTGCATTTGGCATCTCCAATATGGGGCAGACCACATTGTGAGTAGTAAATTCACAATATACATTTGGTGGTATACTCAATTTTATGAAATTACTGTCTTACCTGGAAGGAGTGTCTGGAGCCTTGGACGGTGAGGAGAGAGGAGATAAAACAGCAGGTGTTGCATCTCCTGCACTTCTCAAACTTCTGGCATGGAAAGATGCCACAGGAAGGGGGCAGGGTGTTAGAGATGATTTAGGAGTGGAGGCGAGGCCCCTTTGGAATGCTGAAATGGGAGGGGAAAATGTGTGTGGTGGTGGCATCATGCTGGAGGTGGTGATAATGGTGGAGGATGTTCCACTGAATAGGGAAGCTGGTGGTGTGGAAGGTGAGGACATTGGCAAACCTATTGTGATTCTGGGAGGGAGGGGAAGGGATTGGACAGTGTTGAGGACCCTGTTGACTATAGTGGGGGAGGGGGGATGGAATTCTCAGTCAGGAAAAAGGAAGACATGACAGAAGGGCTGGTGTGGAAAGTTGTGTCATCAGAACAGATGTGACGGAGACAGAGAAACTGGGAGAATGGAATAGAGTCCTTAAAGGAAGCAGGATGTGAGGAAGTGTAGTCATGGTAGCTTTGGGAGTCAGTGGGCTTATAATGAATATTTGTTGATTATTTCTGGGATAGGTTGAGAAGTTGAGGGAGGGAAAGGGTTAGAGATGGAGCATGCAAATGAACAGAAGAGTGGAAATTGGAAGCAAAGTTGATGAAGTTTTCCAGTTCAGGGTGAGAGCAGGAAATGGCACAGATACAGTCATCAATGTGCAGGAGAATGAGTTGAGGGGCAGGTGGGGGACGCAGCAAGACTGGAACAAGGAATATTCCACGTATCCCACAAGAAGACAAGCATAGCAATCCCAATGCAGGCACCCTTAGCATCATCATTTTTTGAAGAAAGTGAGATGAGTTAAAAGAGCAGTTGTTCAATGTGAGAACAAGTTCAGCCAGGTGAAGAAAGGTGGTGAGGAACACAAACTAATGACCTCCATTCAATGAAGGCTGGTGGAATGGGCAGAGACATGGCAGATCAGTTTTAATGCAGGGGAATGTGAAGTGATACAGTTTTATAGGAATCATGAGGAAAGGCTATATAAAAAAAGATATAATTCTAAGATACAGGAACAAAGAGACCTGGGACTATATGAGCACAGCTGGTTGATGTTGGCAGGGCACATTGAGAAAGCAGTGAAAATGGTATACGGGATCCTGGGTTTAATGAATAGATTTAGGGCAGTCTTTTCCCGTTCTGATGCAGGCCTGTGCGTCGGGCGGGCTTTAAAAATGATGGGCGGGACCCACATCCAGGATTCCCACCTCCATTCCTGGCATGGCCATTTTCAGCAGCGCAGGATAAGGGAGTGCTCACAAGCTGCGTCCCAACATTGCTGGCACCATTGTGGAAGTGGGCATTTCAGACCTTCCACAACTTTGACGGTGGAGGGCAGGTTTTGGTAAGTGATGAGAATCTCCAACAGCACAAGGTATCATGAACCATGGGTGAATTATGGTTTGGAGGCTGGAACCATATGATAGTTAAGTACAAAAGGTATTGCCTACATCACATGTAATTATGAAATGCTATAACATGAGTTATATATGTCTCTGCTACAGTGAATGATGATAGGGCTTTAATTTGAAAAGGTAAATGATCATTAAATAATGTGTTTGCCAGGTTTTACTTCTGTCAACTGGCAAACTGACAAGTGAAATAACTACATTGTGGAAGTGGAAAAATCTTTGGATGCATTAGAGTACATCCACTGGATAAAGTGCTACTCTGCATTGTACAATATTCAAAGGTTAGCCTAGTTTGAAAGTCAGATCTGATGGTGTGTAATGTCTCCATTGCCTTCAATTTTTTTCCTTTAAGTTCAGCCCAGCCAACTGTTTGGCTGTTTCAAAGCTGAGCTCTGGCTGTGTTCAAAGGCTCAAATGGATTTTGTGCAGGAGGTTTTGACAATACAGTTGTTCAGTGGAATGACATTATGAATGCTTGGCTGAATTACAACACATTGATGGAGTCTGCTCAACAGGGATTGTTGACAAAGCTATCAAGGGGAATGTGAACTTGTTCATTTTGACAGATTTTTGAATCAAGTAATGTTCATTTATATTGGTAGATTTATGAGCTTTTCAAAGACTTCCAAATGATATACGGCCACGCAGACACGATAGGCCAAGTGGACTATTTTTGTGCTGTAAGCTTTCTATGATTCTGTTATTTTATCTGTTCTGTTTACCATGGATTCTGGTTGAGCAGGTTGGGTGGATGAGGGGGAGTATGGGCTGGGTGAAGAGAGATATAGTGGAGGCAGATTCAATTATAGCTTTCAAAAGGGAATTGGATAAACACCTGAAGGGAAATTATCCGCAGGGCTACGCGAAAAGGACAGGGGAGTGGGACTAACTGGTTAACCCTCTCAAAGAGCCAGCACAGGTACGATGTGAAAGTCAATACCTCCAGCCATACTCCATCCTGCCTGGGAGCTATATCACCATTCCTTCACTGTCACTGGTTCAAAATCCTGGAACTCCTTTCCTAACAGGACTGGGGGTGTTCCTATAACGGATAGACTGCAGCAATTCAAGAAGGCAGTTCACCACCACCATTTCAAGGGCAATTAGGGATGTGCAACAAATGCTGGGCTAGCCAGAATTGTCCACAACGCATGAAAATAATTTTTTTTTAAAATTTAAAATGCTGTTGCAGAAAGCCATCATGGGTTTGACAGGCTGAATAGTCCCACTCTGTGCGGTAATCATTCTGTTCGAGGATTCTATGTAAGACAGACAGTTAAATATTAGATACTTCTCACAGAGACCGAGTAATTGGAATTTAATCTGGAGAAGTCTGCAGTAAATCATTTGGGTAAGGCTAACTAACCAAGGGAATACATAATAAATAGTAGGAGACAGGGAAGTGTGGAGGAATGGAGAGACCTTGGAGTTTATGTCTACAGATCTTAAAGATAGCAGGATAGGGAGATAAGGTGGTATGCGACATTTTCCTTTAATAACCAAGGAACAGAATATGAGAGCAGAGGGTTTATGCTAGAACCGCATAAAACACTGGGCCACAGCTAGAGTGTTACATACAGTTCTTGTCACCGCATTACAGAAAAGGTGTGATCACACTATAGAGAGTACAGTGGAGTTTTGGGAGGATGTCAGCAGGACCAATGTTCCCTCCAAGATTCGTGGGTATGTGGACCAACATACGGAATATTGAATATAAACAGTTACAGCAAAGCATACCAGATAATCAGATTTGGGAGTGTGTCAGTGGTGTTTCATTATAGTCACACAATGAAGACATGTGAGATTGTGACAAGTTACGCATTGTCTGGTTTGACATTCTTTTTTTTCTGTGCAATGTCTGTCGGTAATAATCATTAGTCTTCTCCACATAAATGAAGCCTTCTGTTTGCTGAAAGTGGAGATGGTCGGGCGTAAGAGCTAAAAGGTTTTATCTATTGTCCTTGTCTGCAAACAACACGAATAGTATTATGTTACAAAAACACACTTATTATAAAATTTCAGTTATAGATATAGCCAATAGAGAATTTTAAGAAGTGGTAATTCTTGTCGACAGCTGAACCCTCCTACTTTTCACTGAATCAGGAGTTGGCTGACTGAACACCGTTCACTGATAAAATACGCAAGTTCAAGTTCTGTTAAAACAAACGGTAAATTCAGTCCCACATTGCTGAATTCATGAAACTGGTTCAAAGAGACTAATCCAATGCTTCAGCCCCAGCTTTTTTTTAGGTGAGATGAACATAATAATGATATAATGTAACTTTCACAGTTTCACAAACCAAGAAAGTTCACATTTCATTAGTGCAGAATAAAATACTACCATGATCTCGGAACTACCAAAGTGAAACAATAACAAAAACAGAATTACCTGGAAAAACTCAGCAGGTCTGGCAGCATCGGTGGAGAAGAAAACAGTTGACGTTTCGAGTCCTCACGACCCTTCGGCAGAACTGAAGTATAGTTAGGAGAGAGGTAAAATATAAGCTGGTCTAAGGTGGGGGGCAGGGGGAGAGAGAAGTTGAGGGTGGGGTCGTTGTAGGGATAAGCAAGCAGTGATAGGAGCAGATAATCAAAAGATGTCACAGACAAAAGGATCAAAGAGGTGTTGAAGGTGGTGATATTATCTAAGAAAAGTGCTAATTAAGAATGGATGGCAGGACACTCAAGGTACAGCTCTAGTGGGGGTGGGGTGGACAGACTAGCAAAGTATTAGTTGTAGATTTAAAAATAATGGAAAAAGGTGGGAAAAGAAGAATCTATATAAATTATTGAAAAAAAAAGGGGGGGGGGAAGAAACGGGGTGGGGATGGGGGGAGGGGGAGTTTAAGATCTAAGGTTGTTGAATTCAATATTCAGCCCGGAAGGCTGTAAAGTGCCAAGTCGGAAGATGAGGTGCTGTTCCTCCAGTTTGCGTTGGGCTTCACTGGAACAATGCAGCAAGCCAAGGACAGACATGTGGGCAAGAGAACAGGATGGAGTGTTAAAATGGCAAGCGACAGGGAGGTTTGGGTTTTTCTTGCGGACAGACCGCAGGTGTTCTGCAAAGCGGTCGCCCAGTTTGCGTTTGGTCTCTCCAATGTAGAGGAGACCGCATTGGGAGCAACGAATGCAGTAGACTAAGTTAGGGGAAATGCAAGTGAAATGCGGCTTCACTTGAAAGGAGTGTTTGGACCCTTGGACGGTGAGGAGAGAGGAAGTGAAGGGGCAGGTGTTGCATCTTCTGCGTGGGCATGGGGAGGTGCCATAGGTGGGAGTTGAGGAGTAGGGGGTGATGGAGGAGTGGACCAGGGTGTCCCAGAGGGAATGATCCCTCTGGAATGCCGCTAGGGGGGGTGAAGGGAAGATGTGTTTGGTGGTGGCATCATGCTGGAGTTGGCGGAAATGGCGGAGGATGATCCTTTGAATGCGGAGGGTCGTGAGGACTCGAAACGTCAATTGTTTTCTTCTCCACCGATGCTGCCAGACCTGCTGAGTTTTTCCAGGTAATTCTGTTTTTGTTTTGGATTTCCAGCATCCGCAGTAGCTTTTAGCTTTTTGTTTTTATCAAAGTGAAACAATATCTGTTTGGAGATCTGATGATCATGCAGCTTTCCAAAGCATACTGTTCCAGACTTGTGGCAAACTATGTGCATGTCTAAGCAATGTTCAAAAGGCAAAAAATATTCTGTTTACATTCCAGAGACACTTCAATATAACAATATGTATGATTAAAGCACTATTTGATTTTGATAATGAACTCAAATCAACTTACACTATAAGCATTGACAATCAGCTGAATGATATTCTTTGAATCCTTGTCAAGAATTTCTACAGTTGTTCCAGGGATCAGAGCAGTAAAATTCTTCAGAAATAGAAACATAACATGAGGTTTATTCACAAAGCAATTCAACAACAAAATAGAACCAAACCATGGATTGTAAGAAATATGAATCAAAATGTGTACAATACCTTGTAAAGTATGTAATGGGACTGAGTAACAGCAAATATCAAATTAATGTTGTTCTCTGCCAGCTTTTCTCCAAGAAGTGCAAGTGATGGGTAATCCTGGAGTCAAAATAAGAAAATGTAGAAATACTAGCCAGTACATTTCCCCACGGTCTCAAATAGCATTGGATATGGTTACTTACAAGCAGCTGGTACAACATTATAGGCCTATTCACAGCCGTTCTTTTTCCCAGGAGAATCTTATGTCACAAAAATATTGGATAATCATAGGAAACTATTTACATCTGTGTTTCCTCTGTTACAGCTGACATCACATTATACCACAAGTATGAGCTTTACGTCACTTTCAATTCTTTCACTGTGAATAATGCAGCCACTTCCCATTTCCTGGGCTGACTCTCAGTTCTGTTCACCTGTCCTAGTTCACTTTCTTTGTCACTTCTTCCTCTGCATATCACTGTCCATCCCCAGGTTTACCATTCTTGCATCTATTTGCCTTTCCTTGCCCTCTATTTCAATTTCATTTCACAGGGCTCTCCAAAAATGAACAGCTGGACCTATAAACGATATTGAGCTTCCCACTACACTGAACTGGCATGAACAAAACTCCAGTGATATCATATCATTAACCATCCCATTCTATGCAATATAGAGCACCATAAAATTCATTTTAAAGGGTCACAGGATGTAAAACTAAAGCAAAAATGTAGCTTGAGCAAATCCACACAAAGGGTGGAATTTTACGGCTCCTCCTGCTGGTGGATTTTCCAGTCCCGCCAAAGCCAATGGACTTTTGAATGGCTTGCTGCATTTTATGACCCACTCCCACCGCCATGGGGTCATAAAATTCCACCCATAAAGTAGTGATGGCTTGTAGGCCCTCATGCCACTTGATCAGTTACTTGTTAAAAGGCAGAACGATTCTTCATGCATTCTGTATGCACTAATAACATATTTCAAAAAATGCCAATATGCAATCATTCTTAGATGTAGCTGATAGCTTATCAGGAGCTAAAGACATTTTAATACAAAGGTACAATAAGTACAAACAGAAGTGAACATCAGATAATGCTGAATCAGGGAATTATAGGATACATTAAGTGAGGTTTTGTAAATAGCTGCAACATATTGAACAAAATTCATTCATAAGTAGAATGAGTGCTGTGGAACCAAAAATATCCCCTTGGAAAGCTGATTTCACATGTTTTTATCATTAGTTTGGCATTTTTTAAAAAGGAAACATATTGGGCTGAATTTTAATCAACGCTAACTCAAAAACGACTACATGCATTATGTGTGTCAGGATATTCACTTGATATCTTATGTACAATTTTACTGACTATTAACCCAACATAATTATGTTGGCATGCTGGTCAGGAAATAATGCAGGAAGGTTAAAGAGACCATTTCCACAACCATCATAGATCAGGAGAAAATGATTACAAATTTATAGGTTAGGCAAAGTTTAGGGGTAAAAACTTGTAGGCCTGAATTTTCACAATCGGGCTGGAGTGCAGAGTCGGGTCAATTCTTGGCTCTGCAAACCTGACCCAGGAGAAAGTACCCCCTAAGTTCAGATTTTCATTCCATAAGGTGGTGGGGGTGGTGGAGGGGTGAAAATGGGAGTCATGACCACTGGCCCCAGAAAGAGTTTGGAGGTGCCAGGTGCGGAGGCAGGCTGGGCGAAAGGCCGGCCTTGGTGCTCCAGCACTTTGTTGAAGTTATAAAAAACACAAAAAAAGTCCTCATCCCACACCTCCCCACACATTCCCCATGAACCACCCATACCAACTCATGCCACCTCATGCCCCCATTCACCCCCCCCATGGCCCCACATACCCTCCATGCCAACCTATACCCCTCTACCCAGCCCCATAGGCCTTCATGCCCTCAATGCCAACCTATGCTCCTTTACCCATCCCATGGCCCTTCATACCCCCATGCCAATCTATACCCCTTTACCCACCTCTCATGCACCCTCATACATTCCTTGCTAGCCTATGCCCCCTATTCACCCCGTGGCCTTTTATAGCCCTGAGGCCAACTTAGTGCCAAATCATGCCAACCCATGCCTCCCCACCCACCCCCCTTTGCCCTTACATCATCTATGCCAACTCACCCAGTATCCACCATGGGCAGACCACAGGATCCATGCTGAGACTTGTCAGGAAGGTATAATAATTTTCATAATGTTCTTGGAATTTATTGTAAAGTATAGTAGTGGGGCCTGTGTCTATGGGTTTATTTGTGTGTGTGTGTGTGTGTGTGTGTGTGTTTGTGAGAGAGACTTAATTGAATTAAAGGCAGTTGGTCTGAAGGCTTTGATGTAACAGAAGATAAGCTCAGTTTGAAATGTTAAGTAGGTAAACATAGGTGTAAAGGGAACATTTGCATTTTTAAATAAACCAGAATAGGTTGAAGTCAAAAGAGGCTGTGAAATGTTTCACCTAGCCAGGAGAAGTTAAGAAACAGTGGCCTGAATTTTACCTTCGGCGTGTGGGCACACGTGTAATATGACACGCGATGATGTCGGGCATGCGACCCGACCTCGCCGCGCACTTGCACGATATTTCGTTTAGCGTGCATGCGCCGGAGTCGGCTGCATATCCGCTGATAATTGAAAGGCCTATTAAGGCCATTAACGACCTAATTAACTTGAAATTTATGCTGCCAAGTGGCCTGTACATTTTTTAAGAAACCTCATTAACAAGCAGGATGAGGTTTCCTAAAGCTAATACTAATTAAATAAAACCTTTATTTTGAAATTAAAAACATGTCCCATTTCATGTGACACACTCACATGAGGGGACATGTTTCATTAAATTTTTATTATATTTATTAACTTTTTTAAAAAGCCTTCAATCTCCCTTAGGCAGCTCCGTGCCTAAGGGAGATTGAAGCTCTCTTTCGCACACATGCGCAAACTGTGCGCTAGACCCGACTCTCCCTCCTTCCCCTGCCCGCACAGGTAGCGCTCCGTGCTACCGCTCCCGATCCACGCCTTAATTGGCCCACCCACGTGAAATCGTGGTGCGGAGCCGATTGCGGGCGGCGGTCGGCTCCCCAACCTCCACCGCCCACTCCTGCCGAGCCCGCCTGACGCAGGAAAAATTCAGGCCAGTATGTTTATTTTTCCCAAAGATTAATGGCAAAAACTGTTACTATCAGAGATTTTTATTATTAGAGAGGTAAAGTCCAAAGGCATAGTGAAGCAAATGGGATTTGCATTCAAAGGGGAAAATATGTGTAAAGGAGTGAAGGCTATGTGTAAGGTTATGCATTCTAAGATCTAAAGCCTCCAGCATCTAAGCCTCAAGTTGCTACCGACAAAGAACTGAAGTTAAGAAAACTCACTTTGAATTGGACTGTTCAGGATATCGTGTTTCTTTGCCTGGGTCTTTTAAAATCAATGAGCTGTAACTTCTGACTAGTGTTGGAAAGTGCTGGCCCTCAGAAATTCGAAGAAATAAATGCGTACTTATCTGGTCTTGAAAACTGCGTGGCCGCTTCAGTTCGCTGGAGCTGCTTAGGGCCTGCAGTGAGAGAATCTTTGCAGGCCCCAGCGAAGTGTAGATCCAGTGAATTCAAAAAGGCCAAACTCCTTTTTTACAGCACTAGATGCAGTCAAGCAGGTAAGTTTATAGGGCCAGGGAAATTGACAGGCCAGGGAGAAGGTAAATGTCTAAGATATGTAGATAGGATTTGTGGGTTGGCGGTGTATGGGGGCCCGACGCCAAAGGTTGGGGGTGTTGTGGGGGTCTTTAAAAGACATAGGCAAAGAAACACAATACCCTTAGCAGTCCAATTCAAAGTGAGTTTTCTTAACTTCAGTTCTTTGCAGGTAGCAACTTGAGGGTTAGATGCTGGAGGTTGGGAGGGCTTGGGGGGGTCTGTGGTCGGTGGGGGGGGGGTCAGGGGTTCCGAGGTTGGGGATCTGGGTTGGAACTTCCGAGGTCGATGCGGGGGATGGGGGGATTCTGTATTCAGTGGAGTCTGAGGGCGGGGCAGTGGATCAGGGGTTCCGAGGTCAGGGGGGTCCGAGGTCGGGGAAGGTGCTAGGTTGGGGGCGGGGTCTGAGGTTGGGGTTTCCGGGGTCGGGGGGGGGGGGTGGTCAGAGCTTCCAAGGTCGGGTGGGGGATCGGTGGTCCCGAGTTCAAGGGGGGTGGGGGGTCGGAGGTTTCGAGGTTGGAGGTGTGATTGGAGGTTCTGAGGTCGGGGGGGGGGGGGTCCAAAGTAGTGGGGGGGGGTGTCCGACATCCGGGGTTGGACTGGGGGTTCTGAGGTCAAGGGAGTCCGAGGCCGAGGTCAGGGGGAGGTCTAAGGTTGGGGGTGAGGCTGCTTATGTCGGGGAAGGTCTGAGGTTGGGTGGTATCCAAGGTCGGAGGTTCCGGGGTCGGGTGAGGGGTGGTCTGCGGTTGAGGGGCTGGATGGAGGGTCTCCCATGGGGGGAGATGGGGGTGTCAGGGAGTCCCATGAGGTCAGCGTGGGTCTTTACAATAGTTACCCAGAAGTTAGAAGAGGTTTTAATTCTTCTAACCTTTTCTGGGTAACTATTGGTATAACCCCGACGGAAACATCTGAAGTTTGCGATTTAAATCTAATTTTTGAATGGTTCCCAGTGCAGCGCAATTGTCCAGAGGAAATAAGCATTCTGGGAAATTGCTGTGCAAAACCCTTACCTGGGAACTTGCCAGAGGGATTCTCCATTGCACCTCTGGAGTATCCCCCAATCCGATATTGGGTATCGCAGAAGTTACGGGCCTATGTGTCTTACTGTTGGCTTAGTGAAAGTGTAATTGGGAGCTAGGTTAACTAGGGGATGTGGAAGTTATCATAGTGGGAATTTGTAGATTTATGTATGTACTTAAAATCATTTCTTCTATTAATAAAGGTTTAATTTAGTTTTGTTAGAAATCCATAAGACTCGGTGGTCTTATTACTACTGAATTCAAGGCACACATCTTTAAATTTATACAAATTACAAAACAGTTGTGGCAGTTGTTTCATATTTCCCTTTGGGATCCAAGCAGCTCAGCATTTACCATCAGCTGTGCCATAACAGATTAAATAAAGTTCTAAAGTGTCTGTCGATGAATTTACTAATTGGACAAACACTCTCATTGATAAAACCCATTCACGACATTCAACATCCTTTAATCCCTTATAAAAATAAATATTTGTATTCATACTTCCACTTCAAAGACTTTTTTTCGTTCATGGGATGTGTGTCACTGGCGAGGCCAGCATTTATTGCCCATCCCTAACTGCCCTTGAGAAGGTGGTGGTGAGCTGACTTCTTGAGCTGCTGCAGTACATGTAGTGGAGGTACACCCATGGTGTTATTAGGGAGGAGTCCCAAGATTTTGACCCAGCAACAGTGAAGGAACTATGATATATTTCCAAGTCAGGATGGTGAGTGGCTTCGGGGGAAACTTCCAGGTGGTGGTGTTCCCATCTGTCTGCTGCCCTTGTTCTTCTAGATGGTAGAGATTGTGGTTTGGAAGATGCTACCTAAGGAGGCTTGTTGAGTTCCTGCAGTGGACCTTGTAGATGGTACACGCTGGTGCTACTGTGCGTCGGTGGTAGAGGGAGTGAGTATTTGTCGATGCGGTGCCAATCAAGAGGGCTGCTTTATCCTGGATGGTGTCAAACTTCTTGAGTGTTGTTGGAGCTGCACTCATCCAGGAAATTGATTCCCATTGACTCTATTTTTGTTAGGGCCCTTTGATGCCACATTTGGTCAAATGCTGCCTTGATGTCAAGGGCAGTGACTCTCGCCTCACCTTTATAAGTGTTTTATAGCACTTGGAGCTATCAATCAAACTGTGGACAAGCACCCTAGTGTGATAATGATGGGTTGCAAAATCAGACATGCAGCACGAATCCTACAATGGTAACCCTCAGGCTTATGCCAACAGGCAGCATGAAATAGCATGCATTGATTTTTTTTTTAAACACTCCAGACAGTTTTCTTTTCAAACATTTAAAGGTCAAGAGAGTTAAATCCTTTGACAGCTTGAAAACTCCCTATGACATCTCCCCTTGACAGTTCTCTTTACAGCTCTCCTGACAGTTCCAATGAGCTTGACAGTTCCAACCAGTTTATGCAATTTTTATGCACAGTCTACTTTAAAACAATCCCAAAGGACACATGACCTCTCCCAAAGGGCTCCTGACTTTTCCTTAAAGTGTCCGAGGACCATACTCAAAAGGGTAGATCACCTCTCCAAAAGTGTACCCTAACTATCCAAAGAACTCTGGAAAGGTTAGACCTTCTCCTACCAGGTCTAAAGTGCACAAGTCATGTTTTGGACATCCCACTAGCAAAAATCAGACCTGACTGAAGCAGCTGCACTTTAATATATGCAGTTGCCTCCGTGAACCATGGACATAGAAATCACCTGATACATTATGCCGGCATGACATAGGATAAGAAGTATTGATCAATATTGAGTCTATATATTACTGTATCATGTTACAAAGAAGTGACAGGTTAGCCTCACCATTTGTGTAGAGGAACTATACTCGTTGTTTTCATCAAGATGGCACTGTCCATCATTGGGCTGTACCAGACCACCAAGCTTGCCATCCAATGCAATGTGTGGTACATCATCTGTGGTAAACACCAGTAAGTGGGAAGCCTCCTTCCGCCAGCCTATTTTTTCCTTAGGAGGCAAATAAGGTCACAATTACTAGTGTTATTTTTAAAGCCTGGCTTCCTGTAAATATAAACAGTTTAGGATCATACTGCTGTAATTAGAGATCCTCGCAATCCATCAGCAAAGTCCACATAGTTAAGTGAATGGTCAGAGTATATAAATGCCACAGTCTCCACAAATCTCTGCATAGTCAATATTAAGGAATTTGATAAAACAGAGAACCATCTACTATAGTAATTTTTATGATTGAACACTACAAAAAATCCTATCCAATAGTATTATTTATTATCAGACCCAGAAACAGTAAATTTGAGGAAGTATTAAAAGCAAAATAAAGACTTATGATGTTTTCTACCTCACTGAGTACGGGCAAGTGTATCAGTCAAATGCAAACACAACTCGGAATTCATTACTGCTTCAGTAAGTTAATTACCTCTAAGCTTGCTACACATTCCATGATTCTCCCTCAACAAATGTTATAATTATCACCAGCAGTCCAGGAAACTTCTCAGATAATTTTATTAAAATTCTAATAATGTGCAGGATCCAAGATGAACTTACATCATATCCTGAATCAACTGAAATTGTATAATTTTCCAGAACAGTTCTGCTGTCACATGCTTTTTAAAGTAAGTTCATAGCCTTAAATTTGTTGGCATAGGATTGTATGTCATCTACTAACCACAGAAACAGGGCAGACATTCCACACGTTCCAATCATAACCAATTTCTGGTACAGCACAAGTACTTAAGGAAATCAGGGAATGGAAAAAATTCCCTCTTTCGGAGCTTTGTAAAACATAAAACGGTTTCTCTATGCGGATATAAACAGACACCCATGCAAGATCCACCTATAGGAAAGGACACTGAATGCATGTGCTTTTCATATGTTAAACTTTCAGTGACCCAATTCAAAGGAAATAACTAAAATGTCTGATAGGTGTCTTTTTCACCACAACAAACTGCCTTCTTAACATCCTCTAGCTTAGCCTCTGCACTTCTAATATTAAGGACAAGTGCTTAGGTTTCTTCATTTCTGAAGTTGAAACTACACCAAAAATAAAGCATTTTTCTCCATAATAGATTGCAGGATCCTTTATTGCATCCTAGTGTACACAAAGGGTAAAGGACCGTTTTTCCTAGCTGTTCTGTAAACTGTAGGGAGTATATATTACAGCCTTGCTAATATTAGTTGTCAGTGATGTGTATAGTTTAGGAAGTCCAAGGTATAGCTTTGGTTGCTGGTGTTCCAACTGCAGCCAGAGATCTATCTTTGGTACCTTTCCTTTACTTAATTTGCATGCTGCCCTGGTGACATCAGCCAGAGGCGCAGGTTTAAATTTCATCTGTATACTGATGACAGCCAGCTGTTCCTCCCCAATAATTCCCTTGGCTGCATAACCACCCCTGTGCTTCCAGATTACAGATCTAATATTGAGTCATGGATGAGTTCAATTTTCCTTCAACTAAATGTCAGGAAGACTAAAGTCATTGTTTTCAAACTCTACCATAAATTCCACCTACTTTTTAATATATACTCTCATGGGATGTAGACATCACTGGCTAGGCCAGCCTTTACTGTCCATCCCTAACTGCCTTGCGAAGGTGATGAGCTGCCTTCTTGAACTGCTGCAGTCCATATGCTGTAGGTACACCCACAGTGCTGTTAGGAAGGGAGTTCCAGAACTTTGATCCAGGGACAGTGAAGATACAGCGATATGGTTCCAAGTCAGAATGATAGTGTGGTTTGGAGGGGAACTTGCAGTGGTGGTGTTCCCATGCGTCTGTTGCCCTTGTCTTTCTAGGTGATAGAAGTCACAGGTTTGGAAGGTGATGTTGAAGGAGCCTGCGTGAGTTGCTGCAGTGAATCTTGTAGATGGTGCACACTGCTGCCACTCTGCATCGGTGGTGGAGGGAGTGAATGATTAAGGTGATGGCTGAGTGCAAATCAAGCAGGCTGCTATGTCCTGGGGGTTGTCAAGCTTCTTGAGTATTGTTGGAGCTGCACTCACCCAGGAAAATGGAGAATTCCATCATACTCAGGCCTTTGAGGAGTCAGGAAGGGAGTTACGCATTGCAGAATTCCCAGTCTCTGACCTGCTCTTGTAGCCAGGATGTTGATAGTGGTGGATTCAGCGATGGTAATGTCATTGAATCTCAAAGAGAGATGTTAGATTCTCTCTTATTGGTGATGGTCATTGCTGAGCACTTGTGTGGCGTGAATGTTACTTGCCACTTATCAGACCCAAGCCTGAATATGGTCCAGGTCTTGCTGCAAATGAATACGGACTGCTTTGGTATTTGAGGAGTCGTGAATGGTGCTGAACATTGTGAAATCATCAGCGAACATCTCCACTTCTGACCTTATGATAGAGGTAAAGTTATTGATGAAGCAGCTGAAGATGGTTGGGCCCAGGACATTACCCTGAGGAACTGCTGCAGCGGTGTCCTGGGACTGAGATGATTGACCTCCAACAACCACAACCATCTTCCTTTGTGTTATGTATGACTCTAACTAGTGCAGGGTTTTTCCTGATTGCTGTTGACTTCAGTTTTGCCAGGGCTCCTTGATGCCACACTCAGTCAAATGTTGCCTCACGGCACCTCTGGACCACCATGTTTGGACCAAGGCTATAATGAAGTCAGGAGCTGAGTGATCCTGGCGGAACCCAAACTGAGTGTCAGTGAGCAGGTTATTGTTGAGTAAGTGCCACTTGATAGCACTGTAAATGACCCCTTCCATCACTCTGCTGTGGCTCAGTTCATAGCACCCTCGCCTTTGAATCAGAGGTTTGTGGGTTCATGTCCCACTCCCGGAAACCAAGAACTGTGATTGTACTCAAAAGAGTTGCAATCTGTGACTGTTGATAACTCGAAAGAGTATCACTCTGCTGATGATTGACTCTTGACTGATGGGGCAGTAATTGGCCGGGTTGGATTTGTCCTGCTTTTTGTGAACAAGACATACTTGGACAATTGTCCACATTGCCGGGTAGATGCCCGTGTTATAGCTGTACTGGAACAGCTTGGCTATGGGTGCAGCTTGTTCTGGAGCACAAGTCTACAGTACTACTGCCGGAATGCTGTCAGTGGCCAAAGCCTTTGCAGTATCCTGTGTCTTCAGCCTTTTCTTGATATCACATGGAGTGAATCAAATTGGCTGAAAACTGGCATCTGTGATGCAGGGGACCTCAGGTGGAGGCCAAGATGGATCATCTATTCTGAAGGTGGTTGCAAATGATTCAGTGTCTTTTGCACTGATGTGCTGGGCTTTCCTCATTATTGAGAATGGGGATGTTTATGGGGCCTCCCCCTCCTTTAATTGCTTAATTGTCCACCGCCATTCACCACTGGATGTGGCAAGACTGCAGAGCTTAGATCTGATCCATTGGTTGTAGGATCACTTAGTTCTGTCTATCACATGCTGCTTCCGCTGTTTAGCATGCAAGTAGTCCCGTGTTGTAGCTTCACCAGATTCACACTTCATTTTTAGGTATGCCTGCTGCTGCTCCTGGCATACCCTCCTGCACTCTTCAATGAGGGTTGATCCCTCAGCTTGATCTTATTTGGAGTGGGGGATATGTCAGGCCATAAGGTTACAGATTAGTGGTTGAATACAATTCTGCTGCTGCTGATAGCCTACAACACCTCAGAGATGCCCAGCTTTGAGTTGTTAGATCTGTTCAAAACCTACCCCATTTAGCCTGATGGTAGTGCCAACACGATGAAGGTTATTCTCAATGTGAAGACAGGACTTTGTCTCTACAAGGATTGTATGGTGGTCACTCCTACCAATACTGTCATGGACAGATACATTTGCGAGAGGTATACTGGTGAGGATGAGATCAAGTAGGTTTTCCCTCCTGTTGGTTACCTCACAATCTGCCACAGACCCAGCCTAGCAGTTATGTCCTTTAGGACTCAGCCAGTTCAGTCAGTGGAGGTGCTACCGTGCCACTCTAAGTGATGGATATTGAAGTGCCCTTTCCATCCTCAGTGCTTCTTCTGATTGGTGTTCAACAGGGAGGACTACTGATTCATCACCTGAGGGGGGCAGTAGGTAGTAATCAGCAGGAGATTTCCTAGCCCATGTTGATCTGATGCCATGAGACTTCATGGGGTCCAGAGCCAATGGTGAGGATTCCCATGGCAACTCCCTCCTGACTGTATATCACTGTGCCGCCATCTCTGATGGGGCCATCCTGTTGGTGGGACAGGATGTACCCAGAGTTGGCGATGGTGGTATCTGGGACATTGTCTGTTAGGTGTGATTCACAGCGAATGACTATGTCAGACTATTGTTTGCCTAGTCTGCGTGACAGTTCTACCAATTTCGGTACAAGCCCCAAGATATTAGTAAAGAGGACTTTGCAGTGTCAACAGGGTTAGGTGTGCCTAGGTCGCTGCTGGGTGGTATGTTTGGTTTCATTCCTTTTTGACTTTGTAGTGATTTGATACAACTGAGCATGCTAGGTCATGTCAGAGGGCATTTAATAATCAACCACGTCATCCTGGATCTGGAGTCACATGTCGGTAACGACGGCAGGTTTCCTTCCCTAAAGGATATTAACGAATGTTAGGAACATTCATAGTTTTAACTTATATTTTGTATTTGGGTGTTAAGAAAGGTGAAACCTGGTTTTAGTTTCACTTAGAGGTTTTTGTGAGCTGGGTGCCAGGAAGTCTGGAGCCTATTTTGCACACATGCATTTTCAATGAGGTTTTACAACACCTGAAGTGAAGTGATGGGTTACCAAGGGGTTCGTAGTTTAGTGAAGTTTTAAAAAAGTAGAAAAAAATTGTGCTGTTGCCTAGCACCAGAGGTCCAGAGAAACATAGAAAGACAGGGAAACACAGGAGTTAGTGTGTGTATACCAGACAGTGCAGCCAGTAGGTCTAATCTCTCTCTTAAGAAATCCTGCAAGCCTGCTGGGAAACTGAGTTTAGGGAACTCATATGTTTGCTCTGAAGCTGAAGTAATAGTGAGTTTAGATTGCAGTTTTTGGATGTCTCAGGGAGAGATACCAGCTGAAGAAAAGCATCGAGTGAATGCTCAGAAGTCTGCCAGAAGAAAACTGTTTGAAACTGAGCTAACCAAAGCAAGAAACCTTGGTGTTGAGACAGTGGTAAATCTTCACTGGGGTTCTGAGTCTGTAAGGGTTACTGGGATGAAAGGAATAGTGTGAGTTTGAATCATTTTCCGGTATCTGTATTGAAACCTTTCCAACCTTTTTGCCTAGTGTAATATTGTTCAATTTTTCTTGTTTAATAAACATTTTATTCTTTGTGTGAACAGTATACTGGCAGACTCTTGTGAATGTGTTCAGTAACTGACCTCCACTGTTTCTTAAAAAAAGCAAAGCTAGGATCTACCAAACCAGGTTTCACTCTGAGATCTGACTTGTCCAGATTTAACATCAGCTGGGATCATAACAGTGAACCAGATGGGTTTTTACAACAATCAACAACAGCTTCATGGTCACTAGTACTGAGACTAGCTTTCAATTCCAGATTTATTAATTTAATTTACATTCCAACAGCTGCCATGGTGGGATTTAAACTCATGTCCCCAGAGCTTTAGTCTGGGCCTCTGGATTATTAGTCCAGTGACATTACCATTATGCCACCAACTCCCCCTACTTGTCACAGACTGCTGTTCCTTGCTGGTTCCTTGCACAGGTTGAATCAAATCTTGATATTATGTTTGACTCAGAACTGAACTTCAACTTCCAAATCCTATCCATTACTTGCACCTGTACAATTTGCCTGACTCTGCCCCTTCCTTTCTGCTAAAGAAACTGCTTTCGCTTCTAGACTCAATCTTTCCTATGTCCTTCGAGGATGCAAATGCCACTTAAGATTGAGCATGCTGGGGTTCCTTTCTCTGGAAAAGAGAAGAAGAAAAAGAGGCCTGATAGAGGTCTTCAAAATTATGAAGAACTTTGATAGGATGAAGATGGAGAAACTGTTTCACCTTGTGAATTCAGAACAAGGACACATAAATATAAGACAGTCACTAACAGATCAAATGAAGCACTTAGGAGCAATTCTTTACAAAGAGTGGTGAGAATATGGAACTCGTTGCCACATGGAGTGGTTGAAGCCAATAACACTGACACTTTTAAGAGGAGGTTTGACACATAAATGTATCAAACCTCCCTTGCTGGGAGTGGGAGTCAGAGCAGAGCGGAACGGACCTGCGGGAAACAGTCAAGAGCTGAGGAACACCTATAAATGCAGACCGGGGATTCGAATGAGGAACGGAGCTGAGAGCGCCTATAAATACAGAGCAGGGATTTGAGTGAGAGCGGAACTGAAGAGCGCCTACAAGTACAGACCAGGGATTTGAGTGAGGAGCGGAACTGAGGAGCGCCTATAAATACAGACCAGGGGTTCGAGTGAGGAGCGGAGCTGAGCAGCGCACTGTTTCACTGTTTCAGCTGCTGGGAAGCTGCAGTCCAGGAAAAGGGAGAAAAAAGCAACTGTGACATCACGAGAAACTAGTAAGTTGATTGTCTGGTAAGTGCTCAATCTAAGAGACAGTGTGTGAGAAACCAGCTTAGGGCAGGTGAGTTGAGGTAGATCTATAAATAAAAAGAACTAAAACTTTAAAATAATAAATGAAAATTTGGAAACTTTAAAATTAAAATAAAACAATAAAGATAAAAAAGCAATTAAAATAAAGTAATTTAAACAAACATCTAAAACACATATCTTGTAATTAAGAAGCGTATAACCTTTAGTTGTCATGGCACTAGCATTTAATTAACGCTAAATTGTAGCATACATAGGAAGAAAGTAATTAAAGTAAATTAAATAACATAAATTAGAATGGTGGGACAGGTATTATGCTGCAGCTGTGAGACGTGGAAGCTTTTGGATGCCAAGGCAATCCACGACAAACACGTCTGCAGGAAGTGTAAACAGCTTGAGGAACTCTGGATCAGGATTATTAATCTGGAAGCCGAAATGCAGGCACAGTGCAACATAAGGGAGGGGGAGAAATATCTGGATACTTTGTTCCAGAAGACAGTCACACCTCTGAGAAGTGGGTCATCTGTTTTGGTCAGCAGTGAGGGGCAGGAGGATGTGACTGTCAGTGAGACAGGTAATGGGACCGAGCAGACAATAGTGGAGGCGCCTCAGACTTTGCAATTGTCAAACAGGTTTGAGGTGCTCACAACCTGTGTGGATGAAAGCGAGGTCTGCAAGGTGGATGAGCTGGCTGGCCATGGCACCATGGTACAGGAAGCTGTTCAAGCAGTGAGAGCAAAAAGGAATGTAGTGGTAGTAGGGGATAGTATCGTGAGGGGGATTGACATTGTTCTCTGCAGCAAAGAGTGAGAGTCCAGACGGCTGTGTTGCCTGCCCAGTACCAGGGTTCGGGACATCTGCTCAGGACAAGAGAGGAACTTGCAGTGGGAGGGGCAGGATCCAGTTGTCGTGATCCATGTAGGTACCAATGATATAGGTAGAACTAGGAAAGAGGTTCTGCAAATTTAGTATGAGGAGCTAGGTACCGAATTAAGAAGCAGAACTCAAAGGTAATAATACTTGCATTATTATCTGGGCCACATGCAAATTGGCATAGGGCAAATAAGATTAGAGAGGCGAATGCATAGCTCAAAGACTAGAGTGGGAGAAGTGGTTTCCGGCTTGTGGGGCACTGGCATCAGTACTGGGGAAAGTGAGGGCTGTACCGTTGGGATAGTTTACACCTGAACCATGCTGGGAAAAGTGTCCTTGCAAGTTGCATAACCAGATAAGTAGAGCAGGCTTTAAACTAAACAAGAGAGGTGAGGGACCAAGCTTGGTTAGAGGTAGCAATTCAGGCTGTAGAGTCAAGACAGGAGAGCAAAATAGTAATATGAAAAATGAGGGTCAGAGAATGGCAGGAAGGGACAGAGAGAAAAAAACCTAAGAGTATATCAACAGTCAAGACTAGATGTTACAAAGGTAACAAAAAGACAAAACTGAAGGCTCTCTATCTGAATGAATGTAGCATTCATAAAGTAAATGAATCGATGGTCCACAATAAATATGATCTGATAGCAATTACGGAGACGTGGCTGCAGGACAACAAAGATTCGGTCTTTAATATTGAGGGGTATTTGACACTCACGAAGAATAGGAAGCTAGGTAAAGGTGGAGAGGTAACACTGTCAATCAAAGAGGCCATTGGTGTAATAGTTAGAGGTGACCTTGGTTCAGGAGATCAGGATGTAGAATCGGTTTGGGTGGAGATGAGGAATAGTAGGGGAAAAAGTCATTAGTGGGAGGGGTCTACAGGCCCCCTAACAGTAGCCACAGTGTAGGACAAAGTATTCAAGAGAAAATATTGGGATAAAGGGACAGCAATAATCATGGGTGATTTTAATCTACACATAAACTGGAAAAATCAGATTGGTAGTAGTAGCCTGGGTGAGGAGTTCTTAGAATGCTTTCGAGATAGTTTCTTAGAGCAGTATCTTCTGGAACCAACCAGAGAGCAGGTTATATTAGACATGGTATTGTGTAACATGACAGGATTAATTAATGACCTCAGGGTAAAGGCACCTCTAGGTAACAGCAGCCACAATATGATTGAATTTTACATCCAGTTTGAAAGGGAGAAGAGTGGGTCTAAGGCTATTATCTTAAACTTAAATAAGGGCAACTATGTGGGGATGAAAGCTGAGCTAGCTGAAGTGAACTGAGAAACTAGAGGATAGATCAATAGAGAAGCAGTGGCAGACATTTAAGGGGATATTTCAGAGTATTCAGAATAAGTACATTTCTGCTATAAAGAAAAATTCTAAGGGGAACACCTACCATCCGTGGTTACCTTAGGAAGTTAAGGAAAGCATCAAACTTAAGAAAAAAGCATATAACTCCGCAAAGATGAGCAGCAGGACAGATGATTGAACAGAATATAAAGAACAGCAGAAAGGTTAGTCAGGAGAAAGAAATTAGAATATGAGAGAAAGCTAACTAGAAATGTAAAAACGGATAGCAAAAATTTCTACAGGTACTTGAAAAGGAAAAGATTAAGTAAAGTGAGTGTTGGTCCTCTAGAGAGTGACAATGGAGAGTTAATAAGGAAATAATAAGGAAATGGAGGAAGAAATAAACAAATATTTTGCTTCTGTATTCACTATAGAGGGTACAAAAATCATTCCAGTAATAGAAACAAATCAGGAGGTAAACGGGAGAAAGGAAGTTGGTGAAATTGAAATCACCAGGGAAACGGTACTGAGCAAATTAATGGAGCTGCGGGCTGGCAAGTCTCTGGGTCCCAATGGACTACATCCTAGGGTCTTAAAAGAGGTGGCTAATGAGGTAGTCGATGCGCTGATGTTAATTTTCCAAAAGTTGATAGATTCCGGAAAGGTTCCATCAGATTGGAAAGTAGCAAATATAACCCCTCTATTCAAGAAGGGGGAGAGGCAGAAAACAGGAAACTGTAGGCCAGTTGGCTTGACATCTGTCGTGGGGAAGTTATTTATATCGATCATTAAGGAGGTTAGAGCTGGGCACTCAGAAGAGCTCAAGGCAATCAGGAAGAGTCAGCATGGTTTTGTGAAAGTAAAATCATGTTTAACCAATTTATTGGAGTTTTTTGAAGGAGTAACATGCGCAGTGATAAAGGGGAGCCTGTAGACGTACTGTACTTGGATTTCCAGAAGGAATTTGATATGGTGCCACATCAAAGATTATTATGGAAAATAAAAGCGCAAAGTGTAGTGGGTAACATGTTAGCATGGATAGAAGATTAGCTGGCTGGCAGAAAGCAGGCAGTATGCATAAATGGGTCTTTTTCTGATGTGACAAGTAGAGTTCCACAGGGGTCTGTACTGGGGCCTCAACTTTTTACGATTTACATCAATGACTTAGATGAGGGGAATGAAGACATGGTATCTAAATTTGCAGATGACACAAAGATAGGTAGGAAAGTATGTTGTGAAGAGGACATGAGGAGGTTGCAGATGGATATAGATAGGTTGAGTGAGTGGGCAAAGATCTGGCAAATGGAGTTTAATGTGGGAAAATGTGAAGTTGTTCACTTTGGCATGAGGAACAAAAAAAGCAGAGTATTACTTAAATGGAGGATGGCTGCATAATTCTGAGGTGCAGAGGGATCTAGGTGTTCTAGTACATGAGTCACAAAAAGTTAGTATGCAGGTACAGCAAGTAAATAAAAAGGCTAATGGAATGCTATCCTTTATTACGAGAGGGATTGAACATAAAAATAAAGATGTTATGCTTCAGTTATAAAGGACATTGGTAAGACCGCACCTTGAATACTATGTGCAGTTTTGGTCGCTTTATTTAAGGAAGGATGTAAATGCTTTGGAGGTGGTTCAAAGGAGGGTTACTAGATTGTTACCTGGAATGAGTGGCTTATCTTATGAGGAAAGGTTGGACAGACTGAGCTTGTTTCCACTGGAGTTTAGAAGGGTAAGGGGTGATTTGATTGAAGTATACAAAATCCTGAATAGCCTTGACAAGGTAGACATCAAAAGGATGTTTTCTCTTGTGGGTGAGTCTAGAACTAGGGGGCACTGTTTTAAAATTAGGGGTCACCCTTTTAGAACAGAGATGAGGAAAAATGTTTTCTCTCAGAGGGTTGTGTGACTTTGGACTCTCTGCCTCAGAAGGTGGTGGAGGCGGGGTCATTGAGTGTTTTTAAGGCAAAGGTAGATAAATTCTTGTTAGGCAAGGGAATCAAAGGTTATCAGGGTTAGATGGAAATGTGGAAATTGAAACACGAGAAGATCAGCCATGATCATATTGAATGATGGAGCAGGCTCGAGGGGCCGAATGGTCTACTCCTGTTCCTATTTCTTATGTTCTCATGTTATGTTCTTCTGTTCTTATAAAGGGAATAGAGGAATAAGGGGCAAGGTGGGAGGAATCTTTTGTGGAGAATAAACATCGGCATAGATCATTTGGGCCAAATGACTATTTTCTGCACCATAGAGTCTATCTAATGTGATTCTAAAAAGTGCTTTGTCATCATTTTCCTTTTAATAGTTAAACAGTTGAGAGGACTGGGTGATGTAATCGATTAACCTTGGACTTATTTTTGAATCTAATGCGGACTCAGGAGATGAAAGTCTCCTCTCTCTGCTGGCTGTAAGGATTCTGAAATTAATTCTAACTGTCTCAATTTCACCCCTCAGGGGCAAGTCCCATTACTTGGTACAATTTAGCCATCCCCCTCAAAAAGGCCATAAGAATGACTGAAAGAGGAAGAAAGGTTACGATGCTTAGAGGAAGGTTAGGTAGCCTCACTCTGAATCTGGCAGATACTTCAACTTAATTTGAGATTGCTTCATACTGAAAAGCATTTAATTTCCTGGCATTGAACTCTCTAACCCTGATGTCAACAAGTGGATAAAAATATGTCCACATCATGTCGCTTCACAGTGGTGCTACATCAACTACCCCAATTGCCCCAAGGCAGACGGTGCTGCTGGCCATTACCTGCTTTGATCGCAGGGATTTCCCCATTGATAATACTATAGAAACCCATGCGAGCTGCACAGCTAACAGCCAACAGCACTGTCTGATGCTGGGGAATCATATAGTCCATGATGCAACTTTGCACTTTGTGAATGAATTTTAGCTCCAAATCTTTTTCTTAAACTGTTTTAAACAGAGGAAAATACAACTGTACAGCCGATTATCTGGATGTGTTACAATTATTTGTTATTGTTAACTGTTTTTGGTTTTAACTGAGCGCTGATGGTATTATGGGAAATCATTGGAAGGAACGTCATAACTGATCATGGGATGGAGTGTAATTGATACCACAACGTACGGTCCCAACTTCAACTCTGTAAATTGAGATGCAGCTTCATTACTCAATCAGTAGCTCTACTTTAAGTACCAATGAATGCATCAGCACCCAACTAACTTGTTAAGCAACAAAAAGGCAAAGATTCTAAAAACGATACTAACCCTAATAATTAGTTTAAAAAGTTTGACAGAGAAATCTGCGTAACTTCGCTTCTGGTAGTGCCAAGCAGACTATGTTGATTACTCTAGGGCAAGCAATGCCATGGGCCACTACCAGAGTGGGTCATGTGGCTTTCTTCAATTACCTCAACGAAGAAAGCCACGTGTTCCCTGCCTGTAAGTCTGCGAGGCACCACTTCAAGCTACGTGGACCAATCTTTTCTCCCCTGACTTCTGAAAAGTATCGTCAATAGTTAACAGGATATAATAGATTATAAGATCAGATAAAGCTGGCAATATCTGTGTCAGGCCAATTTGAGACATATCACCCTCATGCTTGCTGTGTTAAAACTGGACTGTCTGCAGGGCACACTTTCTCACCTTGCAAACTGCCGCCTGCAGGATTGCATCAAAACCACCCTCTGGTGCATCACGATTCCGAGATACCATTTGCTTCTGAACTTCTGCATTGAACTTGTCAGACTTGTCAGTCAATGACAGCAGGTGTCGGAATCCAAAGGATGGAACGCATTGTGGAAACATCTTATATCTACATTAAAGAAAAGATAACAATAGCAAGGATTAGATATGTCTTCCATGACTGTTGTATTCTTTCCTGCAGATGTACACCACATAAAGAATGGGAATTTATGTTGTGCATATTAAAATAGATTTTATATGATATATATTGAAATGGGTCATCAACCCATAGCTACTCATACATTTATTTAATTGGTAAACTGCTACTGTTGGCTTAAAAGTATTTTGGGTCTCTATCTATTCTTATAGCTAATAATACAGGCTAAGTTACCATCACTAAAATATATTTCAGAAAAAAAAGTATTCAGTAACAGTTCTTCAGCATTATTCACTTCACTTCTTTCTATTTGGTCTTCACCAAGCAAAATTATTCTTGAAATAACTGCTTATTTACGGCCCCTCCCACTGGCAGGGTCTTCTGGTCCTGCTGAAGCGAATGCATGTTTGAATGGCCTGCGGGATCTGCCACACCGGGGCTGGAAAATCCCAGCCATAGATTTCTACTCTGTGAGAAGGGCTAGGATTAGAAGTCTGTTATTCAATGCAGTCTTCAATAATGCTTCAATATTGGTCCATGTCCTACCCTTCCTGTGAACTGCAGGAAAGATCTGCTTTCAATTATTGTAACTGATGAAAAGAAATATGAGGAGAACTTTGGGAAAGTTACATTCTCATGGGGATTCAACAAATACTTGATTTGATTTTAAAATGAATCGAAACTAACATGGAAAAAAACAAAGTGGAATAAAAGGAAAACCGACATTTTTGATTTAAATAAATAATGAGGCTGTTAATTAAAATCATAATGTTCAAAATTCTAGTCAGGCAGACTAAATGAGTTGATCCTTTAACAGTTTCCTTTAAAAACAAGCACTTATCTTAGTATCCAGACTTGCTGGAGTGAAGGTGACTGAAGTAATCACTGACAATCTAAAATATTAATGTTAATATTAAAAATACTTAAGTCCATTTTAAAATGTTGCTATTCCTTTATTAATGAATTGATTATAAATAACACCACTGAGTGCGTTTGATATGATAGGTGCAATAATGTAGGATTATAAACTAAGTAATAGCAAGCACTTGGCAAACCAGAAATATATTTTTTGTTATTTTGGAAGAATCACTATAAGAATATCATGTTAATTTTCATTTTAGTTGCTCCAATTTAAAAAACAAATTAATTGAGTTTGAATCACTAAATGTCTATGACTACATTGTACAGAAAAGTGGCAGATTTAAACTGGAAAAAACATCAGGGTTAGCCATTTTATTGAGCTTATTGGAAAGAATGGGTATAGTAGTATTGTGCTACAAAGCATTTCAAGTGATCCAGCTGCAATCCATTGGTACATATGAATACTCCAATATATATTTGACTTGTATAATTCACATATGGCATTGTAAAATAGGTATCTGGAAGCAAACTCAAGCATTCTTCACTGGCAACAAACAAATTTACAGACAAGTGTAAATCTAGGGCTGAATTTTCCGTTCATGGGGTGGGCAGAGCTGACCCAATCGCGGGCGGGCACGGATCAGATTGTCGCTGACAATCGGGGCCGCACCGCCATTTTACGTGGGCGGACCAATTATGGCCCGCCCAGCGTGACGTCCACAGGAAAGCACTATGCACTCCTTGTGCGGACGGGGGGAAGCCCTAAAATTGAGGGCTGAACTTTCCGTTCATCGGGGGGCGGAGCTGACCCAATCATGGGCTGCACCACCATTTTACGTGGGCAGGCCAATTGAGGCCTGCCTAGCGTGACGTTGCAGGAAAGCACTATGTGCTCCCTGTGCGGACTGGGGGGAAGCCCGAAAATTGAGAGCGCGCTCTTTTGCGCATGCGCACGAAAGAGCGCACTCATCTCCCTGAGACTAAGTGCGGCCTCAGGGAGATCGCCTCGACTTTTAAAAATATTGAAAATAGAGAGAAAAAAAAATCCCTTACATGTCCCACATGAGTTGTGACATGTTCATAATTTCCATAACAACTTTATTACAATTTTTAAAACCCTACATGAAGCCTCATCCATTTCTAATTGCCGCCGGGGCTTCTGGCCTACCCGCCAACCTTAAGGTTGGACGGGCAGGTCCTTTAATTGCTTAATTGATCCTGTCAGTGGCCTCAAGTGGACATTGACAGGTCGGCGGGCCTGCAGCTGATTTTGCTGCCCCCCGCCTTCCTGAAAATTTAAATGGAGCGGGGTGACATCGGGGGTTCCGCCCAACGTCATCCCGCATCATTTTACATGTCGGCGAGCGGGCCCCGCCCCCGCTTGCCGACAGTAAAATCCTGCCTCTAAGGTGGTGTTTCTTGGTTTATATTATCAACTTTAGCAACTTTAATAGCTTTACCATTTAGAATGCAGCAGCATAGCATGCATGATTTGACTGTATTCTTTGCATTGGTGATACCGTACCTGCTGAGGACTGCACTTTAACTACAGTATCACTTTCAGTACACATTGGGACTGAGGAAAAAGTTAGCACAGAATATAGAATTCATGAATCGTTCACTGATTGAGAAATGTACATCACCAAATTGATTATCTTTCATAAAATGTATCTTCATTTCAGAATGTTCTGATTGGTCGACAGAACTTAAACTGATAACTTTTCCTACAATTTAGTAAAATATATACAATCCGTATAGGTTTCCAAATACATTAATTACTTAGCTATACAATTTCATTCAGTCACAACCGCAAACCTTCAAAGAGCTGCTGCATTTGGAAGATTCAGAATACATTCAATTTCATAAACTTATACACAGAAAGTTCTTATTTGGCTAAACAGCTGGTTATACCACCTATTTCAATCTGAATTACATCAAAAGAACTAAGCACACCAAAGACTTTTGCAAGAGATATGAGAACAAGATTTATTTTTAAATTATACATTATTTTCTTCACATTATATCAATGCCATAAGCATGAAAGCACACACATTCTTTCTTCTTTCTTACTTTAATAAAACTATTTCAGGGACAGTACATGTTAAAACCCCTACATGCCCAGGAATTTGACTGTGGACCTTGAAGTCCACTTTATCTCCAGTGTCTTTCTTTAATCCATGAGACAAATTAAACATGAACCAAAAAGAATTCTGCCACATGCAATGTTGTGCACTGGCAGTCCAATTTTCATGCAGTGTATATGAGTTTGAATGATATGATTGGGGTAAACAAATTCTTTTTAATTTTAAAAACAGAGCCACAATAATTTTAGTGGTAGAAAGAGGAAAAATACTTCCTTTTAACCAGAGCAACTAAATCTTGAGCAAAATCTGCACTGTATTATGTCAGGAAATTATAACAATTTCCATAATATTATTGGAATTTGTTGTAAGGGGAGGAATAGTGTGTGTCTGTTTATGTGTGCGGGATTTAGCTGAATTAGAGACAGCTGGTCTGAAGGCTTTGGTGTATCAGAAAACAAGCTAGGTTTGAAAGTTAAAGAGGTAAACAGGGTTGAAGTTGTAGAATGTGAGGTGTAAAGGGAACATATGCATTTTTAAATAAGCCAGACTAGCTTGAAATCAAAAGAGGGGGTAAAATGTTTCATCAAGCCAGGAGAAGTTGAGGAACAGTGGGCAGGATCTTCCCCCAAGAGTCGGGGGGGTTGTGCAGGAGCGAGCGGGCAGGTTCCTGATCTACGCCCCCAATTGGGGGCGCGCCGCCATTTCGCCGCCAATTAAGGCTTGCCCAGTGTGACGTGCGCCAAGAAGCGCTTTGCGCTCCCTGTGCGGACGGGGGAGGGGTTCCCTGAGCTGGGAGTGTGCCGCATGCGCACAAAAGAGCGCACAGATCTCCCTGAGGCAAAGTGCTGCCTCAGGGAGATCGGGTCAGGTTTCAAACAGTGAATAAAGATGAGAAAAAAAACACTGTCACGTGAGCTGGGACATGTCAATTTCTTTTATTTAGACATTTCACACAACTTTTAATACCCTCATGAAACCTCATCCCGCCCGTGGATGATGTTTCCTGTTTTTTCTGATGGCCACCTAGCCTCTTCCCTGCCCGCCAACCTTAAGGTTGGACAGGCAGATCCATTAATTGGTTTAATTACTTTTTTAATGGCCTTAATAGGCCTTTGGCAGCTCGGTGGGTACGCAACCGAATCGGCTGCGCGCCCGCCGAACTGAAAATCTAAATGATGCAGGGTGACATCAGGACACACGCCCAACGTCACTCCATGTCATTTTACACGTTGGCATGTGGGCCCCGCCGCCCCTCCTGCTCGCTGACCGGAAGTTGCAGCCCAGTGTGTTTATTTTTCCCAAAGATTACTGGTAAAATCAGTACTATGATAGATTTTTATTGTTAGAGAAGTCCAAAGGCATAGTGAAACAATGGGAAATAGCATTGAAAGGGGAAAATATGTATAAAGGAGAGAAGGCTGTGTGCAAGGGAATGCATTCTAAGATCTAACAAGTGTGAAAAGCCTCGAGCCTCTGTACCTAAACAGCTATCTGCAAGAACTGAAGTTGAGAAAAACTCACTTTGAATTCGACAGTTCAGGGTGTCGTGTTACTTTGCCTGGCTCTTTTAAAATCTGTGGCCAGAATTTTCACGTCGGCATGCAGGGACAAGCCCCGTACGCTGACATGTAAAATGACGTGCGATGACATCGGGCATGCGTCCCGACATCACTGCGCATCATTCAGACCTTTTGTTCAGCGGGCGTGCGCCAGAGACGGCTGCACACCCGCCAAACTGTCAAAGGCCTGTTAAGGCCAATAAAAAAACCAATTAACATCGTTATCAACGCTGCCTGTCCAGCCTTAAAGTTGACGGGCAGGCGAAGAGCCCAAGTGGCCTTCGTGTTTTTCAGGAAACCTCATCAACGGGTGGGATGAGGTTTCCTAAAGGTTTTATTAAATAAATAAATAATTTACTCACATTTCATAAACATGTCCCAGCTCATGTGACACTGTCACATGAGGGGATGTGTCTAAATAATTTTTACCTTTATTTAAATATTTCAACATGAACTTAATCTCCCTGAGGCAGCTCTGTGCCTCAAATAGATTTCTGTGCTCTTTCACGCGCAAGCTGGGACATGTTTATGAAATGTGAATAAATAATTTATTTATTTCATAAAATCTTCAGGAAACCTCATCCCGCCCATGAATGAGGTTTACTGAAAAACTCAAAGGCCGCTTTGGCTTTTCGCCTGCCAGCCAACCTTAAGGTTGGACGGGCAGCGTTGATAATAACGTTAATTGTTTTTTATTGGCCTTAACAGGCCTTTGACAGTTCATGGGCAGCGATCGACTCCGGGCCCACCCATACCCACTCCCGACCGACCCGCCTGACAGGGAGAAAATTCTCCCCTATGTGCTTTTACTGTTGTCTTAACAGAGGTGTAACTGGGTGTTAGATTAATTCGGGGAGCTAGAAGTGATCATATTTGTAAACCTATGTATGTGCTTAAAATCATTTTTTTATTTAATGAAGTTTTAATTTAGTTTTTTCAGAAATCTATAAGACTTGGTGGACTTATTACTACTGAATTCGAGGCGCGCATCTCCAAATATACAAAGTGCAAAACAGTTGTGGCAGTTGTTTCAAGTTTCCCTTTGGGATTTGAGCAGCTCAGCATTTACCATTGGCTGTGCCATAACAATTATCAGGGGACCCTTTGTGAAGCTTTAGAGACAAAAATCTGAAAGATACATTGCAAAATGGAATCATGCCCAATAAAAAAATCTATTGGTTAATATATTAAATCCTATGTCTATATGGACTTATTGACAACTTTTTTTTACAAATTCTGATGTCCACATTGATAATAGAAAGGGGCTATGTAAACCAGTCATGCTGTAACCAGACTCCCTGTTCAATGGTGGTGCTGTAGCATCAACACCAGTCAAGGGGTGTAATTATTGTGTTATAAATTTATAAAGGCCCTTTTTATTATAAACTTGTTCATGGAAATTCACAGCTATGGGGGGCGGCGGGAGGAGGTGGATTTTAAACCCCATCCGCACCCCATCTCCCACAAGATGGGTGGAAGAGGGTGGGCAAATGGAGTGAGGGGATGGGCTAACAGGCAAATTTGTGAAGTTTTGGCTCCAACCTGCAGCAAACGTGCTTGTTTACATTTCAACTGTGCTGAGCTTCAATGCATCCAGGTAACCTGCTCCAGTGCTGTTGAACTGGTGATTATAATATCCAATGGAGTCCTTGTTCCTGAGATTTTGGTAGACATTTAAATTTAACACTGGCCATCCGAGTTTCCCAGAGCCTGGAAAACCGCACAGCTGAGGAGAAGTGGGAGTAACTAATTGATCCTGGGGAAACTAGTTAGTCTGCAACTAGATTATTGTGTACAGTTCTGGACATCATATTACAGAAAGGATGCGATCACACAAGAGCAGGTACAGAGGCGAGTTATGTGGATGTTATCAGGAATGGAGAATTTTAGCTGTGAGGAAAGATTTATAGGCTGGGGTAATTTTCTTTGGAACACAGGAAGCTGAGGAAAATTCAATTGAGATGTATAAAATTATGAGGGGTCTCAATAGAATGGATAGGAAGGACCTATTCCAGTTAGCAAAGAGGTTAATAACCAGGGGTATAGATTTAATGTGCAGATTTAATAGAAGGATTAGACAGGGGGTGAGAGTCAAGGAGAATTTTTTTCATGGAGAGGGTGATAGTGGTCTCGATTTCACTGCCTGAAAGGGTGGTGTAGGCAGAAACACTCATCACATTTAAAAAAGAATACTTGGATATGCTAAGGACCAAGAGCTGGAATGTGGGATTAGGCTTGATAATTCTTTTTCAGCCAACACAGGCATGACATTTCAAGCTGGTAAATTCCTGTCAGAGTATTGCCTGTGGGCCAAAAGGAGCAGAAGAGCATACCCCTGGCCCCTCAATCAAATCTTCTGCCATAACTGGCCTCAGCACACATCTTTCACAGTCTCTCACAACAGCCTACGATGTTTCCCGGTCTTCCTCTCTCCTGATTGTCAGTCCAACCACCCCATCAACCTGAGATGTCTCCTGGCCAGGTTACACCCATGAACCTGCAATGTTTCCCAGTAACTGTCCCCCAGCCCCCCTCCTGACTGCTCCGCAAAAGGCCCAGCCCCTAGCTGCAGCCTTCGGTCTTTGTTTGTCCAGCCTGGTGGCTGCTCAAATGGACAATCTAGCCAGTTGCCAAGCAGGAAATGAAGTAAGAAAAATTATACTGAGATCCTGCCATTAAATTTGGCTAGATCTCTGTGTTTCCAGCATTTCCAGGTTCCTTCTCCATCTTGGCAAAGTCTCTACCCCTGCTCCCACAAATACAGGGGGTCTATGTATCAAATGTAGCTGTCATGCCCCTTTCTCATAATGTGTTACTTGTGCTGCAGTTTTAAAAAAATAGTTCGCCTGTTCTTCCCAAAAGACTAAACACTTCCTTGATACTTCAATGGTAATCTCGCAAATGGCCAATTGGGAACATCAAGTGTAAAGCAATATATTTCTATCATATATATACATATATTTTATAGTATTTATTTTATGTTTATAAATTCTTGCCTGAAATGTATCTTCTGTTCCTTTTGCAACCTTCTTCTTTTTCTTCTTCCCCCTTATTCATGTCTCATAATAGACTCAGCAAACATACAAATGAGGATTTCAAAAGTAATGGGGGACGGAAGGAGTTATGAAATAATCAATGGGATATGGAAATTAGTGATGGGAGCAACTGGCTAAGCAATCTTATACCTTGGGACATATCAATGCTAAACAGCACTCATATCCATCGTTCTACCATAAATTCCCACCTTCCCAAGGCCCATAATTTTGTTTCCATCACCCAGGCTCCACTGTTTCCCTCTTTAGTAACTTGTGGTTTACTACTGCAAAAGGAGATGGAGACCCAACATAACTAGTCTCTGCCCATTTTTCTTCTGCTCTGTGCCTGGAAACTCATCATGCCCCAGGTATAAAGCGGAGGAAAAACTTGATAAAAAAGATACAGGCACTTGTTGCAGTTTTTAGATATTTGTTGGGACCATTCTTCTCCAGTACTTCCCAAAACCTTTACATAGAAAGGCCATCTACACAATTAATATGTGTTGTGTCAGTATTAAGATATCAGGTGGTATTGAGGTAAGTCATACTCAAGTTCACTTTCCTGCAGATTAACAAAATACTTTTGATCCTTAGTGCAAATACAGCACAAAACAATGGGAAAAAGTATGATGTGGCAGCAAAGCATTCTAATAGAGCATAGGTAAGAAAATAATGTACCTTTACAATCTGAGATATTCAGTACTAAATTGACATCTAAGACGTTGTAATTTTGGATTGATAATGTTGAGTATGTAGCAGTCACTGTATGAGTCAGGATAACCATCTCAAAGATCCATCTTTCAGTTGAAAAAGCACAGTGGTGCACATGACTACAACTACCACATTTCACTTCCGTTTATCTGCAACTCCACTCATACCCCCCCTGCCATTTTTCTGGTCAACTCCTGTGTGAACCATCTATCTTCTATCTTATCAGATCAGTGTCACAGAATCAGAATCACAGAATCACACAGTGCAGAAGAGGCCCTTCGGCCCATCGAGTCTGCACCGACACGTGAGAAACACCTGACCTACCTACCTAATCCCATTTACAAGCACTTGGTCCATAGCCTTGAATGTTATGATGTGCCAAGTGCTCATCCAGGTACTTTTTAGAGGATGTGAGGCAACCCGCCTCCACCACCCTCCGAGGCAGCACATTCCAGACCATCATCACCCTCTGGGTAAAAAAGGTTTTCCTCACATCCCCCCTAAACCTGCTGCCCCCCACCTTGAACTTATGACCCCTCGTGACTGACCCTTCAACTAAGGGGAACAGCTGTTCCCTACCCACCCTGTCCATGCCCCTCATAATCTTGTACACCTCGATCAGGTTGCCCGGTCTTCTCTGCTTCAACGAAAACAACCCAAGTCTATCCAACCTCTCTTCATAACTTAAATGTTTCATCCCAGGCAACATCCTGGTGAATCTCCTCTGCACCCCCTCCAGTGTAATCACATCCTTCCTATAATGTGGCGACCAGAACTGCACACAGTACTCCAGCTGTGGCCTCACCAAGGGTCTATACAACTCCAACATGACCTTCCTACTTTTGTAATCTATGCCTCGATTGATAAAGGCAAGTGTTCCATATGCTTTTTTCACCACCCCACTAACATGCCCCTCCGCCTTCAGGGATCTATGGACGCACACGCCAAGGTCCCTTTGTTCCTCAGAACTTCCTAGTGCCATGCCGTTCATTGAATACTTCGTTGTCAAATTACTCCTTCCTCAAATTACTCCTTCCAAAGTATATCACCTCACACTTTTGAGGGTTAAATTCCATCTGCCACTTATCTGCCCATTTGACCATCCCGTCTATATCTTCCTGTAGCCCAAGACACCCAACCTCACTGTTAACCACCCGGCCAATCTTTGTGTCATCCGCAAACTTACTAATCCTACCCCCCACATAGTCATCTATGTCGTTTATATAAATGACAAATAATAGGGGACTGAGCACAGATCCCTGTGGTACGCCACTGGACACTGGCTTCCAGTCACTAAAGCATCCTTCCGTCATCACCCTCTGTCTCCTACAACTAAGCGAATTTTGAATCCACTTTATCAAATTACCCTGTATCCCATGTGCATTTGCCTTCCTTATAAGTCTCCCATGTGGGACCTTGTCAAAGACTTTGCTGAAATCCACATAGACTACATCGACTACACTACCCTCATCTACACACCTGGTCACCTCCTCAAAAAATTCAATCAAATTTGTTAGGCATGACCTCCCTCTGACAAAGCCATGCTGACTATCCCTGATCAAACCTTGCCTCTCCAAGTGGAGATAGATTCTCTCCCTCAGAATTTTCTCCAATAGTTTCCCTATCACTGACGTGAGACTCACTGGCCTGTAGTTCCCTGGCTTATCTCTACAACCCTTCTTAAATAGCGAAACCACATTAGCTGTTATCCAGTCCTCTGGCACCTCCCCCGTGGCCAGAGAGGAATTAAAAATTTGGGCCAGAGCCCCTGTGATCTCCTCTATTGCCTCCCTCAGCAGTCTGGGACACAAATCCCCCGGACCTGCAGATTTGTCCACTTTTAAGCCTACCAACACCTCCAATACCTTGTCACTCCCTATATCAATTTGCTTAAGAACCTCACAGTTTTTCTCCGTGAGTTCGATACCTTCATCCTCATTCTCTTCTTGTCATCAGCACATGCACAACTCAACTCACTTACACTAATGTGACCATACGTGATGGTAATTATAGAGCTAACCAAATGGCTTAGTGTACATCAGGGCTGTCAGAATCAGTACAGCAGATGTGGGCTGGGTCATAGCATTTGTTAGAAGATGTTACTTTTTAGATGAAAACAAAAGGTTGTGTGTGTCCCAGATATAAATGATCTTCAGAGACATATATGGCTTCTATCTTCTGTTTAAAGATGTAAAAATAGATGTTTCTTTCAAAAAGTGTTCTAGGTTTCTAACTGCTGTTACAGTTCTCCTGGCCATTTTTGTTTGGTCAGTTTATGGGTGGGATTTTCCAGCCCTGCCCACCACCGGGATCATCCGGCCCTGCTGAAAGCCAATGGAATTTTGACTGGGCCGCCGAATCTCTGGCGACGGGTCCCGCCACAACGGGACCAGAAAATCCCGGCCTATATGTAGTGTAATTGAGTTGAGTTGCGCATGTGCTGATGGAACTGATCTGATAAGATAGAAGATAGATGGTCACACAGGAATTGACCAGAAAAATGGCAGGGGGTATAAGTGGAGTTGCATATAAAAGGAAGTGAAATTTGGTAGCTGTAGTCATGTGCAGTTACCCTGTGCTTTTTTAGCTGAAACATGGATCTTTGAGATAGTCATCATGACTAATACAGTGACTGCTACATACTCAACATCGGACCAAAGTTGTCAATCCAAAACTACAATGTTTTAGATGTCAATTTAGTACTGAATATCTCAGATTGTAAAGGTACAATATTTTCTTACTTTTGCTCTATTAGAATGCTTTGCTGCCACATCATACTTTTCCCCATTGTTTTGTGCTGTATTTGCACTAAGGAACAGAAGTATTTTGTTAATCTGCAGGAAAGTGAACTTGAGTATGACTTACCTCAATACCAACTGCTATCTTAGCCTGACACATATGAATGCCCATGTCATGTTTTAAGATTCTCCAACCAAGCTATTAAGGAAACATCACTTAAAAGTCTATCCCTGACTTGCTGGTCTAATGCTGGAATTTTTCCCTGCTAAAACAGTGCTGTTTACAAGCATAGAGTACTGAGGATACACAGTCTGAGGATACGGGGTAGAACATTTAGGACTGAGATGAGGAGAAATTTCTTCGCCCAGAGAGTGGTGAGCCTGTGGAATTTTCTACTACAGAAAATAGTTGAGGCCAAAACATTGTATGTTTTCAAGAAGGAGTTAGATATAGCTCTTGGGGCGAAAGGGATCAAAGGATACAGGGAGCGAGTGGGAGCAGGCCGTTGAGTTGGATGATCAGCCATGATCATAATGAATGACGGAGCAGGCTTGAAGGGCCGAATTGCCTACTCCTGCTCCTATTTTCTATGTTTCTATGTTTAGCTTCCCTCTGCTTGTCTAGCCAGGACAATTCCACCATTTAGGGTATTACAGAGTTACTTTGACTCAAGCAGGAAGGATGCCCATCTCCAGTCAGCAAAATGAGCCTAGCCAACTGGCCAATTATCAACAGTGCCCTGAAACGGACTCCCTATTTCCATGCTCAGTCTCGCCTTATGATTTGTGAACTATTCCACCCTAGTAAACATCACCAACTTAATAGTGGAAAGAAAGAGTTAACATTTTGAGTCCGTATGGACTCAAAACGTTAACCCTGTTTCTCTCCACAGATGCTGTTAGACCTGCTGAGTTTTTCCAGAATTTTCTGTTTTTGCTTCAGATTTCCAGCATCCACAGTATTTTGCTTTTATCAACTTAATAGTTACTGCTTTGACCTCTTTAAAAGGAAACTAAAAATTAAGGGCAGAAGAGAAAAAGAAATGACTGTAAAGAAATGAAAGAAAATTCTACCTGAACAGAGCCACATGCAACAGGAAGGCAGGTATCAAGGCTAGAAATTGTCCACTCAGTTGCTCTTTAACACAGCCATGGCATTAGAATCCTTCTTCACACGCATCATAAAATGCGGAATGAAGATGACCTGCACCCTGTGAATGAGGCTTTCTTTTAGAATGACCCTGGCAAGGGTTTTTTTTTATTATTACTCATTTACGGGGTGTGGGCGTCACTGGCTAGGCCAGCATTTATTGCCCATCCCTAATTGCCCTTAAGAAGATGGTGATGAGCTGCCTTTTTGAACCACTGCAGTCCATGTGGTGTAGGCACACTCACAGTGCTGTTAGGGAGGGAGGATTTTGACCCAGCAACAGTGAAAGAATGACGATATATTTCCAAGTCAAGATGGTGAGTAGCTTGGAGGGGAGCTTCCAGGTGGTGGTGTTCACATGTATCTGCTGCCTTCTCCTTCCAGATGGTAGCAGTCATGGTTTTGGAAGGTGCTGCCTAAGGAGTCTTGGTGAGTTTCTGCAGTGCATCTTGCAGATGGTACACACTGCTGCCACTGTTCGTCAGTGGTGGAGGGAGTGAATGTTCGTGGAAGGGGTGACAATTAAGTGGGCTGCTTTGTCCTGAATGATGTCAAGCTTCATGAGTGTTGTTGGCGCTGCACTCACCCGGGCAAGTGGGGAGTATTCTATCACACACTTAACTTGTGCCTTGTAGAAGGTGGACAGGCTTTGGGGAGTCAGGAGATGAGTAATTCACCACAGGATTCCTAGCCTCTGACCTGCACTTGTAGCCACAGTATTTATAGCTAGACCAGTTCAGTTTCTTGTCAATGGTAACCCCCAGGATATTGATAGTCAGGGATTCAGCGATGGTAATGTCATTGAGTGTCAAGAGGCGATGTTTAGATTCTCTCTTGTTGGAGATGGTCATTGCCTGGCACTTGTGTGACGAGAATGTTACTTGCCATTTGTCAGCTCAAGTGTGGATATTGTCCAGGTCCTGCTGCATTTGGACATGGACTGCTTCAGTATCTGAGGAGTCACGAATGGTGCTGAACATTGTGCAATCATCAGTGAACATCCTTACTTCCAACCTTATGAATGGAAGGAAGGCCATTGATGAAGCACCTGAATTTGGTTGGGTCTTGGACACTATCCTGAGGAACTCCTGCAGTGATGTCCTGGAAATGAGATGATTGGCCTCCAACAACCACAACCATCTTCCTTTGGGTCAGGATGGCTGGAGGAAATCCTGATAAGGCCTGTGGAGGCAAGGACATGGAAGGTAGGCGTGGAAGTGTTTCCACCTCGGTTCTCTGGCTCTTCCCTTGAGATTATGCTGCAAGTGATGATGGCCAGAAGGGGCACGTTGTTTCCGGTGAATCGGAGTAAAAGGCCATCCACCCAAAGTAAATAGGCATGGCTGGAAGTTGTGGAGGCTGCCAGTGCTGGTCGGGTTCCTTACAGCAGTCATCAGCCTGGGCTTCAGATGGTAGCCCTGGCCTCCAAGAAGTCAACTGCTGACAAAAACCTGCAGGTCATGCAATGCCGCATAATGAATGAATCATGGCAGCTCCTGGGATAACTAGCACATACAAGGATGATCACAAACTGAATATTGAAGGAGTGGAATCTCTTGTGATTAATGAAGACTCTAGGCAGATCTGAGGATGCCTTGACTGCCTTGACCTAACAGCCCTCTATGCCTGACTGGCCTCATCTGTGTCAAAGTGGCTGCCTTGATATAAAAGGCACTGGTAACCTGGGAAATAAATTATGGGCAGAAGATTGAGAGATCCTTGAAATGCCATCAGCAGTTCCCTGGAAGGAGCCGAAGACAAAGAAATTCAGGGCTCTGATGATCTTGACAGCGACTGATTGTGCCCACCTCATCCTCTTGGAAGGGGGTCTTGCAGATGTCAGCCACAACCTGTTGCAAAAATCTGAACCCCCTGAGTGACTGCTGCTCCATCATGTTGAGAAAGCTGATCCTCTGCTGATCCCTGTGTTAGGAGCATCCTTCCTTCAACCTGAAGCTCTGCCCCCACCCGCCCCATGTTCTGTGGAGCAGCATGTGACTGAGGACAAGGCTGCTACTGTTAGTGTTGCTACTGTTGCTGTTCCTAGTGCTGTTGGTGTTGCAACTGTTGGTGTGGCTCCTGGGGCTGCTCCTGTTGTTGAAACTTATGTTATGAAGTCCATACCACTGCTGCAAAAGTTACTCCCTTGCTATAGTGAATGCTGACAGCAGGTAAATTGAGATGAAGCTGAGTACGCTGCAAGGTAGGTGAAAGCATTTTTAAAAAGTTGGAAATGAGCTCCGAGCAGTGAAATCAGGCTCCCTGAACAAATCCTGTAAAGTACTGGTCAAAAATGTTGGAATTTTACTCTTTAAAGACTTCCCAGCACTATATTTTTATTTGTCAATCACTCCCTACTGTACTTCTGGCAAGTTCCACACAGCTAGGCAAGCCAATGCAATAGCTGTGAAGATCAGAATGCTGGGTTAAATTCTCAATTAGTTGCCTTTTTGAATATTTTGATAACTTGCCCAGCAGCTCCACAGAGATTCCCTACTCACCTACAAACCCAACCAAGTAAAACCCAGAGCTGATGTGATTTTCTTTCCTTGCCTTTCACAGCACCCATCCTGCACCCTCTACCCGACCCTGCCCTCACCCAAACCAGCCTTCCTTGGAAGTTGAAATTCTGCCCATAGGTGCAGAAAAAAAAACTGAGAAAAGGAATGAACATAAGCAATAATGGGTGAAACAAAGTGAGAATGAATTTAACAGAACAAGGACACTACGATCAGTTAAAGATAATTCTAACCAATTTGGCTCAACTGTGTGAATCAGAAATGTACAGAACAATAGGATGTATTCATGTTACTTATTAACTGTGACAGTCCAGATGGAAAACACTGCTATGCAGGCAACTTCAAACAGCAAGGCAGAGTGCATCAGTACTAGCTAATTATTAACTTGAAGGAAAGTTTCAACAAAATAATGATACACTCTAAAAATCTGCCGCAATGTCTTGAGAACATGACTATTTAGTACACTTTCCCTCGGAGACTATCTGAAACAGTGGATTTAAAGAGGATGGCTAGGTTAAACACAGGTCCATCTTAAATATCACAACCATGCTGCAAAACCTAACTAAGAGCAATGCCACAGGAGATCAGGTAGAAAATGTAGGAAGAACTTGCTTTTTCACAATAACGTTTTGCATCTCTCAGGATATTGCAAAGCATTTCACACACAGGATTTAAGAGGTGGTGCCACGCAAAGAGTCGGGATACTGGCTGTCCCTCAGCCATTGAGGAGTGTCAATTGGCTGGAGGCGAGGCTTCCGTCCTTCACTGAGGAGTAAGTCTTGCCTCAGAGAGCTGTCAGCCAATCAGATTGGCCAGCAGCTCTGTAGCCCAGCAGCGTCACCTAGGTGTGGTAGCCACTGCTGGGACCACAAACAGTCCCCAGAGTCTAAGTCCTGGAGCCATGATGAAGGTAAGTGCAGGGGGTGTGACAGGAGGATCAGAAGGGAAGGTCAGGTTGGGGGGTGGATGTTCTTGATGGAGATGCTCGGGGGGCAGGAAGCACCCGGAGAGGGTGGGGCCCTGATGTGGAAAGCCAGTGAGAGAGCATGCCTGCCTTCCTGCCAGAGGCCTGATAAGGGTAACTTGCCAGGCTTCACCCTTGCTCTTGACCTCCTTTAGTAGTCATTCATTGAGGATAGTCGGGGTCGGGCAGGAGGGCAGCGGGAAGGCCAGCAAACTATACCACCTAGCACCCACCACCCCAGTGAGGATCTAATAAATTTTGCCCAGTCGGTATTTCTGAATCTCTCCCAAACATTTAAAAAAAGGAAAACAAAAACAGAATTACCTGGAAAAACTCAGCAGGTCTGGCAGCATCGGTGGAGAAGAAAAGAGTTGACGTTTCGAGTCCTCATGACCCTTCAGCAGAACTGAGTATAGTTAGGAGAGGGGTGAAATATAAGCTGGTTTAAGGTGGGGGGGGTGGTGTGGGGGGAGAGAAGTTGGGGGGGCGGGCGGGGGGTGTGGTTGTAGGGACAAGCAAGCAGTGATAGGAGCAGATAATCAAAGATGTCACAGACAAAAGGATCAAAGAGGTGTTGAAGGTGGTGATATTATCTAAGAAAATGTGCTAATTAAGAATGGATGGCAGGACACTCAAGGTACAGCTCTAGTGGTGAAGGGAAGATGTGTTTGGTGGTGGCATCATGCTGGAGTTGGCGGAAATGGCGGAGGATGATCCTTTGAATGCAGAGGCTGGTGGGGTGATAAGTGAGGACAAGGGGGACCCTATCATGTCTTCCCTGTCATATCACATCTTCCCTTCACCCCACCTGGCAGCATTCCATAGGGATCGTTCCCTCCGGGACACCCTGGTCCACTCCTCCATCACCCCCTACTCCTCAACCCCCACCTATGGCACCTCCCCATGCCCACGCAGAAGATGCAACACCTGCCCCTTCACTTCCTCTCTCCTCGCCGTCCAAGGGCCCAAACACTCCTTTCAAGTGAAGCCGCATTTCACTTGCATTTCCCCTAACTTAGTCTACTGCATTCGTTGCTCCCAATGCGGTCTCCTCTACATTGGAGAGACCAAACGCAAACTGGGCGACCACTTTGCAGAACACCTGCAGTCTGTCCGCAAGAAAAACCCAAACCTCCCTGTCGCTTGCCATTTTAACACTCCACCCTGCTCTCTTGCCCACATGTCTGTCCTTGGCTTGCTGCATTGTTCCAGTGAAGCCCAACACAAACTGGAGGAACAGCACCTCATCTTCCGACTAGGCACTATACAGCCTTCCGGACTGAATATTGAATTCAACAACTTTAGATCTTAAACTCCCTCCCCCCCCATCCCCACCCCGTTTCTTCCCCCTTCCTTTTGTTTTTTTTAATAATTTATATAGATTTTTCTTTTCCCACCTATTTCCATTATTTTTAAATCTACAACTGTAATACCTTGTCAGCGTTTCCACCCCAGCCCCACTAGAGCTGTACCTTGAGTGTCCTGCCATCCATTCTTAATTAGCACTTTTCTTAGATAATATCACCACCTTGAACACCCCTTTGATCCTTTTGTCTGTGACATCTTTTGATTATCTGCTCCTATCACTGCTTGCTTGTCCCTACAACCACACCCCCCCACCCCCCCAACTTCTCTTGCCCCACACCACCCCCCCCACCTTAAACCAGCTTATATTTCACCCCTCTCCTAACTATACTCAGTTCTGCTGAAGGGTCATGAGGACTCGAAACGTCAACTCCATTCTTCTCCGCCGATGCTGCCAGACCTGCTGAGTTTTTCCAGGTAATTCTGTTTTTGTTTTGGATTTCCAGCATCCGCAGTAGTTTTTTGTTTTTATCTCTGTATTTAAAAAAAGGAACTTGATATCATTTCTGGAACAAGTTTTTACTTGCTACAAATTTTAAGCAACTCTTGATTGTCGGATTTGTGGATTTCCAGGCTGACTACCAAATGGATTAGTCTGGTAAACCACAAGTTACTAAAGAAGGAAAGAAAACCCAGACCCAAAGAGGTCTGTGCGAAAGAGTTTCCCCAGATACTTTTCCAGCACAGTTCCATAAGTAAGGATCATAAATTTTAAATTCATTATAGGAACCAGTTTTTTGCAATGAAGACTGCTGTATAAGTAAAAAAAGGAGGGTACACAAAGAAAGAATGAAGGATACAAAATGATGGAAAAACTCAGCAGGTCTGACAGAATCTGTGGAGAGAAAGACAGAGTTAATGCTTCAAGTCCATATGACTCTTCTTCAGAGCTAAAGAGAAGTAAAAATGTGGTGAAATTTATACTGTTTAAGGGGGTGGAACAGGTGAAGCTGGATAGAAGGCCAGCGGTAGGTGGAGGCAAAGGAGAGATTGCAAAATATGTCATAAACAAGAGGTCAAAGGGGTGTTAATTGTGGTGGTACTAGCTAAAGGAGGTGCTAATGGTGACATTAAGAGTAGAAAGCAGAATGTGATAATAGCTGGACCAGGGTAAGCACTCTGGAAAGAACAACATGAGCAAGTTGAGACATATGGCCCTAGTGGGGGGTGGGGTGGGGTGGGGGGAGGGGATGGTGGTGGGAAAAAAGATTCTTAAAGAATGAAGGATACCTGGAGGCATCAGTGATTTTGCAATAAGCAAAGCTGTTGTAAGAGAAGACTATTTGAAGGAATGATCACCTATCATATTTGCTGGAACAAGAATTTTAATCATGTGAAACTAATTCTCAAACTCTATCTCCAAACATAAATCTTCTCCATAAAGAGATTATAAGATCACAAGAAACAGGAGCAGGAGTAGGCCTGTAGGAGCCTGTGTGAAGTGTTGCGAATATCTCTGTAGCACTCACACTTTATTCTACTGTCCTGAACTAATCTGTTTATGAATGACATGCTGCATCATAGAAACATGAAGGTCAGCATCATGTAATTAAAAAGTCATCAATGTTCCTACTGTGTTTTCCTCAGTTCTTCGCTCCACCTTCCCTGAGGGTTTTGACTTCAGTTGATTCCAGCAGAGAAGTTACAAGAGGAAAACAGTGACAAAAATTGTTCTGTAGTGTTCACTGGTCTTCTTCATGGCACATAATCGAGACTATTCATCGAGGAAACTATTTCAGCACTTCACAAAATGCACTTTCATTAATCCCCAAAAGTGTTGTAACATAATAGGGCAGATCATTTTTGTGGTTGCTTTCCCTGGTGCCCTGTCTTTGTCACACCACATTAAACAGAGATTAATTATGGGTAAGGACATTCCATAACAATAATTTTAGTAAAATGAAAAATGTAGATTACAAAGGGCCCAACTATTAAACTCTGTGCTCTTAAAGCATCATATAAAGTTATATACACAGCTGCACCTGAGCAGTTGAATAATAAACAGTTGCTACAAGGTATAATGGTCCTATCATTATAAACATTATAAATATAAACCCAGCAAAATCAGAAGGGATGTAGTTAATCTTGGTTCGGAATGCAAAATGGGCACTAACAATTGGCAGTTCATTTAATACTCAGCATTAAAGTCGAAGAAAAGGGTACAAAATGGAGTGCTGATTGGATATTGCCATTTTGTGCTATCACGCAAGATGAATTTTACCCCCAGCATTGTTTAAATAGTTAAGTAAAGGTAGTTGGATCTCAATTAAAACATTTTTTTGCCTTTTATTTTTTCCTTATGTATTAATGGTTATATTATGACAAATAGATATTAATGGCTGAATGTTTTCTTACATGATGATGCCTAAATTGCTAAGACTTTGTAAATGTCATGTCAAGAAATACAGCCCAAATCTTCCAGTATCTGTATTGTTAAGCTGGGAGTTAAGTTGGGAGTTGTATGTCAGGACCTCGCAGAAGCCCTTGACACAGACACATGCTCTGAAATTGCCTGCGAAGCTTAAACTTCTGACTTGCTGACTTCCGCTGCCCGGAACCTCCATGAATGTCTCCGACACTGTGCACAGTGTCAGAGACTTGGGCCAGGCATGTGGGACTTACCTGGCCATCTACCTAGGGAAAGTTATGCTGGTTAGGACTTGGTCTGGCTCAGTGATTAGTCAGCAAATCTGCACTGAGTACCACAACCGACAGCATCCCCCCCCCCACCCCACACCCACCCACCCCCAAATCAGCACTAACCCAACCTGACTATTCACCCCCAGCCGACTACCTCCACCAACCCAACTGCCTCCCTGACCCGACTACCCAACCCATTTACCCACCCAGGCACTCACCCATTCATACCCACCCACTCACTTACTCACTCTGCCACCCACTCACTAACCCGCTGGAAGACTTGAAACCTTTATAAACTTACCTGAATATGGCAGCTAATGTAGTAAAAAAGAGGCAATTACTCTCTTCGCCCATCTTCTCCTACACTCGTTTGGTCTTTCATGGAGATGCCTGCGCTGACCCATTGGTGCAGCAGCCAGGATCAAAAGTCCCAGTTGACAGTGTGGAAAAAGGTCATGCAGCAGAAATCTTCACTGGCAGTGGCAACGCGCACAGCATCGATACTGACCGGAAGATCCGGGCCACAATTTTCAAGGACAATACAGGATAAAAATTTTATAGATATTTAGGAATATTGCATGACCTAGCTTTAAAGAGCATGGAGAATCCTTGCAGAATATTTTTTCAAGAGACGAAATAGCTGGGTAAAGTCCCTAACAGAATGATATTATGTTTTTGAATCTTTTTATTCTGGATATATTTCAGGTTTCTGTGTTTCAGACTACTCCTACAAGTGAGCCTCTATAATATCAATAATTGCGAATGACATGAAAATTGGTGGGGTGGTGAGTAGTGAGGAGGATAGCCTTAGATTACAGGAAGATATAGACAGGCTGGTCAGGTGGGCTGATCAGTGGCAAATGGAATTTAATCCAGATAAGTGTGAGGTGATGCACTTGGACAGGGCAAACAAGGCAAAGGAATACATGATGAATGGTAGGACCCTGGGATGTACCGAGGATCAGAGGGACCTTGGTGTGCATGTCCACCGATCCCTTAAGGTAGCGGGACAGGTAGATAAGGTGGTTGAAAAGGCATATGAGACATTTGCCTTTATCAGCCGAGGCATAGAATATAAGAGCAGGGAGGTTATGCTGGAACTGTATAAAAGGCTGGTTATGCCACAGCTAGAGTATTGCGTGCAGTTCTGGAATCTGCATTATAGGAAGGATGTGATTGCACGAGAGAGAGTACAGAGGAGATTTACCAGGATGTTGCCTGAGCTGGAGAGTTTTAGTTATGAGGAGAGATTGGATAGACTGGGGTTATTTTCCTTGGAGCAGAGGAGATTGAGGGGGGACATGATTGAGGTATATAAAATTATGAGGGGCATAGATAGGGTAGACAGGAAGGAACTTTTCCCCTTCGTAGAGGGATCAATAACCAGAGGCATAGATTTAAGGTAAGGGGCAGGAGGTTTACGGGGGATTTAAGGAAGAATTTTTCACACAGAGGGTGGTGGGAATCTGGAACCCACTGCCTGAAAGGGTGGTAGAGGCAAAAACCCTCATAACATTTAAGAAGTATTTGGATGTGCAATCGCGATGCCATGGCATACAAGGCTATGGGCCTAGTGTCAGAAAATGGGATTAGAATAGTTAGGTACTTGTTTGACTGACGCAGACTCGATTGGCCGAAGGGTCTTTTTCTGTGCTGTAGACCTCTATGACTCTATGACTCTGACTTTACACCTACCCTGATAGCTAGGTAATTACGATTGCAAACTAAGTATAACGAACAGAAAAATATTTTTTAGACAATCTTAGCTACTAGTTCTACCCCATGTCACCACTAGATCCTCCTCACAGCTTTGAGAAGCTGTAGAATGACACAACACCAGACCTTGGTTTTCAGCTTTAACTGGCAACCTAATTTATTGAAAAGTAAATTAATAGCCAAGTAAGTGACAGTACTACCTACTCCTCACAAAGAAAATAATAAATGTTCACATTCTTTAGATTAAACCAAATTATCCTTTTGATATACTTCTCTTCAAAACACAGTGAGTACGCTCCAGAAGTGATCATAAATGGCTTTTAGGCATTTGAAAAGTGCTTTATCAATGCAAGTTCTTTCTTTCTTTAGTTATCCTCACCAACCATGGAAATATATGGGCAGTTAATACATTTAGGAGACACTCAAAAGATTGCTGAAAGCCTCTTCCTGTGCTTAAACCCTGGATCAACACTAAAATCTAGAGGGGAGCAAGCTGACAGAATACTAGCTTATGCTCAGCAGAATTTAGTTTTATTCCACTCACAAAGTTGCCAGTCAGGCACATATGTGAGCACATTACATGTGATTCTGATTGAACTGTGTCACTTGGCTCCTTCCTCAAGCAAACTGCTAAATCCTCACAACAACATGGCAAGTTAGGACATGATTTCTGACAGCATAACTAGTTTTTAATCTCGATGTGCAACGACTGAATGAAAGGAGCCAATAACAAGCTAAAACTTGACAAAAATACTTCATTTTATTAGGTGCATTATCTGAGTGTGGAACAGGTTTGTTGGGTCATATGACCTTGTCTTGCTAAATTCTTTCCTAAACTTTTATTTGTCATCCAGCGACTACATTTTGTTTCACAGCCTCGGTTTTACAGGAATAATTCAGTAGTTCAGAGTATTTTAAAAATAATAATATCCAAGTATTAGCTACAAATTAACTTATTGTTTCTCCAGGATATTGAGTACATTAAAAAAAATCATTCAAGGAAAGTATGTGATTTAACAAAAATACTCTGTACATGACAGAAACAAAGAAGTGTAAAGCTGTTACTGTCCTTCACTTAATTAACATCAGGACAATATGTACTTTTTTGAATTTGTTCATTGGCTGTGGGCATCACTGGCAAAGCTGTTATTTATTGGCCATCCCTAATCGCCCATGAGAAGATGGTGGTGAAAATCACTGCAAAAATACTTAAGTATCACTCACCCTACACATGGGTTGTTCTGGTATTTGGGTCCTGTGTATGAAAATGGTGATGTTGGCTTGTCAACAAATGTTCCAAAGCCCAGGCGAAAGTTGCTGGTGAGCTTTGCCATCTCTCGTGATAGCGTTGTACCCAGGACACGGATGTTATCCAAGTCATCTTTCATGGAGAGGGAAAGGTCCATAAGATAGTATAAATCCACAGGATAATCCTCCACCTGCCGCGCCTGCATACGAAATGTGGTCTTGTCACCTATACGGTGTGATAGAAACAATGTTTGTGAATATATATGCTTGGTGAAATCCACAGCATTATCAATTAGGGCTCACTGAATTTATCCTTATCCCATTATGTCACTTCTTGCAGCAGAGTAACAAACTCTCAAGACAAATTTCTATTTTTGCCATAGGGAAAATTAACTTTAGAAAGAACAAAAAGGTTAACTGCTACTAGTACACAACTGGCATGTCAGGAAATGTAATAATTAGAAAAATAAAATATTGCAGAGATTTGTTCCATGTTAAATCATGTTGAAAAATATTCTAAGCACATCTCTGTATTCTACTCAACTGAATATTATTAATACTAATGGGCGTGTCACTGCCACTTCTGCAGATGGATTCATTAAGAACATGAAGTAACATCAAAAGGTGACACAGTGATCTCATTAAAATTGAGGCACAGCTCATGACATCAATGAATGGTGAATAACTTGTTCAATATTTTGTCTCAGCTACACATCTGCGGAAAGATCTCAAGTGGAGGACAAGTGACCTTTCCGCAAGGAAAGGGAAAGGCAAAGGGACAGTCATCCCTGAGTCAACATAAATCTTCTATTAGTCAGGTCACAGCACCACTGATAAAAACCTGGGAGAAATTTATCTGCCAGCTCTATCTGCTGTAGCAGTTGTGCAGTGTGGGGATAACATAAGAGAAAATTAGACAGTAACATGTCTTCAAAATGAAAAAGAGATATGAAAAATAAGTAAAACATTTTATGGATAAATAATTCACCTAAAACCAGATGGATTATGGCAGTTGGAGAAGATGGCTCACCACCACCTTCTCATGGGCAATTAGGGATGGCCAATAAATAACAGCTTTGCCAGTGATGCCCACATCCAATGAATGAATTTTTAAAAATTATATACTTGTCCTGATGTTAATTCAGTTTCCAGAGCAGATCCAGATACAGGATTCTTTGAGCTGTGGAACAGGGTCTGGCCTGCAGTGGTGGTCAATACATCAAATGGGTGGAAATGCAATTGTCTCCACAACAATGAATATGAACATCTCCTGTGGGTCCAACCCAGGAACCTGAAGGATTTATATCTTTTCCAACTTTTAGGCTCAGGGAGAAAATATCCATGGTCAGTAACTCTCCTTTCCCAACTGATGTATTGGCATCAAAATTTCCAACAGGTGCAAATGAGTGAGTGACAAAGATGCAACCATATTGGCATCTGTGCTTGCCTGACCCATAACAATAAATGCTCTCCCGTCAACGAACATGCAAACTAGGAGCAGAAGTCGGACATTCGGCTCCTCGAACCTGTTCTGCCATTCAGTAAGATCATGGCTGATCTGTTTGTGTTTCGAATTCCACATTCCCATCTACCCCCCGGTAACCTTTGATTCCCTTGCCTAACAAGAATCTAATTATCTCCACCTTAAAAAATATTCACTGACCCCACCCCAACCGGCTTCGGAGCCAGAGTTCCAAAGTTGCACAACCCCCTGAGAGAAAAAAATTCCCCTCATCTCTGTCCTAAAAGGATGACCCCTGATTTTAAAACAGCACCCTCTAGTTCTGGACTCACCCAGAAGAGGAAACATCTTTTCTACGTCCACCTTGTCGAGATGGTTCAGGATCTTATATACTTCAATCAAGTCACCCCCTCAGTCTTCTAAACTCCAGTAGAAACAAGCCTAGTCTGCCCAATCTTTCCTCATATATTCCAGGTATCAATCTAGTAAATCTCCTCTGAACCAACTCCAACGAAATGACATCCTTCCTTAAATAAGGAGACCGAAACTTCAGACAGTATTCGAGATGTTGTCTTACCAATGCCCTGTATAACAGGAGCATAACATCCTTACTTTAATGTTCAATTCCTCTCATAATGAAGGATAGCGTTCCATTAGCCTTCTTAATTACCTGCTATATCTGCATACTAAGTTTTTGTGACTCAAGCACTAGAACACCTAGATCCCTCTGCATCTCAGAATTATGCAGCTGTTCTCCATTTAAGTAATACTCTGCTTTTTTATTCTTCTTGCCAAGGTGAACAACTTCACATTTTCACACATTACACTCCACTGCCCAATTTTTGCCCACTCACTCAACCAATCTATATTCGTCTGCAACCGCCTTATGTCCTTTTTACAACATACTTGCCTACGTATCTGCAAACTTAGCTACCATATCTTCACTCCCCTCATCTAAGTCATTGATACAAATTGTAAAAAGCTGAGGCCCCAGGTCTGTACACATCTTTGGGCAGAATTTCGCCCTTGGCAGGCAGGCTCTCCGGGGGCAGCCGGGAAGCCGACCACCGCCCGCGATCGGGACCAGACCGCAATTTCATGCTGGCGGGCCAATTAAGGCCCTCCCAGCGTGAGTTGCGAGCAGCAGTGCTCAGCGCTGCCTGTGCGGGTGGGGGGAGGAGGGTGAACGGGCTGAGCACGAATTTCGCACGTGCATGCAAAGCTGCCTCGGGGAGATGAACCATTTTCTAAAAAAAAATAAAGAAAATTAAAATGTAATAAAACATGTCCCCTCATGTGATTCTGTCACATGAGCAGGGACATGTTATTAATTCAATTTTAAAACTTTTATTTTATTTTTATTTGCTTTTGGAAACCTCATCCCGCCTGTGGATGATGTTTCCAAAAAAATGCAAAGATCGCTTGGTCTTTTTGTCTGCCCGCCAACCGTTAGGTTGGACAGGGTAGTGAAAAATGTCATTTAATTGATTATTTAATGGTCTTAACAAGCCTTTTAATTGTCGGGGGTGCGCTGCCGAGTCCAATGCACGGCCGCCAACCAAACTATCGCTCGATTGCGTGTTGACGTCGTCACGTTAGACAACGTCAACACGGGTCATTTCATGCTTGAATGGGTCGGGTGTGCCCCACCCGCCGAGCAAAAAATTCTGCCCTAACAGATTTGACTGCTGACACTGAACAGAAGAATCTGCTCTGCCAAAGCTGCAAATTCAGAGAAGCTGCTTTAACCTTGCATTCAATGTAAATTTGAAATACTAAGGGCAGAATTTGCTCTTCAGCATGCAGGGGTGGGCCACGCACACCGACGCGCAAAATGATGTAAAATGGGCGTGCATCCCGACATCACCGCGCAGCATTCAGATCTTCCGTTCGGCGGCAGAGGCGCCACACGCCCACCGAACTGTCAAAGGCCTGTTAAGGCCATTAATAAACCAATTGAACTAATTCTGAATGCTGCCCATCCAACCATCATCCACGGGCAGGATGAGGTTTTATGAAGGTTTTATTAAACTAATAAATATTTTTTACACATTTCATAAACATGTCCCAGCTCATGTGATGCTGGCACATGAGGGGGAGTGTCTAAATAATTTCAATCCTTCCTCATTTCAAACTTTCAACTTGAACTTAATCTCACTGAGGCAGCTCCGTGCCTCAGGGAGATTTCTGTGCTCTTTCGCCCCGACTTCTCCCTCCCCCCTGCCCGCACAGATAGCGCTGAGTGCTACTGGGCACAGATCATGCTGGGTGGGCCTTAATTGGGCCCCCACATAAAATGGTGGCGCGCCGCCGGTTGCGGGCGGCAATCGGCTCCGTGCCCACTTCCGACCGGCCCGCCTGACAGCAGAAAATTCTGCCCTAGGATTCTTAGGACTGTGTTTTCAATTTGTACATAATTTTGAAAAGATTCACACATATTAGGAGACACGGTTTTGATTCCATATAGTTCTCTAATTCGTTAAATTTTCAGCAGCAATTAGTGCAATTTTTTCTTATATTTGACCTAATAGTTTTTTGCAGAGTTAAGACAACAACTCCTATATTATGAACACTGGAGGCCTGAGACCATGAACGCTCATGCTAGGATCAGTCCAATGCACAAAGACTAAAAAATATTTAAAGTCTGAATGCCACTCTCGTTGCTTAGCATGCTTAAAAAGATAACCATTTCCAGCTTGGTGGCCTTCCCCCATTCCGCCCACAGAAAAGGCTTATGAGCCATGAACAGCTAACAGCCTTTAATTCTCTATTTTGTTTTGGAGCTTTGGTCTCATACAACATTCTCAAAAATGTACTTTCCAATACAAGTAATTAGAAGAGGGCTAGAAAAGAACTGAGCTGGTTGGTTTTTACATGTCTTAAAACAAGGGATATTGAACTCAATTATATTTCCCCATCGCTATTCCAGTTGACATTTCTTACTTTAGCCAGGCCAGGGAATCAGACCTAGACTTCCCTGGCCTACAAAGTGGGGTACTACCGAATGGTCCATTTACCCATTGACACAAAAACTAGAAATAATAGAGAAAGACAAGTCTTCAAAAAATCTTTGGTTGATAAAATGTAATATCTATCTTGCACAGACCAACACCCCCCCCCCCCCCCCACCGAGTCCAGATATTTAGGCATCATTATGCAGAATCAAGAGTTAGAATTATGAGCTTTATAAGATTATGTTTTTGGATTGTTTCTTTAATTCAGGGTAAAAATTAAGGGAAATCATGTGACCTGTTCTTAAGCTTGCCTAACAACAGGCTTGGGTGATGTGGCTATTAAAGGTTAAAGGTAGGCCTGGGTTGTTTTTTTGAGAAGAAGGTGCAAGGTACACTTGGAGACAATGGAGCAGCACCTGTGTTTATTTCATTCATTTTACAAGATATGGGTTTCGCTGGCTAGGCCAGCTTTTATTGCCCATCCCTAATTGCCCTTGAGAAGGCGGTGGTGAGCTGCCTTCTTGAATCACTGCAGTCGCTGTGGTGTAGGTACACCCAAAGTGCTGTTAGGGAGGGAGTTCCAGGATTTTGACCCAGTGACAATGAAGAAATGGCGATATATTTCCAAGTCAGGATATGAGTGACTTGGAGGGGAAATTCCAGGTGGTGGCATTCCCATGTACCTGCTGCCCTTGTCCTTCTAGATGGTAGCGGTCGTGGGTTTGGAAGGTGCAGCCGAAGGAGCCTTGGTGAGTTCCTCCAGTGCATCTTATAGATGGCACACACTGCTGCCACTGTTCGTCAGTGGTGGAGAGAGTGAATGTTTGAGGAAGGGTTGCCAATCAAGCAGGCTGCTTTGTCCTGGATGGTGTCAAACTTCTTGAGTGTTGTTGGAGTTGCACCAATCCAAGCAAGTGGATCACACTACTGACTTGTGCCTTGTAGATGGTGGGCAGGCTTTGGGGAGTCAGGAGGTGAGTTACTCGTGGCACAATTCCGAGCCTCTGACCTGTTCTTGTCGCCACAGTATTTATATGGCTAATGCACTGCCATTGAATGTCAAGGGGCGATGGTTAGATTATCTCTTGTTGGAGATGGTCATTGCCTGGCACTTGTGTGGCACAAATGTTACTTGCCACATGTCAGCCCAAGCCTGGATATTGTCCATGTCTTGCTGCATTTGGACTTGGACTGCTTCAGTATATAACAAATCATGAATGGTGCTGAACATTGTTCAATCACCAGCAAACAACCCCACTTCTGACCTTATGATGGAAGGAAGGTCATTGATGAAGCAGCTGAAGATGGTTGGGCTGAGGACACTACCCTGAGGAACTCCTGCAGTGTTGTCCTGGAGCTGAAATGACTGACCTCCAACAACCACAACCATCTTCCTTTGTGCTAGGTATGACTTCAATCATGGGAGAGTTTTCTCCCTGATTCCCATTGACTCCAGTTTTGCTAGGGCTCAGTCAAATGTGGCCTTTGTGCCAAGGGCAGTCATTCTCCCCTCACCTCAGGAGTTCAGCTTTTTTGTCCATGTTAGAACCAAGGCTGTAAAGAGGAAAGGAGCTAAGGGGCCCTGGCGGAACCCAATCTGGGTGCCGTGGGAAGGTTATTGCTAAGCAAGTGCCGCTTGTTGGCACTGTTGATGACCCCTTCCATCACTTTATTGATGATTGAGAGTAGACTGACGGAGCAGTAATTGGCCGTGTTGGATTTGTAGTGCTTTTTGTGTACAGGACATACCTGGGCAATTTTCCACATATCTGGGTAGATGCCAGTGTTGTCGCTGTACTGGAACAGCTTGGATAGGGGCTCGGCAAGTTCCAGAGCACAAGCCTTCAGTACTATTGCCGGAATATTGTTAGGGCCCAGAACCTTTGCAGCATCCAGTGCCTTCAGCTGTTTCCTGATATCATGTGGAGTGAATCGAATTGGATGAAGACTGGTATCTGTGATACTGAGGGCCTCCAGAGGAGGCCCAGATAGGTCATCCACTCAGCACTTCTGCTGAAGATTGTTCCGAATGCTTCAGCCTTATCTTTAGCACTGATGTGCTAGACTCCTCCATCATTAAGGATGGGGATATTTGTGGAGCTTTCTCCTTCAGTGAGTTGGTTAATTGTCCACCACCATTCACAACTGGATGTGGCAGGACTGCAATGCTTAGATCTGATCTGCTGGTTGTGGAATCACTTAGCTCTGTCTATCACTTGCTGCTTATGCAGTTTGGCATGCAAGTAGTCCTGTGTCATAGCTTCACCAGGTTGACAACTCATTTTTTTGGTATGCCTAGTGCTGCTCCTGGCATGTCCTCCTGGACTCTACATTGAATCAAGGTTGATCCTGTGGCTTGGTGGTAATGGTAGGGTGAGGGATATGCCAGGCCATGAGGTTACAGATTGTAGTTGAGTACAATTCTGCTGCTGCTGATGTCCCACAGTGCCTTATGGATGCCCAGTCTTGAGTTGCTAGATCTGTTCGAAATCTATCCCATGTAGCACGGTGGAAGTGCCACACAACACAATGGAAGCTATCCTCAATGTGAAGAAGGGTCTTTGTCTCCGCAAGGACTGTGCAGTGGTCACTCCTACCAATACTGTCATGGACAGATGCATATGTGGCAGGCAGGTTGGTGAGGGTGAGGTCAAGTATGTTTTTCCCTCTTTTTGGTTCCCTCATCACCTGCCACAAACCCAGTCTAGGAGCTATGTCCTTTAGGTCTCAACCAGCTCGGTCTGTGGTGGTGCTACCAAGCCACTCTAGGTGATGGACATTTAAGTCCCCCACCCCGAGTTCATTCTGTCCCTTTGCCACCCTCAGTGCTTCCTCCAGGTAGTTCAACATGGAGAAGTATTTATTCATCAGCTGAAGGGGGGCAGAAGGTGGTAATCAGCAGGAGGTTTCCGTGCCCATGTTTGACCTGATGTCATGAGACTTCACGGCGTCCAGATTCAATGTTGAGGACTCCCAGGGCAACTCCCTCCCGACTGTATACCACTATGTCTCCACCTCTGCTGGGTCTGTCCTGCCGGTGGGACAGAACATACCCAGGGATGGAGATAGTGGTGTCTGGGACATTGTCTGTAAGGTATGATTCCGTGAGTATGCCTATATCAGGCTGTTGCTTGACTAGTCTGTGAGACAGCTCTCCCAATTTTGGCACAAGCCCCCAGATGTTAGTAAGAAGGACTTTGCAAGGTCAACAGGGCTGGGTCTGCCATTGTCGTTTCCGGTGCCTAGGTTGATGCTGGGTGGTCCACCCAGTTTCATTCTTTTTTATTGACTTTTTAGCAGAATTATACAATTTACTGGCTTGCTAGGCCATTTCAGAGTGCATTTAAGAGTCAACCACATTATTGCAGATCTGGAGTCACATGTAGGCCAGACCAGGTGAGGATGGCAGCTTTCCTTCCCTAAAGGACATTAGTGAATCAATTGGGTTTTTAACAACAATCAACAATGGCTTCATGGTCATCATTAGACTTTTAATTCCAGATTTTTTTTATTGAATTGAAATTCCACCATCTGCCATGGTAGAATTCAAATCCAGATCCCCAGAGCAATACCCTGGCTCTCTGGATTACCAGTCCAGTGACAATACCACTATACAACTGCCTCCCCTAATGGTTACAATGGTTAGACTGCTAGTCTCCAAAATCCCAAGAACGTCAGGTTGTAAATGCGTTTTTTTATTCATTCATGGGACGTGGGCATTGGTGGCTAGACCAACATTTATTGCCCACCCCTAATTGCCCTTGAGAAGGTGGTGATGAGCTGCCTTCTTGAACCATTGCAGTCCATGTGGTGTAGGTACAGGTGTTAGGGAGGGAGCTCCAAGATTTTGACCCAGCGACAGTGAAGGATTGGCGATATATTTCTAAGGGAAGAATTTTTGGATCAGCGAGCGGGAGCAGGGCCCGCTCGCCGACACGTAAAATGACGCGCGGTGACGTCGGGCGGGCATCCTAACGTTACCGTACGTCATTTAGATTTTCAGTTCGGCGGGCGCGCAGCCAAGTTGGCTGCACACCTGCCAAACTGTCAAAGGCCTATTATGGCCTATTAAAAACTAATTGAATTGATAAAATCAGCTGCCCATCCAACCTTAAGGCTGGCGGGCAGGCGAAGAGCCCAGGCAGCCTTCGCATTTTTCATGGAACCTCATCCATGGGCGGGATGAGGTTTCATGTAAAAATTTATTGACATGTCCCAGCTTATGTGACACTGTCACATGAAGGGACATGTTTTAAAAGTTTTTCATTTCTTTATCTAAATGTTTAAACCATAAACTAATTTCCCTGAGGCACAGAGGTGCCTCAGGGAGATTTCTGCGCTCTTTTGTGCGCAATCTGGGTGTGCGTCACGCTGGGTAGGCCTTAATTGGCCTGCCCACTTAAAGTGGCAGTGCGGACCCGATTGGGGGCGCTGATCAGGTTCACGTCTGCTCTCACCCACCCCCGCACAATCCCCCCAAAGGGGGAAAATTCTGCCCTTCAGGATGGTGAGTGGTATGGAGGGGAACTTTGAGGTGGTGGTGTTCCCATGTGTTTGCTGTCCTTGTCCTTCTGGATGGTAGCGGTTGTAAGTTTGGAAGGTGCTGTCTAAGGAGGCTTGGTGAGTTCCTGCAGTGCATTCTGTAGATGGTACACGCTGCTGCGACTGTGCATCAGTGGTGAAGGGACTTATGCTTTAAACTGTTTGTTTACTTCCAAGAAAAAATTGTTGGGGTTCAAGGATAGCTGATCAGCATTTTTCCTGGACACAAGGCCCATACCACTCACATTGCCATGGAAATGGGCTTTGAGAGGAGAAGGTATCCCTGAAACTCACAGATATAGGCAGTCTGCCAGAATCTGGGAGAGAAAGAGCAACTAGAGGTCGAAATTTCTCTGTAGTTCAACCTGCAGGAATGTGGGTGGGAGCTCACATTCAGATTGAAAAGACCAAAATTGTCAGGATTTTAAACGAGGCTGGAAGGTTTGCCTAGCTTGCACTAGAGAGAGAACCTCCAGGAAAAACACCCACCGTGAAAACAATTCTAGGGTTAAAGTTACCAGCTGAGAATTGTAAAGAATAGAAGTAAACCCCCGCGAGCTAAGAAACGCCTAGGACTGATTCTGGGAGAATTGAATGTTTACTTCATGGACAGTGCAAAGTATACCTGTGAAGTGGATTTTCCAGCTGTGTTAAACGCAGAAGGGGAAAATTCTGTTCTGTAGTTTAAAGTATAAATGGCCTACAACAATAGTGTTTAATCATGGTGGTTTTTAGTCTGTTTGTTACTGTAAAATAGTTAAACCATGAAATCTTGTCATGTCATCCTTTCACCTATCAACCAGAAGTTTGAATTTATTTTTCTTAAAGTTATCAGTCTCTAAGGAGAATGTAACACAAGACTTTACCTGGTCTTAGCTTCAGAGCAATCGTTTGAGGCGTTAGTTGAATGACATCTGATTGTGATGATCCTGATCCCTTATTGCTCAATGATAAGTTTCTTTGTATCAATATACCACTTTGAGGACTCTCTATAAACTGAATTGTGCATCCTCTTTTAATCAAGTTTTCCCTAAAGTCACATCTTGAAAAGATGCTTCCCTTGTTGCCAAATTCCTTAAAGATAAAAAGTGATAAGAAAATAAGAATGTTAAATTAATTACAATAGACACAGTGAGGTAGATATAAATTGCTCTGTAAAGAAAATATGAGTTACAGGGGACAATTCAATCATTATTTTTGCTTAGCCATTTTAGGACTATTACAGCTTTTCTAATATTAGATTTTCTTTTTGTATGATGTAGCCTTCATGTGCACTTTTCAAATTACTTCTGACTCTTTAAAAGTCACTATCGTCATTCCAGTAGAAATTTCTGCTTTAAATTTTAGGAGGCGTAGAATTACAGTCAAAATAAAAGAAAACCCATTATTGATTCACAGATGCACCTATGAAGTTCACTTGCAATTATTCAAAGCCTTTTTTCAGCCTACTGAACTTTTCTGCATGTATGAAGCAGAGTGAGATAACAGAAAGTACTACTGTGCAGGGATGAGATATAAAAACTGAATTATAGCTGTACAAGAAGGTCTCAAGGACAGAGAGCCATAGCAACTGGCACAGTGGGTCTGAGTAGCATGAAAAATGCATGATTACTAAAACAGTCAATGTTGTTGCAGTCTACTCTGTGGGAGTGGATTCTTTGCAGATTAGCTACTGTAATCAACTGGAGTACTATGACCCATGTGTAGGTGTAAGTTTAAGGTAATCTGAAAAGCCCTATAAACACAATACTATCAACCCACCAATGCTAATCTCTCCTTACAAAATACTATGAATTATATTAAATAAAGTCTGTGAAATTAGTTATCCATCCCCTTCACTGCTTCCTAAAATATTCTGGACTTTATTACACCCTGCTTAAACTGTAGACAAGAACACAGTAAATAAACAATCTCACACTGCAGTTCTGCAATAAATAACTATTAAAAAAACAGATGACAATACAATACAAAGGATGGCAGCTGCTATTTATTACAATGGCATGAAAAGAAATCACTTTTTAAATCTTTATCACCCCTTTTCTTGTGGAATAGGATATATATTGCATTTGACCACAGAAATGCAGTTGTTAATGTTTCAATGTGGCAGGCAGAAGCATTTTAAATGCCAAGTCCTCTGCTACAATGCTGTATAACTGTAAACATGAAAACCATTATTTTTTTAAATATATTCATTATAATGTTACCTATTTATGCATTTCATAAGTGGGCACTTCTTCACCACTGTCAAGCTCAAACAGATGGCATAAAAATTTGCTTGCCTCCCCATTTACCTCACCTCAACCAACAGAGCTCCCATCCACACTTCCATCAACTCCGGGATGGATCTTTTCAACACTCTACTTGTGAACTTCCCAAATTCCATGCAAACTCCAAATTGTTCAAAACTCCTCCTTCCCTGTCTACTCCTCTTCATGCCAGCATCTATTGCTTTCCTATTTCGATCCTCATTACGAATTCCTCCATGATAACATCCCACCCAAACAACCTCCTTCAGTCATATGTACCAGCAAATCCTCTGTTTTTCCAACTCTAGCTTCTTTTGCATGCCTATCATTCCCATGGGAATGGGGTGAATGCCTGTTTTATATCCTGCTGAGTTTACCCTTCATTGATTTCAGATGGGGTGTAAAATGGGTGCCTGATCTAAACTCGCCCATTCTCACTGAGGTTAGGTTAAATCAGATGCTAATGTTCACCCAATTTCTCCTCTCTGAAGTAACTTTTACAATGTTAAAAGCACTTTAAAAATGCAAGTTGTGGGTACAATTCTAATGCTGATTTAAGAGGTTATGGTTGTGGTCTCCTGTTTATTTACCAAGCATCAAATTTCCCATACAATCACTTTAATGGACAGAAAATTGTGGTCTGTTGGACAGCAAAAGGGGAAACCATAGCCCATTTGTACACAGCAAAAAATCTACTCTAAAGTCAATATAATTGGCAACTGAACAAAAACAACCATGAAGTGAACAGAAAGGTAAATTTGAGTTTTAAGTACATTGTTGAAATAACATCAATATCTCCATTAGTGATTTATAACACCGGAATCCAAATTGGAATAATCTTGGCATAAATAGGTTTGATAGTACATCCAAATGTTCTAAACTCAGAAGTAATAGCTTGTGTAAATCCAACAATGGAAAATGCCATTCCCTCCCAAATCATATGAAACTTCTAAATATGTAAATAACATATAATGTACACAAAATATATGAATGTATAAAAATGTATAAATAACGTGTACACAATCAATATCTACAGATTATTCAAATTAAATGTAAAAATCATGTTAACTGTCATTTCACTTATGTCACACCATCTTAATCATACAATTACCATGAAATAATCAAAAATAATATTCCATCAGTGTCTGTTAAACCTGCAGATGTAGACCATTATAAATAACTACACGGACAATGTACAATAACAAATAGCCAGCAGCGAGGCTATGTTTCAAATTTGAAGCTCTCCTTTTAGTTATAAACTGCCATCATACTGCTTCTGTGATTTGCAGCATCCTCAAATCTTCTTGATTGAATTACAGTCTTTATAACTCACTGCCAGCTATCGATAATCCCAGATTAACTCTAAAAAGTTTTAAATACTGGCCTGCTCTCTGATTAGCCCTCAGCTAAAGAGCCCCTTCTATCAGCTTGGCTTCTGCCAAAGATTTGAAAGGTCAAGTCTACTCCAACCATCAATTATAAATTTGAAAAAAATTCCTAGTGTTGACCTCATCTCTCATCTTGGGGAGAACAAAACCACAGACAAACAAATATTTTTATTCTTCTAAAGCGGTGACTCAGGCTTGTTTTCAATTCAATGGACAACATATTACAAGGGGGAGGACAGATCACCCCCACCCTAACCCGCCTTGGAGGCAATGTTGGCATGGAGCCAACCCGCTCCATGCCCGCCGACCCCACAGCAATAATGCGCTGCAGGCGGGCTGAACTGGGGCAGGATGGGACTTCTGCCCCTCACTGGGGAGGAAGTCACGCCCTTGGGAGCTGCGGGCCAATTGGATTTGGGGCAGTCATGGCAGCATTAGCGCATTAGTGGGCGCTGTCAGGACTGCAACTAAGAACAAGAAGAAGGCCCGTGAATCCCAGAGCCAGGTAAGTCTTGGGTAGTAAGGGTTTGGGCAGTTTAGGGAGGAGGACGAGGGGGTGTGTGTGTGTTTTATAGAGCAGGCAGCTCAAAAGAAACAGGGGTGCTATCTTAGAGGGGTTGCCCTTATGTTCAAAGGGTCCCTCCCCCAAAAGATAGCACCCTCCCCTCTTCCTTCCCACCCTTTGAGATGGATTTTTAAAAACGTAGCCTGCACGCTCCTGCTCAACTGCCCATGCTAACTGTTTTATGACATGGGCAGCATATTATTGGGGTCAATTGGCTTGTTAAAAATCTCAATTGACCCCTAATTATTTATTTAAATATAGCGGACAGGCTGCCAATTTTGGCGATTGCCTACCCTTTATATTATGGGGGTGAGCTCGGGGGTGGGCGGAAAGGTGGGGTGGGCACCCGCCCTATTTTACATGCACCCATCACCGATAACACGCCTGGTGTATCTCAACAGTATGAGTATTGTGGGATGCAAAAAGATCAAAATAATTAATTGATCTTTACTGTTTCTTCTAAAGTAAAATCTGGAGATCAAGGTCCTTGTAGCTTTGATTAAAGCTCAATGTTAATAAGTGGTTACTACATCCCTTCCAAATATTGATGCACACTCAGAAATTAATTTGTAGAAAAACCTGTGTATTGTCCATAACACTCTATCACTGAAGCAGCACCTTGCAAATAGTAACCATAACATAAATGCATTTGAGAGTTAGAAGGGAGAATCACAAACCAAAGATTGAAATTTAAATAAGCTAAGCTTTGATGGGATGAGAAATAAACTGTTCACAGTAAAGAATCTAATAAAGTGCATAGCCCTATAAAGCAAAGACAAATACAAAGAAAAGTAGAAATCCAGCAGAATCGGAGAGTTATAAAAATTAACAAAGGGACACAAAAGAAGTAATGGGAGGACAAAAATAAATATTAAATAATCTGCAAGGGATATTAAAGCTAATAGCACTGACTTATATAAATATATTGAGAAAGGGAATGTGGACCTATTAGAAATGGATGCAGGCAAGGCTATAATAGATAATAAGAAAACAACAGATTTTTCACAACAGAGGAACAGGAGCAGTAGAACCTAAAAATAGGCCAAATTAAGGGCACTACTAGATTGGATACAAGTTTTAGAAAAGATAATGGTGAAAAGAATGGACCTTAAACCAAAGAACTATCTGGAATCAAATAGTTTCAATCCCAAGGTTTTAAAGGAAATATGCAAGGAAATTAAGGATGCATTAGTCATCCAAAGCTCTCTAGATGTGGGAATTGTGCTTCTGGATTGGAAAACCCTCAATGTCATTCATTATTTAAGATGGGATGGAATAAAAAAACAGGTAACTACAGTCAGTTTAACATTAATTGGGTGAGTTTACTGAAATCTATTATTAGAAACAGAATGACTGAGCATTAAGACATGTATCAGTTGATCAAAGACAGTGAGCATGGATTTGTAAAGAGTAGGTCATGTTTGGATTATGTATTTAATTGTTTTGAGGAGGTCACTGGCAAAGTGGCTAGGGGAATGCAAATGGATTTTGTCCAAATGGACATCTTGAAAGCATTTTTATATGGCTCCACAAGAGAGATGAATAGCAAAAATGACAGTGCATGTTATTGGAATTAATCTTATGACACGAGTGACAATAGGATGGGTAGAAATAAAGGGAATTTTCCATGATTGGTGGGATATGGTGTGGTGTTTCTCAGGGATCTGTACTGAGGTCTCAACTTTTCACCACATATATCAATCAATTGGTAAACAACAACAGTAATAACTTGCATTTTATACCACCTTTAATGTAGTAAATTGTCCCAAAGTGCCTCACAAGAGCATTATCAAACAAAATTTGACACTGAGCACGTAAGGAGATACTAAGGCAGATGACCAAAAGCTTGGTCAATAAGGTATGTTATCGGCAGTGTTTTAAAGGAGGAGAAATAGATAATGAGGCAGAATGGTTTAGATGCCTTGCACATGAGGCCAGAATTAGAGATCCTGAAGAGCTGGAGGATTTTACAGGGAAAGAGAGGGGAAAGGGCATGTAGGGATTTAAAATAGAGGCTTTGCCATCCAGAAGGCAATGTAAATCAGCAAGCACAGGGTGGTGGGTATTGGGAATTGGTGCAAGTTAAGATACAGGCAGTTGAGTTTTGGATGCCCTCAAATTCATATAGGGTTAAAGATGGGAAGTGGGCCAGGCGAGCCTTGGAATAGCAATGTCTAAAAACATGGATGATGGTTTCAGCAGCAAATGAGCTCATTGTCCTGGAGTCAGGCAATCACATGGAGGTGGAAGTAGACTATCATGGTGATGGAGCAGATATGTGGTTGGAAGATAATTTTGGGGTCAGGTACAATCATGAAGTTGCACAGTTTGGTTCAACATCAGACGTTTATTAGGGAGAGGGATGGAGTTTAAGGCTAGAGAACAGATTTTGTGGCAGGAAATGAAGACATTGCCTTCAGTTTTCCCAATTTTTAACTGGAAAAAATTTATGTGCATCCAGTACCAGATTTTGGACAAGCAGTCTGGAAAATCAGAGACAGTAAGGTAGTCAAGAGAGATGGTGGTGAAGAAGAGCTGGGTGTCATTAGCATACGAGTGGAACCTGATGTCTTTTCAGATGGCAGAATGTAGATGAGAATAATGAGGTGGCCATGAACAGGTCATTTGTGGATTCCAGAGGCAATGCAGTGAGAGTGGGGAGAGAAACCAATGCAGGTAATTCTCTGGCCACAGCTGGATGGATAAGACAGGAACCATGGAAAGGCAATTCCACTCAGCTGGATGATGGAGGAGAGGCACTGGAGGAGGATGGTTTGGTCAGCCATGTAAAAGGTCAAGAAAAATGAGGAGGGATAGTTTACCATGGTCACTCTCACACAGGATTTCACTTGTGACTTTCAGTACAGTGGCAGGGGCAGAAACTTAATTGGACGAATTCAAACATGAAGTTGCAGGAAAGGTGGGCACTGTTTTGACAACACATTCAAGGACTTTGGAAAGGAAAAGGAGGTTGGAGATGGGTCATACGGACTCGAAACGTTAACTGTATTCCTCTCCACAGATGCTGTCAGACCTGCTGAGTTTTTCCAGGTATTTTTATTTTTGTTTTTGTTTTGGATTTCCAGCATCTGCAGTTTTTTGCTTTTATCTTAGTGTTTAATTGACTGCCACTTCTCTTCAAGGAATGCCTACCTTGAAGAAGTATTGCTCTTCTCTCCAACAGGATTTCTGCCTCTCTCTTTTGCCTTGATCACCTTCATTGCTTTCCATTTCTCTCCTGGTGTTTGACAAGGTGTTTACTAAAACTCACTTTCACCTATTAGCACATTTCTTAGCTAATATCACCACCGTCAACACCTCTTTGTCCTTTTGTCTATGACATCTTCTGGCAACCTCCACCTATCACTGGCCCTCTATCCAGCTCTACTTGTCCCACCCCCCTTAAACCAGCTTATATTTTACCGCTCTCCCATTTTTCCTTAGTTCGGCTGAAGAGTCTTACGGGCTCGAAACATTAACTATATTCATCTCCGCAGATGCTGTCACACCTGCTGAGTTTTTCCAGGTATTTTTATTTTTGTTTTTAGAGATGGGTTGGTGGTTTGCAAGGACAGAGGGTCAAGGGTGGTTTTTATTGAGGAAAGGTGAGATAGGAGCAGGAGTAGGCCATTCAGCTCCTCTAGCCTGCACCACCATTCAACTAGATCATGGTTTATCTTCTATCTCAATGCCATTTTCCTGCACTATCCTCATATCCCTCGATATATTTAATATCTAGAAATCTATCGATCTCTGTTTTGAACATACTCAATGACTAAGCCTAATCGCAGACTTGAAGGGAAGAGGAACAGTATGTGAGGAGATGAAATCGTTAACAATATCAGCTAATATGGGGGACAGAAAGGGAAGCTGGTCAGCAGTTTGATGGGAATAGGGTTGAGAGAAAAGGAGGTGAATCTCATAGACAAGATCAACTGGAGAGAGCATAATGGGAGACAGAAAGAAACTAAAGAAAAATATAAGTTCAGGGATAACACAGGGGGTAACCGTAGAGGAAGTTAGGTCCAGTGGGCTCAGAGAAGAGAGGAAAAGTGCAGGGGCAGCTGAATGGATGGTTGCTTTGTGACAAAGAAGTCTATGAGCTCTTCCACTCGTTGTTGGAGGAGACAGGGGAGAAGTGTTTAAGAAGCCTGTTTGTAGAGAGAGAGGAGGAGCTGGGAGGGAAGGAATAGAGATAGGTATAGACAGATTTGCAGATGACACTAAGTTAGAAGGAACATTAAGTGAGTCGATGGGATCAAGAATTTATGAAGGACCCGAGGCAGATTTAGTGTGTGAACAAAACTATGACAGATGGAGTTCAAAGTGGTGGATGTGCAAAATCATCTACTTCAGCTCCAAAGAAGGGAAATCAGAATATTTTCTTAATGGTGAGAGACCAAAAGCTGTGGAGGAACAAAGGGATTTAGGTGTTAATGTGCACAAATAACTAAAAGTTAGCCACAATTACAAAAAGTAACCAAAAACACCAGTGGAATTTCACCTTTATCTCAAGGGGTTTAGAATTCAACAATTAGGAATTAGGAAGCGATACAAAAACAAAAATTGCTGGAAAAACTCAGCAGGTCTGACAGCATCTGTGGAGAGAAAAACAGAGTTAACACTTCGATTCCGTATGACTCTTCTTCAGAACTAAAGAGAAGTAGAAACGTGGTGAAATATATATTGTATATACTGTTTAAGGGTGGTGGGACAGGTGAAGCGGTGAGGATGGAGCAGAGAGTTCATGATGAATGTTAAGTCCGGAAGGCTGTAAAGTGGCTAATCGGAAGATGAGGTGCTGTTCCTCCAGTTTGCGTTGAGCTTCACTGGAACATTGCAGCAGGCCAAGGACAGACATGTGGGCATGAGAGCAGGGTGGTGTGTTGAAATGGCAAGTGACAGGAAGGTCTGGGTCATGCTTGCGGACAGACCGAAGGTGTCCCGCAAAGCAATCACCCAGTCTGCATTTGGTCTCTCCAATGTAGAGGAGACCGCATTGGGAGCAGTGAATACAGTGGACCAAATTGAGGGAAGTGCAAGTGAAAAGCTGCTTCACTTGAAAGGAGTGCTTGGGCCCTTGGACAGTGAGGAGGGGGGAAGTAAAGGGGCAGGTGTTGCACCTTCTGCGATTGCATGGGAAGGTGTGGTGGGAGAGGGTTGAGGTGTAGAGGGTGATGGAGGAATGGCATAATGTCCGTCCTTGGCCTGCTGCAATGTTCCAGTGAAGCTCAGCGCAAAGTGGAGAAACAGCACCTCATGTTCCGATTCGCCACTTTACAGCCTTCCGGACTTAACAATGAGTTCAACAACTTCAGATCATGAACTCTCTCCTTCATCCTCAACCCTTTTTGATCCCCCTTTTACAATATTTATTTTATAATTTTTATATTTTTTTTCCCCACCTATTTCTATTATTATTTTAAAAATGTATTTTCATACATTGTTTTATCCCCACCTTATAGCCCATTTCAACCTTTTTCCCCACACCGTCCCCTCCCCCCACCCCACCCCCACTAGGGCCATCTGTCACTTGCTCATCCTGCTTTTTACTCTTAATGTCACCATTAGCCAGTATCATCACCATCAACACCCCTTCGACCTTTTGTTTATGACATCTTTTGCAATCTCTCCTTTGTCTCCACCTATCACTGGCCTTCTATCCAGTTTCACCTGTCCCACCCCCCTTAAACAGTATATATATATCACCACATTTCTACTTCTCTTTAGTTCTGAAGAGTCATACGGACTCGAAACATTAACTCTGCCTTTCTCTCCACAGATGCTCAGACCTGCTGAGCTTTTCCAGAAATTTTTGTTTTTGTTTCAGATTTCCAACATCCGCAGTACTTTGCTTTTAATTAGGAAATGATGTTTTAGTTGGACAGAACTTTGGTCAGACCCCACCTAGAGCATTACTATCAGGGTTGGCTAGCAGAACAAGAGGGCATAGTCTTATCAATGGAGCTAGGCTATTTAGGAATGAAATCAGGAAGCACTTTTTCATACCAATAGTAGTAGAAATCTTGAACTCATTCCCATGAATGGCTGTGAATGCTGGGTCAATGGAAATTTTCAAGACTGAGATCGATAGATCTTTGCTGGACATTGGTTTCAAGAGACATGGAACAAAGACAGGTAAATAGATTTAATGTACAGGACACCCCTGACTTAACTGAATGGCAGCCTCAAGAGGCCAAATTACCTCCTCCTCTTCCTACGTTTCTATAAATGGTGCAAATGATAGACACCTAAAAGTTTTGACTGAGCTCCTGAAAATATTTAGTTTGATTCAATCCAAACGGAGGACAGAACTACACATTCTCAGACATCACTGACTCCCAAAAGCTTCAGTAGGTATAACTCAGAAAATATAAAGCCATCAACTGAATCGCCAGCATTTCACACACAGTGGCGACATAAGTACACACTTTAACTCCACACTAACAAATTCAGATAGAAATTCCTTGCCACCACAAGAAAGTGTGGACACAAGAGCTGATGAGTTCAGTGGTCAGTTTCATAGCCACCCATGATTTGAGAACTGGCTGTTTCTTGTAAGTCAATGATAACACTTCACTATTAATATCACACATGGAAAGCATGGAGATATTATTTCCACATCGTCATATTATTTAAGACACACATGTTTGAAATTCCACTTTAAGCAGATGCTACAAACTAATGTCATGCCTGATCAGGACACAGGTGGCTGAAGTCTATATAAAAGACTTGTCTGTTATATATGACTATATGGGAGTCAAGATCAAATGTAATACTTAAATAAAATGGGAGCATTTGGACTAGATCGTGGAGATGTAATGCAGTTCCCATTTGAAAGTCATACATTCTCTCGTTATTATGCTTCCAAAATAAATTCTTATATGCTCATTTATAATGAGGACTCATCTGCTGCAATTACACCTTCCTGCCAGTGGCGATGCTGCAGTGCCTCCTCTGGGAGTAAGTATATTGATAATTTTTTGTTGGCACAAATAAGAAAAGTTGACAGCAAACGTCTACAAATGTATAATTGTTTTAGATTATATATGATATTCCATTGCCAGGCTGAACATTACACACTGACCGAGTATCATTCATACTGATGAATTAGTATCATCATTACTAATTAGTGGTCCCCATCCAACTATTAACCTGAGCATAACCTCTGCATGCTGTACTTTTTTTGTTTTTTTTCGCATTTTTCTCAAAGGCTGGGGCCATTGTAAATCTGAATTAACAGCGACGAAGCCAAAGGAATCACCGGGATAATATTGAATTAACCTTCATGTTCCATTCAGCAGTAAAAATGGAGGATACAAAAATAAAACCCTGTCGTAAATTGATAGTTTATGAATTTATAACAATTCCGAGCAGCATACCTCTTTAACACACCAGCCACAGTCAGGATGAATAAGCAAACACTCTTTGCAGGAGGTAGCACGTCCACTTGTACAAATATTGAGACCTTCGACACAAATAGAGAAAGTTGTCACTTTTCTACGCGTTATCATCGAGTAAAGACGTAAATCGTCCGCTTTTCACACCTTCAGATTATGTTCGTGCTGAGGCTCAGCAAAGTCAATGGTGCATGTCAAATCAAGGTTTATTCCACAAATGTCTAACATCGGTAACAATACACAAGGCGCAATGCTGATATCACCAATGTTTACTATCAACGACCGCGAGCGAAATACTTCAAACATCGTTTAAAGTAACTTACCGAAAACATGATGCATCAATAGGTAAAAAACTGGATAAGATAAAAACAAATAATTTAAGCTCCTTTTCTTGAACATGGCTTTTTGTAACTCTGTTGACCGTGTGGATTCAAAACATGTCCTTTACTTTTGGGTACCCCCTACCCCCCACGACCCGATCAGCGCTGCAGTCACCAATCAAAAACACTCGGAAGTTTGGGTGCAACTATCACAGTTTTGGCTCAGACATCTCGAGACGTCGCGTCTCCCAAACTTTTCTGTGCGGTCGAGATCTCGGAAACTCATGCTGACATCGGGCCCGGCCGGAGAGTGCGGAGCAATGCCCGATGTCCAACTCTCCGCACCAGCGTCCACATCAAATCACCAACCTCGCACTGGCTCCGGTTTCTCTCTCTCTCCCAGATTCACCAGAGTGAAACTTCACCTGGCTTTCGCCTCACTCAGTGCAGCCTCTTTAACTAGTTTGTACACCCTGCTCTGCAGCCTTCTTCTGATCCGCAGCGCCGGCAGCGACACTTTGTTACCGTACAGTCGCGAGCTCCGGGCCCGACCCCGCCTCCTTCATCGCACCGTCCAATCGCACCCCAGCATGTTGTATTCCGGTCCAATCAGCGCAGCGCTCCTAGTTAACGCTTTCAGCTCCGCAGCTCCTTCCATTTGAAAACCAATCCGCTTCCCTCGCTCGCTTTGTGGGCTCATTGACCCGCATACTCGACAAATTCGTTTACCTTTAACGAATACAACGTAGGTCTACCTTGACCTGGAACTTAACAAAAAGTAATAGATGTCATCAGTAATTTGACACCCAGTGTTTTCGAACATGTTACCTAATAATAATTTACTGATTTTAAGTGATTATTTTATATACATTTTGTTTTACATACATGCCCATAGATCCTTGAAGGACAAGTAGATAAGGTGGCTAAGAAGGCATATGGGATACTTGCCTTTATTAGTCGAGGCACTGGGTACAAGAGCAGGGAGGTTATGATGGAGTTGTATAAAGTGTTAGGCCACATTTGGAGTACTGTGTGTAGTTCTGGTCGCCACACTATAGGAAGGATGTGATTTCACTGGAGAGAGTGCAGAGGAGATTCACCAGGATGTTGCCTGGGCTGGAGTGTTTCAGCTATGAAAGGAGACTAGATAGGCTAGATAGCTAGATAGAAAGTTCAGTTGAAGGGTCATGAGGACTCGAAACGTCGACTCTTTTCTTCTCCGCCGATGCTGCCAGACCTGCTGAGTTTTTCCAGGTAATTCTGTTTTTGTTTAGGATTGTTTTCCTTAAAGCAGAGAAAGCTGAGAGGGGACCTGATTGAGGTTTACAAAATTATGAGGGGCATAGATAGGGTAGATAGAAAGAAACTTTTCCCCTTAGTGGAGGGGTCAATATCGGGGGGCATAGATTTAAGGTAAGGGCAGGAGGTTTAGAGGGGATCTGAGAAAAACGTTTTCACCCAGAGCTTGAGGGGGTATCTGGAACTCAATGCCTGAAAGAGGCAGGAACCATCACAACATGTAGGAAATATTTAGATGGACACTAGAAATGCCATTGTATACAAGGCTACAGGCCAAGTGCTGGAAAATGAGATTAAAGTAGACAGGGGCTTGATGACCGGTGCAGACATGATGGGCCGAAGGTCTTTTTTCTGTGCTGTAAAACCCTATGATTCTATGACTCTAAAATACTGCGAATGCTGGTAATTTGAAATAAAAACAGAAAATGTTGGAAACACTCAGCAAGTCTGACAGCATTTGTGCAGAGATAAACAGAATTAACATTTCAGGTCAATGTCCTTTTATGTTTTCCATGCTTCTAATCAAAACCTCTTCGAGGGAGCACAAAGAAAACATGCAAAGTCTTCCCTTCATGGGGGAACTCTGTCAATGTCAGGCATGTACATTTAGATTTTTATTCCATTTTTCACACTGGCAACATTTCTAATTTGTTTATTTTAAAACATGCGATCCATTTGGCATTTGTATTGTAATATTCTGGAATAATAATCCAAAGAATGTGAGTTCTAATCCCAGCATGACAGTTTGAGGATTTGAATTCAGTTTTTAAAAATTTGTTCTGACTCTAAAGCTATTGGAATGTTGTAAAAATTTAGATGATTCACTAACATCTGTGAGCAAAAGATGCTTGCTGTCCTTATGTGATCTGCCAAGCAAACCACTTCAAGAGAATGGAAAAGAATTAGAAAAAAATATTTGGGTTGTTTTCTCATTTTTAGTTTAATACTCAGTCTTGCATTTTATCTGATATATTTCTTTGAACTAACAAATACAGGTATTCTGAATCATATCAGCCTCTAATGTCCAAAACCTCACTATCATGAGGAGTAAAAAGTGTTTTACTGGTGCAGCACACAAAAAGTGAGTTTACAAATACATTTCAAAATTGGTTCATAGCCTATTTTTAAGTATAAATTAAACATACACAGGAGTATGCTGAAGCATTTTAATTCAATATTTGAACTCAATAATAGCATTGTATACTGTAATGTGCCGCATGCCACATAAAATGGTGACAATTTGTATATATATTATATATAATAAACATTGGAATATTACTTTATTTATGATGTCACAATATGATCAATATCAGCATTGCCCACATCCTCATGAAAGAATAAAAAGAACAATACTTGCCGTCATATCCATAAATAGTATTGAAACTGCCCTGCACCTTAACAAGTTAATTTGCTTCAGTTTAACTGTTTCACAGTTTCACTATTGAAAACCAAAGCTATCATCAGTATAACGTATTGAATTTTTACTGAAAAATAATATATAGCTTTAAAACAATTACTTGGGAATCATGATTACCTTATACATTCACCTTGTGAAGATGAAATCAGAGTACCTATGAACATACACAAAAATATTATTAAGTTTCTAAATGGTAAATATATTGGGAAAGATCTTGTTTTGAATTGGTTGCGCTCTCGAGCCGCTATCTTTTATGAAACATAAAAAAGCTTGCAATGATTTTTTTACAGGTATTCTCTGCATACATGTGTGCTGGATTAATGCTTCCACATATCAACAATAAAAAGTACCATGATATATTGGCTGTGTGGCTTAAAAGAGAATATACTATGCTCTGTATTTTTGTCTACCTGCAGCAGTAATACATTACAACTCTGTACGTGGACCTTAGCATCGTTCCCTGTTCACCCCTCCATCTCCCAAACAAGAGAAAGTTCAGATTGAATCAACACTGCTGCCATTAGAGAAACAATGATGTTAAGGGTATGGAGAGTCTTATTCCATTTGGTTTCTCTTTCAGCAGAGCAGGAGCATTGAAAACATTCAAGTTGTTTACAGAGGTAGCATATCACTTCCATTTATTATATGCAGGGGGATTACAATAATATTGGATGTTTTCTTCTTTTGTGCACCTCTATGCCATGTATTTTGCTAAAAAGCAAGCAAACAAAGATTTTTTTAAAACCATGCAAAGCAAATCAATTTTCAAAAGCATTTTATGCAAAGATATATCAGGCACGTCACAACTGATCATGTATGTCAGCATGAATTTGTTTGTAAAATAATTGCTACAGTAAAAACATCTAAGTGTTGAACCCAACTACAAAAGTATTCTAGGACGCAATGTAGCAGTGACAATTGCATGACCAAAATCTCCTAGGCAGTAGACCTTATGCCTTGTACCTACACTGCAGGAATTGGACAAGCTAACTTGTTGAAATCAGGTTACATTGTTTCCACCACTGGCTCTGGATGATTGCCCAGTCTAGCTCTGGATGATTGCCCAGTGTATGCTCATTTATGCTATCGAGAGTGGGACTTTCCTACCTTTTGTACTGCACTGCATGGTTTTCTCAAAGAAAGGCAAAAAATCAACAGATGCATTTTAAACTTCTCTGGACTTTTACCTAAACTTTTCTTAAAAGTGTGTCGACTTAATCATCTCAGGGTAGGCAGATTTTCTGGAAAACAACTTCACTTTTGCAAATCTTTTCAAACCTAGGGAAATCTTTTTTTATAAGGCGAATTAAGTCTGACCTTCAATATTTTAAGGTGCCATAATAAGATAATTAAAGTCACTTTCATTCTGTCAACCCCTTTCCAAAGTATATAAATATTTTTTAAACAGTTGTAATTGTTGTCCTGACCGGAAAACAGGAAGGAAAATAAATATCTATAAACATCATCTTGGCTACTTTGTAAAATTATTATTTTTATTTTAAAAATGGACAAGGCTTTACCTGACTAGCCATGGCTCATATCAGAGGAATTTCTAATCTTCAGAAACCAACAGGGACCTCCTTATCTTTAAAGAGGTGCTAATGCCCTCTGTGATGGCTGACAATCAAATTCCAAAGAAATGCAGTAACACCCTTCTACTTTTTTTGTACTTTTGCAAAGGACAAAAGGGACCCTGACTCCTCTATTAAACACTTCAAGATTTCAGACCTAGGAATATAAATATTTTGTCCAGCACCCAGAAGAAGAAATGGGAAGTATGTCACATGACCTGCCCCAAGCTGCTAGAACCTGTAATATTGCCATGTGGAACTGAACCCAGGCCGTCTACCAATTCATCATCTAACAGGTGGCAGCAGAAAGAGCTCTGTCCAGGTAGAGTGCCTGACCCTCATCTACACTACTGGAACATTGGAACTTCTGTATCTGTGCCTTCAAGACTAATTCATCCCTATGTGCCTTCTCCCATTATGGAAGTCCTCACTTCTGGAAAGACGGATCACCCTGCAACAGTCAGTCTGCTATCTTTTGAAAGAGTACACCATTGGATTTTTGACTCTGGGCTCTGGAAGGTATAAGTCTTATTTTTATTGTGGCCTTGCCCTGTATCCTTTTCTTTCCCTTATCCCTCTTTTATTGTATGTATGCAAGAGGGGGGCAGAAGTTACAAAACCCCATTCCCGCATATTGTGTGTATATAAAATAAATCAACCCTCATATTTTAAAAACAAAAAGCTAAAAGCTACTGCGGATGCTGGAAATCCAAAACAAAATAAAAACAGAATTACCTGGAAAAACTCAGCAAGTCTGGCAGCATCGGCGGAGAAGAAATTTTTACTTCATATTTTACTTCATCTCGAGCTTACTGTGGGGCTATTGATAGAAGATTGGATCACTCCAAACTGAAAGGTTGGGGAAAACACACCATCACTTATAAAGGAGGGAAATCATAAATCAAAACACCTTTCTGTTTATGGACAGATAGTGAGAGGAGAAAGCAGAGCTGTTTAAATTAATCCCCCTCCAGCCTGTAAGATTGTCTTCCTGTGGGAAGTCTAGCAAGGGTGATATGGTATGCAATGATAGAGTCCCAAAACTACCTACACAATACCTTCAGTCACACGTCATAGTTTTTATCCAAGGCTGATGTGCATTTGACTTGAAGGAGAAGAAACTTATCTAATTGCCATAACTGCTTATTTCTATATATAGTGAACTAGCATTTTGTTTGAATACTAGAGACATGTCAGAGAAGAAATTAATCCATTTAGTCATTGAAACTTGCAAAATTCTTACAGGGTGAGACAAGGTAGAGGTAGATAAGATGTTTCCCCTGGCAGGTGTGCCTAGAACCAGGGGACACCGTCTCAGAATAAGGGGCAGGCCATTTAAGACAGAGATAAGGAAGAATTTCTTCACTCAGAGGGTAGTGAATCTTTGGGATTCTCTACCCCAGAGGGCTGTGGAAGCTCAATCATTGAGCATGTTCAAGACAGAAATTGGCATACTAGTGACATCAAGGGATGTGGGGATAGCACAGCAAAGTGGCATTGATGTAGATGTTCAACTAATTCAATTGTGGAGCAGGTTTGATGGGCCAAATGGCCTACTCCTGTTCCTATGTTCCTAACTGTCTTATGGTTTCTTTTTCCTATAATTATTAACAACTTAATGAAAAACTAGCAATGTTGGAAAGCCCTGATATAAGAATACTTCAGCTATCCAAAATACAACAAAGGTTTTGAGTATGTGCAGCATGTAAGTTACTGTTGGTGCAAATATTAATAAGTCTAAGTTTTTTCATGAGTGAGCTACATTACCTTCTTTTGAAGGATGCAAATCATTGTGATGGTGTGGACAAGGTTAAATTTCTCAAACAAGAAACATGCACACAAGGTCAAGATGCAGCTCTTTGAAGTGTTTATTGTAGCTTTGCTAATGCAGTTAACTAGATACAACAAAAAATTGTACATATATATTTTGGCAACCTTCTCAATTGTGGAAAAATGTTTATGCATCTATACAGCAAATCTCCTCACAAGGGATACTGCACTGAACAGTTTACCTTGTCCCATATGTGCCCTGCTTCAGACTCGTAAGGTCTCATAATATATTGTGAAGTCAATGTTTTTGACATGCATGTGGACTGTGCATGGTCTGGTGGCATTAGGACATTAAAAATAGAAGTAGGAGTAGATCATACTTTGCCTCAAGGTTCTTCCACAGTTCAATGTGATCATCGCTGATTTTCTGCCTGAACTCCCTATATCCCTTGATTCCCTGAGGGACCAAAAATCTATCCAGTTCAGTCTTGAATATACCCTTGATGGAACATCCACAACTCTCTATGGTTATCAATTTGAAAGATCCACAACCCTCTGAATAAAGGAATTTCTCCTAATGTCAGTCCTAACATATTATCCTTAACTGTGTCCCGATGTCCTAGATTCTCCAGCTATGGAAAACAATCCCCTAGGCCTGGATTTTAGCTCCCAAAGCAAGTGTGCAGAGTCAAAAAATCTACCAGCTTGCTGAACCCGGCTTGGAAGAAACAGCCCTGAATGGCCGGATTTTTGTCCGAAGGGGTGTGTGCATGCTGGAGTTGGGCATGCCACCCGTGGAAACATTGCAGAGGTAGCCACAGGAGCTGCCAAGTGCTGAGGTGGGCAGGTTAAAAGGCCAGCCTCAGTGTTCTGGGACTTCATTCCAGTTGCAATAAAAGTAGTAAGGCCCATGAGCCTTCACACCCCCTCAATCCCCCACCCACTCCCCATGTCAACTCTTGCCACCACCCAGCCCCCATGGCCTCTCAAACCCTCATGCCAACCTGAGCCCTTCTACCTACCCCCATGGACCCTTACAGCCCCTGTGCCAACTTATACCAACCCATGCTCCCCACCCACCACCCTTTGCCCTTGTATCTTCCATGCCAGCTTACTCAGTACCCACCATGGGCAGATCTCAGAAGCCATTAAATTCAGAGGCACAGCAGGCTGTGTTTTCTTTTTCAAAATTTAAAGAGTAGGAGATATAAATAACTAGACAGTTCCACAGATCTTATTCATCTTTTACACACATCCACATATTCTATTAAAAAACACTGCAGGAAACAGATGTTGCTCTAGGAAAAAATATGGTCTGTTTAAACTCAACACTGAATTCAAATGGCCTTGCCCCCCAGCAAAATTAGGACCTGTCAGAAATGGGGGTGGGATTTCCAGATCTGGGGCCCTGGCGCCATTTTGGCTAAGGCACAGAGTCTCCAGGACTTCATGAAAATCTGGATCCCAGATTCTGTCAAGCCCCTTCAGACTCTTATATGTTTCTTTTTCTAATTCATTCATGGGATATGAGCACCCTGGTCAAGGTCAGTATTTATTGACCTTGAGAAGGTAGTGGTGAGACATCTTCTTCAACCGTTGTGGTCCATGTAGTGTAGGTACACCCACAGCGCTGTTAGGAGGGTGTTCCAGGCTCTTGGCCCAGTGGTAGTGAAGAATATAGTCCCAAGTCAGGATGATGTGTGATTTGGAGAAAATTTTGCAAGTGGTGGTGTTTCAATGAGATCACCTCTCATTCTCTTAAAATCCAGAGTGTATAGTCCCATTTTACTCAGCCTCTCATCATAGGGCAACACCTTCATCCCAGGAACCAATCTATTGACCCTTTGTTGTAGCATCTTCAAAGCAAGCATACCATCCTTAGATATGGAGACCAGAACTTTACACAGTACACCATGTATAGTCTCACCAAAGCCCTGTACAATTGTAGCAAGACTTCCTTATACTCCATTATCCTTGCAATAAAGGCCAGCATGCAATTTGCCTTCCTAATTGCTTGCTGTACCTGCATGCTAACCTTTGGTGTTCCTTGTATGTGTACAGCCAAGTCTCTCTGATCATCAACATAAAGACGTTTCATGACTTTTTAAAAGTAATTTGCTTTTATTTTCTTATACTACAAAAGTGAATAACCTCACACTTCCTCACGTTATAATCCATGTGTCACCTGTTGCCCTCTCACTTAACTCCCTATAATTCTTTGAAGCTTCTCTGTGTTGCCCTCCTCATCATCCACCTAGCTTTGTATCATCAGAAAACTTGAATACATTGCTCTTGCTCTCCTCATCTAAGTCATTCATAAATAGCTGAGGCACCAGCACTGATCCTTACGGCACTCCATTAGTAATAGACTGCTAACATGAAAACGTTCCTTTTATCCCTATTCTCTGCTTCCTGTCCATTAACCAATCTTCTATCCATGCTAATATATTACCCCCTAGTCTATCTGCCCTTATCTTTTGTATTCACACTTTGTGTAGCACTTTGCCTTGTGGCACCTTTTGCCTTTTGGCTCCCCATTTTCTACCCTACCTGTTACATCCTCAAAGACCTCTGAAAAAATTTTCAAGCCAATTTCCCTTTCATAAAACCACGTCAACTCGGTCCTATAATACTATGATTTTCTAAGTGCATCATTAAGACTTCCTTAATAATAGATTCCAGCATTTTCCTGACAAGATCCAGGGTGGATACGGAGAAGAGCTTTATTATGCAGTGAGTAGTAATGACCTGGAAATCGCTGCCTAAGAAGGTGGTTGAAATGGAGATGATCGATGATTTCAGAAGGAAACTGGATGAGGAAAATATACATGCAGGGACACAGGGATAGAGTATGGGAATAAGATTGACTGAATCGCTATATTATGGTGTGTAAGTGGCCTCCTTCTGTGCTGTAATGACTCTGGCCAGGATTTTACAGGGTGACAGTTGCCCCATCTTGGCCAGTTATGGACACTGCAACTGCATTTTGCATTCTTCAGGCCTGCAATCAGAGCTTCCGCCCGTTTATGGGGTGAGGTGCCACCCCCCAAAAGCTGCCAGCTAATTGGATGGCTTGCAGCTCTTCAGTCCCAGCAGCCCCACTGGGGCCAATGGCCATTGCTGGGACTCCAGCAGGCCTGGATCAACCAGAATGGAGGAGGCCCCGGAATCGAGGTAAGTCAGGCTGGGCTCTCCGTGGCCAATCAGGCAGGTCCTAAGGAATCAGTAAGATAAAAGCAAAATACTGCAGATGCCAGAAATCTGAAACAAAAACAGAAAATGCTGGAAAAACTCAGCAGGTCTGACAGCATCTGTGGAGAGAGAAACAGGGTTAATGTTTTGAGTCCATATGACCCTTCTTCAGACTCAAAACATTAACTCTGTTTCTCTCTCCAGAGATGCTGCCGGACTTGCTGAGTTTTTCCAGCATTTTCTGTTTTTGTTGCTTAAAGAATTAGGATTGTTGGTCATGAGGACATGGTGAGTCTTTTAATGGGGATGGCTCTTATAGCTGGGGGAGGCCCCCATGGGCCACAGGGTGACCAATCAGGAGAGATACCATTGTGCAATCATTTATTGAATGCTAATCCATATTTCATGAATATGTTCTGCACTTCATAAAGTTGTACATGAAGCAATTCTATATGGTCTTTTATTTTTCCTTCATTGCACTGCGTAAGTGGAAGAGTCCTGAATACTGACTTCTCCATTGTAGCAAGAGTGTGCCTATAAGATCAACTTTACAAACGATGCCCAACGGATGGATATGTTTGTTTTCAGTTCCCAAGATAGAATCTTCGAGTGTTGTCCAATATTTGTGTTCAAATGCCAGTTGAGGTTGGGATCCAACCTCACAGTTCTCTGGTTTGGAATTTGTAAATTAAGATATGAACTATAATTTCAGAGATAGTAACGCTCAATCTGGTTGTACATAGTTTATTTATATACTTCAGCATTTAATTGCCAGAAGAGCCACTTATAGCCTCACAAATTCTGGACCAATAGAAGTTATCATTAAAATTATACAATAGTCCAATTTACCTGAAATGACAGTTTCAGGATTCCCATTGCCAACTGAACTCAGAACATTAGCCCGATTATATACACTGACATTTGACAGCTTTTATTAACTTAGCATAGAGAATTCAAAGTATTAATTGAAATTCTTATATAAACTAAGTAGTCTTATGTAAAATAATCACAACTTGTTAAATACGTAAAGGTCAATTAGCCATGTTGGTATAAAAATATAGATTACGAGCTTGTCCAAAGGCACAGTGTGTGACAAAACATGTGATGTGGCACTGAGTCATAAGAAACCATGAAATTCACAGTCTCGCTGGCTGGTCTGGATGCAGTAGCTGATTTAATCTGAATAGTGGTGGGATCGTTCCAATACTTCACTTTTCTGAAACTAGCAAATGAAAAAAAAATTGGAGACTTACTTCCCTTGTTGCGCAATGGTATATGTGTAAGTGTGGACATTGAACCAGGACAACACTGATCCCTATGAAGGCTTCACAGTTATATACTGTAACCTGCCACCTGTTGTCTTAGACCATACATGAAGTAGAATTTGTGAAACTGTGCAGCAGCATAAAAAGCTAACCCCCACAGGACAAGGAGCAAGGGTAGAAATTTGACTAGAAAAAGAAAAATGAGAAATAAATAATAAAGATGGGAGTTGATCTGGATTGTCCGAAAAATTTTACAAAATGATAATTTTGATTTGCCTGACTCCATTTTGCTCATCAAATGTGTTTGATAGTTCAATTCTATTCTCCGTATCATTTAGAAAATATTTGTTGAACAAATCATTTTCAATTTGATTAAATCCCCTTATAAAAGACATTTGCTCCACAAAGCATGTCCCAGATTAGTTGGGTATGGGTGCTGAAAGAGGGAAGAAGCCAGTATTCTAGCCCTGGAATTCTCATTCACCCTCTCACAGTCAGCACTGAGACTGCCTTCAAAGGCTGAGCAACAGGTCAGTTACACTTCCTCTCATTTAGAAAGTGGTGCATTCTGTTGAGAAGAGCTGAAGAAAAATACAAAATCATTTTTTCTGTAAATTAGTTTAGGCAATTTAATGTCAATTTAAGCAATTCAACTGGTAAAATGTTTTTCTCAAGCTCTCCAATTATAAACTCCAATCCATGTCTGAATTGATTTCAGCCAATCATGCATCCCATCTGCATCTGCTGGGGTATTTATGGTCAACCTTAGCAATTCTAGCCAGGTCCACGATATTTAAAACTGAAAGGATACCATTGGATATAAATGCTAGAAGCTGATTGAATATAAAACAAAGGCTACTCCAGCACAGTGTGCTTTCAAGCTGAAATTGTATCCAAAAACTTAAAGCAATGCTCCATGCAGCTGAATAAATAATAATGTTAAGTCTCACTTTTATTAAAGCTTGGCTGTAAAGGGGGGTTTTGCAATGATGTGCGCTGTGTGCAACCGATGTGGGATTGGCTTCAGAAATTCCCAAGAGCAAATTTTGTGTCCACTTGGAACTAAATAGGTTTTTGTTGATGGAACTGTGTTGGTGCCAGTCAAGGCTCTGGATGACATTCCAATGCAACTCACTTAGGCTCATAAAATTATGTAAATGAAAATGGGGCTACTCCATACCTCATTTTATGTAATTTGCCCTGGTGTAACAATATCATCCCTCAGGGCAAGTTCAAATCAGGCACATTTGAACCTTACTTCCATGGAGATTTTCATGGAGATTTTCTCAAAGATGTTGAGTAATGCAGGGAGTAACCTATTTTCTTGGTGTTTTGGGTTGCTTCTGATATATTTAGGAGAAAGAAAGAAATTACATTATTGCAGCACTTCTTACAACCTCAAGATGCCCCAAAGCGCTTCAATGCCAATAAACTGTATTGAATTGTAGAAATTGCACGGATAACTAATAGCAATACTAGTGTTGGGTTCCTATGACATGAGAAGAACCCCAACACCATATATCCAAAACTTTATCCTTATTACTATTTTTTTTTAATGGATTTCCTGCTGAACTAAAAAGATGGCTGCTACCAGTCACCTGACCACAGGTTTGGCCCTTTATCTGGGAGCTTCCAAACCCTCGACCAATACCATGTAGAAGGACAAGGGCAGCAGGTAGAACACCACCGCCTAGAAGTTCCCCTCCAAGTCACTCACCATCCTGACTTGGAAATATATCACTGTTCCTTCATTGTCGCTGGGTCAAAATCCTAGAACTTCCTTCCTAACAGCGCTGTGGGTGTACCTACACCACATGGACTGCAACAGTTCAAGAAGGCGGCTCACCATTACCTTCTCAAGGGCAACTAGGGATGGGCAATAAATGCTGGTCCAGCCGGGAAAGCCCACATCCTGTGAAGGAATTTTAAAAAAAGCTATCCCCAGAAGTTACAAGGGCAAAATAAGATTTTGTTCAGCTTCTGGGATCTCACACCTCATTGTACAGGCCCCTTGTAATCCCAAAAAATCAGGAGACTGGCGCATCAGAATTTGGTATACCTACAGTGCTGCTAACAGACTCATGGGGACTGACCAGGCCCATTTCAAAAGGGATGGCATTTGCATCTGATAAGCTCACCTTGTTGGTGGAGCCAGTGGGTCTGCCTAGACAATAGTTTCCCAAACACCAGACCCTCAACATAGATGGTAGCTCTTTCAACCACTAATAACTGGGACATTGTCAGCCTTGAAATCAAAGCCAATTCCAGATGCTTGATAAACATCCCTTTTGAAGTCATTTTGAAGAAAGAAGATCACATGACTCAAGTGAGCATTTTGAAATCCCTATATGATTTTGGGAACTGAGAAATAGCTAACCTGCTGTTTTAACATCCAACTGGTGAGTCACCAAGAAGCAGGGCCCCACCAGGCAGAACAACAGCCTGTACCTTGAAGCCTGTCTCTGCTGGAAGATTTTGTCCCTTTGTCTACAGTACCGACCCAGTCTCTGCATGCCTACTTCATCTTGCGGTCAGCATCAACTGAAAAGCGAATATTATAACTCCGGTCTTCAGTCAGCTGAAGTCGAACTCCAATGTGGAAGAATTCCTCATTGGACTCTTACTTGGGACTCTGGAAATCACGTGAGTTAATATTCATTTCTGTGGTTCTTCTAATGTAAAATTTCTTTTTTCTATCGCCCTCTTTGCTGTTTGTGAGTGTGTGTTTGGAGTGGGACGTCGCAGACACCCCTTCTCCAGGCTTTTGATTGTGAAATAAACTGAACCTTCTGAGTTAATCCTAACTCGAGTTTGCTGCAGATTATTAATAAATTGGATCACAAAAAACTGAGGGATTGGGAAAACACGCCCACACATTTTAAAAAATTTCAAAACACATTCTGCTTACAGACACATGGTAAAAGGAAACAAATACAGTAAACCTGTCTCTCCCCTATCCGTAACACTGCTAATACTCACATTGCCCACATAATCAACTGTAATACAATAAATCATTGGGAGGGATTTTTCCAGGCCAGGGGAGTTTTTTTTTTAAGTGCCTGTGCTGAGTTAAATCCCTTGAAATTGAAGTTAGGTCAGGTTCCCAACATCAGAGTGCCCTCTTCCTGGTTTCTATGGGGCAAGATTGAAGGCGAGTGAGGAATCCTTTGAATCTGTTGGGTAAGTTATTAAGGTAATGAAGGAGCAAGTCAAGTTTTTTTTTTAACCCTCATTTCTGGGTTTCCCAGTGATGGGACTGTTTCCTGGCCTATCAATAACTTAGGGTCACCAAGATGAAAGCACAATGAAAAGAGTTTCCCCAGTGAAACTAATAAGCCGGGAAGGCATTGATCAATTACACTGAAAAGCTCTAGCCATGGCCACTGGGAGACTGCTATTCAAAGCATTCCCTCTCTCAGAAAGTGACATCACTGCTTGACAAGTGATTGTCAGCTTTTTGGAAAGTATTTTATCTGTTGAGCAGTTCACTCACCTTCAGCTGCAGTCCTCTGCTGCTAATCTTCAACATGGCATGGAAGCAGCTTATTGAGCTCCAGCTCCAGACAAAACTGAGACCACACGACCATTGACAGCACCAGCAGAAGGGCAGAGGATGATGCACCCTGAGATCCAGCTCGAAAGAGGGTTTACTAGCAGAGCATCAACTATCTTGACATGTCTGAGCACCAGTACCTTAGAAGGCTAAGGCTGCCATGGCAGGTCACTGCTGATATCAGCAGCATCCTGAAACAAGACTCCCTGGAGGAGGTGGGCACACATTGCCATTGGGTGACAAGGCACCTTTCAATGTAGGGTCACCCCAAATGCACCCCCACCCCAGGTCTTTGTCCCTTGCCAAGTTGTGTACTCTCTCCTTCTGCAAGCAGAGAAAGTGGAGAGGTGCAAGTGTTTGTAATGCCTTATGTGGATTGGAGGGAAGGACACCATTTGAGGAGGGTGACTGTGAGGCATGGGAGCGAAAGGACAATAGGATGAGGGTGAGTGTGAGTGTTGGCTTTGGGGGCTGGCACTATGAGCTGCCTGCAGGGAGAGGAATGAATGCAGCTGTAAGGTGTGTTGTTCTGAGGAGAACTGTGCAGGAGAATGCTGGGAAAGTCCAAGTGGGGCTTGGCACGTGAAAGTGTTACTCCTTTCAGCTTTCTGACCCTCCTAAAGTCCTTGATCCTCTTGGTGCACTGTCTCCAGGTTGGAGGGATCATACTTGCGCTGCTGACTTCATTGGCCACTTCCAACCACACCTGCTTAGTTGGAGAGCTTGTCCTCTCCCTTTTACCCTTGGGAAAGATCACATTGTAGCCCCCCACCCGATTCTGCAGCAGGACCTCCAGGTAAGAGTGTACGGCCAGGAGAACAGCCTTCCCAGGTCTCCTCTCGGTTCTTCTGGCTGCTGCAGCCTCAGAAATCCATGTGCTGGTGAGTCATTCTAACCCATACTGTGGTCCCTTTAAAAAATCCTTCCTTTGACAAAATGGACGAAATATCCTACCCATCCTCCCTAATTGGTCAGGCAATCCTGAGGCAGAATGCTAATCCCTTGGCTGAGTTAAAGAGGCATGGTAAACCTGTTCATTAGTAAATCGGGTGCCAACCTGAAATTGCCCCGCCGTTCTGGCGACAACTATGTCCAGAACATTCCGCCCATTGTGTAAGATGGACAAAATGCCTGCAGGATGCCTCCTCCACTCATCACAGCCCTGACACAACTCCACCCCATGATCTCCAGTATGCTCCCCTTCGTCCTGTCCTCACTGAGTCCTTGTTGTTGCTCATGAACTTGTCCTGGAGAAAAGAAGTGCAAGTTCCAGTGCTTGTTCAGTGAGATAATTTGAGGATGTGTATGTCAAGGTTGAACAGTAATGTTGGTGTGTGGAGAGTGCCAGAGGTGTGAGGAGGGAGAGAGGTGAGTGAGGAGAACATCAGGTGCAGAATATGGCATTAGGAGCAGAAGCAGGTGGAGTGAAGTGGGATGCCGTGATTGGGGGAGAGTACTGGTAATGTGGGCTGGATTGATTTGTGGATGCTGAAGCTACAGGAAGTTCTGCGTTAAGCAGAGAGTCATCTGAGAGCTGAGTTAGTTGTCTCACTTTAGCAATCTTGGTCAAGTCATTAAATTTCTTTGAAAATTGTAGCCTGGTCTGTAGAGTGATGCTCCTAGTGTTGACCTGCTCTGCCACATCTGCCTCTGTCAAGCAGATTGACTGGAGATCCTCCTGCCGCCTGATGGAAAGGGGATATTGCTCTACCAAACCTCCATACTTCCAAGAGCTGGAGACATTTACAGTTTATTTTTTGCCTGACATTGTGAGAAATCCAGTAACAGCTGCCTGCAGCCAAAACTGGGAAGGCAGTTTTATGGTGGTAATGTCACTGGACTAGTAATCCAGAGAGCCAGGCTAATTGTCTGGGGGCACGGGTTCAAATCACAACACTGGTGTGAATTTAAATTCAATTAATAAATCTGGAATTATATAATCAGTAATGGTGATCATGAAGCCATTGTCAATTGTCATAAAAACCTATCTGGTTCACTAATGTCCTTTAGGGGAGGAAATCTGCCGTACTTACCTGGTCAGGCTTACATGTGGCTCCAGACTTACAGCAGTGTGGTTTACTCTAAACTGCCCTCTGAAATGGCCTAGAAGCCACTCAGTTGTATCAAACCATTACAAAGTCAAAAAGGAATGAAACCATAGACCTAGGCACTGGAAATGACAATGGCATACTCAGCCCTGTTGATCCTGCAAAGTCCTCCTTACTAACATCTGGGGGCTTGTGCCAAAATTGGGAGAGCTGTCTCACAGACTAGCCAAGTACCAGCCTGACTTGTAATGCTCACTGAATCATAGCTTACAGGCAATGTCCCAGGCATCACCAGCACCATTCCTGATTATGTCCTGTCCTACCAGTAGGACAGACCCACAAGAGGTGGTGGCACAGTGGTATACAGTCAGGAGGGAGTTGCCCTGGGAGTCCTCAACATTGACTCCAGACCCCATGAAGCCTCGTGGCATCAGGTCAAACACGGACAAGGAAACCTCCTTCTATTTACCACCTACTCGCCATGCCTCAGCTGATGAATCAGTGCTTCTCCATGTTGAAAACCAATTGGAAGAATCACTGAGGGTGTCAAGAGCACAGAATGTATTCTGGGTGGGGGTTTCAACGTCCATCACCAGAAGTGTCTTGGTAGGAACCCTACTGACCAAGCTGGCTGAATACTGAAGAACATAGCTGCTAGACTGGGCATGTGGCAGATGGCAAGGGAATCAACAAGATGGAAAAACCTACATGACCTTGTCCTCACCAATCTGCCTGTTGCAGAACATCTGTCCATGACAGTACTGGTAGGAATGACCACTGCACAGTCCTTGCGGAGACAAAGTCCGGTCTTCACATTGAGGATTCCTTTCATCATGTTGTATGGCATTACCACTATGCTAAATGGGATACATTTTGATCAGATCTAGCAACTCAAAACTGGGAATCCATGCAGCATTGTGGCCATCAGCAGCAGCAGAACTATATTCAACCACAATCTGTAACTTCATGGCCCAGCTTATCCCCTACTCTACCATTACCATCAAGCCAGGGGATCAACCCTGGTTCAATGAAGAGTGCAGGAGGGCATGCCAGGAGCAGCACTAGGCATACCTAAAAATGAGGTGTCAACCTGGTGAGGCTATAACATAGGACTACTTCCATGCAAAAGAGCAGAAGCAGCACAATATAGACAGATCCCAAACCAATGGATCAGATCTAAGCTCTGCAGCCCTGCAACATCCAGTCCTGAATGGTGGTGGGCAAATAAAAAACTCACTGGAGGAGGAAGAGACTCTACAAATATCCCCATCCTCAATGATGGGGGAACCCAGCACATCAGTGCAAAAGGCAAGGCTGAAGCATTTGCAGCCATCTTTAGCCAGAAGTGCCGAGTGGATGATCTATCTTCGCCTTCTCCCGAGGTCCCCAGCGTCACAGATGCCAATTCGATTCACTTCACGTGATATCATGCTGAAGGCAATGGATACTGCAAAGGCTATGGGCCCTGACAACATTCTGGCAGTGGTACTGAAGACTTGTACTCCAGAATTGACGCGCCCCTAGCCAAACAGTTCCAGTACAGCTACAACACTGGCATCTACCCGGCAATGTGGAAAATTGCCCAGATTTGCCCTGTTGACAAAAAGCAAGACAAATCCAATTCAGCCAATTACCGTCCCATCAGTCCACTCTCAATCATTGCAAAGTGATGGAAGGTGTCATCTACAGTGCTATCTAGTGGCACTTACACAGCAATAACCTGCTCACTGATACTCAGTTTGGATTCTACCAGGGCCACTCAGCTCCTGAACTCATTACAGCCTTGGGTTCAGACATAAACAAAAGAGCTGAACTCAAGAGGTGAGCTGAGAGTGACTGCACTTGACATCAAGGAGTCCCAGCAAAATTGAAGTCAATGGGAATCAATGGGGGAATCCCTCCACTGGTTGGATTCATACCTAGCACAAAGGAAGATGGTTGTGGCTGTAGTAGATCAATCATCTCTGTCCCAGGACATCACTGCAGGAGTTCCTCAGAGTAGTGTCCTAGGACCAACCATCTTCAACTGTTCCATCAATGACCTTCCCCCCAGCTCAGAAGTCAGGATGTTAGCTGTGATTGCACAATGTTCAGCACCTTTTACAACTCCTCAGATACTGAAGCAGTTTGTGTCCATGTACAGCTAAGCCTGGATTGCATTCAGCCTTAGGCTGATAAGTGGCAAATAACATTCTTCCACCCAAGTGTCAGGCAATGACCATCTCCAACATGAGAGAATCTAACCTTCTTCCCTTGACATTCAATGGCATTACCATCACTGAATCCCCCACTATCAACATCTTGGAGTTTACCATTGACCAGAAACTGAACTGGACTAGCCATATAAATACTGTGGCTACAAGTGCAGGTCAGAGGCTAGGAATCCTGCAGCGAGTAACTCACCTCCTGTCTCCCCAAAGCCTTTCCACCATCCACAAGGCACAAGTCAGGAGTGTGATGGAATACCCCCCACTTGCCTGGATGAGTGCAACTCCAGTAACACTCAAGGAGCTTGACACCATCCAGGACAACACAGCCTGCTTGGTTGGTATCCCATCCACCACCTTAAAAAACATTCACTACCTCCTTAGTTGACACACAGTGGCAGCAGTGTGTTCCATACACAAGATGCACAGCAGCAACTCACCAATGCACCTTTGACAGCACCTTCCAAAACTGCGAACTCTGCCATTTACAAGAGACAAGGGCAGCAGCTGCACCACCTACAAGTTTCTCTCCAAGCCACACACCATACTGACTTGGAGCTACATTGCTGTTCCTTCACTGTCACTGGGTCAAAGTCCTAGAACCCTCTCCCTAGCAGCACTGTGGGTGTACCTACACACATGGACTACAGCTGTTCAAGAAGGTAGCTCACCACCACCTTCTCAAAGTAATTAGCGATAAACAACAAATGCTGGCCTAGCCAGTGATGCCCACATCCTGTGAAGGGGTAAAAAACAAACCTCCACTTTAGGAAGTTTAGGTAGCATATAGGAAGATTAATATTCCTTTTCCATTGTGCGAGATACCAATCGAAAGCAATGGTAATGCATTGCATTATTTTATGACAATAAGGGCCACTGACCAAATTTGCTTCTTAGTTTCACTCCCGTGGTTGGATGCCACTGCCTGTGAACCTTGGATAATAAACCAACAACTGTTTTTCCCCTTTTGAATGCAGCAACCCTGGCATTCAGCCCTAACATCCAAATCTGGGTCAATGCTGCAGCAAGATCTGAAGCTGAATGGTTCCATTGGAACTCAGAATAAGTACCAGTGAAGTATCAGGTCGTTGATGACATTGTGTAACTATAGCCATGTGTTGGTGAGACCAGGTATGGTAGGTTCCCTTTCCTGAAGGACATTAGTGAACCAATTGAGCTTCTACTACAATTTGACCGCTTGGTTGGTTATTTTTCTGGGTGCTAGGCTACAAAATTACCAAATTTATTGAATGCAACTTGACAACTGAGATTTGAACTTACAACCTTTAAATTGTTGGTCCGCTACACAGCCAGCCCACACTTTCCAGTAAGGAGAGTATCTGGAGTATTGATCATGGCAAACTTCCTTTGGCCCTCGTGTTGAAGTTATACCTCCACCACTGCATCCATGAAGCACAGGTTCTTACCTGGCACTGCTGCATTACTTCACAATGTTCCCCAAATGTAGAATTTTTGACAGATTAAAAATTAAGGTTCTGTTTAAATAGCTGCTGCAACCACTTTAAAAGCTGCATCAAACAGTGGAAATTGTGATAAAAGCAAAAAACTGCGGATGCTGGAAATCCAAAACAAAAACAAAAATACCTGGAAAAACTCAGCATGTCTGACAGCATCTGCGGAGAGGAGGAACACAGTTAACGTTTCGAGTCCGAAGAGTCATACGGACTCGAAACATTAACTGTGTTCCTCTCCGCAGATGCTGTCAGACCTGCTGAGTTTTTCCAGCTATTTTTGTTTTTGTAGTGGAAATTTTGCCTCCATTGATCAAACTGGCAGCTGGAGCTGGGAGTTGGCCAAGCCTTTTAAAGTAGGTCAATTCAACAAATTCCAGCATGTTCAGCTGGACATGAGCATTCTGCTTTCAACAAATTCAGAATTGGAAAATACATCCTCATTTTTAGGAAGTGATTATATTCTCACTCCATCAAAATGATTCAATAGCTCCCTCTGCTGGGAACTTAGAAAAGTGTAAATTCATAAATTTTCATGTGCAGCTTATATATAGTCGGGGTGCCAATAAGTTCTGTGGAGATCTGATTGATGTTTGTAATTGGGCCTCATTTTCATTTAATAAAGATGAATTGCAGACACTGATCACATTCCTTATATACAGCTCTCCAATTGGGAGGGCACAAAATTTGGCAGCTAGGGCAGCCAATCTTGATGGGTCTACAAAAATAACACAACATGGATTTATATAGTGCCTCTAACATAGTAAAACATACCAAGATGCTTAACAGGAGCAATATATATTAGGTCAAATGACCATAGCTTTGGGTTGGCAGCACAAGCAGTGAAACAGGACAGTGATCATGAGTAGCAGAGGATTTTTATGCACCGACAGCAGCAAGGAGATGAAACATTGTAAACCTTTGAGACTCAAAACACATAGGCAACTGTAGTAAGGGTGACTGCCAGATCTACTTTGAGTTGTCCTTGATTGCAATTAAAAATTAGATTAGGTACCACAGAAAATAGCCAGCACCTGACTTGTACCATTCATGGTTTGTGAGCAGGAAGAAGTAGGAGAAACATAGAACCATAGAACCGTAGAAAAGTTATAGCACAGATGGAGGCCATTCGGTCCATCTTGTCCATGCCAGCCCGAGGACACCCAGGTGCCCTTTCTAATCCCACCTTCCCGCACCCGGCCCATAGCCCTGCAGCTTACAGCACTTAAGGTGCAGATCCAGGTACTTTTTAAAAGCGTTTAGAGTTTCTGCCTGTACCACCAACTCAGGCAGCGAATTCCAGACACCCACTACCCTCTGCGTAAAAAAGCTCTTCCTCATGTCCCCCCTACACCTTCTGCCACTTATATTGAATCTATGTCCCCTGGTTCTAGAATTCTAAACCAAGGGAAACAATTTTATCCTGTCCACTCTATCTATTCCTCTCATAATTTTGTACATCTCAATCAAGTCACCTCTCAGGCTTCTTTGTTCTAAGGAAAATAACCCCAACTTATCCAATCTCTCCTCATAGCTACACTTTTCTAACCCTGGCAACATTCTTGTAAACCTCCTCTGCACTCTTCCCAGAGCTATTACGTCCTTCCTGTAATGTGGTGACCAGAACTGCACACAATGCTCCAGTTGAGGCCTCACTAGTGTTTTATACAATTCCAACATTATATCCTTACTTTTATATTCTATACCTCTGCCAATGAAGGAGAGCATTCCGTATGCCTTCTTTACAACCTTGTCTACTTGAACTGCTGCCTTCAGGGACCTGTGTACTTGTACGCCAAGATCTCTCACTTCATCTACCCCTCTTAGTATATTCCCATCTACTGTGTAATCTCTGTAACTGTTTGACCTACCTAAATGTATGACCTCACACTTCTCTATGTTAAAATCCATCTGCCACTTTACCGCCCACTCCCAACCCATCTATATCATTTTGGAGATTTTGGCTATCCTCTACACTATCCACTACTCGGCCAATCTTCGTGTCATCTACAAATTTCCCAATTGTGCCCCCCACGTTCACATCCAAATCGTTAATATATAACACAAACAGCAAGGGTCCCAACACCGAGCCCTGTGGAACACCACTTGGGACAACTTTCCATTCGCAAGGGCATCCATCGACCATTACCCTTTGTTTCCTGTTACAAAGCCAACCTTTAATCCAGTTTGGCACATTACCCTGAATCCCATGGCCTTTTACTTTCCTGACCAATCTGCCATGTGGGACCTTGTCAAATGCCTTGCTAAAATCCATGCACACAACATCCACTGCACTACCTTCATCAACCCATCTTGTTACTTCCTCAAAGAATTCAATCAAATTTGTAAGGCAAGACCTTCCTTTAATAAATCCATGCTGACCATCCCTGACTAGTCCATGCCTTTCCACATGACAGTTAATCCTATCTCTCAGGATTGATTCTACTAATTTGCTCACCACCGATGTAAGACTAACTGGCCTATAATTGTTTGGCATTTCCTTTGATCCCTTTTTAAACAATGGAACTATGTTTGCATTTCTCCAGTCCTCCGGTACCTCCCCTGTATCTAGTGAAGATTGGAAAATCATCCTCAGAGCATCTGCTATCTCCTCCCTGACTTCCTTCAGCAGCCTCGGAAACAATCCATCTGGCCCTGGTGACTTATCAACTTTCAAGCATTTCAACCCTTCGAGTATTTCCTCTCTCTTTATGACTATCCCATCCAATATCTCGCAGTGTTCTTCCTGGACTACTATAACTACATCCTCCCTTTCCTTTGTAAACATGGAGACAAAATGTTCATTCAAAACCCTTCCCACAGCCTCTGCATCTACACACAAGTTTCCATCTTCATCTCTGATAGATCCCACTTTTTCCTTAACTAACCTTTTAGCATTAATGTATTGGTAAAACGTCTTTGGGTTATCATTAACTTTACTTGCTAATCTTTTTTCATGCCCTCTCTTTGATTTCCTTACTTCCTTTTTTACTTCATCCCTGCACTTCCTATATTCGTCTAGGCTATCTGCAGTGCTTAGTTCTTTGTGCCTATTGTATGCTTTCTTTTTCTATTTGATCTTCCCCTGTATTCCTTTAGAGAACCGGGGGGGTCTAGATTTGGCAGTACCACTCTTATTTTTGTAGGGGACATGTCTACTTTGTACAATTAGGATCTCACTTTTTAGTGCTTCTCAATGGTTTTCCACTGTTTTATCCTCCAGCAGCACTATCCAGTCCACCTCAGCCAAGTCCCTTCCCATTTCTGCAAAATTTGCCTTCCCCCAGTTCAAGACTTTTAGAGATAAAAATGGAGTTGGAGGTCCTGTTATATATAAATGTATATATGTATATATATATATAGTAATGAGGTCTATGTCTGTCTCTAGCTGGAGCTCTGGCCACCTAAATTGAGGCCCATCTGAAAATTACATGAAGCCCTTCAATAGTAATTGGTAGTTGTTATTTATACAATATTGGTCCCAATACAAACTTAATTTAGGACAAAAATCAGACCTATAGCTATTTAACCAATGCATTGTGATCTGAAGTGGTTTGTGACATATATATATGTATGAGCAAGGATTATCCATTATCAGTTCCATCTAACTTATTTTGGCCCAAAACAGTTATCTATGTTCTACCAAACTTTCCAAATGGCATTCAGTAGTAGTGAATCACATGTTCTGATTTATAGTCTCTTTTGATGGAAGTTACTCTGTGAAAGTACAGCTCCATAAAAATGGATTTATAAATTGTTTCACACATCTATTGTTTCTCACATTGATGGTGCTGACTCTATTCAGTTAAAAATTTATGAGCAAAGGCACTATATATAGACAGCTGTCACCAAATCTTCGGACTCTTCAACATGGTTCCAGTTATCCTTGCAAACAAGTGCCTTACTGGGTAGGGTGGTCGTAGCTTCAAACAATAGGTTGTTCTATATTGGCCTGAATCTTCCAAGGAGCAACAATCACCATTGGATTGCCGCTCCGCTCCTGCTTATCTGCTCCATGCCAGAGCACCACGTTTCCGACTGGAACTTCTGATCCCGGCTTCTTCAGACATACCTTCAATCTAACTGCTTCCTCATGGCCCTGCATCATTGGGGAAAGATAAGCCACACGCCCTTTTTATGTCACCAACTGCCGTATCCTGTTAAGTGTTTACTAGCACACTGAAAAGTTGGGACATTTAAACAGCTTTTCTGTGTGTTAGTGTCTGAGTGAATGGGTGAGTGAATGGATGAATGGGTGAATGCGTCGGTAGCTAAGGGGGTCGGGTGGTTTAGGTAAGTTGGAAGGGTGGCAACTAGGTAGGATGCTGATGTCAGGTCAGGTCAGGTCAGGGGCTAGTTGGGGTGTCGGAGGAGTCGGGTGGTGAGGTTGGGTTGGGTCAGGTCAGTTTTGGGGGGGAGTCGGGGTGTCGGGAGAGTCGGGTGGTGAGGTCTGGTCAAGGGGGAGTCGGGGTGTCAGGTGAAGTCTGGTGGTGGAGGGTAGTCAGGTCAGGTTGGGGTGAAGTCAGGTCAGGTTGGGGTGAGGTCAGGTCAAGGTGGGAGTTAGTGGTGTCAGTTGTATATCAGGAGTTAGACTAGGATTTTGCAGTCTAACATTTCCAGAGTAATTATTCTGGCAAGTAAGTCGGAACTGTCTGAAGTCTCTAACTCTAACTCAGAGTCAGAGACTTTCTTGGAGGGTCCCAGTGAGCAGGGCAATTGCCCATCATTACTTCCTGGGTAATTCCCATGGAATCATTGCATTGGGACGATGGGTGATTTGGAGACTGGAAGATCTGGACCATGGTTTTAACTAGTTGAACTCCAGCATTATCCATGTGCACACTAGAATTCCCAAGCTTTAGCTCTTGCCAATATATACCTAAAGTTTGTGATCCTAATTAAGGGGATTGTGCCACCACAAGCAGGGAATCACCCTAGGTGGGGCAAACAGAATTTCTGCTACTGTAGATTTCTGATTATCTTGATGTGGAGATGTTTAAACATGATAATGGGGCATCTGTCCATTTGAGGCGCCTGAGAATAAAAAAGTTAACGGCAATTTTATAAATTATCTTCCTTTTAAACATGTCATCCTGGTACTTGCTTTTATCTGTTTATTTTATTAAATTGACTTACCTATCCGCACAATCCTTTGAATGGATGCTCCAAAGATTTTTGAAAAATTGTTTTGTAAATAATTTGATTCCCATTTCTCCCAGTAAGTTCACTTCCTGCATTAACACGAGCTTCCTAGCTCAGGAAACCATGGGGCGCAATTTTATGTCCCCCAGGCGGGCGCGTACCTGACCCAATCAGGCATAAAATTGCGTGAGAAGACATCGGGTGAGCACCCCGACGTCATCCCACGCTCACGTGATATTTCACTCGACAGGTGCGTGCAAAAGTCAGAAGTGTCCCTGTCAATAATTAAGAGGGCAATTAAGCCCATTAACGGCGCAATTGTCTCTGATTTTTCGTGGCCATGCGGACTTTGCATTTTTCACGAAAACTCATCCAAGGGCGGGCTGAGGCTTACATAATTAAATTAAATAAAAAATAAAAAACTTTGGGCAGAATTTTTATGCTTGGACATTTTTTCCTGATTTTCAAAACTTTATTTCATGGCTTTTGGTCTGCAGCTCCCTGAGTCTCTCTGCCTTCAGGGACCTTTCTCTGGGCGCTCACCTGTGCCCGTGGAAACATAATCGCCTGCCCTCCTCTCGCATCCCCTCCCCACCCACGCTGGCAGCGCTGCACTTTTCAGCGCGCGTTTCACGCTGGCTGGTCGTGGTCAGCAGTCCGTTTCCCAAACACTCCCGGGTCCGCCGATCACGCCTGCCCACTGAGCTGAAAATTCAGGTCCATGTTTGATGATTGAGTCTATCATCACTTAACTGTACTAAACCGACATCATTCTTTGGGTGCTGCACCAATAAGTACACACAGTTCAAGAAAAGCTCAGTGCTCTAACAAATTCATCATCCAAACAATCTGACCAAATCAGGCAAACATTAAATCCAAGTGCTTTATTAATACCATAACAATTTTTTTGGACATTCTAGCAAATTTGGTTGGAGTCATAAATTAAATAAAATTTTATTTTCTACTTATTGATGTTTGTATTTGTACTTTTTTTTTCCACAATATATTCAGATTGGAAGATATGTTTTGTGCTGATACTTTTCCAGTCTGTATTTTGTTTTGCAGGACAGACCTGAAGGATGTTAGAGTTTTCCTCAGGTTGGACAAGTGTTATTTATTACTTGTATAATCCATGAGTTTGATTTATCGTCTTTTCCTCTACTTGCATTTTTCTAAGCTACTGACTGGCAATTCAATCCCTTTAGAGAGAATCTTGTGGCTGCTATAAAATGGATCAGTTGAACATTTGCAACTGCATATGTAGAAAATGAACTCTATCAACAACAAATTTGAATGTAAATATTTGCTTTCTATCTAATAAATCCTATATTGCTGAGGACTTTCAAGCTATCAAATACTCATGATAAAGTGGAATATTGCATTAAAAGAAATTATAATTCTTACACAGCTCTTGCAGAGTTAATGTAGTTACTGTCTCAGCAGTAGAAGTGGCATTCACATCAGTCTAATAACAACATTATATTTTGCACGAAGTTGAAAGGATATTTCTCACTGCTAGTCTTTCTGTATTTAGATCTGATGCACTTATTTGCTTTCTCGATGCACACTGTGAACAAAGACAGCAGATTATTTGGGTTACTCCCATTTCCTTGTAATTAAAAAATATATTTCTTTCCTTCCTCTACTCCTTTAGTTAGTTGCCCTTTCATCCCAGTGTCACCTATGACTAAAATTAAAATACGATAGATGGAGACCACATGGGATTTTAAGAATGAGTTGGAAAATTAGAGGTCAAAACCTCTCAAAATAATGTTTTTTTTCACAAGTAGTAGTTTTAATCCATGTCCGTTGTTCCGACAGACAGGAGATAATATAAGGAGACATCTCATACTGCTGTTAAACACTTAGCAAAACAAAGGAAATCATTAAATATAGGCTCGAATGTTCCGGAGAGTGGCAGTCACTGTTGGATTGCTAGTCTGCTATCACTTTTCTGGCAGGACTTCCGATCTCAGCTTCTTCAAAAATGCCTTCAGCCCAACAGCTCCCTCAGAGGGCTGGATCGTCAGGGGGAGAGAAGCCGCGCCCTCGTTTCACAGCCGTATTCTGGTAAATGTTTACTAACTACATACTAGACAGAATCTAGCCTGATGCCAGACACCCCATGGAAACTAATGTTGAATTATGGCAGAGACTCATCAAAATTCATGGAAGCAAAATAACAGTAATAGAGAGTTACTAACTCTGAAAAGCTGGGACACTTAAACAGCTTTTCAGTTTCTTAGTGTATGAGTGAGTGAATGGGTGAATATTTTAGATAAGGAAGAGGGTAGGGTGGGTGAGGAAAGTGGGTAAAGGGGTTACTGTGGTAACTGGGTAGGATGGTGAGGTTGGGTCAGGGGAGTTGGGGGTGTTAAGAGGGGGCCGGAGTGTCAGGGGTAGTGTGGTCGTGGGGGGCAGTCAGGTTAGGTTGAGGGAGAGTTGGGGGGTCAGGGGGGTGTCAGGTGATGGGGTAGGTCGGGTGGGGGAGAAATCAAGGAGTCAGGGTGGGAGTCAGGGGCTAGAGGGGGGGAGTTGGGGGGTGTCAGTTATATAGTTACCCAAGAGTTAGGCTAGGATTTTCCTGTCCAACATTTCCAGGATAACTATCCAGGTAAGGGAATTAGAACCATCCAAAGTCTCTGGCTCTAACTCAGAGTCGGAGACTTTCCCGGGAGCAGGGGGGGCTGTCCATCAGAAGTTCAAACTTCCAAGGCAATTCCCACGGGGTCAGGATGTTGGGACTTCCAAGCAGCCCCAACAGGTATCTTGGCTGAGTACGTCAGGTCTCTGACAATCTGTAGACCAGAAGATCAGGGCCATTATTCACAATAGGAAGCAACAGGAATTTGAACACACCAGTGTCAGTTGATAGCAGTTCTCAGATACTCATGAGTCCCAGCAACACTCCAGGATTTGAACACAGAATCTAGCCTGATGCCAGACACCCCATGGAAACTAATGTTGAATTATGGCAGAGACTCATCAAAATTCATGGAAGCAAAATAACAGTAATGGAGAAAACAATGGCAATAAAGAGTGAAAAATCCCCATGACCAGATGGTTTCTATCTTAGGGTCTGAAAGGAAGTAGATGAGAATATTGCACTATATGTGAGCTGTAATTTCCAAAGTTCCTCTCAGTTAGGAACCATTCCTTTAGATTGGCAAGTTGTGCATGTCACTCTACTATTTAAGGAGTTGGCAGAGAGAAATCAGGAAACTTTAGATGAGTTAGTCCAATAGTTGTTGCTGGGTAATAACTAGAGTCCACAAGTAAGGATAGAATGACCAAACAGAGAACCTGAGTTAGAGTTGCAAACTTCGGATGGTTCTGACTTACTTACCTGGGTAGTTACTGTGGAAATACCATAAGGCATTGCTGGCTAAAGTTGAAACTCATGGAATTGAAGGAAATTGTTGCCCTGTTTAGGAAATCAGGTGAGGCAGGGATAATGGACAGGTACTTTAATTGATAGGATGTGACTAGTCATGTCCAGCAAGGATCTATTTCGGGGCTTCAGCTATTCACTACATTTATTAATGTCTTAGATAATAGAACAGAAAGCCACATAACTAAGTTTGCTGATAACACAATGATAGGGGTCATTGTAAGAAGTGTAGATAGAAGCAGCACATTACAAAGAAATACTAATAGATTAAGCAAATGGGTAAACCTGTGGCAAATGGATTTCAGAGCAGGTAAATGGGAGGTTACTCACTTTGGAGCTGAAAAGGAGAGAACACAATACTTTCTAAATGCTGAGAAGCTGAAAATAGTTGAGGTCCAATGAGACATGAAGAATGGGTCCATGTACATAGATCATTAAAATGTTATTGATAGGTAAAGAAAGTCATCAAAAGGCCGATGAATTGCTGGCCTATAGCTCTAGAGGACTAGAATACAAGGATGTAGAAATTATGCTACAACAACTGCAACAACAATTTATATTTATATAGCACTTTTAATGTAATGAAACGTCCCAAGGCGCTTCACAAGAGCATTATAAAACATTAATGATGTCGAGCCACGTAAGGCGGTATTAAGCCTGATGACTTAGAGGTAGGTTTTAAGAAGTGTCTTAAAGGAGGAAACTGAAGTAGAGAAGTAGAAAGGTATAGGGAGGGAATTCCAGAGCTTAGACCCCAGGCAGCTGAAGGCACAGCCAATAATAATGGAGCATTTATAATTGGGAATTCACAAGAGGCCAGAATTAGAGGAGTGCAGATCCCTAGGAGGGTTATGGCTGGAGGAGGTTACAGGGATAGGGAAGGGCAAGGCCATGTAGGGATTTGAAAATAAGGATGAGAATTTTAAAATCAAGACATTGCTTTATCAGGAGCCAACTTAAGCGAGCACAGGAGTGATAGGGGAATGAGAATTTCTGTGAGTTAGGACATAGGCAGCAGACAGTTATACAAAGCCCTTGTTGAACAACACCAGTGAGCAGTTTTAGGCACCACACTTTAGGAAGCATATATTGGACTTGAAAGGAGTGCAGTGCAAATTCGCCAGAATGATACCTGGACTCCAAGGGTTAAAGTACAAGGAGAGATCACACAAACTAGAGTTGAATTCCCTGGAATTTAGGAGGGTAAGGAGTAATATGATCAAAATTTGGGGGAGGGGGTGTGGGGTGGTGGTGGTGGTGGTGAGGTATTTGTGGGCATGTGGAGGGGGTTGTGTGACATAGCCTAAAAATTGGAACCAGACCTTATACGAGTGAAATTAGGAAACACATCTGTAGATTATTAATGTTTTGAAAAGTGCAATGTTTACAATGTTGTACAAAACAGCCTGCTTGACTTTTTTTATTTTTTCATGGGATGTGGTCTTTACTGGGGAGGACAGCATTTTATTGCCTATCCCTAATTGCCCTCTGGAAAGTGGTGGTGAGTGGGCTTATTGAACCACTGCAGTCCATGTGGTGCAGGTACACCCACAGTGCTGTTAGGGAGGAAGTTCCAGGATTTTGACCCAGCAACAGTGAAGGAACAGCAATATATTTCCAAGTCAGGATGGTGAGTGGCTTGGAGGGGAACTTGCAGCTGGTGGTGTTCCCATGCATCGGCTGCCCTTGTCCTTCTAGGTGGTAGAGTTTAAGGGTTTGGAAGGTGCTGTCGAAGGAGCCTTGATGAGTTGTTGCAGTGCATCTTGTAGATGCTACACACTGTGTATCGGTGGTGGAGGGAGAGGATGTTGAAGGTGGTGGATGTAGTGATATCCTTGAGCTATCTATATGTAACACAAATGAGGTAGGTGGATTCTGTTTGCTTGAGGATTTCTGGTGGGGCTTATTTACAGCTAAATCAGTACAAACAGTAGAGCGCTGGAGGGGTACTACTGGTACTGGTAGGGTACTACAGTGCAGAGGGAGATTGTGGCTCCTGGTCACACGATACCATCCAGGTACCTAGCTCATCTGCATGTTGAGTTTCTTAAAGGGACATCATTCTTAAAGCAATATTGCAATAGTGGATGGGGTGCCAATCAATTGGGCAGCTTTGTCCTGGATGGTGTTGCACTTCTTGAGTGTTGTTGGAGCTGCACTCTTCCAGGCAAGTGGAGAGTGTTCCATCACGCCCCTGACTTGTGCCTTGTAGATGGTAGACAAGCTTTGTGCAGTCTCATAGACATTTATAGCACAGAAGGAGGCCATTCGGCCCATTGTGTCTGCACTGGTTAACAAAGATCTTACTATACTAATTCCATTGTCCAGCGCTTGTCCCATAGCCCTGGATGCTATGGCGATGCAAGTGAATATCTAAATGCTTCTTAAATGTTACAAGAGTTTCTGACTCAACCACCCTTTCAGGCAGTGAGTTCCAGACTCTCAATGCCCTCTGGGTGAAAGAAAATTCTCCTCAACTCCCCTATTAGCCTTCTACCAGTCAGGGGGTGAGTTACTCTCTGCAGAATTCCCAGCCTGTGACCTGCTGTTGGAGATGGTCATTGCTTGGCACTTGTGTGGCATGAATGTTACTTGCCACTTATCAGCCCAAGCCTGAATGTTGTCCAGGTCTTGCTGCATATAGGCATGGACTGCTTCAGTATCTGAGGAGTCACAAATGGTGCTAAACATTTTGCAAGCATTAGTGAACATCTCCACTTCTGACCTTATGATGGAGGGAAGGTCATTGATGAAGCAGCTGAAGATGGTTGGGCCTAGAACGCTACCCTGAGGAACTCCTGCATGATGCTCTGGGACTAAGATGATTGACCTCCAACAAACACAACCATCTTCCTTTGTGCTAGGAATACTCCAACCAGTATAGCATTTTCCCTTGATTCCTATTGACCCAAGTTTTGCTAGAGCTCTTTGATGCCACGCTCGGTCAAGTGCTGCATTGATGTCTAGGGCAGTCACTCTCACATCGCCTCTTGAGTTCAGCTCTTTTGTCCATGTTTGGACTAAGGCTGTAATGAGGTCAGGAGCTGAGTGGCCCTGGTAGAACCCAGGGTACCCCATCCATCGCTTGGAACATTCACTCCCTTCACCACTGACGCACAATGTCAGCAATGTGTGCCATGTATAAGATGCACTGCAGCAACTTACCAAATCTCCTTAGAAACCTTCCAAACCCCATGGCTTCAATTATCTCGAAGGACAAGGACAACAGATGCATGGGAACGCCACCACCTGCAAGTTTGCAAGTTCTCCTCCAAGTCACACACCACCCTGTCTTGGAACTATATCACCGTTGTTGGGTCAAACCCTGGAACTCCCTCCCTATCAGCACTTTGGGTATGCCTACATGACATGGCCTGCAGTGGTTCAAGAAGGCAGCTCACCACCAACTATTCAAGGGCAATTAGGGATAGCCAATAAAAATGCTGGCCTAGTCAGCGAAGCCCGCATCCCTTGAAAAAATAAAAATAAATTGTTCAATTGAAGCTACAGTACAGAATTGTACCTGCATAGGGAGTCTGCTGGCAGAAGCAGAGTCTGAAGAAGCCATGTTGCTCATGCACTTTTCATTCTGGTCTGTCTCTGGCTCTTTCTGGCTCCAAGAACCTCACACTGATGACAAGAATAATACAAAATAAGAAGGTAGGAATCATTTTTGAGGGTTTTTCCTACTCTCTGCAGAGAAAACCACATTTTAAGTTGCAGACAGCATTTCAAGCTTGGATTTAGAGAAGCAGTCAGGCTGTATTTGGTGCATACAGGCTCAAATCAGATGAGAAGGAGAGCTTTTAAAGAGAAGTTTCATCACTATTCCTGATGCAAATGGCAGTCTATGCCCAATCTACTACCTTTTGCACCAGAGCCATCCGTTTTTTTCCCATGTTGGGAAAAGTGACTGTGCTGTTTCTGTACGGTAGAACATAAAATCTATCAGTGTTTGCCATGTCATGCAGCCACAATGTCAAATCTTTGTGATCCTATTAAGATGTCGGAACAGCCTCCACTTGCTATGGCAGGTTTTGCCATTTACAGAGGACAACAGGCCATACTTATCTGCTATGGCAGTGAAAGATTAGAAGATATTTTTGAAATACTTATACCTGAGCAGAATAACTATGGCTCGGCTACAAAGGCACTAACATCCTATTTTACAACCAAGGAAAACACAATATATGAAACAATCTTCTTCCTGTGACAAAGGAAGAAGCCAATGAGACAATTGACCAGTATTGCATGTGCTTGAGGCTACTAGCATCCAAAGGTGACTTTGGTGAAGTTGAAGAGGTCACAAGGGAAATTAAAGCACAAATTATTGAAGGCTTGCTCTCCAGCTAACAATGCTGGAAAGCATTTGAGAAAGACAGAAACTGTCAGAGCTATTGGACTATCAAGGTCACTATCACCTTCCGATTCCAGGGCTATGGAAGTGAAGCTGCCAAATGCCACACTCTGTTTCAAGTGTAAGGAAAGCAGTCTTCTTTAGTGTGTGTCTGTGAGAGGTCTTAATTGAACTGACCTTACGATGTCTGCCTCCAGAGGCAGAGTGCCTTATGGCAGAGTCACATGACTATGGTAAGCCAGTTAGTCAGTACAGCATTGCATTTCTAAAACCCAAACACACTCCAAGTTCAGCCCCTGTAAACATCGTTCATTGCTCACGTGCCAGGAAATAACCTGCTAAGCAACAGCAGCAGTCTCACAAATAGAGTTATGACTTATCCAAACACTGTTTCCACTGTTGTGGTGCTTACCCACACTGGACAGTGTCCTGCTACCAAGAGACAGTGCAAAGCCTGTGTGCATTGTTAAATTAATACAGAAGTTAGAATAAGTAATAAATTGAATGTTCTAGTTATGCGTAAGTTTATTGTTTACTTTGGAGACAAATTGTGGTAATCTGATGTGTAATATACCTTTTAAGAAGAATGTTATAACGGAAGATCACGTGATCTTAGTGTCCAATAGCAGAGTAGCTACCTCTGTTGTTAGTAGTCTACAGTCAGTAGTTGTTAGTTAGGCAGTGTAGAGATAAAGTTTTCAGTGTAAGCACATGTTTAGTTGCTGGAGAGCACTATTGTAAATAAACCAAGATTTTCCACCTATGAAGTGTCTGCTACTCAACTCTGTCAATAGTACCAACTTGGCCACCACTTACAACAAGCGTGTAAACAGGATCCAACAAACTAATGATGAGGATCCAACACAAATTATTGAAATATACTGTGTCTCTCACTTACTAAGAAAGAGAGGGATGCAGTGTACTAGTGTTGTGAAAAGTGCAATGTTGTACATATTGTTCATATTGTTTGTGTTATATATTAACGATTTGGATGTGAACATGGGGGGCACGATTGGGAAATTTGCAGATGACACAAAGATTGGCCGAGTAGTGGATAGTGTAGAGGATAGCTATAATCTCCAAAACGATATAGATGAGTTGGTGGAGTGGGCGGTAAAGTGGCAGATGGATTTTAACATAGAGAAGTGTGCGGTCATACATTTAGGGAGGTCAAACAGTTATAGGGATTACACATTAGATGGGAATATACTAAGAGGGGTAGATGAAGTGAGAGATCATGGCGTACAAGTACACAGGTCCCTGAAGGCAGCAGTTCAAGTAGACAAGGTTGTAAAGAAAGCATATGGAATGCTCTCCTTCATTGGCAGAGGTATAGAATATAAAAGTAAGGATATAATGTTGGAATTGTATAAAACACTCGTGAGGCTACAACTGGAGTATTGTGTGCAGTTCTGGTCACCAAATTACAGGAAGGACGTAATAGCTCTGGAGAAAGTGCAGAGGAAGTTTACAAGAATGTTGCCAGGGTTAGAAAAGTGTAGCTACGAGGAGAGATTGGATAGGTTGGGGTTATTTTCCTTAGAACAAAGAAGCCTGAGAGGTGACTTGATTGAGGTGTACAAAACTATGAGAGGAATAGATAGAGTGGACAGGATAAAATTGTTTCCATTGGTGGAGAATTCTAGAACCAGGGGACATAGATTCAAGATAAATGGCAGAAGGTGTAAGGGGGACATGAGGAAGAACATTTTTACACAGAGGGTAGTGGGTGTCTGGAATTCGCTGCCCAAGTTGGTGGTAGAGGCAGAAACTCTAAACTCTTTTAAAAAGTACCTGGATATGCACCTTAAGTGCTGTAAGCTGCAGGGCTATGGGCTGGGTGCAGGAAGGTGGGGTTAGAAAGGGCACCTGGGTGTCCTCGGGCTGGCATGGACAAGATGGGCCGAATGGCCTCCTTCTGTGCTGTAACTTTTCTATGGTTCTATGGAAGCTACCATACAGAATTGTACCAGCAGAGGGAGCCTGTAAGCAGAAGCAGAGAATCTGAAGAATCTGTTTTAATCAAAGAAGCCATGTTCCTCATCTAAGATTGATCATTATTTATTAACCAAAGGTATTAAGGGATATATGGGAAAGGTGACTTTTAAGTCACTGATATGATATGATCACAGAATCACAGAATTTTAACAGTACAGAAGGAGGCCATTTGGCCTATCCTGCCTGCACCAGCTCTCCAAATGAGTGCGATTACCCTGCCTTTTCCCTGTACCCCTGCACATTGTTTCTATTCAAATAATCATCTAATACACTCTTGAATTCCTCGATTGAACCTGCCTCCACCACACTTCCAGGCAGTGCATTCCACCACTCATTGTGTGAAAAAGTTTTTTCTCATGTCACATTTGCTTCTTTTGCAAATCACTTTAAATCTGTGCTCTCTCATTCTTGATCCTTTTATGAGTGGGAACAGCTTCTCCCTATCTGCCCTGTCCAGCCCCCTCATGATTTTGAACATCTTTATCAAATCTCCTCTTAGCCTTCTTCTCTCCAAGGAGAACAGTCCCAACCTCTCCAATCTGTCTTCGTAACTGAAGTTTCTCATCCCTGGAACCATTCTTGTAAACGTCTTCTGTGCTCTCTCCAACATGTTCACATCCTTCCTACAGTGTGATGCCCAGAACTATGCACAATACTCCAGCTGAGGTCTAATGAGCGTCTTATATAAATTCAGCATAACCTCCTTGCTGTTGTGCTCTATGCCCCTATTAATAAAGCCCAGGATACTATATGCTTTATTAGCTGCTCCCTCCACTCCTTCAATGATCTATGCACATATACACCCAGGCCTTTCTGCTTCTGTACCCCATTCAAAATGTTGCCCTTTATTTTATATTGTGTATCCATGTTCTTCCTATTAAAATGCATCACCTCAGCCTTCTCCACATTGAACTTCATCTGTCACCCATCTGCCCACTCCACCAACTTGTTTACATTCTTTTGAAGTTCTACACTGTCCTCCTCACAGCTTACAATGCTCCCAAGCTTCGTATCATCCACACACTTTGAAATTGTCCCCTGCACACCAAGATCTAGATCATTAATATATGTCAGGAAAAGCAAGGGTCCCAATGCCGACCCCTGGGGTGTGGGGCAGCTTGATCTCACTCCAGCTTCCCTTTCTCCTCAAGGAGTCAACGAGGGTCCCTCGGGCACCCATAGGGAGGAGGATCAGCAGATGCACACCCTGACACCATCCACCCAGGTAACTCTGGGCTTGTCTGGCCCGTCCGACTCCTCCTCTCCCTGTGACCCCAACAGCCCCAGCTCCACAAGCCGAGGAGGGTGCCACTGCCACACAGCAGGACCCCAAAAGTAGGCCGGGGCCCTCCAGGTCTTAGCCCTCCAGAGGACATTCATCAAGGTCATCACAGACAGGACGCAGCAGTCAGCAGGCTGCCTCCGCCTCCACTGTGGATGTCGGGGGAGCAATAACACATAGCGGCAGGATTAGGAATGTTAAGAAGATGTAGTTGCACAGCCTGGGCACGGGTGTTATTCACCTGTACATAATGTTCACTATTGTAAATAAACTCCCAAGAATGTCTCCCTGCCCATGGCTCCTTGTTCTGATGAGCAGTGTTCGTGTCAGTCAGATGTAAAACCTTGGTTCCTGTAATAGATAAAGGCAGGTGTCTCAGTCTAGGGCCTGTTCCCTCTGCTTTGTGCAGCCTTCAGACCAAAGTGATGGTCTGGCCTCACACTCCCTGGACACATTACTGATGTCTGCACCTCAATGGTGTTTGTCATTGCTGCCAGAATGTCGTGGGCAGGCGTCACAGAGTCCTGTCATTCTCTCTGTGTGCCCTCAGCACCTTTAAGGTGGGGCTGACCCCCACCTCTTCAGCATCTGTGACCAGTGATGCTGTGCTCCTGAAGAGGTCAGGTGCTGAAGGCTGAAAAAGGATCAGGTGCATTCCCGGCTGTATCTCCATGATATGACCCTGAGACAGAACGCAAACGAGCTGCCTTCAGCCAGACAGGAGTCAGACACTCACAGGGGCAATGTGAAGATCTAAGGAGTGTCCTCATTGCATGTTGTCATCATCCTCCTGGAATCAAGCGACTGTTAGGGTCTCCGCTGCATCTCCATGACATGATCCTGAGCACTGAGGGTATGTGCGCTGCCATGAGCCAGACTGGAGTCAAATGTTCACCAATGCAACGTGAGGATCTATGGTGTCTCCTCACTGTATGTTGTCATCATCCTCTATAAATCTAGCAGCTATGAGGGCCTTCTGAGCATGCCTGCCTCATCTGGCCAGTACAATGGCCTAATCGCAGTCATCCTCACCTTTGAGGACCTCCTCACCCTCATCCCCGTCAACGTCCTCTTCATCGGAGAAGACCTCCAGCTCCTCCAATAGCTCCTCAGCCTGTGCACCTTCCCGTTGCAGCGCCAGGTTGTGAAGGATGCAGCAGGTGACAGTGATGTGTGACACCCTCTGTGGACTGTGTTGCAAGGTTGCACCAGACTGATCCAGGCACTAGAACCTCATTTTCAGCATCTCAATGATTTGCTCCACCAAGGTATGAGTTGCAGCATGAGCTTCATTATATCTTTGCTCTGCTGCAGTCTGAGGCCGCCACACGGGTGTCATCAGCCACCCTCTATGGGTAGCCCTTGTCCTCGAGGAGCTATCCCTGCACCTTCTGTGAACCCTGGAAGATGTCAGGGATCTGAGACCTACTCAGAATGTAGGAGTCATGGGACACTCCCTGGAAACCGTGCACAGACCTGCAGGATGCATTTGAGGTGGTCACACGCCAGCTGAACATTCAGCAAGTGGAAGGCCTTTGCATAATTGACCACTAGTTGTCATGGAGACCTGAGCTCCACGTGAGCACAGTCGATGGTACCCTGCACCTGTGGGAAACCTGAGATCTGGGCAAAGCCCAGCACTCTTGCTTCCTGACTTTCCTGGTCCCAGGCGAAATGCACAAAGTTGTGTGCCCTCGCGAAGATGGTGTCCATGACCTCATGGATGCATTTGTGGGTGGAGGCTTGTGAGACCTCACAGAGGTCACCTGTGGAGCCCTGAAAGGAGGCACTGACATAGAAATTGAGTGCCGCAGTCACTTTCATGGCCACGGGCAGTGGATGCCCTCCATGTCCCCTTGGCACCAAATCCTGCAGTAGCTGGCAGAAGTGACTGACCTTTGATGACATTGGTTCTCAGTCGTCTGCAGGAATGAAGGGTGGCATCTTTCAACCCTGGGTCTCACTCGGCGCCGACCAACGATGGCACGCTGTGGCTCTTCAGCGGTGTGTGTGTGAACCCCAGCTGCCCCTTCTCCCTGAGGGTGCTGCTCCTCCCTCTGCCCAGCCAGGAGCCTCCGTCGCTCTCTTCTCCTTTAGCTCCACTCTCTGTAAGCCATGAGGCATACAGCTAGGTCACCAGGCTTTATGCTCCTGATGTAATCCTCCTGCAGGATGAAAGAGAGAGATGCTTGGGTTAGCATGGGTGTTCTAAGAACCTCTCTTGGTTAAGTCTGAAGGCCCCTTAATGCATCCCGGAGAGTGCTGGCCACCACCTGGATGGCCAGAGATTAGTGCGCTGCATGGCTGCCCGAAAACCCACCCACCTTCACCCCACTCCACCTGACCGATTGGGGGCAGCTTCGCCCACCGGACTGCATGCTGTGCTCTCAACTCAGGCGCAGGCATTCTCCTAACCTGCACTGTGAGGCTGCACTGTTAGCTTGAACCATGGGGGAGACTGGTCCAAATCTGAATGATGACATTGCAAGGGGCTCCATCAGTGACTGGTCCACGGCCAGCTTTAGCAAGGAGATTGCACAATGCGCGCAGTTGTCCAATTATTCTGCAGTCCATTAAAACACACATTAGTTTGCAGCCTGCACCCGAGGGGTGAAAAGCTTGGTGGCACTTCGATGCCTCTGCGTTGCTTGAGTGGGCAGATAAGCTAGAGGCCTGACTCCAATCATATCAATTTGGTTGCACCTAAACTGTCTCAGCTGAGGAGGAATGGTCGCTTTATGCAAGCATTCCCTAACACGTGGCTGTTTCCCACCACCTCCCCCCTCCGCCCCCTCCCCCCCCCGACCCGCATGTGCTTGTGTACTACCATCAACCACTGTGCAGCCCTTGCCACCCTCAAGTTGCCTCAACTGCAGTGCAGCCCTTGCCCCCACCCAAGTCACCTCAACTGCAGGGCAGCCGTTGCCCTGGCACTGCATTGTCAGTCAGCCAGGAAAAAGTAACTTGCCTGTGCCCTTGCCTGAATGTGCGGCGTCTCAACCTTCAAGCCCAACAGGCGACCCTTGTGAGTGCTGCGCAATGTTACTGTGCACTCACCTCCTGGTTCCCCTAGAAGTGCAACTCACCGGTTGCATGCCTTATGTACGCTGTTGTGAAACACATCGGCATGCAATCACGCTGACATGCTGGGATGATCCAGTGTGGGGGGATGATTCCGGTGAGCTGGGCTTATAATGATACGCAGATGAATTACAATGAAGTTCCCGATGTCCGACGGCGGGAAACGAGGCCCGCAATGGCCGGGCAGAGCAGACGATTGCAAACTGGTCGTGAAACCGATTCTTGGCCTTCTCGCCATATTGTCTGCTCACGCTGCCAAACACGCCCACTGCCAACGGGCACAGAAAATTCCGCTCTATGCCTCAGTGCCGTATTGGGGGGCAGTTGCATTGACAGAGGATCCATTTTTCAAATGAATCATTAAGCACGGTGTTTTATTGCTGTACTAGTCACCATCCCAACAACATTATAAAAAAAAAAGATAAACTGGCCTTTCAGCTCGTTGGGTATTTGTGGCACTTTGCTGGATTGCTTGATAGCTACAGTTATCTACTGAACAAGAGAGACTACATTAAAAAAGAATCTATGGATTAAAAAGGACATTGATTCATCCTGAGAATGTGATAGGACACTGCATAAAGTTCTCTCTTTCCTGGATGGTAGTTTGAACGAAATTGTATGGTATGTTTATGATAAAAAAACACCCATTCGTAATTGCCATGCTACCACCGTTTTCTCTGGCTGCTGCCATTCCCCCTGACCATTAGCTTCTCTAATGTCATGATTGGGAAAGTGGTTCATTTCAAAATTACTTCTAATTAAAATTAATTCCCCGAATATACTTATTGTGAACCATAGTATATGAGGCACCCCATCAGAGCAATCGAGCTCCTGGCCCTCTTGCTTCATTGCCTAGCTGTCCAATAATAAAAATCCCTTCTCGTATTAATCTTTAAGAAAGGTTTAGGGTCGGTGGGTGATGGAAAGAAGAATAAAGGCATCTGGGAACAGGGCAGGCACATGGAATTGGAACAGCTGTTCATGTGGAGGATAAACACCAAGTGTTGTAATTCTCTACACTTAAAGCTGAATTTTCTGGCTGGCGGGGGGTGCAGACCGGGAGCGGTCGGATTGGGTCTGCGCCGCCATTTTGCGCAGGCTGGCCAATTAAGGCCCACGCAGCGTGAATCGCGGCTCCTGAGGGCAGCAGGAGTGGGCGGGCGGCGGTGGGACTGCAATGACCGCTGGGTCCAATAGCGACCCGGTGGCCTGTTTTTACAAGTTATTGCAGCCTTTTTAAGGCTGCAAATTATGGCCAGTGGAAGGGCTTCCCAGACCTCTGACTGAGCAGGCCAGGCAGGAGGGTAGGGCAGGGGAGCACTGTGCCACTCGTTTTTCTGATGATTGCCTTGCTGCCCTTCTCGAGGAGGTGGCAGCACAGTGGGCGGTGCTCGTTCCCCAGGACAGGAGGAGGAGGCCCCCCCCACATGACCAAGTGTGCCTGGGAGGAGGTGGCAGAGATAGTGAGCTCCCGTGATTCCCGTGATGTGGTGCGGATCCAGTGTCACAAGCGCTTCAACGACCAGTTGCGCTCGGGAAGGGTAAGTACTATGTTGGCATTGGTCACTTAACCCAACAGGTAGGTTTTCCCCGCTGTTGCCTGCCACCCCCGGGGGGGGAGGGTGGAACAGGCCCGGCATCTTTGTGTGAATGTTCGACAGCAGTGGGGTGAGAAGACACTGGAGCCCTGCAATCTCCCACTCTGGTTGGGGTGGGCCGTCCGCGAACAGAATCCAGGTAAAAGTAGCACTAATCAATGCTCTTCTCTCCTTTTCAGGAGAAGAATGCACATAATGCCGTCGAGCGGGTGAGGACTGGCGGTGGCCCAGCATAGTTAGCGATTCTCATTGACATTGTCTCCACGTTAACTGATCCAATGCCCTTGTTCTTTCCTTCAGCATCAGCGAAGCAGAGCCGGGAGGAGGAGCAGCAGAGGCCCCCTCTAACACCTGAGAGCCCTGAAGTCTCACCAGGGTCACACCATCTCTGCCAGGCAGGCACCAGCGCAGATATTAGCACCTCAGTGGGAATTAGAACATCGGCTAGTATCCTGGGTCACAGAGGGTGCTTCACAGTTGCTGGAGGAGCTGGCAGAGACAGAGAGTGCCCATGGCGCCAGCAGTCGGAGGACTGCAGCGGACCAGGCACATTCTCAGTCGGTGCCTGATGATGTGCCTCTGGAGCTGGAAATGCGGCTGGGTGTGCGGGAGCATCTGGGGAAGATACATGAGGTTATGCTTAGCTTGGTATCCATGGTGGAGGAGTCTACGCAGACTATCGCTGATGCAATGAACCTCATGGCTGAGCGCCATGCGTCCTCATGGAGAGAGTGGCGACTCTCGTGGAGAGGCTCCTCCAGGAGACCCATCAGGGCTTCCTGGAGATGCGCTTGGACCAGCAAGCCCTCACATCAGCATTGACCTCATCTGGTCAGTGCCAGTGTGGGAGATGGTGTGGGCATCAAGTTTCCCAGCTCGGTGCCCATCCATCCACGGTGAGCAGGGAGGCCCGAAGCGACTGCCTGTTGCCTCTGTGGGCTCCTCTCAGAGTGCTCCAGAAGAGGGCGGCATCTCCTCCATCCCTCTGCCAGTGAGTGTTGCATCCAGTGAGGCTGCAACGACTGAGGAGATGCCAGCTGTGGAACAGGCGGGGCTAGCACAGGCTCCACGGGCCAGAGGACGACTGCCAAGGTCTTCGAGGCCAACAGGACAGCAGAGTCAGCAGGCTGTCTCAGATGGCACTCCCAGCAAGGGGTCAGAACCAATACATAGCACCCAAAAACGTAAACATAAGGCGCCTTAGACACACCACAGGTTTATCACTGGTGCTTTTGTGTTGGCCCGAGATGAGGTTTTTATGAGTTGGTGTGATTTTTAACACCTTTTTCATTTTGTTTCATTAAGTTTCTTTGGTTGCAATAATAAATTCAGACATGTCACCATGGCAGAGGTTGCCTCTATTGTTCTGCAGGTGGATGGTTTCCAATAATGTAATGTGTGCTTTGTGGGACATTCAGCTTTATTAACAAGGACCTTAGTTAATGTTCCTAACCAGACAGATTTTGCATTTAGGTATCGAGTATGGAACCTACAGCCCAGGCTTGTTCTGGGGGTCCATATGTGTTGTGCTAGCTGAAGGTTCATTGAATTAAAGCCTCCTGGGTGTCCCTGCCTCCCTGTACTATGCCCGGGTCAGCGTCTACCCCCTCAGCGTTTCCCTGCGCGTGCTCATCCTCGGACTCACTGCTGAACTCATCGTGTGCAGCAGCAGCCACTGCATTGACGACTTCATTGTCCACAGCGTCCCCCCTTTCCAGCATCAGATTGTGGAGAGCGCAGCATGCAACCACTATCAGCGACACACGATCTGGGGGATACTGGAGCGCGCCCCCTGAACGGTCCAGGCATCGGAAGCACATCTTGAGAAAACCGATGGTTCTCTCCACCACAGCCCTTGTGGAGCCGTGGTTCCTATTGTACCACTGCTCAGCTTCTGTTCTTGGATGGCGGAGAGGCGACTTGAGCCACCTTCTGAGGGGATAGCCCTTATCACCCAGCAGCCATCCATCCAGCCGGGATAGAGCACTGAAGAGCCCCGGCACCTGGGAGTGTCTGAGGATGTAAGCGTTGTGGGAGCTGCCTGGGCACCTTGCACAGACTTGTAGAATCAGCATCCTGTGATCACACACTATCTGCACGTTCATGGAGTGGAAGCCCTTCCTGTTGACGAAGGCACCGGGCTCACCTGCTGGCGCCTTGATGGCCACATGTGTGCAGCCTAATGCATCCTGGGCACGGGGGAAGGCAGCAATGGCCGTGAAGCCTCTGGCTCGCTGTGTCTGGCTTGCCTCGTCCCAACGGTAGAGGATTAAGGTCAATGCACGCCTGCTTGTAACCTGCTTGACACAAGTGTGGACAGCTGATTGGGAGACACCACAAAGATCACCCACCGACCCCTGGAAGGAGCCAGAGGCATAGAAGTTGAGGGCAGCTGTGACCCTCAGAGCCACTGGCATGGGGCGTCCACCCAAACAGTTAGCGGAGATCTCAGGCCCAATCATCTGACAGATGTAGTTGACTGTCTCCCTTGAGAGACAGAGCCTCCTTTGGCACTGCACCTCAGACATGTTGAGGTAGCTGCTTTGCCGCCTGTATACCCTGGCAGCAGGATAGTGGCATCTTCTGCGGCCCTTTCCGCCTTGGACTACCTCTTGGCCCTGCATCCCTTGTGCCTGTTCCTGACCTTCCAAAGGTGGCTCCCCTGGAGGTTGAATGTGCACTCATGGCCTCCTCCCCCTTCTAGCCCTCCCTTCTTCCTCAGAGGAGGTGCCACCAGTGGGGAGTTCAGCTCCCATTCCCAGGCTAAGGGATGGCTTCCTGAAACATGCAGGCCCAAAAAGGATTCCTCACTGCAGAGTGCTGATCTGACAGTTGTGAGTCCAGACCAAGCAGCTCGAATGCGTTTTGAAGTATTGCAGATCATACAGGCAACTATCAGTAACTTTGAAACATCAATATTTGACAGAGTACACCTGTGACCCCACTGAGCCTTCTTATCCTGCCCGTGGATGAGGTTTATACAAATGTGTCCTACCCACCTGCCTGTTGCGCCCCTGCACTGACCCGAAGATTGCACAGGCACTGAAAACCTGCAGTCGATTGGTGCCTCAAGGGCTTTACGTGGCCCATTAATTAATGGCGGGTGCGCATTGGAGGGCATCGTGCGCCCGCCTAAAGAAATATCGCGATGGCACGCGGTTATGTTGGGACGCTCACCCGATGTCACTGCGCGTCATTTTACAAGCGTGCGTGCAGGGCCCACTCTCGCACGTCAACCGGAAAATTCTGCCCTTAGTGTTCACTATCCTCTCCTTGTATTTGTTTCAAAAATCTTTCCTGTTCCAGGAGTTGTTGCTAATTGGTTAATCACCACAAGCGGGCATCACAGAGGTTCTACCTTAACTGACATCAGTCAGAATGAAAATGTTGGCACCGATTATTCAGGAAGTCTTACCAATGCACTTAGAAAATCATAGTATGATCAAAAAAAGCCAACATGATTTCATGAACTGGAAATTGTGTTTGAAAAATTTATTAGTGTTTTTTGAAGATGTGACCTAGTAGAATAGATAAATAGATGATGTAATATACGGAGATTTGCAAAAGGCATTTGATGAGGTGCCACCCAAAAGGTGAATACGCAGCATAAGGGTTCATGGAGTCTGGGGTATATATTGGGATGGGTAATGGTAGATTCTCCCATTGTTATGATGGATGAGTGTTCAGCAAGGAGACCAGTTCTTCACTGTCTAGGTTGGGATCGTCTCACATGTGATGTTAAACCAAATATTGGTTTGCAGATACAATTGCAAGTATTATCTATAAAGTTACTGCTGGAGAGATAGGTGAAGGCACTCGCTTTGCAGCATGTTCGCTCGCCCTTTAGGGACCTAACTCTGTCTTCCTCAAATGTCGAGATTGCTTGAGGCCAGAGGCGTCTCCATTTGCCTGTCCAGGGCGTTTTTTTCACCATGTAGTGGGGCCCAACTTACATGTTCTGAGATTGGCTTTCAGAATGTCTTTGTATCTGACTTTGGGATGTCTTCTGGTGCAGGTTCTCTTGCTCAGCTGGCTGTGAAATATCAGCTTTGGTATTTGGGAATCCTTCATGTGAACCACATGCCGACCCTGCGAAGCTGAGCTCTGATGAACATTCTCTCAACACCAGGTTTGTGGTGCCATACAAAAAATTCGGAGTTCGGGAATTTGTTCTGTCATTTGATGTTACAGATAAATATTAAGGTGAAATACATCTAGTTGCTTTAAGGGGCAACTTCCTCAAGGGCCCTTTCCATCAAGGCCTCCACCCCTTTCCCAAGCTTCACTTCCCCTCTCCACCATGAGACCTCCGGTACTTACCTAACCCTGGACTTTGGAACTTCAGCTTGGGGACTGCTTGTAGTCCCAGTCCTGGTGACTGTTGCCACTGGCGCTGCTGGGATTATGGAGCTGCCTGTCAATCAGAATGGTCGACAGCTCTCTGAGGTAGGACTTGCACACGATTGAGGGCAGAAGCCCCGTCTCTAGCCAATTAACACTCCATGGAGCATTAAATGGCTGCAGGGATGTATTCTCCATTAAATCAAATAATTCTGTCTTAATCCCAAATAAAGCCATGGACTTCAATGGGGATGGGCATGGATTCTAGCACAATTCAAAACTTTTCAGATGTTACAGCAGTAGAATCATTGAAGACAGTATTCATTGGTAGTCCAGTAATGCTCTCTGCCTCCATAAGAAGATCCCTTTTGGTCCCTAATTGACTCCACCGTTCCATTGACTTCGTAGTTACTATTTATATGTTTAAAGAAAACTTGGTTCCCTTTTATGTTATCTATTTTCATAACTTTCTTTGTACTTCTTATTTTCTTTTCAGCTCTCCTTTGTAATTTTTGAACTAACATTTATCATATTATTCTGTTCTGTTTTAATTTACATAAATATCTTCAGTCATTTGAGAATTCTAGCTTTGGATGCAATTCCTTTCTCACCAGTGGGAATGTGTCTAGTCCATACCAAAACAATCCCCTCATTGAAGGCCTTCTATTGCTTATTTACTGTTTTCCCTATCGCTCTTTGATTCCAATTGACCTGGGCCCAATCACTTTTAAACTCACTGAACTTAGCCCTCCACCAGTTAAATAATTATCACATTTTATTTGTCCTTATCCTTTTCTATCACTACCTGAAACTTAATGATATAGTGATCACTGTTTCCCAAATGCTCTCCAATTTAAACGTTCTCCACTTGCCCCACTTTATTCCCCAGAACTAAATTCAGTACTGTTTTCTTTCACTTGGGCTGGAAACATACTGATTAAGAAAGTTCTCTTTACACAGTTCAGGAATTCCTCCCCCTCTCTGTTTTTTACACTGTTATTTTCTCAGTTTCTTTTATGATAATTGAAGTCCATCATTTTCGCTATTCTAAAGTTCCTGCCCTTTTTGCAATTTGCTTCCAAATTTTCTCTCCTATCTCCTTCCCACTATTCAGTAGCCTATATCCAACACCCAGCAGCGTATTAGCTCCTCTGTTATTCCTTCTTCTAACCTAATAGATTTTAGCTTTGAGCCTTCAAGTACATTATCCATTTTCAGTGCTGTGAAAGTATATTTGATCAATATTATCACCCCTTCTTTTATTACTTCCCTACCTTTCCTGAATACATTGTGACCAGGAATGTTACATGCCCATTCTTTCTCTTGTTTGAGCCAAGTTTCCATTATTGATACTTTGTCATAACCCCACGTACTTTTGTCTGCAGCTCACCACACACAACAGACTATGTGCTTAAATTTTAGTTTTTTATTGTTCACAGGATGGAAGTATCACTGGCACTGCTAGCATTAAATGCCCATTTATAATTGCCCTCAAGAAGGTGATAGTAAGCTGCCTTCTTGAACTGCTGCTGTTGGTGTGATGCAGGTACATCTACAGTACTGTTACCTATAGATTTCCAGGATTTTGACCCAGCCACAATGAAGGAAAGGTAATATTGTTCCAAGTCAGGATGGTAGGTGACTCGGAGGGGGATTTTGCAGCTGGTGATGGTTCCCATCCACCTGTTGCCCTTGCCCTTCTAGGCATTAGGGGTCGCGGGCTTGGGTTGGGAGGTACTGTTGAAGAAGCCTTGGAGTATTGCTGCAGTGCATTTTGTGGATGGCACACTCTGTAACCATTGTGACCCAATGGTAGATGGAGTGGTTATTTAAAGTGGTGGATGGGGTGCCGATCAAGCTGGCTGCTTTGTCCTGAACAATATTGAGTTCCTTGAGTGTTGTTGAAACAGCACTCATCCAGGCAAGGGGAGAATATTGCATTACACTCCTTACTGGCGCCTTGTAGATGGTAGAAAGACTTTGGGTAGTTAGAAAGTGAGTTACTTAAAGCAGAATACCCAGCCTCTTACTTGCTTTTGTAGCTACAGTGTTTATGTGGCCTGACCAGTTAAGTTTCTGTTCATTGATGAGGCACTCAGGATGTTGATGGTGGGGGATTCAGAGATGGTAATGCTTTTGAATGCCGAGGTGAGGTAGTCAGGCCTTTTCTTGTTGGAGATGGTCATTGTACTTATGTGGCATGAATATTATTCGCCATTTACCAGTCCAAGCATGATATTGTCCAGGCCTTGCTGAATGCGGGCACAGACTGCTTCATTATTTGAGGAGTTGTGCTTATGGTACTGAATGCTGTGTAGTCATCAGGGAATATCCCCACTTCTTACCTTATGATGAAGGGAAGGTCATTGTTGTAGCAGTTGATGAGGTTTGACCAAGGATACTGCCTTCAAGAACTCCTGCAGTGATATCCCGGGGCAAAGATAATTAGCCTCCAACAACCACAATCTTTGTGCTAGGTACAACTCCAGACAGTGTTGAATTTTCCCCTGATTCTCACTAACTTCAATTTTGCTCCTTGACACCAGACTCAGTCAAATGCTGCCTTACATCAAATTGCTCTTACTATACCTCCGGAATTCAGCTCTTTTATCTATGTTTAGCAAGGCTGTAAAGAAGTTTGCAGCTGAGCAGTCATTGTAGACCCCAAACGGAGTGTCAGTGAATTGGTTATTGATGAGCAGGTGTCACTGGATAACGCTGTTTATGACAACTTCCAACACCTTGCTGATGGTTAAGAGTAGACTGATAGGATGGTAATTGACTGGATTGGGTCCTGCTCTTTGTGGATAAAACATACCTGGGCAATTCTCTACTTTGTCTGATAGATGCCAGTGTTGCAGTTGTACTGTAACAGCTTGACTAGAGGGGCAGCTAGTGCTGGAGCACAAGTCTTCAGTGATGTAGCTGGGCAAATAGCTGGTGCCATATTCAGTACATTCAGCCGTTTCTTAATATCACGTAGAGTGGATCAAATTGACTGAAGACTGGCATTTATGATGGTGGGGTCCTCAGGAGGAGACTGAGATGAATCATTCACTCAGCATTTCTAGCTGAAAATGGTTTCTAAAGCCCATGGATTCTAAACCCATCCTGTTCTGCCTTGCGCTTCCCCCTATCTGATCTCTCTTATTTTTGAGCTACTCTTTAGCCTAAAGCTCTCCTAGTCCTCTGTGACCATCCAGTCACTATCCTTCCAGACTCCCTGTAGCTGCAGGTTGACCAGCTCCTAGAACCTGCACTCCAGAAAATTCTCAGCCTCTTGTGTGCTCTCCAGTGATTCCTACCACTCCTCAAACTCAGAAACACTGAGCTTCCGATCAAGCAACTGGAGGCACTACCTGCACAGAAGCCTATCCAGACCACATGGACCATCCTGATGTTCTGACATGGCACAATAATCACAGACAATTGGTCTCAGCTGTGCTATCATTTTGCTTAAAATACTATCTACTCATGTTTTATAGATACAATTTGTTTTTAGTTTAGTATAATCTTAGTCCTTTTTATTATTTAATTATTTATGTCTCCCAGATTTTTGGTTAGTGCAATTTGGACCCCATTAAGGTTAGTATCCAGTACTTTGGTATTTTTTTTATTTTATCCTCTTTGATCTAATTACCATGCAGACTATTTCCATTTTTTTGCTGTTCCTCCTTGCTTTAGGCACACGTTCTTTCCCCCTGCACTGAATTCCCACTCTCACCAAATTTCCTTTGCAACTCTGTTTAGCAAGTCAGTGCATTTAGCTGATCCACACAACTCTGTCTTCGCCTAACTCTGTGCTCATGATTATGCAATAGTGCATTGACACAGTTAACATATTCATAGTCCCATGACGATTGACGCCATCAATCAAAGGATGACTCAAACATTGTTTACTAAAAATAAATTGGCAACTAATTCCTCTGTGTACAATTTCCAAACATTTTTATTACACCTTAAGCCACAGCATTAAAGATAAAGTTTTATAAATCTTGATGAAGGGATTTATGGGTCTTAACCCTTTCCCACTCTACATCCTTGCTTCCAACATGAACCATGACTTCTGCCTGTTCTCCTTCCTTCAACAAAATGATCAGCGTTCAATGATGCCCTTTACCCTGGCACCAGAGAGGCATGCAGATAGAAGATATTAAATCCATGTAAATGGAAGATTTGAATACTGTATAGATTGATATAAATATCTGGACAAAAAAGTAATTTCTAAAATTAAAAAAATACTTAAAAGAGAAGGGGTGCTACCCAGAAAGTTTGAAATGTTAAACCTGCTCTGAGTATGATTCATAACTTTGATAGAGGCCACCACATAATCTTTCAGAATTTGCACTGTGGTTAAAATTAATTCAACATAACCCACAGTTAGTGAAACTGCTGTTTACACTCTCCCAGTATTAAAGATTTACTGTTGTGATGTATTCATATTTACTAGCCTTGAACCTGCACCTCTCTTTATCTCTTTATTTCCTCTGCCATATCACCTCCATAAAGCTGATACCTCAAGGCACGTAAAATCGAATACAGGTCGTTACATGGATTTTGTAACTTAAGCAATGAGGAAATACAATATTCTTTTATTGGTATGGAGTTAAAAATAAATACCTGAAAACCTGACTGGTAGTGTTGAAGGCACAAAATTGTGGTCTGAGGGCAAATTTTGCTGGAACCCTCTTCCTTGATCCCACCTGTAATTGGTCAGGGCCATGGAAGCGAATGAGAGAAAATTCAGGCCTACCACTGTTTCAACGTTCCCTCTGGGATTTCCCTCCTCCCAACTGGGGCCTCCACCAGCTTTTCCACTGCATGAAAATGGTAGGTGGTTGTTTGATACTGCTTAAATGCTGATGAAGCAGTGTACTGGTGCAGGATAAAGACATCATGTCTGCTGGCAGGATACCAGGCATTACCTTGCATGTTGTGCTGAGCTTGTTCACACACCAACTTCAGGGAGTGGAACCCTTTGTGGTTTCAGTACATCTCTGCATTTAAATGCAATGCAAAACAATGGGTGTGTAGTCAATAGCATCCCACGCTATGCGAAGCCTTTACTTCGGCAAAGTCACGTACACACACTGCCCGCTTCTCTCTGGAAAGAGAGAATACAGTGCATTCCCCTCTCCTGACAGACATGAATGTCAGTGACCTCCCTTATACAGCAGTAAATGGTGAACTGTGAGATATTAAAGATGTCGCCTGATCTAGTTTGGAAGCAGACTGACGGAAAAAATGCAAGAGAGTGAGTGCGTTGTAGGAATTTTCCAATGAATTCTGAGGCCGCAAAATTGGGCTGAAAATTTCACACACCATTTTTTGTCTTCAGGGCTTCTGTAGTGCCAGCACTTCCGGTGTGGGCCACATGGCGCTCCATGCTGGAAAGAGTGCTTGTGTGTACGTGCCATGCATGCCATGGAAGCATAAGGAGTGGTCAGAATGTGATGCCAATTGTCCATTCTGACTGATTTGTCACATATTTTATGAAACTTGGACTGTACACATCTCATGAACATTGGTGCTAATCACTCATACAACATGAAAGAAAAGAAAGAATTGCATTTATTTAGCACTTTTCACAACCACTAGACATCTCCAAGCATTTTATAACAATGAATCACTTCTGAAGTGTAGTCACTGTTGTAAAGCAAGAAACCTAGTGGCCAATTTTGCAGACAGCAAACTCCCACAAACAGCAACATGAAAACAAACAATTCTGTTTTTGTGTTGAGGGATAAACATTGGCCAGAGCACCAAAGATAACTCCTCCCTGCTCTTCTTCGAAGTGGTCATGGAATTTTTAACATTCATCAGAGAAGGCAGATGGGTGCTCACTTTAACATCTCATTTGAAAGATGGTAATTCCCACAGTGCAGTACTTCCTCAGTACTGCACTGGAGTGTCAACTTTGATTTTTGTGCTCATGCCCTAGAGTGGGGCTTAAACCCAGAACCTTGTAACTCAGAGACAAGAGTGCTACCAACTAAGCCACAGCTGACATGTGCTCAGCTACCCAAGGACCCACACCTGCCCATCACTAGCACTAAAGGACTAGCCATCTAACTTGCAGGCTTTTACTTACTTCTGCTATGGCAAAGTTTGTGAATGTACTATGGAGTGTTTTTGGAGGTGTTGTGGTGAGTTGGTGCATCCATACAGGGAGGGCTGAGAATTTGGTCACATAACCAAACTAAGTCTGCACCAGGTATGGAGGCTGAAGTTGCAGTGCCTCTGGATCTGCAACATGACAGGCAAATGGAGCAAAGGTTGCAGGAGGGAAGCTCTGCAAGGAGGGAGGAGGAAAAGGAAGGCTCCACAGAAGACCCTACCCAAGGAGTACTTCTCCTACCTCCACCTCAATGAGGAGCAATGCCAGGGGCACCTGTGATTCACCAAGCAGGGGGTCACAGATTGATGCCACCTCCTTCAACAAGACCTGCACTCTTACACCAGGGCAGGAATGGTGCTGCCAGTGGTCATTAAAGTCATCATTGCTTTAAACCCCTACACAACCAGACCGTTCCAGACAGGAACAGGTTACATTGCGAACATATCCCAGTTCACCATCCATCCCTTAATCTGAGAGATAATGGGGGCCCTGCATGTGAGGAGGTGCATCCATACAATGGCCGTTGCTACCAGGCTTTCAGTGGCCACCTCAGGAAAAGGAGGAAGAGAAAGATGAGAAGGATGAGGAGGGATCCGGGAACCCTTTGCTCCAGCCATGCTGTCTCTAAGTGCTTTCTCAGGCTATGCTCCCTTTAGGAGATTGTAGTAATTATGGTTTTATTTAGTGTGTAATGTACCTTTTAAGAATAATGCTTGTTAGGAAAGATCAAATGATCTGTAGTAACCAATAGGAGAGTAGTTCAGGCTACCTCAGCAGTCAGTGTAGAGATTGAGTTGGAGTTTAAAGCACACGTGTAGTTGCTGCTGAGTACATTGTAAATAAACTTATTGGGCTGAATTTTCCCTCCGACATCACCGCACGTCATTTTACACGTCGGCGAGCGGGTCCTGCCCCTGCTTGCCGACGCGTAAAATCCTGCCCAATGTTTCCACCCAACAAGTGTCTGCAGTCCAACTCTATCATTAATAGTACAACTCGGCCACCAGAGATGATCCCTTCACCATCATAGTTCCACTATTCTCCTTTGTGCCATCACAGGGCCTTGTTGGCCAAGAGCCTGCAATAAAAGCCACAAAAATACCTTTCTATAACATCTTTATCCAACAGCACATCCAATTATTCAAACAAAAATGAACTATTCACTCTTGTGTGTTCCCTTCAGGCCTGTCCTTCACGTGTTTTGTCCTGTCCTAGTGATCCAACACAGTGCTATCCCAGTGACTACAGCATGGCTGGTGGAAGGCTGCTAACTTTGATGGGGGAGACTGCTGATGATTTTGCAGGACATCCTCGAGCATTACTGGGCTTTGAGGGTCCGTCTTTCTATCTTGGCATGAGTGACAACAGTCTGAGCTGGCTCGCTAAGAGGCACCAGCAAGGGCATTAACAGAGTTGCAGTGGTGGGAGCAGAAATGCTGTCATCTTTGGAAAGGACACCAGGCTCATGCTCCACTCCTCAAGAATGACACCTCAGCAATCCCAGTAATTATTGGAGGACAGACTGCTGGACTGCCATGAGAGACTGCGAGCCCCTTTGAACACTGAGATCTGCAGCCATAATGACAGCAGTATGTGGCTCCCTGGCAGAAAACATGGATCACATGACCTCCATCTGAACTTCCACTGCAACAGTGAGATCATAGGTAGCTTTTTTTTAATCCATTCATGGGATATGGTCTTCGCTGGCTGGGCCAGCATTTATTGCCCATCCATA